>NC_135882.1:92027706-92745514 GCF_964194155.1 Cetorhinus maximus
ACTGGCCCTCTATCCAGCAACACCTGTCCCACCCCCTTAAACAGCTTATATTTCACCACATTTCTATTCCTCTTTAGTTCTGATGAAGAGTCATAACGACTCGATAACGTTAACTCTGTCTTCCTCTCCACAGATGCTGTCAGACCTACTGAGTTTTTCCAGTAATTTTTGTTTTCGCCCAGGTTGCTTGTTGGACTTCACGGTTGAGGCGCGTTGGGGGGTTGGAGGAGGAGTGGGTGCGGCGAGGGCTGCCCTGTAATTGAGGTGCCTTGGGGGGCAGGGTCAAGGGATGCCCTGTAGTTGAAGAGCACGTGCGGGGCGGGGGGCAGGGAGGATGGCGAGGAAAGCGGCCACACAGGGGGGTGGTGGGGGTTTTACCTGCGCATCCACCTCCCTATGCATGCCCAAGGGCCCCTGGCTGACTCCATGAACAGAATGGGTAGCTGAAGTGAGATCAAGCTGCCCAGCACCCCTCTCGCAAACACACTGTTGGAGACCAACTATGGCATTAGCGATGGAGTTCAGCCTGTGCAGCAGTGCAGGAGCGATGTCCTGGACCAAGGTCTCCATGGCAGCCGCCATCCTGCCAGTGTTGACCTCAGTGCATTGCAATGCCAGCACTAACACCTCAGATTGAAGGCAGATGGACTCCTCCATCATGCCTTGCAATCTGAGGAGTGCAGTGGACATCCCTTCCTGATGTTCCCTAGCTTGGCATTGCAGCTCCAGCAACTGTGACATGATCGAGACCAGGGGCTCATCATCTGACTTGGACTCAGCAAATTTCTGGCCTCCAGCAGTTCAGAGTGCCGGACACCTGGGAAGTCCCTGCACCCACCTGTTGTGGATCAGAAGGTGCGATGTGCTCACCACACTGTGATCCCGAGGCTACTCTAAAGGTAGTTGCCACTGAGGTGTATGTCTCTGCGCTGGTGGAGAGTGTGGGTGAGCACTGTGATAGACTTTAAGGAGGGTGCCTTCAGATTCCTCTTCAGAGGTTTCTCCGGGGCTTGATTGGAGGCCCTCAGTCGTGGCCTCTGTCAGCTGTTTCCTAGGTGTGTCTGCGAAAGCAAGGAGAGATAATTAGTGCATGGCAATGGCCTGTGAAATAGGACACATCGCTCACAGCATGGCTGTCTGATGGATGTTGCACTAATGGATCTTCACTTGGTTGAGCACCGGCCACCTCACTGTCAGCACAGGACCAGTCCAGATCATCGCCGGCCAGCTGGATGGTTCTGTTTTCAAAGTCCACGAGAAGATTGATTTCAGCCATTCCTCCATCGGCCTGCAACCTCTCCCTCTTGTTGTGTGCCAGCTTGTCCTGCATGAATAAAGATGGAGAGAGTGTAAGCAGGATGCCTGCCAGGCCAGAGGATAAGTATGCCTGGCATGTGTGGGTGGTGTGTGGTCCCATGGATGGGATGAGGACAATGAAGTTGTGTGTGAGAGTGTGCGTGGTGATACCCCTTGAACTGGCAGTAAGTGAGAGCCCTATGGATGTTTGATGGGTTTGTGAGTGTGTGAGTTAAGCGTGATGAAAAGAGTGACTTACACTGGCAGAAAAGAGGAGATCATTCATCCTCTTGCGGCACTGGGTGGCTGTCCTCTTTTGAAAGGCGTTGATGCAGACCACCACCGCCACTGCCTCCCAAGCCTGGTTGGTCACGCCCCTGTCCATCCTGTGGCCAGAGCGGGGATAGGGGACATCGCAGTGGGCCTCCACTGCGCCCAAAAGTCATTCCACTGATGCATCATTAAACCTGGAGGCTGCAGTCTTTATGCCTTTCGTGGACGTCTTCCCTGCAGTAGTCCTGAGCTGGAAGCACTGAGTGCATGTGGCGGAACTTTAAATATGGCACCCAGCGAGATGAAATGGCGAGGTGATGGCGTGGCGGGTGAATGAGAGCTCGTCTGCCATGGAAACGGTGTGTTTCCTGGGAATGCGTAATTAATGCGGCAGGTTTGGGACAATACAGCATGAAAAGCCGCCATTGCGGCCAGCAGGTTAAATGTCGTTTTACCTGCCCGCTACAACACTTAGTGCAAATCTGGGACCATTCTACCCAATATATTCCCACAAAGGAAAAGGGTTGTACTCACAAATCTGGACCAACCCTGGATGTCAAATAATAAGGCCAAAATAGAAAGATTCTGCTAAATGCCAAAATGTAATACCGCAGAAAGCCTGGAGAGTATAAAAAAGCGCAGAGGTGAAATTGAAAAGAAAATTATGGAAACAAAAAGAGAAAGTAAAAAAAAATTGGCAAGTAAAATCAAGGAAAACCCAAGGATATTTTATAAATGCATTAACAGCAAGAGGATAATTAAAGAAAGAGTAGAATCAATTAGATTCCAAAGAGGAAACTTGTGTGTGGAGGTGCAAGATGTGGGCATGCTTCTTAATGAATGTTTTGTATCTATTTTCACAAAAAACATTATAGTTGAGGAATGCGAAATACTGGATGGGATAAACATAGGGACCGAGGAACTATTAGGGTGTTTAGCATCTTTGAAAGTGGATTAAGCCATAGGCCTGGAAGAAATGTATCCCTGGCTGCTAAGGAAACAAGAGAAGAAATAGTGGAGGCTCTGACCATTATTTTTCAACCCACTCTAGCTCCTGGAATGGTGCCAGAGGACTCCTGACATTGTACTATTGCTTATAAAGAGAGGAAGTGAGTGAGGGCACTGCGGAAGGGTGATGGGTTGGTAGTGTGTGGGTTGAGAGTGATGAGAAGAGTGACTTACTCTGGTGGCACAAAGGAGATCATTGATCCTTTTGCGGCACTGGGTGGCTGTCCTCTTTTGAAGGGTGATGGTGCAGACCACTGCTGCCACCGCCTCCCACACCTGGTTGGTCACGCCGCTGCCCATCCTGTGGCCAGAGCAGGGATAGAGGACATTGCAGCGGTCCTCCACTGTGTCCAAAAGGCATTCCACTGAATCATCATTAAACCTGGAGGCTGCAGTCTTTTTGCCTTTTGTGGACATATTCCTTGCAGTAGTCCTGGGCTGGAAGCACTGAGATGTGTGCACGCGCCGGGACATTAAATATGGCACCCAGCATGATAAGGCGGCGAGGTGATGGCGTGGCGGGTGAATGAGAGCCAGCCTGCCATGGAAAAGATATGTTTCCCGGGAATGCATAAATAATGCGGCGGGTTTGGGATAATACAGCGTGAAAAGCTGCCATTGCCGCCGGCTTACATGCCAGTCAGCCTAATCTCGGTGATGAGCAAACTACTGGAAGAAGTTCTGAGAGGCAGTATAATTCATCTTTTGGATAACCACAGATTAATCAAGATCAGTCAGCATGGATATGTTAAAGGAAAGTTGTGATTGAAAAAAAATGATTGAATATTTTGAGGAAGTAACAAGGAGTGTTGATGTAGTCCAGGTGGATTTTAGCAAAGTTTCTGTCAAGGTCCTATGTGACATACAGGTCAAAAAGATAAATGCTTGTGAGATCCAATGGAAAGTGGCAAATTGGAAGCAGAATTGTTCCAGTGGCAGGAAGCAAAGGTTATGGTTGGTGGGCAATTTTGTGGCTGCTAGTTGTTTTCGGTGGTGTTCCATGGGGCTCAGTACCAGGTCCCATGCTGTTCATAGTACATATCAATAATTTACACTAATGTGGGGCCATGATTAAGTAGTTCGCAGACGATATGAAAAATGGCTGTGTGTTTGATAGTGAGGGAGGAAGCTGTCGACTAGTGGAAGATATCAATGGACTGGTCAGGTGGGCAGAAAAGTGGCAAATGGAATTCAATTTGCAGAAGTTGAGGTAATGTGTTTAGGGCGGACAAGGGCCGGGAGGACAAGAGTATAAGGGCAGGGAATTAACACTAGAAATATATAAAACACTAGTCAGACCACAGCAAAAGTACTGTGTACAATTAACTCTGCATTGCAGAAAAAATGTAATCATGGCTCCACATAAGTGTAAGTTATGCTATGAAGGGTCCAGAAGAGATTTACAAGGGTATTGTCACATGTCAGCCAGATTTCCTTCCCTAAAGGACATTAGTGAACCAGATGGGTTTTTACAACAATTGACAATGGTTTCATGGTCATCACCAGACTTCTAATTCTGGATTTTTATTGAATTCAAATTTCACCATCAGCCATAGTGGGATTTGAACCTGGGCCCCCAGAGCATGACCCTGGGTTTCTGGAATACCAGTCCAGTGACAATACCACTATGCACCACCTCCCCTAATTAAGGTGCATAAAATTATGAGGGGCCCAGGTGGAGTGGATAGAAGGACCTATTTGTGTTAGTAGCATGATCAATAACCAAGGGATTTATATTTAACACATTTAGTAGAAGGATTAAAGAGGAGATGATGAGTAACTTTTTCACCCAGAGGTTGTTGGAGGTTTGGAACTCACTGCATGAAAGGGTGGTAGAGGCAGAAAGTCTTGTTAATTTAAAAAAAAACTTGGATCTGCAATTGAGATGCTGTAACCTACAAGGCGACGGGCCTAGAGCTTCTTTTCGGCAGGCATGGACATGATGGGCCAAATGGCCTCCTTTGTGCCATAACCTTTCTATGTTTCTATAAAAATCTACATTAACCCCATCATTCCTGAAGTGAATAGAATCTGAGTTAAACAATTTCTTTGGAAAACAAATTTATCACAATTGTCATTTTCAGTGTCTACATCATTTTTTTTTTTGCAATTGGCTTTCAGAGCAAGAATTGAAATGTCACTTAGAATGATATAAATTTTGGAAAATTTTGGAAAATTAACTCAAAGTGGCCTTTAAAATAAATACACTAAAACTAGAGAATTGTGTGATGTTTTAAACTTGGAAATTGTACAGTGATAACACATTGAAAAATACAATCTTTTAAGCTGTTTTATATTCATTTTGACAAATTCTCTCCATTTCAAAAAATATTTGTTTTTATTTTTTTCCCTCTCTTTAAGTCACTCTGTTACTAAAAGGACAGCTAGCCATATCCCTTGAGTTTGTCAAGGCATTTAAGCAGCCAAACGTAAGCCATCCTTCACTATGACCTCCCTCCCAATAAGGATGCATGAGGCCCTTTGCTCTGTTGGAATAATTAAATTTGGGAACTCGCTTTATGAAGATCTTCTTTGGTTTCATAGATGTTCATAAAATCTATTCCAAGAGCACCTCTGTTTGCTATATCTCCAATATGTATGTGACTGCTATATTCCACAACTATCTAATGGGCTACAATACAGTTGGATAACTGTTAAAATGTGTAAGGTAGGAATATTCTCCTCAAAAGAAATGTTAACAATAGATTCAAAGCTACATCCTGCTTCTCAGATGGAATTCTGCAGCAAGATTATAATTCTGTCACAAATTTTCAGCATGCTTTTGTAAAATATTTATGTAAAATATGATGCATTTTGGAATCAAAAATAACTATGTATGGCATCACTATTAATTTTGCTTCAAGTCTTATTTTTTCTCATAATGATGGGAATCAGAAGATTACTTTACATATCTACTTGAGCAAGTCTTTCATCCTTTAATGGTTGTGGTGTGCTAATTAGAATAGTTGAAGTTGTTCAATAATACATGCAGAGAAGTTCCATCAAAGGGATATGGATATTGGACATTTCAATGCTTTAGCATGTTTACTAATGTCAGAGAAACCACGCTAGAAGGAAGAGCAGGCAACACAGACTGGAGCATTAGTAAGAATTATAAAGTGGGAGGCTAAATCTATGGTCCATTTATAATTCTGCACATATAAAAGGTGCTGAATAAAATCAACTTATTAACTAAATTCAATCTATAATATCTACTTATGAGTGTATCTAAATCAATACTCATACAATTTTCACCATACAATCAAAAGCAAAAGAAAACTACATTGTTGTTGGTCTGATGATGAAAACTGGATTGATTTGCAGAAATCATACAACTTAGAAAAAAATAAAAATGTGGTAACAACTGTACATTATAGCCAGAACACTGAGTACTTCATCTATTCAAACTTACCTTCCCTTTATCAAAAGTAACAAGTTCTGAATTAGAATCTGTCAGCCATTGTTTTCCAGAGTCTCCTTTGTCTCCATGGACAATAATAAAAACTGATCCAACAGCACCTGCTTTGGCTTTATCTCCAGTATATATGTGAACACTGTATTCCACAACTAAATTATAAGTAACAATGCAGTTAGATAGCTCTTAAACATGAAACAGTTATAAAACATTCATAATGCTGATTTAAGATACAGATTTTTATAGAACCATTAGAAAAGTTTCACCTGAATCTTACTTTTATATCCGTTCTGCTGGATTGGTAATCATTAAATATGCAGGGCAGTGTTTTGTCAGGGTATGTTCGGGGTCTAGATGGGGTTTTTCTGGGTTTGTTTATTCTCCAAATGTAAGCTGCTTGAGATTGTAGTTTGTTAAAACTATTAGTCTTTATTTACAGCTACCATATACATGTTGGGATCTCTGCCCGATGTTGGAACCTCTGATCCCTCCAGATCTCTGTTACTCAATCATATGATGTTACATCATCATTACATCAGCATAATGTACTTCTTGTGTTAACCCTTTACACTACGTCTCCCCCCCAAGTCTTTATCCCAATTATATACATCTCCCTACATCTCCTCGCAAAGTCTCAGACTTCACGGAGTTAGTCTCTGAGGTGCCTTGACCAATCTCCCTGATCTTGTTCTGATGTTGGGGACATGCCACACTTTCCCTTCTGTCAGTATGAGTGTCCTTCTCCAGGGTGACAGTAGAGCTTTGTCTTGTTACTTTGGCTTTATCTCCTTCAGGATCTGACTAGTAAGTCCAAGTTTCTCTTGGCTTTCTTTCCAAGGTTATTAAGGCACTGCGGTTCCTTGTGGTTCCCTGATTTGTCTCAATCCCATATGATCTTGATTATGGAACTCTTTCAATTATTACACCATCTTTCTGTTGGCCTCATGCCCATACTCACTCCCTGGTCTTCAGCACTCATAAGTCTCATGCTCTGTGCCTGAAGTTAAAGTTAGGATCCTGTTTGTTCCACCGTTCTTCCTCACACCGTTTTACCTTCTCATACTCATTCACAGTAATATTAGGGTTTAGTTTCTGTTGCAGAGCTGAAAGTTGTGCTCTGTCTCCTTCCCATTAACAACTCTGATGGTGAGAAACCATTTTGCTGTGGTGAGGTTTGGTAACTGAGAAGCACTAAATTAAGTTCTTCATTCTTCTTCATTAAGTCTTTGATGGTTCGTACACTTCTCTCAGCTTCTCCATTAGCCTGAGGATAATGAGATGAACTAGTTACGTGAATTAATCCATATTCCTTTGCAAAATTTTGGAATAACTCATGAGCAAATTGCTGCCTATTGTCTGACATCACAATGTCTGGAATGCCATGTGTTGCACAAGCTCTCTTCAATGATTGAATGACTGCTTTCGCTGTGATGCTGTGCAATCTGTTCAGCTCAATCCACCTTGAGTAGTAATCAATGGTAATAAGGAATATCTTGCCTTTAAAATTAAATAAATCCATTCTCAGGCCCTCCCACAGCCTTGATGGAAAAATAGAAAGTGATAGTTGTTCTTTTTGCTTTTGGCTGTTCACTGCACACATAAAACAATCAGAAGATTGGAAGATATTTGATTCTGGACAACATACAGAGGTTCAATGATTTCTTTATCAAAATATTCTCAATTTTACCACGTGTTGGCCTATGATTTTCAGTATACTCCCTCCTGGACTCTGTAATCTGATAGATGAAGACCGATGTGTAATCTGCTTAAGCCATTTTACTTCGTTGGAAAAGACATAAACTCCTGCCCCCATGTCTAATTTATACTCTGTGGGGTGTCCATCCACTTCAAGTTTAATGCTCCAGTATTTATTTTCCAATTCATTTCCTTCTCCTAGGAAAGTTATTTCCTTTCTCCATGGTTCTTGCACTTCTTCTCCACAAACAAATGCTTTATTTTGTTTCCTGAGCTCAGTTTGTTTTGAAATTTGTACTGCCTTGACTGGAGTTAGTTCCTCTCTCATCTGCAAGAGATCTGGTAGAGCTTCATCTAAGACCATAACTACTATTTGATCATGAATCAATTCATACCTCAATATTCTGTAGTTGCAATTTTCTGCCAGGCTATATAGATTGTTGATGAATGAATCTATGCTCTAGCCTGGTCTTTGCTTTTGCTTGTTATATTTTGTACTTTCTATAATTAAATATTTGTGAATGCTAAAATATGAATCAGATGCTTGCAGGACTTCTTCGTAAGAAGTTGAAGTCTCAATGACTCCCTGCCTCATTATTACATCGTCAGCAATAGTTCCAATTGCATAGAGTAATGTACTGACCTGATCCTTTTGTTCTTTCTTGTGCAAATCAGAAGTGATTCTATAACGGAAAAACATCTTTCTCCAATTATCCCAGTGTTGGGCCTGTTGCAAGCCTCCAGAGCTCCGGAATGATTCTGGGAGTGGTAGCATGGATTCCACTCTTGTACCAAGCCCTGGAATTGCTGCAGCTTCATTGATGCTGCTTGTTGCTTTGGATCTGTCCAGAGTCCAGGTCTGTGTCTCAGCTTCCATCTGCTGTCCCTGTGATGCTCTGACTTTTTGGTGAGTTTTGAATCTGTTCCTTTCATCCTCCTTTCAAGGATATCTTGACTTGCCAGGTCTGTAGCTGCTTCTTGAAGTTTTTTCTGAGTTTTTTACTCACTGTCTGCTGTCACAATGTTTCGTTGTGTGTTTAGTGTATAACCGGGGTTCTTTGGGGCTCGTCCCTTCTCTTAAAGTAAGCTGCTCAAGATTGGAGTTTGTTAAAACCACTACTCTTTATTTACAGC
This sequence comes from Cetorhinus maximus, assembly GCF_964194155.1. Taxonomy (NCBI): domain Eukaryota; kingdom Metazoa; phylum Chordata; class Chondrichthyes; order Lamniformes; family Cetorhinidae; genus Cetorhinus; species Cetorhinus maximus. Next base: position 92,036,528 of record NC_135882.1, read on the forward strand.
TACTATATACATATCGGGACCTCTATACAAGGTTGAAACTTCAGCTCCCTCCACATCACTGTTACTCAATCATATGATGTTATATCATCATTACATTAGCATCATGTGCTTCTGATGTTAATCCTTTACTCTACTGGAAGGCTCCTTGCCTAATGTCAGGGAACTTCCATAAGTACTTCAGTGGGACCACCTACTATGGCACAGAGGCCACCCACTGTGACAGATAAATGGTGGATTCAACTGCTGAGGCATCCCAATGGGGACCTCAAGATTGGGCCAGGCAGGATCACAGCAGGGAAATCCTAAGCTTTCCCTATGGAGCTTGGAACAGCTCTCCTGCTCTTCCTGATTGCACAAAGAAGCTTAAAAAAATTGAAAACGTACTTTAATACATAAGCAAATACTTGGATGCTGGAAATCTGAAATAAAAGCAAAAAACGTTGGAAATACTCAGCAGGTCAGGACTTACCTGTAGAGAGAGAAAGGGAGTTAACGAGAAATGTTTGCCAGGATTTACTGACAGGGCAAGTCCTGAGAAATATGGGTCTCGAGCCTGTGCGAGCGGATGGTGACACTGTTGCAGCAATCTACTCAGCAGCTACCTCTTCATTGGCCTCCACTGGGACCCCTGTCCAATTAAGAATGGCGGGTTGACTCTCCTCGTTATCCAATCAGAGGGCCAGCAGCTCTGCAGCTTCAGCAGTGTCGCCGAGGGGGGTGGCCGCTGCTGAGGCTGCAAGGTTGAGAGGGCGTCTCCATTTTCAGATGCCTTCAGAGTTAACTTTTTTTCTCTGCCGAGGCCAGGCAGGCAAGCCCCAGCAATCAGCGGTGTCAGGCCTTCAGGGCTGGGCTTCACCGCCAGGGTTCCCTCCTGAGCCTTCGAATGCAATATCCTACTCCACGGGTGCAAGATGCTGGGAGGCTGCCTCCATGTAGCTGGTTGTCTTCCCATGTTTCTTTATTCTTTCATTGGATATGAGCATTACTGGCAAGGCCAACATTTGTTGCCCATCCCTAACTGCCCTTGAACCAAGTGGTTTGCTAGGTCATTTCAGAGGGCAGTTAAGAGTCAACCACATTGCTGTGGGTCTGGAGTCACATGTAGGCCAGGCCAGGTAAGGATGGCAGATTTCCTTCCCTAAAGGTCTTTAGTGAACCAGGTGGGTTTTTATGACAATCGATGATAGTTTCATGGTCACCATTACTAAGACTAGCTTTATATTCAAGGTTTATTAATTGAATTCAAATTACACTAGCTGCTGCCATGGTGGTATTTGAACCCATGTTCCCATTAGCATGGGTCTCTGGATTACTGGTCCAGCAACATTGCCACTACACCACCATCTCTGTGCCAGGGGGCTGCTGGCTACTGGAAGGGCCAGGGAAATAGCCCCTAAGTGTGCCTTTATTGCCTAAATTAGCCACCCGCCTCTGGTTGGTAGCATCTGTCAGTCCTACGGTGCTAAAGTGGCTTAATGCTGGGACTGCATCAGGGAGCCCTCCCATTGTGGCTCCCCTGCCCACTAGCCCATCACATGGGGGCCAGTGAAATCAGATCCTTTAACTCTGTTTCTCTGCCTGACCCGTTCAATAGTTCCAGCACTTTTTTTTTTCAGATTTCCAGCATCCGCAGTATTTTGCTTTTCTTTTAGATTTAAACTATTGTGTGACTAGGCAATTTTTTCAAAAAAGGTTTTTGTATATTGAATGGATAGAGAATGTTTATAGTTTTCTCTTACTGTTACACTTTACCTCTGAAAGTACTCTCATGACTTGCATTATAATAAAATGAGCAGGTGTTTTATAGCCAAGCCTAGATTCTTTCCAGCTGTTCATGTAGGCTGAACTCAGTAATGTACTGTCCCTGAGCTGAGCTTTGAACATTATGTATGTTCTAGCTGGAATGCTGAAGACCTGTGCTCCAGAACTAGCTGTACATTTGTCTTAGCTGTTTTAATTCAACTATAACTGTGCCATTTATATGGAAAATGGTTCACAAACATCTCACCCAAGAAAAGCAGACTAATCCAACTCAAAAAATTACTGCCCCATCAGTCTACTCCCAATAATCTGCAAAATGATTCTAGGAGATGTCAACAATGCTATCAACTAACAGTTACGCATGAATAACTTACTCATTGGGTTATGCCTGAACTATTTTGTTCCAGACCTGATTATAACTTTGTTCCAAACATGGACACAAGAGGTGATGTGAGAGGATTGCTTTGTGTAGGACATTGCTGAGTTTCTTCAGTGTTGATGGAGCAGCATCCATCCAAGCACCCTAGTGCAGAGCATTTCATCACACTCCTCTCTTGTGCATTCCCCGCCTCCCCCACTCCCCTAATTCCCACTGGCTTCAGTTTTGCTTGGTGACACACTCAAATCAAATGCTGCCTTGAACAGCACCCCACCCACTGTCTTAAACATTCACTCACTACACCATCAGTATGCTGTGTGTACTATCTCAAAGGTACATTGCAAGAACTTGCCAAAGCTTCTTTAGCGGCATCTCTCAAATCCATTTCTTCTACTACCTAGAAAGACAGGCACAGCGCTTGCATGGGAATACCATAACCTCAATGTTCCCCTCCAAGTCACACACCATTTTGACCTCAACTTATATCACTGTTCCTTCATTGTTACTATGTCAAAGTTCTAAAATTCCCTCCTTAACAGCATTGTAAGAGTACCTCCACTACATGCACTGCAGTTGTTTGCAAAGGCCAACTATAATCTCAACTACTTCTATTCCCACCTGTGCTGAAGCTCTTGTCCTTGCCTCATCCCTTACAGCCTCAGCTTCTTCAAAGCTCTCTTCACTCACTGCACAAGCTTCTTCTAATACAATCAACATTATTCAGAGCTCTACTCCCCTGTATCCTATCCCAGAGTTCTGCTAATATATCATATTGTCCCCAAGAATATTGATTTCAAAATCATCATCTTCATTTACAATCCCTCCATGCCCTCGCTTCCCCCATATCTGCAACTTCTTCCTGTCCTACATTTCAGATCATACCCTCCACGTTCTGAAGTCCTCTCCCTCCATTGCACCATTACACCTTTCCAAGTTGAAATTCTGTTCTTAAGTCACTACGCCTTCCTAAACCTCTTCAAAATTGATTTTTTTCAACTTCATCGCTTATCTTTCCTCACACTTCTCCCAACATTCTTGCAGTTTCTGCTTCTGGATTCTTCTGAATATTTCTCTATTGAATGCAAGCTGTTATCTATAGAACTGCTCATCAATATACATGCAAGAGTGCCACACATACACCAACTGTCGTTTCTTTTCGTAAGAATTGGCCTCTTAAAACTCGACTTAGAATACATGTGAAAACATAAGGAAGAATTTTGACCTCGATAGATGGGCTCGGTGGGGGCGGGTGGGGGTGGTTGGGAGGCCGACCGCTGCCCATGATTGAGGCTGGAAGGTGATTTCATGCTGACAGGCCAATTAAGGCCCGCCCAGCGTGAAACGCAAGCGGCAGCGCTCATCGCTGCGTGTGCGGGGGAGGGGAGGAGGGTGAGTGGGGCGAGCACAGAGCTGCCTCAGGGACATTAAGAGTTTTCGAAAAAATAATAAAGATTTGAAAAATGTTATAAAACATGTCCCGTCATGTGACTGTCACATGAGTAGGGACACGTTATAAGTGAAATTTTTTAAATTTTATTTTATTTTTATTTGATGTTGGAAACCTCATCCCATCTGTGGATGAAGTTTCCAAAAAATTGCAAAGGCAGCTTGGCCTTTTCACCTGCCTGCCAACTGTAAGGTTGGACGGGCAATGAAAAATTTAAGTTAATTGATACTTTAATGGTCTTAACAGGCCTTTTAATTATCAGCGGGCGTGCTGCCGATTCCCACGTACAACCGCTGACCGAACTATTGCCTGACTGCGCCTTGACGTCGGGATTCTCACCCAACGTCAACGTGCATCATTTCATGCTTGAACAGGATGAGCGCGCACCCGTTGAGGTGAAAATTCTGCCCATAATTCCAGTGAAGCAGATGTCACCTTTGGGTTAGCTTTCTCATTTTTCAGTATCAACAGAGAGCTTTGTTCACTGAGCCATTCATATTGACACAGTGAAGGTACACTCCCCATGACTTTCCATCCATTAATTTCCGTGAACACAATACAGAGTCCATGATTTCCTGAATTCCCCAGGTGCCAGGCAAGGCTCCCACAAGCAGTACGAGCTCAAAAGAATTGGCTCTATTATATAATCTGCAATCAACAGTGATATCAACAAGAAATATTTCCTGTCTCAAAGAAACCAATGGAAATTACTTAGTTTCTACTACTATGAAAAAAGTGCAGTCAAAAGGCACGTCAATTAGCCAATATAAAATGCAGTACAGGAGCAGTTTGAGGATCCTGAAAGATAAACTCCCGGTCAACAAAATATCAACCAAGTACAGCATTCAAAGGCAAACTGACCAATGTCTGGCTGATATTCGACATTTCTACTTTTTAGATTTGCCATATGTGAGGAACAATTTTAATTTTGTGTGCTTGATTAAAATGAATGAATCCTATACACTCTTGTTTCAGTTTGTCACTTTGCTTGTTATACTCAAATAAATAAAAACAGTATTTAAAACAATCTGCTTGTATGTACTGGGTATTGGTTAGCAACAAAATGTAAATCATTGTGGAAATAAAAGGTTTGGTGGCTTGCCAATGCTGAAAACCTGGGATGGATTAACAAATAGTCTTTCCTTTTTATTTATGTCTTACTCTATTTCTCCCTCTCTTCTAGGAATTTCTAATGTTCATTTTATGACAATTCTCTGGAACACATAAATTTATATGAACAGAAAAGAACTTTGGTGATCTGCAGTACCCTATTGACTCATTTTCCTCGACTAAATGCATGAAAAATTTCAAATTTCTGGCACTTTTTTTAATTCCTTCTGGGGAAATTTGAAATGTATAATAAGGGATGGTTGTTGTTTTTAGGGAAATTTTCAACTGTCAACCTCCCACTTTTTGCCTGAAAAACAGGGCATGAACACAGGAAAATCCCATGGGTACCCTGGACATCCATTTTTTCTCACTTAATTCATTTTCAGTCAAGTCTTTAAACTGGCATTTGGCTGCAAACAGGGCTAACCTAGTCTTGCTGTGGTACAGGAATGAACAATTATTTGGATTATTCATGTCTGGAAGCATCCTTTAAGGTGTAGAAATGTGTTTATGGTTTGCATTAAAATTATTGTTGGGTTACCTAGAGACTATTTGAGGCAACAGTGTTGAATCAGAAACAGAAATACCTGGAAAAACTCAGCAGGTCTGGCAGCATTGGCAGAGGAGAGCACAGTTGACGTTTCGAGTCCGAATCAGCTTTGTCTACAGTAATCCAGGTCTCCCCAAGACCGTGGTACTTCCTTGCACTTGGAGGTGTATATGTATGAAGCGCAGGGCTCCAGTTTAGATATCCTTTTTAGCTCTTTACATAATTCCATTAGATGCTCTTGAAACCAATGAAATTGCTTAAACTAATATTTTGGACAGATAGTGAGAGGCTAGTGCTTCCTGACATCATTATGAAAACTTAGGAGGCTGTTTAGCCAATGAAAAACAGACACTGTGTGGTCATGATCTAGGCCAGTATGTGATTATGAATATAAATAATCAACATCACCCAGAACAGTATTATAAAACTGTGAATTTCTTTTTTCTTCCCAGAGAAGTAAAGAGAAGTAGGTGTGGCTACCTTCCCTTTTAATTAATGGTTTTGGTTTGAACAGTAAAACTGACTTGAGGGCAAAACTGAATTAAATTATTTTCATGAAAGATTATGGAAATAATTCAGATTCAAATTTTTTCTTCAATTATCACAGGCTTTCTGCTAAATCTAGACCTTTTAATTCATTATCAGAGTGAAGGACTACTTAGAACCTGTTGTAGCATATATAACTACTCAAGAGGCAGCATTTTGTTTCCTGAGTCCAAACTCTCCAATGATAATAATATATACAATGATTGATATGCTGCTTTCATAATTTTCACAAGGCAATTGAATGGCTGTTATTCTATTATGTTTATTGAGATGGAGTGCATTTGGTGCAGAAACTCAGACATTTTACAGCCAATGGGAGCATTGTTAACTGAAGATTAGATATAATGTGGCCAAATGCTGTGTAAAGCTGTCTGCTCTTCTTTTAAATCCAAACCTTAAAGGAACATTCTTTATTACGAATGTGATTTTTCTCCCCCATTTTTTACATCCCTATCATAGGAACACAGGGACATAGGATCAAGAGTAGGCCATTCAGCCCATTGAGCCTGCTTTGTCATTCAATACAATCATGGCTGATCATCCACTTCAAGCCTTTTTCCCACACTATCCCCGTATGTCATTGTCAGCATTTATGATTGTGATGGCTAGTTTCGTGCAAATTCTACCAAACTATCATTATTCCATGTTGTGAAACCACACCATTACAAACTGAGGACACCCTGTGTCGTGTTGTGGCACTACCACCATGCTAAACAGGATAGATACAGAACAGATCTAGAAGCTCAAAACTGAGCATCCACTAGGTACCATGGACCATCAGCAACAGCTAAATTGTATTCAATCACAACCTGTAATCTCATGGTCTGGCATATTCCTCACTGTACCATTATCATCAAGCCAGGAGATCAACCCTGGTTCAATGAGGGGAATAGGAATAGATGCCAGGAGCAGCACCAGGCATACCTAGAGTAAAAATGAAGTACCATCCTGCTGAAGCTACAACACAGGACTACATGCATACTAAAATGTGGATAGACAGAGCAAAGCAAACCCACAACCAATGGATCAGATCAAAGCTATGCAGTCCTGTAACATCCAGTTGTGAATGGTGGTGTACAATTAAACAACTAACTGGAGGAGGAGTCTCCACAGAAAATCTCTATCCTCAATAATGGGGAAGCCTAGCATGTCAGTGGAAAAGAAAAGACTGAAACATTTTCAACAATCTTCAGTCAGAAGTACTGAATGAATGATTTACCTTGGACACTTCCTGGAGGTCTCCAGCATCACAGTTACCAGTCTTCATACAATTCAATTCAATCCATATGATATCAAGACATGGCTGAAGGCACTGGATACAGCAAAGGAGCTGAGCTCTGACAACATTCCAGCTGTTGTCCTGAAGACTTGTGCTCCAGAACTAACTTTGCCTATAGCCAAGCTGTTCCAGTACAGCGCCAACACTGGCATTTACCCAATAACGTGGAAAATTGTCCAGCTCTGTCCTGGCCACAGAGTAGATCAATTCCAATCTGGCCAATTAACACTCCTGCAGTCAATTCAGTCATCAGTAAAGTAATGCAAGGTGTTCTCGACAGGGCTATCAAGCGTGAAGGGTTCTCAAAATTCCCACATTTTTCATATCATCAACAAGGATATGACTTTTGGACTTTTAAACTGCTGAGTTAAGTGTAAAACCCTGCAGACAGGAGGCTGGGCCCATGAAGGCCTGGGGCTGCACATGCCTGGGCTTATTGAGTGCAGTGTGGATTGTTTTGCCTGAAACCAGACAACGAGAGGAGACAGAATACGCATTCTTCCTTTTAATACAATCAACCCAGAGAAAGGCTTCACCTCACACGAAACTGAAGCCCATCAAAATCTTGCATAAATAATTGCTACTAACTACTAAGGCAGGAAGGCACAATCAATTCAATTATGGAAACCCATTAATACTCCACACATACAATGGCTTTCAGTTCAAAACTAGTTACTAGGACAGGAAGACAACAATTAACATCATGCGAGCCCATTAAAAACAATGAGACTACAATCACCTAAGGAAGCCCACCAAAGTCAAACAAAGAACTAACCTTAATTTGGATTCCGATAAGAAATTCAAAAGACAGTATAACTGGCCCAGTCAGTTGCGAAGGAGAGAGAGGGAAACCAGCTAGCAGGCAGCGAGCAGTTGGGAGCGGTTGAAACAGAGTTTAAGCAAGAAGATCTGGAGGTTTTGCAGGCCCGCAGGCAACATCACGGCGAGGGACACGGGGTTGCAGGCTCAACCGAAGACAACAAGGCTGCAACCGCAGCCCTCCACGAAGATCGACCACCCACAACTGCATCCTCCACTCAACTGAAGAACCTTCGCAGATTCCACAGACCAGGACGGCGTGGGGACGGAGGACCCAGAGGACACAAAGACCGTACCCCAAAACTGCAACCAGCTTACCTGGCTGAATTTCGAACTGTCAAGGAACCCTGGGTTGGTGAGCATGATCCCTGACCTCTCCTAGTTCAATTTAGTTAGGTTTTGGGGGTGTGACAAGGGTAAGGGGATTAGTAGCGTGATTTTTCCCACGTTATGCCGTGTGTTCTCCATTCTTAACTAAGTGTACTTTGTAAATCTGTATAATCTCAGTGTAATCCTAATGTTATAAGTTCATTTGTGACTTCAATAAACTCAGTTTTTCTTGCACCAAAACCAGTTGTCTGCTGCACTTTGTCACAACCCCCAAATAAGTCCAAGGTCTAGAACCCAGGGAGTAGGAGCGATTCGAACCGCTCAGAAGTCAGAGGTGATACTGACACACACCACCACCCCCTACAGCGGCACCTACACAGAAATAACCTGCTCACTCCTACTCAGCTTTGGTTCCACCAGGGCTGTTCAGCTTCAGGCCTCATAACAAGCTTGGGTCCAAACATTGGACAAATAACCTGAATTCCAGGGGTCATGTGAGAGTGACATCAAGGCAGCATTTGACTGAGTGTGGCATCAAGGAGCCCTAGCAAAACTGAAGTTAATGAGAACCAAGGGGAAAACTCTCCACTGGTTGGGGTCATACCTAGCACAATGGAAAATGGTTGTAGTTGTTTGAGGTCAATCATCTCAGCTGCAGGGCATCACTGCAGTGTTCCTCAGGGTAGTCTCCTTTGATTAACCATCTTCAACTGCTTCATCAATGACCTTCCCTCCATCATGAGGTCAGAAGTGGGGATGCTCAATGACAATTTCAGTGTGTTCAGGAATATTTGCAATTCCTCAGATACTGAAACAGCCCATGCCCATATGCAACAAAACCTGGACAACATTCAAATTTGGGCTGATAAATGACAAGTAACACCCAAACCATAATAATGCCAAGCAATGAGCATTTCTAAAAGGAGAGGATCTAATGCCTTCCCTTGACATTCAACAGCATTACCATTGGTTACCATTGAACATAAATTTAACTAGCCATATAAATACTGTGATTACAAGAATAGATCGGAGGCTGAGGATTCTAGAGCGACTAATTCCACTCCTGACTCCCCAAAGCTTCCATCTACAAGGCACAAGCCAAGAGTGTGATGGAATACTCTCTACTTGTCTGGGTGCATGCAGCTTCAACAATACTCGAGAAGTGTAACACCAACCAGGAAAGAACAGCCCACTTGATTGGCACCCCATCCATCACTTTAAACACTCATCCCCTCTAAGACCAGCACACAGTGGCAAGAATGTGTACCATCTAAAAGATGCGCTGCGACAAGTTGTCAAGGTTCCTTTGACAGCAACTTCCAAACCCACAACCTCTACCACCTAGAAGGATAAGGGCAGCAGACGTATGGGAACACCACCACAACCTGTAAGTTACCCATGGTCAAAAAGTTATTACTGCCTCTATATAAGTAGTATCAGCTATATATCTCTCAGTTGGCTACTGTACTGAGGATGCCATTTTGTTAGCCACAACTGATGGATGGTGTTAATTTGCCTCATCTGTTTGATACTTTGGAAGTCAGGACTTCCAATTTATTTTTGCTAGTTCTGTAAATAATACAGTTTTGGACATAGAACAGAAATGTATCAATGAAAATCCTTCTAATCCTGTTTTATGAGGAGGAGGAGGACAAGATGGAGTCAGCTAGAGTCAGTTATTATGGAAGTTCTATCTTCTCCATGCATTCTATCTGATCACATTAGACTACAGATCAAGAAAGTCTATTCACTGCCTCAGAAGTTGCACTGGCTGAAGAACTGGAGCCACTTCTACTAGGAGACCAGTACTGCTTATACCAGTCAAAGTCACCACCGATGATTTAAGCATCGTTCATTCTAGGTAACACCTGGTGACCTTGCCACATTTGTCAGACAGCTGCTCACCAATACATCAAGTAGGTTGCTAGTATTCCATTTAGGGAGCCCAAACAATTCATATCCTTCCAATGAGAATCAGAGAAATAGGGAGTGAGAGCACTATCCAGTTCTAAAGTCAGACAGATTTTGCCAGTGACAAGGAGAATTGATAGATACATGTACCAAAGAAAGCATCATATAACAACTTGCTCTACTCTTATGAACAGGAAAGGCTTTCATTCTCTTAATGTACAACTGATGTGCAATGCCAATCAATTTATCATGCACGTGAATGACCTACACCAAGGAAACTGTCACACAACTGTCAGCTTTGATGATTCTGAACATTATAAGAAGATATTTGATTGGCAAAGCAGTCGTGCTTTTAACACTGGTAAGGCTTCCATAAACAGAAGACTGAAAAATATATCTGTGATGGAGGATTTAAACTGGCAACAGTGCCCAGTTGTTTTTGCCTTTACAGCAACCCTTCCATGGATGCATCAGAGAATTTGGGACCCCTTCCTGCTGCTGATCCCCTCAGGCTGCTGCTCTTTCACATATATTTTACTCCCTATTGCTCAAAACATAATGCCTGCCTTTTGAAGGCAACACCAGTAATGAAGTTCCTTCCCTCCCAGCAGTGGTAACCCCATGAGTAGACGTTTTACTGCTTCAAACTCACTCTGCATATCAAGAATGAGCACTGGGAGGAAACATCAGTAGGTTAGTGACAGAGTCATATGAGCAGGTGGTAGTTTCACTCAACCACTAACTTGCCCAAACAAATCCCAGGTCTGGAAGTATTGAGTTTATGGAATATCATCAGTGGAGTAGATTTCAAGTGGAATAGACAACCATAATGTGTCATTCTTGCTGAATTTGGAACTTTCATAGGGAAGAGTCGGTGACCTGAAACTCTCATTCTAAAAAGGGTTTGTTTCTTTACTTGTCCCATTACCACCCCTTTTTGTCATTTAATGTCTTCTGCTCTCTACCCCATCACATATCTTCCCTTTTGTTCTTTCCTTCCCTCTCCCCTTTCCCTCTTTGCTTACTTAAAAGCTGTTACCATTCTAACATCTTCCAGTTCTGAAAAAAGGTCATTGACCGGAAATGTTAATTGTGTTTCTCTCTCTACAGGTGCCGCCTGACCTGCTGAGAATTTCCAGTATTTTCGGTTTTTATCTCAAAAGGGGCGGTGTGATTGACTGGATGCCAAAGTTGAAATGACTAGACGGGTGCATCCAAGGCAGGCCTGAAAAGACTCATACTGAGGTACAAAAAATAGCAAAGTGTGGTCCAGCCAGAAAGATGGTGTTCATTCCATACATTATACATGCAAGCTGCACAAACAAGGAACAATGTATAAAATGCTTATTGGGCTCCAAAATGTTGAAGCCTACTTGTAACTGCTTTCTGTGCAAGTCATCCAGTTGGTGGGAACAGGTTACACTTGGGAAAAACTGACATAATTTTGATTGCTACATTACATATATGCAACCTAAATAAAGAAAGTTACCATCTAGGTCTCCAATCTGACAGTCAGCATTTGTCACAGACAGACAATTAGCTCGACTGCCAGCCAAAAAAGTACAGTTTGCTGCTGGTTAATGACTCTAAGTTCAGTTTCACAAGATGTGCAGAAATAGTGATTGTGGAAGATAACTCTGCACACATGTGAAATACTGCTGCTAATAAATAATAATGAATTAATAAAATGAAACCCAATAAAATTATCAACTGCTAATAATATGATAACACAGAAAGTTAGATTGATTTTTGCTTACCAGGAAGAGGATCTTCCAAAGGATTCAGTGCAGGGAGCTCCCTGCCTTGAATGTCAGTTGGTTTAACCCACCAATTAAATGTAAACCGTAGCTCCTCCTTAGTAGCAGTGCGTTTCATATTGATGGAATCTAATTTCCATGGCTGCCTCAGGCCATTATGTTTTGGAGTGACACGAAGCTTGTAAACTAACCCCACACCTGCCAATTCAGCCTACGAGGTAAAAGGGTAATTAATTCATATCTTAATGTGAATTACTATCAAGCAGTAGGAACACATTAATGCCTTATAAATAGAAAGCATGTATTTTCCCTTTGGCTCAGCAGGTTTATCATGAGTGCAATTTTACGCTAGTGGGATTTTACGTTTGCGCCGAAGTCAATGGTGCTTAGAATGGCTTGCTGCATTTTACGGCCCCGTCCCCGCTGAAACAGTGCTTTAAAATTCCAGCCCATAAATATCTGAGCTAGAGATGGGCCAGAATATGCCCCATTTTGGTTTGATCTGGCCCATGTTGAATTAGCTGATCTCAGTGTAGGTAGTGGTAAGGGTTCTAAGTTTGGTGTTGGTGCCTCTGGATGAGGGAGGGGAAAAGATAACCAAAGCTTTTGATCTTTCTTGTTATTGCATACTCCCTACTTGTATGCTCACACTAAATGAGACACGGATGTGTATAGCTCTTATGGCTGAACACACTGCTGAGGTTCACACATGGATAACAGCAACCTGTGCCAGGTATTGCTGAATGACTAACCTGTGATTGTGAATATGTGTCACCGTTAGGAACCAACAGCTTTAGGAAAGAAGCATGGAAAGAAAATATAAGAGAGAAAAATGTATATTTCACCTTAACTTGTGTTATTTCATCTGCAATTCCAACTGTGAACTTCCTCTGACCATCTTTCCCATAAACAGTAATTAATATCTGCACCAGGCCAGGATTACTTTTCACATCTGAACTTAAGATGTTCATCATCCATATATCTGATGAATACTGCAATACACCCTTGGGGCTGGGAGTAATTCTTTCACCTACAGGCAAATTCAAATGTAATTACCAAACAGTTTTCCAATGCCAATTTCTTGAAATGAGGTTTAATTTAATTTAACTTCATCTGATTTAACCAGAATTAAATAAGAGCTCGGCCCAAAACATTAATTGCTTTCAGCTGTTAATTCATTGCATTTTATTTTTAACTTCAGATTTTCAGGCTTGCCATTTTTCCTTTTCATCTTTCCTCTGTTCACTAATTTTTGTGAGTGCTTACTCACATTGACTTTTCAATGTACCTTTATTGTTAAAGTTATTAAATGGAGGAATATAAATTCCCAGAAATCTTTGTACCATTTGTGTGGCTCAGAGTTTAACTTAATAGGCAAAGAATGGGGCATATTCTGGCCAGATGCCTAATTTATACTTTGCTCAATTCACTTCAATGGAGTCCAAAAACATGCAGGTGTAAATTGAGCATCTAACCCAAATACACCCCTGTTCATGCTGGGTACGTTGGTTAAAGCTGGGGTTTTTCTTTCCACGCTGGCATCCCTCTTATAAATTTAGCATTCCCATTTGTTAATTCACCATCTTACAACCTTTCTTAGGTAAGAATAGCTAAAATGCAAATTACTTGGCAGAGAAATGTTGAGCAGAATCTCACTCTCTTAGTCTCTGGAGCAATGGTGGGTCCGTTTCTGGGTTGCAAACCTGACCTCTTGAGTAGCGAGCCTTCCAGTAGTTCTTTGCCAGAGCCAACCAATTAAGAACCTGCCTCTGGGTTTACCATCCAATCAGGGGAGCAGACAGGACGATCCAACTGAAACAGCAATGAAGGATCTCGACTTAAAGGAACCCCCGGCAGCACACACAGTAACACACAGTTTGATGTGACCCAATCAGTGAGAGACAGAAACAAGGAGCAAAATGGATGGAAGGCATGAGATGGCTGCATCTCGGACACATTCCTGAAGATAATGCTGGAAGCAGTCAGGACATGCAGAGAAGTCTGCTTTGCAGAGTGCAACAAAAGAACGCCAGCCAGCCTCACCAAACAGGCTTGGCTTAAGATTGCAGAAGAAATCAACAGTTGAAGTGTTGTGTAGAGGATGCGGATCGAGTGCTGTCCAACCTCCTAAAGTCTGGCACGGTGAGTGCCCTACAAGTCTCAGCTGGCAGCCATCATTCTCTCACCTCCTTATCAGTCTTCCATACAGGTATCATCTGAGGCACACACTCTGCTGCCACACATAATCACTTCTCCTCAGACTCCTTGTCTTCATCTCAATAGGCAGCACTAATACTCACCCCCACACTGATGCCCTCTCACTCCCCATCCCAGTCAGCCCCCTTGAATGTCTTACCAACATCCCTATCAATTATTTAACTCCTCATAATCCTAACTCTCTGTCTTTATTCATTACAGGAGAAAAGGGTCCGGGAGAGGCAGAAACGTGGGTGTGGAGCTGGATTCATGGCCATCCTGATGGTAATGGAGGTGGGAGGTGGTTATGAATTGAGTGATGGGGTTGGCACAGAGACCTGGTGAAAGCATTTCCTGTAGACCTGTTACTAATGTTGAATTGATGTTGCAAGTACATAAACTGTTAGGATCTACACAATGTTAAGTTGGAAACCCTATTTCCCCTTCGTACAGCACTAACGCCTGTCTTCTATCTCATGCAAATGCATTGATGGAACGACATCAGGAGATGAGGAAGGAGGCAGTGGAGTCCTCAGAGGAACAGCATCACTCTGAGGAAACACATGACTCCTGTGCACCCTCGACCAGCACAGATACACACACTTCAGTGGGTACAGCTTTACAAATTGATATATTGGCACATGGTGAGGAGTACATCACATAACAGCAGGAGCAGATGCTTGGAGGCAGTGTCAGCAGTAGAGAGTCCCCATCAGAGAACCAAGGACACATCAAACTTTGCACAGCTGGACACAGATAACAACCCCAGGAGTCATACACAAAATGAGTTATTGTGGAGCAGCAATGGGAACTATGTGGGCATCTGTCAGAATTTCCAGAGGTGGTGTGCATTCTTGTGCAGAAGATGAAGATGTCCATCTCTAGCATGACTGCCATGATGTCTGAAGTATTTGCATCATGCCCACCTCAATTAGAAGAGTGACCAACCTCATGGAGAGTCATACACAGCAGACCAATGAGTAGCTAATAGCCCAAAACAATGGCCTGCACATCATGGCTGCAAAGTATTCATAAAGAATTGCTTTGATGGCAGAACACAACGCTTAACTGCAGCCAAATGCTCTCTTGCTCTTGGTTAGCAGAGAAGTGTGATCTTGGCTGTCACGGATGATGGCAGTGGGGACTCTTCTCAAGGCTCCCCTCGGCCTTCAGCCCCACTGACAGGGCCACACACTCTGCATCCTGCCCCCTAAACCAAGTCTGCCCCTTCACAGGTACAAGTTGGGCAGACTTTTGCGGGGCCTTTACAGGCTCCAAAACCCAGAGGACATCTGTCACGTGCATCTCATGTATCAAAGTCGGGGGGTTGAGCAGTCTGTTAAAATTAGCTATATGCATACTTGTATAAATAATCGGCTTGAAATGGGTGAAGGAATGTGGGTTAGTGCTGGAAATTGCTTAAGGTTTCATTTCCATAGAAACAAGGCTGGTGGGATAATTAGTCTTAGGTAAACAAAAAAGGGGCTATGGACAGTCATGGCCTCACAATAGTGGGAGAGCGACTGTTAGATATTTGAAACAAATAACCATAGTGAAAAAAAAACTGTGCTAGGCTCTTGATTTAATTTTGCTTAACTGAGATGCTTGCTGAAGTATGTGAGTCTATTAGTATGTGAAAGTAGAAGAAAAGTAACTTTAGCAGGGGGAGGCGCAGGCATTGTGGTACTGTCACTGGACTAATAATCCAGAGATTCAGTTGTATCGAACTGTTAAAAAGCCTAAAAGGAATGAAACTGGATGGACCACCTGGCATCAAACTAGGCACCGGAAACAACAACAGCAAACCCCAGCTCTGTCGACCTTGCAAAGTCATCTTTATGAATATCTGAGGGCTAGTGCCAAAATTGGGAGAGCTGTCTCACAGACTAGTCAAGCAACAGCCTGACATAGTTATACTCACGGAATCATACATTACAAATAATGTCCCAGACACAATCACCAACCCTGGGTATGTCTTGTCACACCGACAATACAGACCCAGCAGAGGTGGCGGCACAGTGGTATACAGTCAGGAGGGCATTGCCCTGGGAGTCATGGACAAGGAAACCTCCTGTTGGTTACCATGTACTGTCCCCCCTCAGCTGATGAATCAGTGCTCCTCCATGTTGAACAGCACTTGCAGGAAGCACTGAGGGTGGCAAGGGCACAGAATGTACTCTGGATAGGCGCTTCAATATCCATCACCAAGAGTGACTCAGTAACACCACTACAGACCAAGCTGGCCGTAGCTCTATACATAGCTGCTAGACTGGTTCTGCGGCAGGTGGTGAGGGAACCAACAAGAGGGAAAAACATACTTGACCTCATCCTCACCAACTTTCCCGCTGCAGATGTATCTGCAGCAGTAGTCATTCCTTGACAGTATAGGTAGGAATGACCACCGCACAGTCCCTGTGGAGGTGAAGTCCGGTCTTCACACTGACGACACCCTCCATCATGTTGTGTGGCGCTACCACCGTGCTAAATGGGATAGATTTCAAACAGATCTAGCAACTCAAGGCTGAGCAACAATGAGGTGATGTGGCCCATCGGCAGCAGCAGCAGAATTGTATTCAGCCACAATCTGTAACCTCATGGCCTGGGATATCATCGATTCTACCATTACCACCAAGCCAGAGGATCAACCCTGGTTCAATGAAGAGTGCAGGGGGGCATGCCAGGAGCAGCACCAGGCATACCTAAAAATGAGGTGTCGACCTGGTGAAGCTACAACACAAGACTACCTGCATGCCAAAAAGCAGCAAGTGATAGACAGAGCTAAGCGATTCCATAACCAACAGATCAGATCTAAGCTCTGCAGTCCTGCCACATCCAGCTGTGAATGGTGATGGACAATTAAAGAACTCACTGGAGGAGGAGGCTACACAAATATCCCCATCCTCAATGATAGGGGAGCCCAGCACATCAATGCAAAAGATAAGGCTGAAGCATTTGCAACAATCTTCAGCCAGAAGTGCCGAGTGGATGATCCATCTTGGCCCCCTCTGGAGGTCCCCAGCATCACAGATGTCAGTCTTTAGTCAATTTGATCCACTCCACATGATATTAAGAAACAGCTGAAGGCACTGGACACTACAAAGGCTATGGGCCCTGACAATATTCCGGCAATAGTCCTGAAGACTTGTGCTCCAGAACATGCTGCACCCCTAGCCAAGCTGTTTCAGTACAGCTACAACACTGGCATCTACCCGGCTATGTGGGAAATTGCCCAAGTATGTCCTGTACACAAAAAACAGGACAAATCCAACCCAGCCAATTACCACCCCATCAGTCTACTCTCTACCATCAGTAAAGTAATGGAAGGGGTCATCAACAGTGCTTTCAAGCAGCACTTGCTTAGGAAAAACCTGCTTATTGACACTCCGATTGGGTTCCGCCAGGCATTCAGCTTCTGTCCTCATTACAGCCTTGGTTCAAACATGGACAAAAGAGCTGAACTCCCGAGGTGAAGTGAGAGTGACTGCCCTTGACATCAAGGAGGCATTTGACTGAGTGTGGCATCAAGGAGCCCTAGGAAAACTGGAGTCAATGGGAATCGGGGGAAAACTCTCCACTGGTTGGATCAAATCAAGCACAAAGGAGGTTGTTGGAGGTCAATCATCTCAGCTCCAAGAAATCACTGCAGAAGTTCCTCAGGGTAGTGTCCTAGGCCCAACCATCTTCAGTTGCTTCATCAATGACCTTTCTTCCATCATAAGGTCAGGATGGGGATGTTCGCTGATGATTGCACAATGTTCACCACCATTCGTGACTTTTCTGACACTGAAGCAGTCCATGTCCAAATGCAGCAAGACCTGGACAATATCCAGGCTTGGGCTCACAAGTAGCACATAACATTCGCGCCACACAAATGTCAAGCAATGAACATCTCCAACAAGGGAGAATTTAACCATTGCCCTTTGACGTTCAATGGCTTTACCATCACTGAATCCCCCACTATCAACATCTTGGGGGTTACCATTGACCATAAACTGAACTGGACTAGCCATATAAATACTGTGGCTACAAGAGCAGGTCAGAGGCTAGAAAACGTGCGACGAATAACTAAGCTCCTGTCTCCCCAAAGCCTGTCCACTATCTACAAGGCACAAGTCAGGAGTGTGATGGAATACTCCCCACTTCCCTGGATGAGTGCAGCTCCCACAACACTCAAGAAGCTTGACACCATCCAGGATGAAGCAGCCCGCTTGATTGGCACAACATCTACAAATATTCACTCCCTCCACCACCGACGCACAGTAACAACAGTGTGTACCATCTACAAGATGCACTGCAGGAATTCGCCAAGGCTCTTTAGACAGCACCTTCCAAATCCACAACCACTACTATCTAGAAGGACCAAGGCAGCAGATATATGGGATCACCACCATCTGGAAGTTTCCCTCCAAGTCACTCACCACTCTGACTTGGAAATATATCGCCGTGCCTACACTGTCACTGGGTCAAAATCCTGGAACTCCCTTCCTAACAGCACTGTGGGTGTACCTACACCACATGGACTGCAGCGGTTCAAGAAGGCAGCTCATCATCACCTTCTCAAGGGCATTTAGGGAAGGGCAATAAATGCTGACCCAGCCAGCGACGCCCACGTCCCGAAAATGAATTTAAAAAAGAGCATGGTTCAATAGCCTGATAAGGAATAAAAACAACTGAACTGAATGGCCATTATGATCAGCATGTAGCAGATCTCAGGAATAGCCTTAGACATAAATAACTGATAGTGGGATAGATACAAATAATGAAACATTTTGGAGTTAATTTGTTGCCAGAGATGTACTGTTACCGAAAGGATGAAACTGGTCAGGGAGAACAGCTTGAGATGCGATAAGCAAAAGATACCAGTGATTAATCAAGGCAAGAAGGTATGTTCAAAGGTTAAACAAGCTTATGGCAGGTGATTGGCATTAAAGGTAAGTTTTCAACCCAATATTTAGACAATCTTGTTGAGGCGCCTGCCAGCTGGAGAATCAGTGAGAGACCTGCAGTGACTCTTTTCAGGAAGGCCTGATGAACCACAAGCCAATTAGGCAGTGGTGAGGCCACTGGCGGGCCTTCCCATGGAACCAAGACCCCGGGGGCCTAGTGAGAGCTGCTGATCAATCAGAAGCCGACAGCTCTTGCACTTAGCAGCACCACTGAGGAGGCTACAGCTGCTATCGGAGGGACACTCCCTGGAGTCCCAGGATTACAGAGGGCCCAGGCTACAGGTAAGTAATGTGTGGGAGGTAGCGGTTTCACAGGGTGGGGGTAGTGGAGTCAGGGGGCAGGGAGGTCAGAAGCAAGGGTAGGGTGTGGCTCTAAGCTAGCACCACCACCCACGTCTCCATGCCCAGTCCCTTGATCAGACACTGAGTGCCTTTGATCAAGAGACCCCCCCCAGCCCTGAGGTGACAATCGGCCTGCACAGTTTCACCTGTCATGCACGCCATACGGCAACAGGCCCACTCGCAGCTGAGATAATACCAGTGGTGGAAGGATGAGACCCTTAAGTGGTCATTAATTGGCCACTTAAAGACCTCAATTGGTGGCAGGGCGGGAAGGTTGACCATAGGGCTTCTCGCCCAGCATTTAATTCTGGTGCAGGTGGAAAGGTGGCGGGGTTCATGTACACCACCACCCCACCTAATTACATGCCCTTGCCACCTCCAAAGCTTCCACCAGTGAGAGCAAAAGATTCTGCCCAAAGAGCTCAACATTTTATAGGGTATTTGAAAATGAAGTAAATCTTTATTGGACTATATGTCCTCATCAATAACCCATCCATGTATCTTCCATGAAAAAGGGTATAAAATAAGAGACTTTGGGAGGGTTCATTGCAGTAGTGTAAAATACTCTGGAGGAAGACTTTGGTCAAACACTCCTGGGGGGGTTCAAGAAATCACGAATATTTGGGCACTGAGAAGAAAAATGGAAGAAGTAAGGAAGAGCTGTTAGCGTGTTCCAGCCATCCTGCTACTTGTCATAGTAGAATGTTTTTGCTATGTAACAATGTGCGGAATTGTCCCAGGTTTGCACAAAGTGTGGTAGCGGGCAGATAAAATGATGTTTCACCTGCCAACCGCAATGGTGGCTTTTCACACCACATTGCCCCAAAACCTGCCACATTAATTATGCATTCCTGGGAAACACGCTGTTTCCATGGGGAGCGGGCTCTCCTTAACCCAACACGCCATCACCTCGCTGCTTCATCATGCTGGGCACAATATTTAAAGTCCAGCCGCAAGCACACTTCTCAGCGCTTCCAACCCACGACTGCTGCAAAGAAGACATGGCCCTGAAAGGCAAGAAGACTGCAGCCCCCAGGTTCAATGATGCGTCCCTGGACTGCCTTTTGGATGCAGTGGAAGCTCACCGTGATTTCCTCTACCCCCGCTCTGGCCGCAGGATGGGCTGAAACCTCACTAATCCAGCTTAGGAGGCGGTGGCAGTGGTGGTCAGCGCCAATGCCCTGCAAAAGAGGACAGCCACCCAGTGCCGCTGCAGGATGAATGATCTCCGTTCCACCAGGGTAAGTCACTCTTCTCATCACTCTCAACTCACACACTCACAAATCCATCATACATCTACAGGGCCCTCATTCACTGCCCGTTCAAAGGACATCACCATTCACTCTCTCACGCACACCTTCATTGTTATCCCATCCATGGGCCTACTCACCACCCACACATGCCAGGCATACTTATCATCTGGCCTAGCAGGCATCCTGCTTACACTTCCTCCATCTCTATTTACGCAGAACAAGCTGGCACACAACAAGAGGGAGAGGTTGCAGACTGGTGGAGGAAAGCTTGAAATCAAGGTCCTCATGGACTTTGGAAACAGAGCCATCCAGCTGGCCGGTGAGAATCTGAGCCATTCCTGTGCTGACGTTAAGGTCAGTGGTGTTTTACCTTGTTGGGATCCAGCAGTGCAACATCCATCAAACAACCTTGCTGTGAGTGATGTGTCCTGTTTCACAGGCCACTGCCATGCACTAATTATCTCTCCTTGCTTCCGGAGGCACATCTGGGAAACAGCCGAGCGAGTCCATGACCCTGGGCCTCCAATCAAACCCCAAAGAAACCTCTGAAGAGGAATCTGAAGGCACCCTCCTTGAAGACTTATCACAGTGCTCACCCACACCCTCCACCAGCGCAGAGACATACACCTAGGTGGGACCTAGCTTTAGCCTTGGGATCACAATCTGGTGAGCACATCGCACTTTCTGATCCACATCAGGCAGCGGCAGGGACTTCCCAGTCATCTGGCACTTGGAGGACTGCTGAAGGCCAGAAATTTGCTGAGTCCGATTCACGTGACGAGCCTCTGGACTCGGTCATGTCTCAGTTGCTGGAGCTGCAAAGGCACGCTCAGGAACATTAGGAAGGGATGTCCACTACACTCCTCAAATTGCAAGGCATGATGGAGGAGTCTGTCTGTCTTCAGGCTGAGGTGATAGCACCAGCATGGCAATGCACCGAGGTCAACACATAGGATGGTGGCCGCCATGGAGACCTTGGCTCAGGACGTTGCTCCTGCATTCAGCCTGCGGGCTGAACTCCATCACTGATGCCATTGTTGGACTCCAAAAGTGTGTAGACAAGAGGGGTGCTGGGCAGCTCAATCTCACTCCAGCTATCCCTTCTCAAGGAGTCAGCCAGGGGCCCTTGGGCACGCATCAGGAGGAGGATCAGCAGGCGCATACCCCGGGACCATCTACCCAGGTGACTCTGGGAGTGACTGGCCCATCTGAATCCTGTCTTCCTGTGACCCCATCAGCTCCAGCTCCACAGCTCGAGGAGGGTGCCACTGCCACATAGCAGGGCCCTGAAAGCAGGTCTCCGCCCTCCAGAGGACACCCATTCGGGGAGCACCAAGACGTAGCGGCAGGGTTAGGAAGGTCAAGAACAGCACAGCCTTGGCACAGGTGTTAATCACTTGTACATAATGTTCAGTATTGTCAATAAACTCCCAAGAATGTCACCCTGCTTATGGCTCCTTGTTCTGATGAGCAGTGTTCGTGTCACTCAGATGTGAATCCTTTCTGCACAAGATAAAAACAGGTGTCTCAGTCCAGGGCCTCTTCCCTCTGCGTTGTGCATCTTTCAGCCCAAAGTGATGGTCCGACCTCACACTCCCTGGACACATTAGTGATGCCTGCACATCAACAGTGCTTGTCATTGCTGCCAGAATGTAGTGGGCAGCCGTTAGAGAGTTCCATCATTTTCTCTGTGTGCTCTTTAAGCGACTTTAAGGCAGAGCTGGCCCCCATCTCTTCAGTATCTGTGACCACTGATGCTGCGCTCCTGCAGGGTCGGGAGCTGAAGGCGGACAAAGGATCAGGTGCTTCTCAAGCTGCATGGTTCCGTCTCCATGATATGACCCTGATCACAGAGCGCAAGCGAGCTGCCCTCGGCCAAACAGGAATCGGACATTCTCAGGAGCTGTGTGAAGATCTATGGAATGTCCCCACTGCATGTCATCATCATCCTCCTGCAATCGAGTGACTATAAGGGCCTCCACTGCGTCTCCATGACAGAAGCATTATCACAGAGGGTATGTGCACTGCCATAAGCCAGGTTGGAGTCAAACATTCATAGATGTAATGTGAGGATCTTATGGTGTCTCCTCACTGCATGTCGTCATCATCCTCCACAAATCTAGCAGCTATGAGGGCCCCCCGAGCATGCCTGCCTCGTCTAGCCAGTGTGAGGGCCTCATCGTCATCATCGTCACCTTTAAGGACATGCTCACCCTCATCCCCATCAGCATCGTCCTCATTGGAGGAGACCTCCAGCTCCTCCATCTCCTCCTCAGCCAGCTCTTCTCTGCGTTGCAGCGCCAGGTTGTAAAGGGCGCAGCAGGCGACAATGATGCGTGAAACCCCCCTGTGGATTATATTGCAGGGGTCCACCAGACCAGTACAAGTACCGGAACCTCATTTTCAGCATCCTGATGGTTTACTCCACCAAGTTGCGAGTTGCAGCATGAGCTTCGTTATACCGTCGCTCTGCTGCAGTTTGAGGCTGTCGCATGGATGTCATCAGCCACGGCCTCTGCGGGTAGCCCTTGTGTAGTAATCTAATGTGAAATATACCTTTAAGACAAATGTTGTAATGTAAGATCACATGATCTTGATACCCAATAGCAGAGTAGTGAGGGCTACCTCTGTAGTCAGTAGTCTTGAGTTAGAGTCTGAAGAGTAAAGACAGAGTTTTGAGTTGTAAGCACACAAGTGTAGCTGCTAAGTTTGCTTTGTAAATAAACATAATGTGTTTATTCTAACAGCGATCTACTGATGTTCTCTGTCTCTGTACCAACTCGGTCAGCCCAAAACCAGCGTGCAACCTGAATCCTCTAGCCCCAACAAACCAGGGCACTGGATCCAACAACTTGTCCCTGAGGAGCCATCCCTGCAGCCTCTGTGAATCCTGGAACACGTCAGGAATCTGTGAACAACTGAGAATGTAGGAATCATGCACACTCCCTGGAAAGCGTGCGCAGACTTGCAGAATGTACTTGTGGTGGTGGTCGCACACCAGCTGCACATTCAGCAAATGGAGTCCCTTGTGGTTGATGTAGTTCACCGCATGTTGCGATGGAGAACTGAGCGCCACATGAGTGCAGTTGATGGCATCCTGCACCTGTGGGAAACCTGAGATCTGCACAAATCCAATTGCTCTTGCATCTTGGCTTTCCTGGTCCCAGGTGAAATGCACAAAGTTGTGTGCCCTCACCAAGATGGCATCAGTGACCTCATGGATGCATTTGTGGGTGGAGGCTTGTAATATCCCACAGAGGTCATCTGTGGAGCCCTGAAAGGAGCCACTGGCACTTTCACGGCCACTGGCAGTGGATGCACTCCATGTCCACATGGCGCCAAATCCTGCAGTAGCTGGCAGATGTGACCGACCAGTTCCCTAGTCATGTGCAGTCTTCGGTGACACTGGTTCTCGGCCATCTTCAGGAATGCAGATTCCTGGGTCTAGCAAAGCGCGACCAGTGACAGCTCACTGTAACCCTTCGGTGGTGTGTGCGGGAGTCCGAGCTGCCCTTTCTTCCAGAGGGTGCTGCTCCTCCCTCTGCACAGCCAGACGCCTCAGTTGCTCTCTTCTCCATCGTCTTCGCTCTCTGTACGCCATGAGGCATACAGCTACTTCACCAGGCTCCATGATCCTAATGTACTCTTCCTGCAGGATGAAAGAAAGAGATGCGCAAGTTCACCTGGGTGAATAAGAATGTCTCTAGATTAAGTCTGAAGGCCCCTTAACGCATCCCGGAGAGTGCTGGCCACCACTTGGATGGCCAGAGATTAGTACACTGCATGGCTGCCTGAAACACCACCTTTCTCCACCCTACTGGCAGCAGCTTTGCCCATTGGACTGCATGATGTGCTCTCACCTGAGGCACAGGCATTCTCCTAACCCATGCTGCAAGGCTGTACTGTTGGATTGAACCATTGGGGAGACTGGTCCAAACTGGGATGATGACTTTGCAAGGGGTTGTGAGCATCTCCACCAGTGATTGCTCCATGGCCAGCTTTAGCAAGCAGATTGTACAACGTGCACAGTCGTCCAATTCTTCTGCAGTCCACTAAGACATTCATTAGTTTGCAGTCTGTGCCTGAGGGATGAAAAGCTTTGGAGCATTTGGTGGCACTTTGATGTCTCTGCATTGCTTGAGTTGGCAGATAAGCTAAAGGCCCAACTCCAATCATATCAATGTGGCTGCACCGGAACTGTCTCAACTGCAGAGGAATGATCATTTTATACAAGGTGTCCCTAATTCCCTCGCCCATTCTACCCCCCCCCACCCCACTCCTCCGCGCCCCTCCACTCACCCCACCACTACACCCCGCATGTGCTTGTGCGCTACCTTCAGCTGCAGGGCAGCCTTTATCCAGAACCCCCAAAGTCGCCTCGACTGCAGGGCAGCCTTTGCTCCTCCCACTCCAAAGTTGCCTGAACCACTGGGCAGCCTTTGCTCCCCCACCTCACCCCCAACAGGCATCCCTCGCGAGCGCTCTGCAATGTTACTGTGTACTCACCTCTGAGTTCCCCTCAAAGTGCAGCCCGCCAAGTGCACGCCTTTTATATGCTGTTGTGAAACGCGTTGGCAAGCAATCATGCCGACGTGGGCGGATGATCCTGCATGGGGTGGGGGGGGGTTGAGTCCTGTGGGCTGGGCTTATAATGATATTCTAATGTATTACAATGAGGTTCCCGATGTCCGATGGCAGGAAACGCGGCCCATCATCGACGGGATGAACGGACGATCGCAAGCTGGTTTCACAATGTCATGAAACCAATTTTTGGCTTATTGCCATATTGTCTGCTCAAGCCACTGAACACGCCCGATGCCAGCGGGCATGGACGATTCCGCCCAGTCTGTTACATTCCCTCTTAATCTCTAATTAAACTCAACAACCCCCCATATTGGTTGCACTCGAACTTGATTGATTGATTAGATAGTGATAACCCCCCAAGTATCTTTACAAGACTCAAATTAATGCAGCCTGTCTCTAGCTCTGCTGAAGTGACAGCGCTAGCATCATGTAGAAGTAAGTGAAAACTGATGCATAAATGGTCTTAGGTGTACAAAGGGAGTCACCTGGGTGTGCATTACACTGTTATGACACATGTAATATGTTTTTTTCAATGGAGGTATGATTATGATTGACCTAATAATTATCATGGTGTGGTTTGTGCTCCACATCACATTTATTACCCATTACCCATTGTGGTCAATTGAGGCCACAGCCCTCAATTTCTATGCGACTGGTTCATTCCAGGGATCAGCAATGGGCACATGTAGGTACATGCATGTGAATGGCCTGAGACTCATTGATGAACATGTATAGCTCAGAAAGAATGGAATGGACACCTTTAGAATTGATTCATTGTAGTTGGAAGGGCACAGAGAGACAATATAAAATAAAGGGCACAATTCTAAAGGGGGTAGAGTAGAGGGACTTGGATGTATATTTTTATAAATTATTGAAGGTGGCAGAATGGGTTAGAAAGCAGTTAATAAAGCATATGGCATGCTGGGATTTATCAATAAGGGCACACACCTCAGAAATTGATGGTTCAACATTAATCACAGGTTGATCAGTTAATTGTTGGGATGTCTCTCTGGTAGGGATATGATCTATGTGCTTGCAGATGATTCTATCTGCCACTTGTACTTGGAAAGATAATGGACTAGCCTCTGAAACAATGGCTCCTGAAGCCCAGGCAATCCTTCCAGAACACATTCTGTCACGTTTGGAGGAACGGTACTCTCAGTTGCTTTGGGGGTCTTTGTTGATTTGGTATTTCCCTTTTTTCACGGTGTACGGCGTCTTCTGATAGATGTTGACGTCTCAAAAATGGAACCTTTACTTCCACTTGTTTCACAATTTCTGCCATTTCATTTTTCAACAACTCAATGGTTTCCAGTATGCCTGAGGCATTCAGTGCTTTTATTCTAGCTCCATGAGCTTCAGTGTCAGATTTACAATTTCCAATCCTTTTTCTGTCTTTTCTTTCTCTGTCTGCAGCAGAGCTTGTCCTTGTCCTTCACTTTGGTTTCACAGTTGGCCAAGTCTCGCTCCTGTGAATCCTTAGATTGCTTCAGTTCTGTAGTTTTGCTACTCATGGCTTCATTATCCACTCACATCTTGGAAAGTTTCATGGCTTTTCCTTTCCAGGACTCTTTTTTTTCATTCAGGTGGTCCTTCAGTTCTTCAGTCTCTTTCTTATCTCTCTTAGCCTCCTCCTGGATTAATGAACATTGCTGAGTCTTCCCTGCCAAATGTTTGTTCAGAGTGGCACTAAATTCATCTTGCTTCTCTTCATAATTTTCCAGAGGAACAACTCAGACCCAAGAGATCCTTGCATCATGTGATGGTCCTTCCATTTTCCTAACTCACCCCAAGAACCCATGTTGTATTTCCTTAGAAGTTATGGGATTCCATCTGATTTTAGGTGAAATATCTCAGACCAGTCGAGTTTGATCTTCTGTAGCCAATCCTGACCTAAAAGACTGGGTCCCTCTCCTTTCACTATTACAGGCTGTTGTGCTGTCTGTCACTTGTAAGAGACTGGGCTGGTGGCAATGCATTTTATTTGAATAGATTCTCCCGTGCAAGTTCTTAATTTAGTGGTTGTCCACTCCAAGTTTATTGGCTGTCATCCTTCATCAAGGAACCTGAAATTGTGCTCTCCTACCACCATAGTTGAGGCACTAGTATCCACTTACATTGTCAGTGACTTCTCATTCACTTGCACTGTCATTGTACTCGGCTTAGTCTTCACAGCAGTCACATTATAAAAGGAGTAAACGTCAGGAGCAGGAGCTTCAGCCTTCGCTGTGTCCGTTACTTCCATCATATTTGTTTGCTGTATCGCAGACTGCTTCAACTTTGTCCGGCATTGCCTAACCACGTGACCCTTCTTATGACAGTAATGACATTCTGCCTCTTTGAATTTACAGGTATCTGCTCTGTGGTCACCTCTACATCTATAGCAATTTCGTGTTGAAACCGATGATGAAGCGCTTCTGTTAGGCTTTTTAATGTTTCTCACAGTGGTCATTGAATTGCACTTTAATTCTGCAGGTCTGGCTTTCACGCCACACTCAGCAGCAGCTTCCTTCCCAACATGAAGTATGGCACCATTATACGTAAGTTGCAAAGCCTGTGAGTTTCTCCCAGCACTTTCCATGACGAGGGAGATTTCTAGGGCGCGTTTAAAATCGGTATCGACCTCAGCAAGCAATCAGCGCTGAATGGCATCCTCCTTGACTCCACAGACAAAACAGTCCCGCAGCATATTGTTTAAGATGTCTCCAAAGTCACAGTATTCTGTTAACTACTTGAAGTTCGCTACATAGATTGCGATGGACTCTCCCAGGGCCCAAATTCTGGAATTGAATTTAAAGTGCTGCATTATCATGGATGACTTCGGCTGGAAGTGTGTTTTCACTAGGTCCACTAATTCGCTGTATGACTTGGAATTGGGCGTGCTCGGGGCAATCAGGTTACAAATCGAATTATATGTTTTACTGCTGCATATACTTAAGAGGATCGCTTTCTGCTTTTTTGCAGCGGTTATTTCATTTGCTGCAAAGTCAAATTTGAGGCGCTCAACATATTGGCTCCAATCTTCAATATTAGCATCATATGGATCGATTCTTCCAAACAGCAGCATGGCTG
The DNA here is from genome assembly GCF_964194155.1 of Cetorhinus maximus. NCBI lineage: Eukaryota > Metazoa > Chordata > Chondrichthyes > Lamniformes > Cetorhinidae > Cetorhinus > Cetorhinus maximus. The sequence goes on from NC_135882.1 coordinate 92,064,810, forward strand.
GTGAGCAGTTTTTTTTTAAAATTCAATTTACTCACAGTAACAGGGCGAGCTGCAGAATCAAAGTTGATTTTACCCTCGTCGCCAAATGTGATGAGCAGACTGGCTTCACCAAGGAACGGTTAAACTTTATTACAGAGACATTTCCAGTGCTTGTACACTCGACCAGATCTCTCATTGGAAAAAGCCCACCCTGCGGATTGCTCATGCTAAGAACTCACTGAGCGTAGCCTGTGCAGTACATCACATGACCCGTGATCGGCAAGAGGGAGTGACTATACATCCAGTTACCACAATGTTAATTTTTAAAAACGATTAGCTGGATATTTGAAAGATAGTGGAATAAAAGGATATGGAAACAGGGTCCAGCGCATGGGGCTGGGATTACTACTGATATGAAAGATAAAGATCTGGACAGAATAATGGGACTGAATGTTCTGCTTTAGTGCTGTTATTTCTAAGTAACTTGCAAATTCTGAATAAAAAATTGTCGTGCAAGCAGATGTCAATATGATTGCTTCTTTGGAATATTTTTAATTCATTTACAGGATGTGGACATCACTGGCTGGGCCAGCATTTATTGTCCATCCCTAATTGCCCCTGAGAAGGTGGTGGTGAGCTGCCTTCTTTAACCACTGCAGTCCACGTGGTGTAGGTACACCTACAATGCTGGTAGGGAGGGAGTTCCAGGGTTTTGACCCAATGATAGTGAAGGAACAGCGATATATTCCCAAGTCAGGATGGTGAGTGGCTTGGAGGGGAACTTCTAGGTGGTGGTGTTGCCAACAATTTGCTGCCCATTTCCTCCTAGATAGTAGCGGTTGTGGGTTTGGAAGATGCTGCCTAAGGAGCATTGGAGAGTTTCTGTAGTGCAACTTACAGATGGTACACACTGCTGCTACTGTGTGTTGGTGGTGGAGGGATTCAATGTTTGTTGATGGGGTGCCAATCAAGCAGGCTACTCGGTTCTGGATGGTGTCAAGCTTCTTGAGTGTTGTGGGATCAGCAGTCAACTGGGCAAGTGGAGTGTATTCCGTCACACTCCTGACTTGTGCCTCATAGATGCTGGTAAGGCTTTGGGGTGTCAGGAGTTGAGTTACTCGCAGCAGGATTCCTAGCCTCTGACCTGCCCTTGTAGCCATAGTACTTATATGGCTAGTCCAGTTCATTTTCTGGTCAATTGTAGCGCCTAGAATGTTGATAAGTGGGGGTTTCAGCGATGGTAATGTCAGTGAATGTCAAGGGGCGATGGTTGGATTCTCTCTTGTTGTAGATGGTCAATGCCTGGCGCTTTTGTGACGCGAATGTTACTTGCCACTTGTTAGCCCAAGCCTGGATATTGTCCAGTCTTACTGCATCTGGACATGCACTGCTTCAGTATCTGAGGAGTCACAAATGGTGCTGAACATTGTGCAAGCATCAGTGAACACCCCCACTTCTGACCTTATGATGGAAGGAATGTCACTGATGAAGCAACTGAATATGCTTGGGCCGAGAACACTACCCTGAGGAAGTCCTGCAGTGATGCCCTGGAACTGAGATGATTGAACTCCAACAATCACAACCATCTTCCTTTGTGCTAGGCAGGACTCCAACCAATGGAGAGTTTTCCCCCTGATTCCCATTGACTCCAGTTTTGCTAAGGCTCCTTGATGCCACATTTGGTCAAATGCTGCCTTGATGTCAAGAGTAGTCACTCTCACTTCACCTCGGGAGTTCAGCTCTTTTGTCCATGTTTGTACCAAGGCTGTAATGAGGTCAGAAGCTGAGTGACCCTGGCGGAACCAAAACTGAGCATCAGTGAGCAGGTTATTGCTAAGCAAGTGTTGCTTGATAGCACTGTTGATGACCCCTTCCATCACTTTACTGATGATGGAGAGTAGACTGATGGGGTGGTAATTGGCTGGGTTGGATCTGTCCTGTTTTTTGTGTACAGGACATACCTGGGCAATTTCCCACATTGCCAGGTAGATACCAGTGTTGTAGCTATATTGGAACAGCTTGGCTAGGGGTGCAGCAAGTTCTGGAGCACAAGTCTTCAATGCTGTTGCCGGGATATTGTCAGGGACAATAGCCTTTGCAGTATCCAGTGCCTCCGGCAATTTCTTGATATCACGTGAAGTGAATCGAATTGGCTGAAGACTGGCATCTGTAATGCTGGGGACCTCAGGAGCAGTCTTTAATGGTTATATGTAATACCTAATTTTCCCTCACATTTCACACTGTGTGTGCCTAATTCCAAAATGTAACATACAGGAAAAATAGTGGCAATGTCTTATAGATGGTCTCCACCCCAGACATACTTCACACGAACTTCTGATTCCAGGTTGGATTGGAACCGAGATTTTGAACCTGAAACCGGAATTACCATATAAATGTAATTTAATTTTAATGCTCCAAATGTGACGTCATTCAGGCCTGCACATCTATTTCTTCCAGTTCCACTTGTCACATATGATATGCATCAGTTATTCTGGCTTGAAATACTGAATTTCAAGTTCTTGAATTAGACAATTACCAACTGCATTGACAATGACAAGTTTTGATCAGGAAGGTGAGAAATGTTAAAGTTTTCAGTCGTGTTGGGGCTGTGGTAGGAGCTTTCAAGGAAAGCTGCAGACTTCTGTGTCTCCTTAGCACAACAGAAATTCCACATACATGATCTACTTGAATGGAGAGGAAGGAATTAAAAATGTCTGGAAGCCAAGTAAGGAAGGCATAATTGCAACAGAAGGACTCCTGCCTGGCTTTAACTTGACAAATGTGAGATAATGCACTTTGGCAGGAAAGATAGGCTGAAGCAATGTAGACTTAATGACACAATTCCAGAAGAGTATGCAGGGCCAATGGGATCTGCGGACTCATGTGCATAGATCTTCGAAGGCGGCAGGACATATTGGGAGGGTAATTAGCAGAGCAGATGTAATCTTGGGCTTCATAAATAAGAGTATTGAGTACAAAAGCAGGGAGGTTACGCTGCACCTTTATAAAGCTCCTGTTAGGCCAAATTAGTGTATTGCTTCCAGTTCTGGAGACCACATTTTAGGAATGCCGAGAGGATCCTTAAGAGGGTGTAGGGATTTACCAAAATGGTTCCAGCGATAAGGGATTTTAGTTACAAGGTTAGGTTGGAGAAGCTGGGATTGTTCTGCTTGGAGCAAAGGAGGTTTTGGGGAGATTTGATAGTGTACAAGATTATGATAGGTTTGTACAATTAAGGTAGTCAAAGAAAAGCTGTTTACATTTGCTGATTGTACAAGAATCAGGGCACACAGATTTAAAATAATAAAAACAGAGAATTCTGGAAACACTTAGCAGATCTGACAGCATGTTTCAGGTCTGTGACTATTCATTGGAACATTCTAACACTGGAAAGAAGATCTTGTTCCAGGAGGCTGCATATATCAGCAGAGGCACTGGTGCTCAGACATGTAAAGAGAGTTAATCCACTGCCTGTAGACCCTTTGTTGAAGTCTTGCCACCTTCCAGCTGGATCTCGGTGCCCATCACATTTTCCCTGTGAAGGGGCATGCAGCTAAGGAGAAGGCAGCTGGTGCTGCTGTTGGTATTGCTGTTGGAGCAGCTGGCAGTGATGTGGCCTCTGGCCTTGACCGTCAGCAGAAATGGAAGGTTATAATGCATGAGCTGCTCCCGTGCCATGTAGAAGGCTGGCAGCAGGGAAGTGCAGCTGAAGGTCAGTGAACTGCTGGATAGGTGAAGTGCCCGCCAAGCAGCCGACAATCACCTGTCAAGCAGTGAAAGCGCTCTCTGAGAAAACAAGGACAACTTATATTTATATAGCACCTTTAATGTAATGAAACATTCCAAGGTATTTCAATTATAAAACAAAATATGACACCAAGCTGCATGGAGGGATATTAAGTCAGATGACCAAAAGCTTGGTCAAAGAGATAGATTTTAAGGAGTATCTTAAAGGACGAAAGTGAGGTAGACAGACAGAGAGGTGTATGGAACGAATTCCAGAGTTGGGGGCTAGGCAACTAAATGCACAGCCACCATTGGCGGAGCAATTACAATTGGGAATGCACAAGACCCCAGTATCAGAGGTGCGCAGATGTCTCAGAGGGTTGTGGGGAAGATAAAGATAGGGAGGGGCAAGCCCATAGAGGGATTTGAAAACAAGGATGAGAATTTTAAAATCAAGACCTTGTTTGACCAGGAGCCAATGTAGGTCAGTGAGCACAGGATTGATACGAGAACAGGACTTGGTGTGAATTAAGACATGGGCAGCAGAGTTTTGGATGACCTCAAGTTTATAGAGGGTAGAATATGGGAGACCGGCCAGAAGTGCCTTGTCAAGTCTAAAGGAAATTAAAGCATAAATGAGGATTTCAGCAGCAGATAGCTGAGACAGGAACAAAGTCAGGCTTCATTATAATGGTGGAAATTGGCAGTCTTAGTGATGGGCTGAACGTAAAGTCGGAAGCTCAATTCAGGATCAGATTTGACACCAAGGGCCAAAATTTTGTGGAGGAACCAGGAAGGTCAAGTCAGGAAACTTCCCAACTTGGCAAACCGATCTCCTTTAATCCCCGGGAAGGGAGGCGGGCGGTGGTGGGATGGAATTGGGTCCACCGGCTATGGAGACAGTTCGGAGGTGGCCACGGAGGCATACGAATACCAAAGTGGGCTGGTTAGAAGGCCCACCTGGGACTTCAGCCCAGTGGTATTAAAGGCAGTTAGTCCTCTAGCCCTCACCCCTCACCCCTCACACCTCCTTACCTTCCATGGTCCTTCACATCCCCCATGCTCCCTCCATACCTCCATGCCCATCCTGCATCCTCCATACCAACTCAGCCAGTATGCACAATGTACACAACTGATGAGCCAGATTATAACAGTGGCAACTGTTTGGAATGCTCATGAATCTGCTCTTGAAAAAAACCTCCTTTGAAAAAAACTGCTGCTCTTGCAACCTTATAAAAGTATAGCTCAGTTAGTTGGATGACTAGAGTCTGATACAGAATGATGCCAATAGTGTGGGTTCAATTCCTGTAGAGGTTGTTGTAATTCATGGAGGTCTGCCTCTTCTCCATGCTTGTGGAGTGGTGCCCCCAAGCTATATATAACCAATTGTCCCTCTCTAATGGAGAGAGATGCCTATGGTCCTTTGTGGACTATGGCTAATTACTTACAGACAAAGTTATTCATTGTATCAATAACAGACATTTTACCCCACTTCATACCTCTTAATCTTGTCCAAATAAACAATGCATCAAAGAAACAATAATTTATTATGACCTCAAAAAGATACCAATCAATCAAAGCTAACATTTCTCTTCAATCCGTGTAAGCAGACTATTGCTGAGCTGAGTGCACTAGTCAGCCAAGCATTCATAATGAATCTGGAGAAACAAATGCCTGGTCATCTGTTACTATATCACTCATTGGTCCTATACATAGTGCATACTGAGTGAGTGGGCATGGGGGATGCGGGGGAATGTGGGGCACAGGGGACATGGGGGATATGATGGGGCATGGGTGGAGCATGGGGCATGGAGGGGGCATGGGAGATATGAAGGGGCACAGGGGATATGAAGGTGCATGGATAAGGCCTTCCAAAGCTACCTGTCAAAAGGTTCCCAAAATCAGACCATGGTTCACGACTCCTCTGAGGTGCCATGAACCACATCTTCTCCCACAACAGACCTGACTCCATGAAAATAGCAGGGAGTACAAAATGCCCACCCATGCAATGAAGTTGGAAAGGGTGAGATTGCTGACTACTCGCACCGTTATCCCAGCACCTTGAAAATCCCACACACTGGGAATGAGGGCAGGAATTGAGTCTGGCCTGCCATTTTAAAACCCCCACCTCTGTTCTGATACAGATAAAGGCATGAAAATCTGGACCCAAGGATGTGAACAGACTGGTTTAATCTCAGACTTATACTAGGGAATGGAGTTAGGAGCGAGGACTGAAAACAACAGTGGAGGAGTTGAGGCAGCTGGTGGTGAAGCAGAGCTGGATGTCATCAATGTACATGAGAAAACTAATGGCTTGCCTTTGGACAATGTTGCCCAAGAGCAGCATGTAGATGAGAAGTAGCAGGGAGCCAAGAATAGATCACTGGGGGATGCCAGTGGAAACAGTGCAGCAGCAGAAAGTGAAGCCATTGCAGGTGATTCTCTGGCTATGATTAGATAGGTAAGATTGGAACCAGGTGGAACTAGGTGAGTGCAGTCTGATCCAGCTAGATGACAGTGGAAAGGAGCTGGAGGAGTATGGTGTGGTCAACTGTGTCAAAAGCTGCAGACAGGTCAAGAATGACAAAAAAATGTTTTGAACAGCAATCCTACAATAGTTATTGCTAGAACGCTTCAGTGTAACTGATCAAAGGCTTCCCAGCTTGTCAGTTTCACTGAAGAAGCTCTTCCAGTTATGCTCCTGCCTCAGTGACCCTGGAGAGTAGTTGAAGGGTCAACAGCTTCCATGGCTGGGAAATCCAGGATTCAGTTCCAAACAGCTCATAATGGGCTTCTTAACAACCTCAACAATGTCTTAATGACTTATTTGACAGATCCAAAGGGATTCCCTGGTCACTTTCAATGCTGCCCTGAGGAAAGCCAAAAGAGGGTGGGATCGCATTGGGATCTTGACTCAACCTCAATTTCAGGGATTTCCCCATCCTGCTTGCCCACAAACCCATCTCCAATGGTTGGGAAAGTTCTGCCCAATGTCCCTCTCACTTTTGTTGGAAAGTCCCAAAAGAAGCTGGTGTCATGATTTTTCACCCCATCTGCTGAACTTCTGCTGAAGATCCAGCATAGCCCTGGTGGAAAATTCCATCTAAAATTTCCCGGATTGTAATATAATTATATCGTCTTAATCCCCACGTACAGTTTACTGTTTGTAGAGTTTAATAAAAAAAAGTACAGTGTCATGAAAGACAGGGAGATGATGGGTAAACAATATATGGGGCTTTCTATATAGTCAGCAATAGGATTGATTTATGAACAGGCACTAAAAGCAGGAAGCTGGGGTTTTAAATGAAGCTTGACATATGCAGCAGTTTTTTGAGATCTGTCCTTCAAATGGGCAGTGTGTAAAATGGGTGGTCAGTGTGATCGTGTCAGTTACCCTGCGGGCAGGTTAGGCTAAAATTAACTCATGGAATGTACAACTCACATGCAGCCATCAGCAGCACATTACAAATGTAGGCGGAAAGTGGGCATTCACAAGAGTATTGTAGGGCTGATGACTACAAATGAGTTGTACATTCCAAGAGTGGAATCCTATCTTACTCCTATTGATAAAAACATTGTGAGGCAGATCATAGCATCATGTAATCTACAACTCCCAGGGTCTTCAGGAAATCAGCAAATTTGTAAACATGCACAGCTATCTCAAGTTGCTGTCAGTTGTCAATAAAACGGAGGTGAAATTGTTTACTTGAACAAGCAAGGTATCAGTCACATGCTTTTGCATGTGTGGATAGGTATTTGGTTCATACTGGCAATATCAACAGTAGTAACCTAGAATGATCCCAAAGCCTCAAAACAGTGACCTTGGCAGCCACTGGCAATGCCTTGCAAACTGAAGTTCTACAGGCATTATTCTTCTTAAAAATGGAGGAATGGGTAAGTGTGATCATAAATTCTGGCCCAAGGTACTGGTAAATTGGTGTAAAATGCCTCTGCAGCATACAACCTGACCTGGCTAGCACCACTCTCTCAGTCCCTTCTTGTTCCTCCAAACAACATTGATGAAAGTAATATTCCATGGGCTTGCTTAATGGTTTATTTTGATTGTTATGAAAAAAAGTTACACCTACACAACAATTATCATAAGGGCACCTAATCATCTAAATTACAACTGAATAAAAATAAGAAAAACAGCTGAGAAACAGTCTGAATTTTTTACAATTTGCTCACAGGCCTCTTTAAATTAACCTCTGTACATAACTATTCTCAGGGATTGGGCTGTGCTAGAAAGAGCGGTGACTCTTCCCATTCTTGGTCAAGAGGCAGAAAAAGTAGCTTTTCCTTCTATAGAATAGTCTCTGGAGAAAAGAATGGGCAAATGGGTGGTTGAAACAGCAGAGCACACATTCCAATGTGGCAGTGGAGAGGTCACCATGATTTTGAAGCTGTGGCTCATTTATATCTAATGAACTTCGGACACCAACCAGCCACTGATTTTGTGCCACAGTAATGTTAACCCCTTGGACATTGGCAGCAACTGTAGGTAGGTCCTGGAAGGAATGGGGTGTGGCTGGGGATGGCAGGGGGGAGGGTTGTGAGGGCACAGGAAAACTGGGTCAAGATTAGGGCTCATGAAGGCAAATGGTATGTTGGCTTTTATTGCAAGAGGATTCGAGTGCAGGAGTAAAGAAGTCTTACTACAGTTATATAGAACCTTGGTGAGACCACACCTGGAGTATTCCATACAATTTTGGTCTTGTTACCTAAGGAAGGATATACTTGCCATAGAGGCAGTGCAATGAGTTCCGGGATGGTGGAATTGTGTTATGAGGAGGGATTGAGGACACCAGACCTGTATTCTCCAGAGTTAAGAAGAATGAGAGGTGATCTCATTAAAGCGTACAAAATTCTTACAGGGCTCGACAGGGTAGATGCAGGAAGGATGTTTCACCTGGCTGGGAGGTCTAGAACCAGGGGGACACAGTCTTAGAATAAGGGGCAGACCATTTAAGACTGGGATGAGGAGGAATTTCTTCACTCAGAGAGTGGTGAATCTTTGGAATTCTCTACCCCAGAGGGCTGTGGAGACTCAGTCATTGAGTATGTTCAAGACTGAAATTGATAAATTTCTAGATATTAAAAACATCAAGGGATATGGGAATAGTGCAGGAAAATAGCATTGAAGTAGAAGATCAGCCATGACCTAGTTGAATGGCGGAGCGGGCACGACGGGCCGACTGGCCTACTGCTGCTCCTACTTTCCTGTTTTCCTAAGATGGCAAGCCTGAAGCTGCAATGCCCTGCAATATTTTTGGGGAGATGTTGAAATTATATTGAAATTACTGCAGCGGAACAGGAGAATACCTAAGGAAACCCCCTTTTAAATGACTGCACAAGATAAGGCAAGGCTGCTTTAAGATATCCCTGGTGGGTGTGAAATTACAATTTCTGCAGGCACAAGGTTATATTGTCATATGCTAAAATATCAGAGGCAGCAAGAATACATTTACAATATGCCCAGATGTATAGAATTAGTGCCACTAAATGGGCTCACACGAGAGAGCAGTGCAGAAGATCAGTGTAAACATTAATTGGGTGCATACCCTGTGTCTTGGTTTCCCACTCCCTCTGTGCCCTGTGTGTACCTGTGCTGCTGATGGACATGAACAGAATTATAGTCCCAAAAATACAAACTAATTCAAGGTTGCTTTGGGCTTGAAAGAAATTCAAATTCATCAGCACTTTGAGTTAAGCAATTTAAATAAAACAGAGGCATCTTTGTTTGTAAAAACATCATATTAAGCCATTTTGAATTAGGAGAAATCGATTACTTGTTGAAAAGTTAATGGGTTGTTTTTAGGGGCATTTAAAATTTAGCACCATGTAAATGAATGTAAATGATTTATCATCTTACAGTGAAGTAAGCTATAAAATTAACCAAGGACTTTGAAGATTACAGTTATGGAGTCATTACATTCACAATTTGAAGCATCACTATAGATACAAAGCTCACCTAACAAAGTCAACTCGCAAACAGTTTGTTTAGTTCCGATGTGGTCATCCAGCCAGCTCCAGCATGGGAACACCCATTCACTGTTTGAATCCTTTGATTCACGTACTGTTATCATTTTCAGATACATTCCAGCACCATATCCTTGTCCGTCGTGACCTATGATCACCTTTGTCAGTTGGCCTAAAGATACTGCTTTCACCAAAAATGAGTCAGTCTGTAAGTTATAATGAAAATGGTGTAAGTACAAGTTCAAATATATGATCATCTGCTCCGGGTTTTATGATTCATATTTTGTTTCCATTTCCATCAACTGATTTTAATATCATAAAATAGATTTAATTCTTCAATAAATGTATAATACCTTGTTTTGTTGAAACTTTTCTCCATGTACTAATGATTTGTCCAGCTTCCTAATTCCAGTGTCTCCTCTTTCCCCATGTAGTGTTACAAATACATTCGCATAAGTTTCAGCTCCCCAACGATCACCAATATGCACATAAACAAGATAGTGGTTCACTATAAAATAATAAGAAGGTTACATCAGAGTACCATTGTAGAAAACCCAAACCCAGAAGATTTGCATGAGTTCTGCCAGTTTCCTGCTGTAACTTTGGCAAGAGATGAGCAGAATCCACCGGAAAAAGTTCGGGACACAGTTCAACTAAGGGCAGCATTTTCCCCCCCGTCGAGGAGGATGTGCGGGAGCAGGCGTGGGTGGGCGGGTTCCCGATCGATGATCCCGGTTGGGGGCGCGCCGCCATTTTACGTGAGTGGGCCAATTAAGGCCCGCCTAGCTTGACGTCCGCTCGGAAGTGCTATGTGCTCCCTGTGCAGGCGGGAGGGGGTGGGATTCCCTGAGCCAGGAGTGCGCTCTTTCAAGCATGTGCGTGAAAGAGCGCACAGATCTCCCTGAGGCTAAGCGTCACCTCAGGGAGATCGATGGAAGTTCTTAAAGTTTTTTGAAGGGTAGAGAAAATATTCCTGACATGTTCCCTCATATGGCACTGTCACATGAGCTGAGATGTCAATTTCTTTTATGTAAACATTTTATACACATTTTAAATCCCTCATGAAACCTCATCTCGCCCGTGGATGTGGTTTCATATTTTATCTGAAGACCACCTGGGCTCTTCGCCTGCCTGCCGACCTTAAGGTTGGATGAGCAGGTCCATTAATTGGTTTAATTACTTTTTTAAAGGCCTTAAGTGGCTGCTGACAGTTCGGCGGACGCGCAGCCCCCTTAATTTTTAATACCGATTCGGCTGCGCGCCCACCGAGCTGAAAATCTAAATGACTCGGGGTGACGTTGGGATGCATACCCATCGTCACCCTGCGTCGGCGAGCGGGCCCCGTCCCCTGCTCGCCGACCGGAAGATGCAGCCCTAAGTTTTTGCCATTCCTGCGATTTCTAAGTATACCTTGGCATATTCTCTGCCAGCCACCTATGTGGCAGATATTGTCTGCAATCAATGGCACACACTCCCTACGCCTGGAATTCTTGCTTCTCTGCCTCAATCAGGAGTTGGTGGCGTACTGGAGGAAAGTATATGATTGAGATAGTGTGTCAGCCTAGAGATGGGTGGAAGGGAGTCTGACTGTAGTATACAGGCAAGGCAAGCAGCCTAGATCTCCAAAGAAATGATTCTACAAAAGTGCATTGAGAGAGGTTCCTCACCAGTGGGATGCATTTGTAAAATTAAACTTAGAATGTGCACTTTTTATGCTCTCCCTACATGTTAGGTAAATAATATAAATGTATGTGCAAGAGGTAATTTTTATCATTCTGCTCTTCTACCTGGCAGCTTTGTCCACATTGGGAGACTAAATTTGTAAAATTATCCAAATAATCTGCATCTTGGTTTTGGGCCCATTGTTATGATTCCCATAGAAACCGAAAACTTTTAAAAAGAAATTTGAATTCCCAGTAGCCAATGTAAAAGAATTGCATGGCAAGATTTCAAGTTTTAAGACTTTTGCGTAACAAACAAACTAAAAGCAATGTTGACTAAGCACTATGTCGTGGGCAACTTATGCTTTAAACTACAGAAAAATTCCCTTGTTAGTGCTTTAACACAGTCGAAAATCTCCCTTCATGGTTATACTTTACTCTGTCCCTTAAGTAGACACTCTATTCTTCTGGAACCAGTCCAAGCTCCCAAGGCTTGCTTCCCTTCATTTCCTTTTCCAGCTGGATAGCCTCTAATCACCTAACTGGCTTTTACGGTTAGGGTTATCCTGAAGATTCCTCCCTCTAGCCAAAGCTAGGTGAATCTTCCAGTCTCATTTAAATCCTCAGGAACAGGTATCTTCAATCTGAAAGTGAGTTCCTACCCACACTATTGCCTGGTGAGCCATAGAGATTTGCTGTCTCGATCTCTTGGTTCTCTATCTCCCTCTCTCTCTCAGATTCTGGCAGATTAGTCCTGTCTGTGAGGTGCAGTGATATTTTAGGAAAATACCATGGAAAGCGATCCTATAATAGCTCCTCTGGACTCTCACCCTCTGGAAGCCCATCACCATGGCAATGTGAACCACATAGGCCTTGTATCCAGGTAGAAATTATAACAAGCTATCCTTTAAACTCAGAATGTCAATCTATCTTGAAAATCAATCTATCTTGAAAATGAATAGACAGTTTAAATTATATAATAGCTAGTCATACCTAGCACAAAGGAAGATGGCTGTGGTTGTTGGAGGTCAATCATCTCAACTCCAGGACATCACTGCAGGTGTTCCTCAGGGTAGTGTCCTAGGCCCAGTCATCGTCAGCTGCTTCATCAATGACCTTCCTTCCATCATAAGGTCAGAAGTGGGGATGTTCACTGATGATTGCACAATGATCAGCACCGTTCACAACTCCTCAGATACTAAACCAGTCCATGTCCAAATGCAGCAAGACCTGGACAACATCCAGGCTTGGGCTGATAAGTGGCAAGTAACATTCATGTCACACAAGTGTCAGATAATAACCATCTCCAACAAGAGAGAATACAACCATCGCCCCTTGATGTTCAATAGCATTGCCATCACAGAATCCCCCACTATCAACATCTTGGGGGTTACCATTGACCAGAAATTGAACTGGACTAGCCATATAAATGCTGTGGCTACAAGAGCAGGTCAAAGGCTAGGAATCATGCGAGGAGTAACCCACCTCCTGACTCCCCAAAGCCTGTCCACCATCTACAAGGCAAAAGTCAGGAGTGTGATGGAATACTCGCCACTTGCCTGGATGAGTGCAGCTCCCACAACACTCAAGAAGCTTGACACCATCCAGGACAAAGCAGCCCGCCTCATTGGTACCATATCCACAAACATTCACTCCCTCCACCACCGACGCACAGTAGCAGCAGTGGGTACCACCTACAAGATGCATTGCAGGAATTCACCAAGGCTCCTTTGACAGCACCTTCCAAACCCATGACCGCTACCATCTAGAAGGACAAAGGCATCAGATAGATGGGAACACCACCACCTGGAGATTCTCCTCCAAGTCAATCACCATTCTGACTTGAAACTATATTGCCATTCCTTCACTGTCGCTGGGTCAAAATCCTGGAACTCCCTTTCTAACAGCACTGTGGGTGTACCTACACCACATGGACTGCAGCGGTTCAAGAAGGCAGCTCACCACCACCAACTCAAGGGCAACTGCGCAGTAAAATGCTGGAAATGCTCAGCAGGATTGTGGAGAGAGAAACAAACTTAACATTTCGAAACAAAAACAGAATTACCTGGGAAAACTCAGCAGGTCTGGCAGCATCGGCGGAGAAGAAAAGAGTTGACGTTTCGAGTCCTCATGACTCTTCAGCAGAACTGAGCAAAGTTAGGAGAGGGGTGAAATATAAGCTGGTTTAAGGTTGGGGGGGGGGGTGGGGGGGAGGTGGGGGGAGAGAAGTTGGGGGGGTGGGGTGGGTGGTTGTAGGGACAAGCAAGCAGTAATAGGAGCAGATCATCAAAAGATGTCACAGACAAAGGAACAAAGACGTGTAAAAGGTGGTGATATTATCTAAGAGAATGTGCTAATTAAGAATGGATGGCAGGACACTCAAGGTACAGCTGTAGTGGGGGTGGGGTGGAAAGACTGACAGGGCATTACAGTTATAGATTTAAAAATAATGGAAATAGGTGGGAAAAGAAAAATCTATATAAATTATTGGAAAAAACAAAAGGGAGGGGGAAGAAACGGAAAGGGGGTGGGGATGGGGGAGGGAGTTCAAGATCTAAAGTTGTTGAATTCAATATTCAGTCCGGAAGGCTGTAAATTGCCTAGTCGGAAGATGAGGTGCTGTTCCTCCAGTTTGCGTTGGGCTTCACTGGAACAATGCAGCAAGCCGTGGACATACATGTGGGCAAGAGAGCAGGGTGGAGTGTTAAAATGGCAAGCGACAGGGGGTTTGGGTCTTTCTTGCGGACAGACCGCAGGTGTTCTGCAAAGCGGTCGCCCAGTTTGCGTTTGGTCTCTCCAATGTAGAGGAGACCGCATTGGGAGCAACGAATGCAGTAGACTAAGTTAGGGGAAATGCAAGTGAAATGCTGCTTCACTTGAAAGGAGTGTTTGGACCCTTGGACGGTGAGGAGAGAGGAAGTGAAGGGCAGGTGTTGCATCTTCTGCGTGGGCATGAGGAGGTGCCATAGGTGGGGGTTGAGGTATAGGGGGTGATGGAGGAGTGGACTAGGGAGTCCCGGAGGGAACGATCCCGACGGAATGCCACCAGGGGGGGTGAAGGGAAGATGTGTTTGGTGGTGGCATCATGCTGGAGTTGGCGGAAATGGTGGAGGATGATCCTTTGAATGCGGAGGCTGGTGGGGTGATAAGTAAGGACAAGGGGGACCCTATCGTGTTTCTGGGAGGAAGGAGAAGGTGTGAGGGCGGATGCGCGGGAGATGGGACGGACACAGTTGAGGGCCCTGTCAACTACCGTGGGTGGAAAACCTCGGTTAAGGAAGAAGGAGGACATGTCAGAGGAACTGTTTTTGAAGGTAGCATCATCAGAACAGATGCGACGGAGGCGAAGGAACTGAGAGAATGGAATGGAGTCCTTGCAGGAAGCGGGGTGTGAGGAGCTGTAGTCAAGGTAGCTATGGGAGTCGGTATGCTTGTAATGGATATTGGTGGACAGTTTATCACCAGAAATTGAGACAGAGAGGTCAAGGAAGGGAAGGGAAGTGTCAGAGATGGACCATGTGAAAATGATGGAGGGGTGGAGATTGGAAGCAAATTAATAAATTTTTCCAGGTCCCGACGAGAGCATGAAGCAGCACCGAAATAATCATTGATGTACCGGAGAAAGAGTTGTAGGAGGGGGCTGGAGTAGGACTGGAACAATGAATGTTCCACATACCCCATAAAGAGACAAGCATAGCTGGGGCCCATGCGGGTACCCATAGCCACACCTTTTATTTGGAGGAAGTGAGAGGAGTTAAAGGAGAAATTGTTCAGTGTGAGAACAAGTTCAGCCAGACAGAGGAGAGTAGTGGTGGATGGGGATTGTTCGGGCCTCTGTTCAAGGAAGAAGCTAAGGGCCCTCAGACCATCCTGGTCTGTTCACCATTTCGAGTTGAATATGACTCTTCTTCAGAACTTTTAGACTAACTTCTGGAAGAGATCATATTCAACTTGAAACATTAATTCTGTTTCTCTCTCCACAGATGCTGCAGAGCCTGCTGAGTATTTCCAGCACTGTCTATTTTTATTTAAAATTTTCAGCATCCACAATATTTTGCTGTTATTTTACAGTTTAAAGTATAACTGCTTACAAAACCTGACCTTCCTAACACCATCCTGCGACTTTGGAGACTAACAATCTGTCCATATCAGCCCAGATGCTTTGATCATTGTTTACAGGAATGAACAACTTATACCTTCTTCCCAGTAAAACAATCTGGGCCCCCTTAATTTTTAATACCCAAGCCACCCAAGCTTGCTGTCAGTAGAATTTAGAACAGGTCACATGACCCCTTAATTCCTCTATTTCATCCTAAATTAAAGGCACAGACCTGAAACATAACAAGCTTATAAAACCTCACATTTGTAACACCCGTTACTTAATGAAAAATGTTGTAGATCTTGCAGAAACATTTTGAAATCTGCATAGTATATTCAGTATTCAACGGTTTCATCAGCGATTCAAAGTCTGAATTTCTGTTTCTAAAGGAAAAGGTCAAATATAATGAGAATTCCAAGTACAAGTTAAGACTATGTCATAAAATAAGTATAACATTTTTATAATGGGTGTTTAAGCAACAAAAGACCACTTACACTGCTAAATAAATTGCAGTGTCCATTTCAAAGATCATAAAATCCTGCTTGATAGTCTGATATATGCATCAGATTTTATACGATCAGTCTTTCTAATCATTTAGGAAAATCATAAAACTAAAAAAGCCCATAAAACTGTTTTATCAATCTCTCTCTTTATAATTGCTGTTTGAAAAGCAACATTTAGCTTATCACTGACATAATAGAGATAATTTCCAACTTTGTCCTCTGGATGGAAAGTTGAAGTCAATGGAACAAAAATCGGACGGGTTTTATAAAGGCGGATGATTCTTTCCATCAGGCCACCAACCAGGTGGAAAGGGTAAAAATTAACATCAGTGGTGTGAATGTGAACACTTTAGGAGTGAATTTCCTCTTATTTACCATTGAAGATATGGGGTGGGAATTTTATGTCCTCTCTTGTGATGTGCTAGGATGCAGGGAGGGCGTTTAATCAGATGGGACGGTAGCATGCGAGCACCCAGCTGCCTTCCCACCTCTGCCAAAATTAGGGTCAGGGATGTGAAGGCCCGAGGTCAGACTTCCTGCCCAGCTGCCAATTAAGGCCCTTAAGTGGCCAATTAATGATCACGTAAGGGCCTGTTCCCAAAAGCCACTGGTATTAACCCAGCTGCAGGTTGGCCTGTCACCATCCGGCATGCATAACTAATATAACTGTGCAGAGTGCTTGTGGTCTCCAGGAGTGTGGAAGTGGGGGTGGGGTCCCCCATTCAAAGGCACTCAGTGTCTGATCAAGGGACCCAGAATCAGTAAGGGGCAATTGCCTGCTAAGAGCCACATCCTCGTCCTTGCTTCTGACCCCTTCCCCCACGACCCTCACCCCATGAAAATCCTCCTGCCATGACTTAACCTTGTCCTGGGTTGCTCCTCGATCCTGGGCCTCTGGTGGCTGTTGTTCTGGCAGCGGCCACCGCCTGGTGACGCCGGTGGGCAAAAGAGCTACCAGCCTCTGATTGGCCGGCATTTCTCAGGGGTGGGCTTTCTGCCCAGATCCTTGATCCCAGGGAAGGCCCACCGGTGGCCAATTAAGTGCCTGAGAGGCACCTGAATGTGAGCCATCCGAGAGGAGGCAATGTGGGTCTCTCGCTGGTTCTCTAGCCAACAGGTGAGACTCCCTACGCCTCCATAAAACCTAACCATGGTATGCTTAGCTTGCACAAGAGTTTGCTGTGTCAGCCTGTTTGTATGTCCAGTGGAGTAACCATTGGCTTAAATCTCATGTAAAATGGGTGTAATCTTCCAAAGTGATCAAAGTTAGAGTTCAGCCCTTAAAAAGATAATTCTGTCTGAACATTGCAATAGTAGACCTGGTGTCCAAAAGATATGTAGGGAACTGTGCTTGGCTCACTCGACTGACTGTCAGCTAACTTCATTTCATGTCTCATGAATATTTTTCAGACGCTTTCAAAGATCTATACTACAAGAGCAGTTGGCACAAACAGCCATACAAGGTGACAGGGCCTGCATGGAAATACAGGCAGAGAGAGAGCTGCCACAATGTCACCTCCTAAGAAAATTGAGATCAGCCAAGAGACACAGGCTGTTGGGTGTCCACGGCAGGAAACCTGCCAGAAGTATCTCTCATGCCATATGGTGGGAAGTGGCACTGACAATAAGTGCCAATTCTCAACTGCAGAGCAGCCTCACAAGCAGTTCAATGATTTCAAAAGGGCTGGCAACACATTGACTACTGTCCCCATTTCTACAGCTCTATAGTTTCCCCTTCGCAATGCACTTTGGTTAAAGAGAACTGTATCTCAGAATCTTGCACAATGGTTGTAGTAACTATAGTATTGGGAAAGGTAGGACTGTAATTTTAAGAATAATCCTGTGTTGTAAGATCACATGATGTGTGTAAACCAACATGTTAGCAGCATGGGGATCGTCTACAGGAGAGTTCTTCTTTAGTTATGGAGTCTGATGCACACGTGTAGTTACTACTGCTGTTTTGTAAATAAAGTTAAATGTTTCCACTAAGAAAAGTTGTCTGAAGATCAACTCTACAACAATGGCTGACAATCTCTTCAAGTAGTGTTGGGTCCCTGTCCAAAGGAATTTTCCTACACTTGTCAAATCATACAATTGTTTGTTTGACAGTTTTACTGATCAGTTATAGTAATGAATCCTCTGTAGAGTCAAAAGGTAAGTTGTCCTGTCTTACATTTGAGGTTCCAAAAGTATTCTCACTGAAGAGTTGCCGTAACTTCCACAAATAATCAGATGCCTCTTGCTACCCAATTTAGAATTGCATTTATATGGCACCTTTCACAATCTTAGAATACTCAAAAGCAGTTTACAAGTACTTTTGAAGTAGTCACTGTTGTAAGATGGGAAATGTGGCCAATTTGTGCATAGCAAGGTTCCACAAACAGCAATTTGATAATGACCTGATCATCTATTTTAGTGTTGTTTGGTCGAGGGATAAATATTGGTCAAGAAACAAGGGAGTGCACACTGCACTTCTTCAAAATAGCGGGATCTTTTATGTCCACCTGAAAAAATAGATAGGGCCTCGGTTTGATGTCTCATCTGAAAATTGACACCTCTAACAGTACAGCCTGGATTTTGTGCTCAAGTCTTGGGAATGGTGCTTGAACTCATGGTTTTCTAACTCAGAAACAAGACTGTTAGCACTGAATCATGGCTGACACTATTAACCCTATAAGTCAAGCTTCGCACTGACTAGATACTGCCATTGAACAGTTTGCAGTTAGATGCAAATCTATTCATTCTATTGAACCTGACACAACAGGAATGACATCCCAAGGATCCAAACCTCTTCATTTGGATCCTGGGCTTTGATAAGCGAGCAGAGGTGATTTAGTAGAATGGTGCCAGAGATGTGGGTCTTCAGTTATATGCAGAGACTAGAGAAGCCTTGGAGATTTAATGGAGGTGTTCAGGGTTATGGCGGTTTTATTGGAGTGATTGGAGAGAAAATATTTCCACTGGAAGAAGCATCAATAATCAGAGGACATAGATTTAAAATAATTGGCAAAAGTGCGAGAGGAGAAACATTTTACAAATCAAGTTATTGTGATCAAGGATGCACTGTATGAAAGGATAGTGAAAGTAGATTCACTTGTAACTTCCAAAAGGGAATTGTAAAAATAATAGAGAAGGAAAAAAACTGCAAGGCTATAGGGAAAGGGAAAGGGAGTGAGACTAATTAGAGAGCTCTTTCAAAGAGCCAGCAGAAACACTATGGTCTGAATGGCCTCCTTTTATGCTGTAAGATACTTACCTGCTCAACCCTAAAAACCCTCCTTCCACTTTAACAGACTGATAGCCCTACATCTCTTACTTTTGCTCACCCATGTCACTCACTTGGCACACACTTCTCAATTCAAGTGTTCCTCACATTATTCATTCTGAAGGCAGGCCATCCATGGAGAAATCCCCAATGCTACAGCAATATGCCCATATCAGCCCACCTGTTGCTGAAATCCTCATCCATACCTTTATCACTGCAGCTGGGAGTTTTGCGGAGTTGTGGAGACTCAGTAAATTTTCCAAAATTACACAATGTATCACAGTGGGGAGCTGTAAATTCCCAGGTTGATAGACGGGTCCAAGAGGTTATTAAGGGATTATCTGTCTTTGATGTGGGGCTGTGAACGTAAAAGCTTGTTTCTGTAAGAGGTTAAGTACTTGTGGGGGTTTGAATATATTTAATAGTGTTTTATCAATGCAATGTTTTTTTATATATAGTGGAGTTTGCAATAGATACTTAGAACTTTATTTTATTTCATCTTGGCATGGCTCCTGAGGTCTGCCCATGGTGGGTATTGAATGAGTTGGCATGGAGGGTGTAAAGGCAAAGGGTGGTGGGTGATCAAGTCACTTTTTCCCTGAGGCTAGTGTTGGAAACCGGGAATTTTCCCAACTCTGACCACCCGACTCAGGAGCTAAAATCTGGACCTTCTAGTTTTGACTATTAGTATACTCTCCAGGCTGGTATCCCAGCCTCCATGTTAACTTCAGCTCATCCAAAATTCCATTACAGGTTTCCTAGCTCACACCAAGTTACACTCATCCATAATTCCTGACCTTGCTAACTTATGTTGACTCCCATAATCCCAATGCCTCCAGTTTAAAATTGTCAGCCTCATGTTTCAATCCTCCTGCAATGGGTCCACTGATAATCCTCAGCCAAATTTCTTTGAACCTCTCTGATATCCAGGCAGAGAAAACATGCCTTTAAGGTTTCAATGGTCTTCTAGGTAAACAATCTAAAGTAGCATAGGATAGAATTTAATGCTTCCCGAATGGGGCCCCAATTTTGTTCTGCTCCCTAGTGAGGAGGAATGAGCTGGCTCTCCTTCTTTATTCAACCCTCTTGGTTTGGCGCAACAAGGTTAATTTAAAAAGGATCCCTTCCCCCTTTGGATACCTTTTCTCAGTCCAAATATATTTATTTTTTAGAAGGAGCCAATTTAACCAGGCTTTCTCGAGTCAAAGAAAGAGTAGGTTTATCAGTTATTAAAACCTGTAGGAAAATAATAAAAATGCTTTACACAGATAGGAAATGAGAAGTTAAGGGTTCAAGTAAAAGTTTAAAAAAATACGAATCAGTCTTTGGCTTGTCCCTGAGGCATAGATGGTGGTATGTTGCGGCCATCTGGTGGAGCTGACTTCAGCAGTTTCGCAGTTGGTTTGGAGGCACTTGGTTCTTCAGGGTAGCTGAAGAGGCTGCCCTACTTATTTTTTGATTGTGGCTTCTGCTGAGCCTTGCCTCCAGCAACAGAGAGAGAGAGACAGAGAGAGAGAGACTTCACCTGCAACTGCAGGGGCGACTAGTTGGTCTTCTTGCGCTGTCACTCTCACAGCACATGCTGCACTGCTCTGCAGGTAGCTTTTCAACCCATTTTATTCTGTGTATTCCAGGAGAGTAAATAGTTGTCTTACATTCATATCAGAACTATTTACACATTTTGAGATATAAATCAACAAGAGATGGATTTTTGGGTGACTACTGAGAAGTGCAAATCAGTCTTGTGTCTCCACAACCACGGGTGATTAAAGTTCAGTCTTTTGCATCTTTCCTCTCTCCCTTTCATGTGTTTCTGCTTCAGAAGGCCATGACCTCTTTTCAGGTATGACATTCCATGTTCTCTCAGGACAGGTCTGTCAGTATAACCCATATAGGAATTTTCTAGAAAGTGGTCACTTTACATTCTCAGCCATCTTTTGCTTAGTGTCCTTGCTTGTATTTCTTTAAAAACACAAAAGTCTTCCTTAAAATGTTCAATATGCCCCTAAGTAATTCATGGCGATAATGGGCTTTTCGTGACAAATGGGTGAATTGAAAATAAGAGAAATTAAAGGAATGCCATAGGACAGACAAATATAATCTGAAGGCAAACATCTGAGGGCAACAGGAGAGACTTAATCTTGAGCAAAGTTCTTATTGAAGTCTAGAGAATGGAAAATCTGACAGACTTATTGGGTCTAAACTGTGAAGGTAATTTTTCATCCCATAGTCAATGCTTAACTAGAACATCTATTGCAAAATTTTGTGTGCATACCATTGATTAATTTTAACACATAATGTGTTATGATCACAGAAGTGGAAAGATCACCCCTTCACATTGGTCACAACCTTAACCACAAGGGATCATGAGAGTTCTTTACGGTTTTCTAGATTAAAGTTTGGGAAGAGAAGTGAGCCAAAAAGGCCAGCCTTCTCTGTAGAAGAGATATACATTGAAGAATCATGACAGAACACAGTGAAAAGGAGAACTCGATGCTTTGGAAAGGAGACCATAAGAAGCAAGAAGGGCCTGTTTTGTCCTGACGCCTGTAGACTGTGGTTCATGCATGCTCAGTCACCAAAGAAATGTAGGCAAAAGCAAGAGAACACCTTAAGTAGCCCTCCCAGTTGCTGCCCGGAGGAATGCAAGACGAATGGGTTTCTGCAAAGCCCACACACGAAAAGAACTGTCACTTTGATCGAGTCAAGCTGTATTTTGCAGCTGAGGGAATGAGTAAGAAGACAGCAGTGACATTTTCATTAAATAAAGATGTCTTTAGCTGCTGTAAACGCGGATGTACAGAAGTTATAAGCAAAGATTAAATTGGCTTGGATTATTGCTTTAAATTATTCAAGAAGTCTAGTGTGACAGGCAGGAATTTTACAAAATACAGCTGAATGACAGGCAGAGCTCACTGCAAGACAAATAACATTATCCATAAAAAAGGCTAACTTTTATCACAAACTAAACTTCTTACCTAATAAGAGGAAAGGCACATAACATTGTGACAGCAGATATATCCATTTCAGCTCTGGTCTCCTCTTCCACAAGTGTAATCAGATAGTGTCAACATTTTTATCTCATATAACTTACCAGTCATACTTTTGGGAGCCTACTGACTGAAAGTAATACTTTGTTTACTGTCATCTTGGAATGCCATAGTGCCTACGGGAAGAATTTTCCCAGCCTGGGGTGGCAGGAATAAAGACAGAGAGGCCAGTAAATTTGCAGGGATCCACTCTACGGTGGCTCCCTGTCACAATGCTGCTGCTGGGGATGTTACCCTGGGCAGGTAGGAATGTAGATTGTCTGCCCCCTGTAAGGCGGTGGGCAGCCAATCTGCATATTTAAGGCCCTAATTAGCGAACATTTAGAGTGCTTGCCCACATTTTGTTTGTGGTAGAGCAGCCTCCCACCCCACTACAGCATGTGGAAGTTTCTAGTTTAATGGAGGCAGCCTCCCTGCAGTTTTTCTGATAGGGCCAGCAGCATCGGGATTGGATGACAAGCTCGGAGGTGGCCAATTAGGAGGCTGCCACTGGGAAATTAGCTTCCTTGGTCTGGATCTTGGTAAGTGCAGGTTCAGGAACCTCGTTTAGTCTGGCTTTCAGGGTCCCAAAGCCTGCAGGAAAATCCTATCCTATAATTCCCACATCTCTTTTTTCATCTTTTTTGCAGCAATTTTTTCATACTTTGTTTTACCTCCTTACAATGGCCATGCCTCTTGTCTTATTTTCTTTTTCCTTTTACCTCTGGGCAACATGCAGAAACACTGGAATGTACAGGACTATAAAAATCAGTTTGGTCCATCTGACTGCACCCAAGTTCAAAAACAGAATACACAGTTCATTCCCTTACTCTCTCAATTAATTTTCCCATCAAATGCTTGTCCATCTTCCTCTTAAAATTGACTGATTTCACCAAGCTTGATTGTCTCATTGAACATGTCTGTATTTACATGTTTGTTTTTCCTTTAATTTCTGGTCTATCCTTACACCCATTCACTTTTTTTATGCCTAGCTACTTTAATAACAATCAAAAATTGGGTGGCAATTGAATGTGATCATATGGATGCTTTCTTGGTAAACACAGTCTGGTGGTCTGGTATAGAGGAGGGTTTGCACTTGCAACTTGTCACACAAATAATTCCTGAACTTTGTCATGTTGTCATAGAGAGCCATGGCTTGCAGAGATGGGGAGTCAAAAAGTGAGAGGAAGATATTAAAATCATGAATTGTGTCATCTTGGGCTATTCCAATACAATTAAAGGTGGATTAATATTAACATTTGCATCAGCAGAGGCCAAGGCGTAGGTCACTTGCTTGCCATTTCTTCAAGGGAATGGTGGAAGGTATAGAAGTTGTAACAGCGAGGGGGAAATGAATACTTTAAACTAGAAATATAGCAAAGTCCTTCTTATTTCTCGAGTACATTCCCAGTAAGAAGAAAATAGAGTGTGGCTTGGACAGAGTGACCAGCGGGGAGTTTGGTGAGAGTGAATGAGTTAATCTCTATCTGAAAATGTAGTTTTATTTGCATTTAGCTAAAAATTACTGCTTATCTTAAGTTTAAATTTCTCCAGTCTTAAACAAAGATAAACAGGTTCTCTACAAGGGGACAGCTGCATTTCGTTAATTAGGTAGCTAGCTCAATCTGGTTTCTAGCAGAGTTGACTCACCTGAGTCTCAGTTAGTATGAATATAGGGATCTCAGTGCAGCTTGCAAGCAGAATGCAGTTTGGACAGATGGAGTATCTGGGAGTTTGGTGAGTGAAAGAGTTAAGGGAAGGAAGTGCTCCTTTTTATGTTTACCTTTTTTCAGGTTCTTCAGTACAGAGGAAGAAGCTGATAGGTAAGTAACTGGTAAGTTATTCTATTTATTCTAATAATAAGTAGTTCAGGTATGGCAAAGAAGCTCGGTCAAGTGGAATATGCATCCTGTGGCATGTGAGAAGTCATGGATTCAACTTGTGTCCCAGGCAAGCACATCTGCACGAAGTGTCACCAGCTGCAAAAGCTTGAGTTCTGGGTTTAAGAACTCGCGTGGTGGCTGGAGTCACTGTAGTGCATCAGCAAAGCGGGGAACTACATAGATAGCACATTGAGGAAGGGGGTCACACCACAGGTTAGGAACATGAGGGCAAAAAGGGAATGGGTGACTACCATGCAAGCTAAGAGAACCAAGTAGGTAATGCAGGTGTCCCCTGAGTTGATCTCGCTCGCTAGCCAGTTTTCTATTTTGGATTTTGGTGAAGGTGATGATCCCTCAGGGGGGTGCAGTATGAGCTAGCTCCATGGCACCACAGGTGGCTCAGTTGCACAGGAGGGGAGTAAGAAGAGTGGAAGAGTAATAATGATAGCGGATTCATTAGTTAGGGGAACAGGTGTTTCTGCAGCCATGGATGTGACGCCAAGATGATGTGTTGCTTCCCTGGTGCCAAATTAAGGATAGCACAGAGCTGATGCGTTACATTCTTCTGAAGGATGGTGAACAGCCAGAGGTCATGGTCCACATTGGTACCAATGACATAGGTAGGAAGAGGTCCTGAAAGTAGATTTTAATGAGTTAGAAAAGAAAGTAAAAAGCAGGACCTCAAGAGCAGTTATCTCAGGATTACTCCTAGTGCCACATGCTAGTGAGCATAGCAATAGGAGGATTGAGCAATTGAACATGTGGCTGGAGAATTGGTGTTGGAGGGAGGGCATCAGATTTCAGAGGCATTGGGACCGGCTCTAGGGCAGGTGTAACCAGTACAAGATGGACAGGTTGCACCTTAACAGGACCAGAACTAACATCCTCACAGGGAGGTTTGCTAGTGCTGTTGGGGAGCATTCAAACCAGATTGACAGGGGGAAGGGAACCTGAGAGGGTGCTCAGATTCGAGGGAAGCAAAACTGTTATCAGAAAGCAGAAAAGCAGTAAGCGAAATTAGAAGGCAGAAGAAGCAAAGGCAAGCAGCAAATCGGATCATAATGCAGAATAATGTTAAAAAGACAAAGTTAAGGGCACTCTATCTGAATGCATACAGCATTCGCAACAAGGTAGATTATTTGAAGGCACAAACAGAGGTGAATGGGTGTGATTTAATTGACATCATGGAGACGTGGTTCCCCGAGATGGGTAACTGAATATTCAAGGATATTCATCATTTAGGAAGGGGAGGCAAAAAGGAAAATAAGGTAGGGTAGCACTGTTAATAAGGGATGAGATCAGTACATTAGAAGAGAGAAGATCTAAGGTTGAAGGATCAAGGTGTAGGTGGAAATTTCCTAGCCCTGCTGGCGTTGGGCATCATGGCGGACAGGGGGAGGAACAGTATGGCGAGAGGGCCAAAAATTGGTTCCATGCCGGCATGAAAGTACAGTGGGATCATCTGATGGTGTCCACCATGGTGGAACGCCAGTCTGGCTGGAGGCTGGTGTGAATCTGCTTTGCATCCTACTAATAGACACATGGAAAGTAAGGTCTGACCGAAATTGTCCCCCCACACCAGATTCTCTGTTACGCCGGCGGGAAAACACACTGGACCAGAACACGTCTGGACAAGTGTGACGTGCAGAAGTTGGGACTTACCATTAGGACCTTGCTAAGATCGCGAACATCCGAGGAGCAGGAGATTCTGGAGCCCTACAGCTACAGGACCCTGGAGAAACACGTGCACTGCATGCTGGGTGGATTCTCATGGACATGGCTCTACCGCGAAGCAGCTCACAGAAGGTGGAAGGTCTCTGTTGATGTCTCGGGTCTGCTTCGGAGCATTGGCCATGGGCTGTTATGGAAGATCGGTGAGGTGGGGAGAGGGATGTCCAGCTGTGAGTGGAAGAGGAAGGAGTACCGAGGAGCGTTGGGAGAGGAAGGTCTAGTTTTCAACTGCGAGAGGAAGGTGCACTGGTGGGGTGAGGTTGGGGGGGGGGAGGTTGGTAATGAAGGTGTCAGGGGTGGAGTAAGGTTGGGAGGGTACGGGGAGGAGTACAGGGGGGGAGGAGGGTCTAATGGGGGAGGATGCAACAAATTGGGAGGTAGGTGTAAGGATCGAGGAAGGTGTAAGGGAAAGCGTTCAGAGGAAGGAAGAAATTCAGAGGGGCGGAAGGCTTCGGGGAGGAGGAAGGAGTTCAGGGTGAGGAAGGAGTTCAGAGGAGGGGAAGAAGTCCAGGGGGAGGAAGGAGTCAAGGGGGAAGAAGGAGTTCAGAGGGAGAAAGGAATCCGGGGGAGGAAGGATTTCAGAGTGGGGAGGGACTTCGGAATGGGGAAAGAATTCAGGGGGAGGAAGGAATTCGGAGGGGGGGAGAAGTCCAGGGGGTGGAAGGAGTCCAGAGGGATGAAGGAGATTGAGGGTACAAGGAATAAAGGGAGGAGGGAGTAAGAGTGGAGGAAGGAGTAAGGGTGGGGGGGCGTGGGTTGGCCAGGTGAACGTGCAAGGGCGGGTCTGTGGAATCAATGACTGCCTCCTGGGGTCCGAACTGAGGGTGGGCGTGGTAGGAGGGAATGGCGAGTATGAGAGGGGGCAGAGTGAGCCGGAGGGGTGGGAGGGTGAGGGCGCAACAGCAGCGATAGAAGGCATGGAGATCGTGGTTTGTGGGGACTCGGAGGCAGACACAGACTCTGGGGGAGGGTAGGAGAAAGTCGAGGAGGTCAGTGTGGAGGGGAGTGGGATTCTCAGGAAGGTAGGGAACATGCACGTTCACCTGGACATCCTGGAAAAAGGGTTCTCGTTCATAGGTGGTGGTTGGGAGGTGGAAGGTGATACTGGGGGTTCAACCGTGTTGGGGGAAAGGACATGGGAGCTGAGCAGGAAGGTGATGACTACCTTTTTTCTGAAATTGAAAGTGAGTGCAGCCTCGTGCTGGACAGGCATAGGTGCTGCATGGGAGTGCGATCAGTGGGTGGGCGGAGATGCAGGTTAAGTCGGATGGACAACTGAAAGAGAATCCTAGCGGGCAGCACTGAAAATGCTCGGGGCATTGAGATGAGTGTGATGGCAGAAGGCTCCGCATGCATGGGAGAGCGCTTGCTCCGAAAGGTCCTGCCTCGCACACACCAGAATCATTCGTGGTCCAGCTGCATGTCCCTGAACTGCTAGTGGGGTGGTGGGGGATGGTGAGGGGCAATGCAGGGGGAGGACTCGCGAAGCCTTTTAAATGAAGCTGAAAGATAGCATTACACAACATTCCGTGAAAATAAATAATACTTAAATAAGGGTAATTACAAAGGAATGAGGGCAGAGTTGGCTGGAGTGGACTGGAAAGAAGTTTAGCAGAAAAGACAGTTGAGGAACAATGGCAGACGTTTAAGAAAATAATTCATGACTCACAACAAAGATATATCCCAGTGAGGGAGATGGATTGTAGGAAGGGGATAAACCAACCATGGTTAACCAAGGAAGTTAAGGATAGTAATAAATTGAAAGAAAAAAACATACAATGTGGCAAAGATTAGTGGTAAGAAAGGGATTGGGAAAGTTTTAAAAACCAACAAAAGATGACCAAAAAATAATAAAGAGGGAGAAAATAAGCTTTGAGGGTAAACTAGCAAGTAATATAAAAATGGACAGTAAAAGCTCCTTTAATTATATAAAAAGGAAGAGAGAGACCAAAGCGAACATAGGTTGCTTAGAGAATGAGGCTAGGGAAATAATAATGGGGAACCAGGAAATGGCAGAGGAGTTGGATAAATACTTTGCATCAGTCTTCACGGTAGAAGACACTAATAGCATTCCAAAAATACTAAATAATCAAGAGGCAAAAGGTGGGGAGGAAATGAATACAATAATTATCACTGGAGAAAAAGTACTAGGGAGACTAATGGGGCTAAAGGCCGATAAGTCCCCTAGACCTTATGCGTTGCATCCTAGGACATTAAAGGAAATAGCTACACAAATAGTGGATGCACTGGTAGTAATCTTCCAAGAATTCTTAGATTCTGGAAAAGTCCTATAAAATTGGAAAACTGCCAATGTAACACCCTTATTCAAAAAGGGAGGGAGACAAAAAAACAGGTAACTATAGGCCAGTTAGTTAGCTTAACATCTGTCATTGGGAAAATCTTAGAGTCTGTTATAATGGAGGCAATAGCAGAGCATTTAGAAATGCATAATATAATCGCACAAAGTCAGCATGGCTTCATGAAGGGGAAATCATGCCTGACAAATTTATTAGAATTCTTTGAGGAGGTAACAAACATGATAGATAAAGGGGAACCAGTAGATGTAATATATTTGGATTTGCAAAAGATGTTTGATAAGGTACCGCACACAAGGCTATTTCATAAGATAAGAGCCCATGGTGTTGGGGGTAGTATATTAGCATGGATAGAAGGTTGGCTAACTAATAGAGAACAGAGAGTTGGGATAAGGGGCAACCTGTAACTAGTGGAGTGTCATAGGGATCAGTGCTGGGGTCACAATTATTTACAATATATACGAATGACTTGGATGAGGGAAGTGAATGTACTATCACCAAGTTTGTGGATAACATAAAAATAGGTGGGGAGGCAAGCGGTGAGGCTGACACAAACAATCTACAGAGGGATATAGACAGGTTAAGTGAGTGGGCAAAAACTTGGCAGGTGGAATATAATGTGGGAAAATGTGAGGTTATGTACTTTAGCAGGAAGAATAGAGGAGCTGAATATTATTTAAATGGAGAAAGACTGCAGAAAGCTGCAGCACAGAGGAATTTGAGGGTCCTCGTGCATGAATAATAAAAAGCTAACATACAAGTTCAGCAGGTAACAGGGAAGGCAAATGGAATGTTGGCCTTTATTTCAAAGGGAATGGAGTATAGAAATAGGGATGTCTTGCTAAGAGGCACTAGTTAGACCACATCTAGAATATTGTGAGCAGTTTTGGTCCCCTTATCTAAGGAGAGATATACTGGCATTGGAGGCAGTCCAGAGAAGGTTCCTTAGGTTGATCCCGGGTATGGAGAGATTTTCTTATGAGAGGTTGAGTAGGTTGGGCCTGTATTCATTGGAGTTTAGAAGAATGAGAGGCGACCTTATTAAAACATATAATATTCTTAGGGGGCTTGACAGGTAGTTGCTGAGGGGTTGTTTCCCCTTGTGGGAGAGTCTAGGACTGGAGGGCTTAATCTCAGCATAAGGAGT
The DNA here is from genome assembly GCF_964194155.1 of Cetorhinus maximus. Classification (NCBI taxonomy): domain Eukaryota; kingdom Metazoa; phylum Chordata; class Chondrichthyes; order Lamniformes; family Cetorhinidae; genus Cetorhinus; species Cetorhinus maximus. The sequence goes on from NC_135882.1 coordinate 92,094,127, forward strand.
TGCCCATTTAAGACAGAGATGAGGAATTTCTTCTCTCAGAGGGTAGTGAATCTGTGGAATTCTTTCCTGCAGAGGGCTGTTGAGGCTGGGTTGTTAACTATATTCAATGTCGAGTCAGGCAGATTTTTAATCAGTAAAGGAATCAAGGGTTATGAGGAAAAGGCAGGAAAGTGGAGTTGAGGATTATCAGATTAGCGATAATCTCATTGAATCGTGGAGCAGACTCGATGGGCCGATGGCAGGTCTGAGTGCATCTCCGTGTTCTGCTGGACCAGGGTCTCAATGGCGCCTGCCATCTTTCCCTTGGGGAACTTTATGCATGCATATGGGCATCACTTCATCAGAGAGCAGGTGGACAAACTCCTCCGACTCGCGTGCCACTCTGTTGAGGGCTGCCAACACCTCTGTGTGATGTTCACCCGCCTACTGCTGACTCTCCACGATGAGTTGGAAGGCCAAACCCAGAGGCTCGTCATCTGACTCGGACCTTACAGATACCTCTTTCCCAGCAGTCCTCCGAGTGCCAGGAAGCTCGGCTGAACCTGCCTCCTCCTGCTGTGGGCACATGTCTGTGCAGTTACCACCAGATTGTGAACCAGAGTCTGCTGTAGATCTAGGTCTCACCGAGGTGTATGTCTCTGCGCTGGTGGAGGGTGTGAGTAAGCGCTGTGATGGGTCTTCCAGGCTGCTTATTTCCACCCCTTCAATGGAGGTGTCCTCTTGGCTGGATGTGAGGACCTGGATGGAGCTGAGGGACTAGCTGGCTGAGGGTGTCGGTCGCTTGGCAGAGCTCCCTGTAAACCAAAATAGAGATAATTAGTACATGGCAGCAGAGTCAAAAGCAGGAGAGTGAGCACTCACAATTATGTTGAGAGAGGGCTGATGTGGTGCAGAATCCTTACAAGGGTGTTTGCTACTGACCTCACTGTCGCCGCAGGCACAGTCCACTCCTCACCAGTCAGCATCCCGGTTTGGACCAGTCTCCCGCATAGTTCAAGCTAACAGGGCAGACATGCAGGGCACTAATCTCTGGCCATCCAAGTGGTGGCCAGTCTTTCTGGGAAGTGTTAAGAGGCCATCACACTTAACCAGAACAGGTTCTTAGAACACCCAAGCTAACCACGTATCTCTCTCTTTCATCCTGCAGGAGGACTATATCAGGATCATGAAGCCTGGTGAACTAGCTGTATGCCTGATGGCCTACAGAGCATGAAGAAGATGGAGGAGAGAGCAACTGAGTCTCCTGGCTGCGCATGGGCAGGAGCATAAATCTCAGGAAGAAGGGGCAGCTGGGGCTCCCGCACACGCCACGCAAGAGCCACAGCGAGCCGTCGCAGGCCAGCGCTTAGTGACATACAGGGTGTAAAGGCGTCACCGTTCATTCCTGCAGATGACCGAGAACCAGTGTCGCCGAAGGCTGCGAATGTCTAGGGAACTGGTCACCCACAACTGCTGGTTACTGCAGGATTTGGTGCCACGGGGACATGGAGGGCATCCACTGCCAGTGGCTGTGAAAGTAACCACAGCGCTCAAATTCTATGCCAGTGGCTCCTTTCAGGGCTCCACAGGCGACCTCTATGGGATGTCTCAAACCTCCACCTACAAATGCATCCATAAGGTCACAGATGCCAACTTTGCGAGGGCGCATAACTTTGTGCATTTCACCCGGTACCAGGACAGCCAGGATGCAAGAATGATTGGATTTGCCCAGATCTCGGGCTTCCCACAGGTGCACGGTGTGATCGACTGCATTCAGGTGGCGCTCAGATCTCCGTCACAACACACGGGTGGACTACATCAACCACAAGGGCTTCCATTCACTGAATGTGCAGCTGGTGTGCGACCACCAGAAGTACATCCTGCAGGTATGCACACGGTTTCCAGGTAGTGTGCACGATGCCTACATCCTCAGTCGGTCACAGATCCCTGGAGTCTTCCAGGGACCATAGATGCTGCAGGGATGACTCCTCAGGGATAAGGCTACCTGCAGAGGCCACGGCTGATGACACCCGTGTGGCGGCCTCAGACTGCAGCAGAGCGATGGTATAATGAGGCTCATGCTAGAGTTCACAACTTCGTGGAGCAAACCATCGGGATGCTGAAAATGAGGTTTCGGTGCCTGGACCGGTCTGGTGGAGCCCTGCAAGACAGTCCACAGAGGGTGTCACGCATCGTCGTCATCTGCTGCGCCCCTTAGAACCTGGCGGTGCAACGGGGAGACAAGCTAGCAGAGGAGGAGATGGGGGAGCTCCTCCGATGTGGAGGATGCCGACAGAGATGAGGCTGAGGAGGTCCTCAGAGGCAACGATGACGGGGATGGGGCCCTCGGACTAACTAGATGAGGAAGGAGTGCTCGGGAGGCCCTAACAGCTGCTAGATTTGTGGAGGATGATGATGACATGCAGTGAGGTGACCCCATAGTTCCTCACATCGCATTTGTGAACGTTTGACTCCAGTCTGGCTATGGCAGTGTGAATACCCCCTGTGAAGATGCTCCTGTCAGTGGTGGCCTTAATTTGCAGGAGGATGATGATGACATAAATTGAGGACACTCCATAGATCTTCACATAGCCTTTGAGAATGTCTGACTCCTGTCTGGCCGAGAGCAGCTTGCCTCCACTCCTTGATCAGGTTCATATCATAGAGACGTAGCCATGAAACTTTGGAATCATCTGATGCTTTGTCCGCCTTCAGAACCTGTGCCCTTCAGAAGCTGGAGCACGGCATCAGTGGTCACAGATGCTGAAGAAATGGGGGCCAGTCCTTCCTTAAAGGTGCTGCGAGCACACCGAGAGAATGAGAGAACTCTGTGGTGCCTGCGCATTACATTCTAGCAGCAATGACAAGCACCACTGAGTTGCAGGCATCAGTAACGTGTCCAGGGAGTGTGAGGCCGGACCATCACTTTGGTCTGAAGGCTGCACAGAGCACAGGGAAGAGGCCCTGGACTGAGACACCTGCCTTTATCTTGTGCAAAAAGGTTTCACGTCTGACTGACAAGAGCACAGCTCATCAGAACAAGAAGCAGGGGGGCATTCTTGGGAGTTTATTGACAATAGTGAACAGTATGTACAAGTGATTAACACCCATGCCCAGGCTGTGCAAATAATTCTCCGTAACTTTCCTAACCCTGCCACTACGCCTTGGTGCTCCCTGGACATCCACGGTGGAGGACAGGTAGCCTGCTGACTGTTACTTCCTGTGATGACTTTGGAGGGTGTCCGCTGGAGGGCCCCGGCCTGATTTCAGGTTCCTGTGTTTGGCAGTGATAGCCTCCTCGGCCTGTGGAGCTACAGCTGCTGAAGTCACAGAAAGGCGGGTGAGGGATGGGCCGGACACTCTTGGAGTCACCTGGATGGATGGGCCCAGGGTGTGCACCTGCTAATCCTCCTCCATATGGGTGCCCGAGGGGCCCAGGCTAACTCCTCGAGGAGAAGGGGTAGCTGGAGTGAGATCGAGCTGCAAGGCACCCCTCTCGCATACAGACTGATGGAGGCCAACTATGGCATCAGCGATGGAGTTGAGCACGCGCAGCATTGCAGGAGCGAAGTCCTGGACCGAGATCTCCATGGCGGCTGCCATCCTACCAGTGTTGACCTCGGTGCATTGGCATGCCGGCGCTATCACCTCAGCCTGAAGGCAGATGGACTCCTGCATCGTACCTTGCAATCTGAGGAGTGCAGCAGACATCCCTTCCTGATGTTCCCGAGCTTGCCTTTGTAGCTCCAGCAACTGTGACATGACCGAGTCCAGGGGATTGTTATCTGACTAAGACTCAGCAAATTTCTGACCTCCAGCAGTTCTTCGAGTGCCAGACACCTGGGAAGTCCCTGCTGCCCCCTGCTGTGGATCAGACAGTGCGATGTGCTCACCACATTTTAATCCTTAGGCTACTCTAAAGCTAGGTCCCACCGAGGTGTTTCTCTGCACTGGCAGAGGGTGTGGGCGAGCGCTCTGGCGGGACTTCAGGGATGGTGCCTCCAGATTTCTCTACTGAGGTTCCTTTGGGGCTTTATTGGAGGCCCTGGGTCATAGACTGCGTCGGCTGTTTGGCAGATGTGCCTGTGAAAGCAAGGAGAGATAATTAGTGCATGGCAGTGGTTTGTGAAACAGGACACATCACTCACGGCATGGTTGTCTGATGGATCTTGCACTGCTGGATCCTCACTTGGTAGAGCAGCGCGACCTCGTGGTCAGCCCAGGACCAGTCCAGATTGTCGCCGGCCAGCTGGATGGCTCTGGTTTCAAAGTCTGTGAGGACCTTGATTTTGGGCATTCCACCACCGGTCTGTGACCTCTCTCTCGTGTTGTGTGCCAGCTTGTCCTGCATGGATAGAGATGGTGAGAGTGTAAGCATGAAGCCTGTCAGGCCAGATGATAAATGTACCTGGCTTGGGCAGGTGGGTGAGTTGTCCCATGGGTGGGATGAGGACAATGATAGTGAGTGTGAGAGAATGAATGGTGATGTCCCTTGAACCGGCAGTGAGTGAGGGCCCTGCGGGTGTGTGCTGGGTTTGTGAGTGTGTGAGTTGAGAGTGATGAAAAGAGTGACTTACCCTGGTGGAACGGAGGAGATCATTCATCCTCTTGCAGCACACGGTGGCTGTCCCCTTCTGAAGGGCCTTGGAGCTGACCACCACCACTGCTACCATCTCTCAAGCCGGACTGGTCACATTGCTGCCCATACTGCGGCTAGAGCAGGGATAAAGGATATCCCAGCGGGCCTCCACAGCATCCAGCAGTTGCTTGAGGGACCCATCATCATACCCTAGGGGCTGCAGTCTTCCTGCCTTTGAGGGCCATGTCTCACGGGCAGCAGTGGCGAGCTGGAAGCAATGAGCGCTGTGCTTGTGGCTGGCCTTTAAACATGGCGCCCAGCGTGATGAAGCGGCGGGGTGATGGTGGGCGGGCGAATGAGGAGCCCGCCCGACATGGAACCGGCATGATTCCTGGGAGTGCACAAATAATGAGACAGCTCGAGACAATACGGTGTGAAAACTTGCTATCACTGTCGGCGGCTAAAACATAATTTTACCCGCCCGCTACCGCACTTAGTGTAAATCTGGGAAAATTCTACCCTTTTGTCTGTTTTCACTGAGAAAGATACAGAAAATCTCTCAGAGAAAGTAGTATTAATGAAGAGGCACTACTTAAAAAATTAATTGCATTGAAGGTTGATAAATCCCCTGGATTTGATGAGCTGCATCCCACAGTGTTGAAGAAGTTGGCTATAGAGGTAGTGGATACATTGGTGATTATCTTTCAAAATTCTACAGATTCTGGAAAGGTTTCTGCAGACTGGAAAGTAGCAAATGTGACCCCACTATTTAAGAAGGGAGGGAGGGAGAAAACGGAGAACCACTGACCTGTTAGTTTGACATCATTAGTAGGGAAAATGTTAGAATCTATTCTAAAGAATGTGATAACAAAACACTTGGAAAATAATGATATGATTGGGCAAAATCAACATGGGTTTATATATGGGAAATCATGTCTGACAAACCTGCTGGAGTTTTTTGAGGATGTTACTTGTAGCATAGATAAAAGAGAACCAGTGGTATTTGGATTTTCAGAAGATTTTTAAGAAGGTCCCACAGAGGAAGTTAGTTGTTAGGAAATAGAGATAGTTTAAGTAAGTTATATTGGTATTTGTCGGTGTTAGGAATGAGTTTTAGCTTTAAAGTTTAAGGTTGATTTGTATTTCTGTATCTGTGTTTTAATAAAGGTTAAATAGAGTTTTATTTTCACTTTAAAAAAGGTGCTTGCATTTTTAATTAGGAGTTTTACGACCCCTAAGGAGAAGTTAAACAAACACAACGGTAGAAAACTGGCTATTGTTTAGCAACAGGAGGCCAGAGAAGCAGATCCCTCCCACAGACGCACACACATGGAAGGAGAGAAACAGCAGTTTGTTTGGAAGCTGTTTGTGTGCAGTTGGTTCTGAAAGTAGTTGCCAGGAGAGACTACAGCAAAGGAGACGGATAGCCAGTCCCAAGCTAAAGAAAAGACCCCAAAAATCCAGGGGAGTGGGAGAGGGGAAAGTCCAAAGATGACCTCCTAGTTAAAGGAAGGACAGGGACCTGGAATAGGTCATGTTAGGTGAAGTTAAGAGTGAGGGGCAGAGAGAAAGTCTCTAAGCTTCAGATTTAAAGAGACAGAAGCTGCAGAAAGCAGATTTAAAGTGAGAATAGCTTGCAAGAGGCAAGAAGGTCCAAAGAGACAACTGAAGACCTGTAACTCTTCGCTATGGGCTTGTGAAGCAGTGGTGTACTGTTGACGGCTGAGTCAGAGAGATAGTGCGAGGAAGACTGCTTGAATGCATGTAGTGACCCAGGGAAGAGGAACATCAGAAGGAGAATTTGAAACTCTGGAGGTGAACCCTTGCAGAAGGCATCTGAGAGAGAGGGTCGGTTTGAGCAAAGATTCCAAGGTGAGGTATTGGTGAGTAGAGATTAGAAAGTCTTGTGTGAAGGACGGAGTTCAGTGAGACTGGTTGGCTCATGGTGTGACCAGCGTCTGGGGGGGAGTTGAGGAAAAATCCATAGCATCTGTTTGAGGTGGCATCTGTAACTTGGTTTCAGAGTGTGGTGTGTCTGACTACAGGTCGCCATAGGTTTACATGGACTGTGTACTTACTATGTACATTAGAGTATAAGATAGCTTTTATAACTTGTGTTACCCTTACAAATCTGTATACATCTGTAAAGGTATTGTTGTGGGTGAATGAGTATTGTAATATAGTTCATCTTTTCTTGTTGAATAAATGTTTTATTCTTTTGTTAAAAGTTCATCAACTGACCCCCATGCCTCTGTTCAGTAGCTACTCTCCAAGTATCTAAACAAAGAAATAAAATTTAGGATCTATCAAGCTGAGTTCCACTCTGGGATCGTAACATAGTAAACAAAATTAGATCGCAGGGGATTAGTGGTAATATACTGATATAAACTGAGAATTGGTTAAGAGACAGGAAACAGAGAGTAGGAATAAACGGGTCATTCTTAGTATGACTAGTGGGGCACTGCAAGGATCAGTGCGTCCACAGCTGTACACAATCTATATAAATGATTTGGATGTGGGGACCAAATGTAATATTTACAATTTTGCTAATGACACAAAACTAGATGGGAATGCAAGTTGTGAGGACGTTGCAAAGAGGCTTCAAGGGAGCTTGGACAGGCTAAGTGAATGGGCAAGAACATGGTCGATGGAATATAATGTAAATAAATATGAAGTTATTCACTTCGGTAGAAAAAAAACTGAAAGTTAGAGTTTTTCTTAAATGGCATAGAGGTTGGAAAGTGTTGATGTCCAAAGGGACCGGGGCATTGTTGTTCATGAGTCACTAAAAGCTAGCAGGCAGGTGCAGCAAGCAATTAGGAAGGCAAATGGTATGTTGGCTTTCATCAAAGGGGATTTGAGTACACAAGTAAAGATGTCATAGAGGTCTACAGCACAGAAAAAGGCCCTTCAGCCCATCGAATCTGCGCCGGTCAAACAAGTGCCTACTGTTCTAATCCCATTTTCCAGCACTAGGCCCATAGCTTTGTATGCCATGGCACCGCGAGTGCACATCCAAATACTTCTAAAATGTTATGAAGGTTTCTGCCTCTACTACCCTTTCAGGCAGTGAGTTCCAGATTCCCACCACCCTCTGGGTGAAAAAATTCTTCCTCACATCCCCTCTAAGCCTCCTGCCCCTTACCTTAAATCTATGCCCCCTGGTTATTGATCACTCCACCAAGGGGAAAAGTTCCTTCCTGTCTAACCTATCTATGCCCCTTATAATTTTATACACCTCAGTCATGTCCCCTCTCAATTTCCTCTGCTCCAGGGAAAATAACCCCAGTCTATCCAATCTCTCCTCATAACTAAAACTCTCCAGCCCAGGCAACATCCTGGTAAATCTCCTCTGCACTCTCTCTAGTACAATTGCATCCTTCCTATAATGCGGATTCCAGAACTGCACGCAATGCTTTAGCTGTGGTCTAACCAGCGTTTTAAACAGTTCCAGCATAACCTCCTTGCTCTTATATTCTATGCCTCGGCTAATAAAGGCAAGTATCCCATATGCCTTCTTAACCACCTTATCTACCTGTCCCACTACCTTAAGGGACCAGTGGACATGCACGCCAAGTTCCCTCTGATCCTCAGTACTTCCCAGGGTCCTACCATTCATCGTGTATTCCCATGCCTTGTTTGTCCTTGTGCATGTATCGCAAAATGTTAGCATTCAGATACAGCATTTAATTAGGAATACAAAGGATATGTTGGCCTTTATTGCAAGGGGGATGGAATATAAAAGTAGTTCAGTCTTACCACAACTGTACAGGCCATTGGTGAGGCCACATTTAGAGAACTGTGTACAGTTTTGGTCTCCTTACTTAAGGAGGGATACGCCTGGGTTGGAAGCAGTTCAGAGAAGGTCACTAGGCTGATTCCTGGGATGAAGGATTTGTCTTATGAGGCAAGGTTGAGCAGGTTGGGCCTATACTCTTGATGTTTAGTTGAACGAGAGGTGATCTTATTGAAACACATAAGATTCTGAAGGGGTTTGAAAGGGTAGATGCTGAGAGGATGTTTCCTCTTGTGGGGGAATCTAGAACTAGATGGCACAGTTTAAAAATAGAGAGTCTCCCATTTAAGATGGAGATGAGGAGGAATTTCTTCTCTCAGGCAGTCACTAGTCTTTGGAATCCTTTCCACAGAGGGCAGTGGAGGCTGGGCATTGAATATAGTCAAGGCTGGGATAGATAGATGTTTGACTGACAAGGGGAGTCAAGGGCTTTGAGGGACAGGCAGGGAAGTGGAGTTAAGGCCATAATCAGGTCAGCAATGATCTTATTGAATGCTGGAGCAGGCTCGATTGCCCAAATGGCCTATTCCTGCTCCTATTTCTTATGATCTTGTGATTATCAAATCACATGCACAAAGCATCATCAGATCATTAAATAAATTTAAAATATCCAATTCAATGGATGGAAGGGAAGATGACTTGTTGTGGTGGGTTGATTCTGAAAGTGAAAGCTCCAAAACTGATCCAGATTGGGATCCTTACAATGATGTCATCCTGCTGCAATTGTGTACAGCTTTGTTGAGACCGCACCTGGAGTATTTTGTGCCATTTTGGTCTCCTTATCTAAGGAAGGATATACTTGCCATATAGGGAGTGCAATGGCAGCGGTTCACCAGATTAATCCCTGGGATGGTGGAATTGTCTTATAAGGAGAGATTGAGGAAACTGGGCCTGCATTCTCTAGAGTTTCAAAGAAGGGGGTGATCTCATTTAAACTCACAAAATTCTTACAGGGCTCAACAGAGTAGATCCAGGAAGCATGTTTCCCCTGGCTGTGAGTCTAGAACCAGCGGACACAGCCTTAGAATAAGGGGCAGGCCATTTAGGACTGAGGTGAGGAGGAATTTCTTCACTCAGAGAGTAGTGGATCTTTGGAATTCTCTACCCCAGAGAGCTGTGTAAGCTCAGAGATAAAAACAAAAAACTGCGGATGCTGGAAATCCAAAACAAAAACAGAAATACCTGGAAAAACTCAGCAGGTCTGGCAGCATTGGCGGAGAAGAGCAAAGTTGACGTTTCGAGTCCTCATGACCCTTCAACAGAACTAAGTAGAAATAGGAAAGGGGTGAAATATAAGCTGGTTTAAGGGGTGGGTGTTGTTGGGACAAGTAAGCAGTGATAGGAGGAGATAACCAAAAGATGTCAAAGACAAAAGAACAAAGTGGTGTTGAAGGTGGTGATATTATCTAAAAGAATGTGCTAATTAAGAGTGGAGAGCAGGACAAGCAAGGTAGCTCTAGTGGGGGTGGGGTGAAATAAGCGATGGGTGGAATACATTTAAAAATAATGGAAATAGGTGGGAAAAGAAAAATCTATATAAATTATTGGAAAAAACAAAAGGGAGGGGAAATAAATGGAAAGGGGGTGGGGATGGAGGAGGGAGTTCAAGATCTAAAGTTGTTGAACTCAATATTCAGTCCGGAAGGCTGTAAAGTGCCTAGTCGGAAGATGAGGTGCTGTTCCTCCAGTTTGCGTTGAGCTTCACTGGAACAATGCAGCAAGCCAAGGACAGACATGTGGGCAAGAGAGAGCAGGATGGAGTGTTAAAATGGCAAGCGACAGGGAGGTCTGGGTAATGCTTGCGGACAGACTGAAGGTGTTCTGCAAAGCGGTCACCCAGTCTGCGTTTGGTCTCTCCACTGTAGAGGAAACTGCATTGGGAGCAACGAATGCAGTAGACTAAGTTGGGGGAAATGCAAGTGAAATGCTGCTTCACTTGAAAGGAGTGTTTGGGCCCTTGGACGGTGAGAAGAGAGGAAGTGAAGGGGCAGGTGTTGCATATTTTGCGTTTGCCTGGGGAGGTGCCGTAGGTGGGGGTTGAGGAGTAGGGGGTGATGGAGGAGTGGACCAGGGTGTCACGGAGGGAACTAACCTTACGGAATGCCGCCAAAGGGGGTGAAGGGAAGATGTGTTTGGTGGTGGCATCAAGCTGGAGTTGGCGGAAATGGTGGAGGATGATCCTTTGAATGCGGAGACTGGTGGGGTGATATGTGAGGACAAGGGGGACCCTATCATGTTTCTGGGAGGGAGGAGAAGGCATGAGGGCGGATGCGTGGGAGATGGGCCGGACACAGTTGGGGGCCCTGTCAACTACCGTGGGTGGAAAACCTCGGTTAAGGAAGAAGGAGAACATGTCAGAGGAACTGTTTTTGAAGGTAGCATCATCAGAACAGATGCGACGGAGGCGAAGGAACTGAGAGAATGGGATGAAGTCCTTGCAGGAAGCAGGGTGTGAGGAGCTGTAGTCGAGGTAGCTGTGGGAGTCGGTAGGCTTGTAATGGATATTGGTGGACAGTTTATCACCAGAAATTGAGACAGAGAGGTCAAGGAAGGGAAGTGTCAGAGATGGACCATGTGAAAATGATGGAGGGGTGGAGATTGGAAGCAAAACTAATAAATTTTTCCAGGTCCCGACGAGAGCATGAAGCAGCACCGAAGTAATCATCGATGTACCGGAGAAAGAGTTGTGGGAGGGGGCCGGAGTAGGACTGGAACAAGGAATGTTCCACATACCCCATAAAGAGACAGGCATAGCTGGGGTCCATGCGGGTACCCATAGCCACACCTTTTATTTGGAGCTGTGTAAGCTCAATCATTGAGCATGTTCAAGACAGGAATTAATAGATTTCTGGATACTAATGACATCAAGGGATATGGGAATAGCACAGGAAAATGGAGTTGAGGGACATGGTCAGCCATGATCGAACTGAATGGCGGAGCTGGCCGGACTGGCTGAATGGCCTACTCCTACTCCTGTGTTCTGATATTCCTAAGTATCAGAACAGATATTTGGCATAGAGCTATATAATTTGTACCTTACCAATCAAATTTGTACTTCAAATTGCTACGGTCCAACAACTGTTTTAAAATAATGCAATAAAATAAAATAAAAATGAATTCATTTTTTTTTCAATATTTGTTAATATCTTACAATAACTTTTAAGGTTCTTCTGTTTAATTTTAGGAGTGATTATTCTTCCTACCAGGAATGTTTATTCCTTCTTTTGCTACAGGAAATTCTTTCACCAGTTCCTTGTCTTCTTTGGTAGCAGACAGCCAGGTGTTGCAGTTAAAAATGAAGAACTGTTTTGTTTGCAAATCTTCCAAAGTGACTGACATTAAATGCCAACCCACATGGTTTCCCAGTTCTTCACCGTTGATCCGAATCTTATAGATATCTCCCACATCTTCAATAAAAATCTAAAAAAAAAATAACATGTTGGCCTGGACAAAGTGTGACTATTGAGAGTCTGATATAAGGGGGAAGAAATTAGTCCATGTATTGCCACTTCTAGTGACACTACACAAGGCTTATGTTGATTCCCTGGGGCAGGCAATGCCGTGGGTTGTGCATCATTCTTCAATGGGATAAATGAGAAAAGCTTGTGGCACTTCCTGGGGAATCAACACAAGTCTGCACAATTCATTAGAAGTGGCAATACATAAATAAATTTCTCCCCCAAAATGTTCTTGCATGCAAGGTGAAAAGCTTAGACATGTCTCTTTTTTCAGCAATACTCATATTCTATACTACTGGACGACTATTTGTATGCATACATTAGCAGGTATCCACATGTTTTTATTATACAACTATAAACTTACTCAAATAATTATATCTGTCTTGCTTTAAATCTGCCTCTCTTTCCCTCAGGTTCTTCATTTCAGCCTTTATTAATTCAGTATTATTGTATTTCTTCCTGCATTTTATCTTTTTAACTTAAACAGCAGAATGATGTTCATTGTCTGGATAAACCATTTCGGATACTTCAAAAGATTGAAGAAGTATAATATTATGATATCATCAACAATAACTTGTACTTTTATTGTATCTTTAACAATAAAACATGTCCCCAGATACTTCACAGGAGTTATAAAGCAAAACCTGGCACCAAGACACACAAAGCGATATTAGGGCAATTGGCCAAAACCTTTTGACAAGGAGGTATGTATTAAGGAACATCTCAAAGAAGGACAGAGAAATAGAGATTCAAAGAGGTTTAGGGAGGGAGTTCCAAAGCCTAGAGCCTCAACAGCTCAAGGCATGGCTACCAGTGGTGGAGTAATTAAAATTGGGCTTGCTCAAGGAACCAGAATCAAATGAGTGCAGATATCTCAGAAGATTGTAGGATTGGAGGAGATTACAGAGATAGAGAAGGGCAAGGCCATGGAAGGACTTGAAAACAAACGACAAGAGCTGCAGTGGACTGAAGAGGAATTGCATGAGGATGCCTGAGACTAAGTCTGGGCACCAGAGGACAAGGTAAGTTTAAGGGGTCTCAGGGCGGGGGAGGGTAGGAAAAGATTGCAGGGGGCATGAAGGAGGCGATCAGGGTCTCAGGGAAGAGGCTGGGTGGGGGGAAGGGAGGTCCAGAGGCCACTGGACCTTCAGGGGCCGCACTCAACTTCAGAAAGTGGCTTCTGATGGAGGCGCCACCCCCTCACCCCCATTTCCTGCCTGAGATTTAAATCCAATGATTTAAATCCGATGATTTTCGAGCTTCCCCAACACAAGGTCAATCCTTTCATCAGCCTATAAATTGAGGCTGGGCATGAAACAGCCGTTAAGTGGCCAATAATTGACTGCTTAAGAACCTCAACTGGGGCAAGAGAGGGCTTTCCGTATGAGGCCCTGCCTGCCCAGAGTAAAATCACTGCGTAGTTGGGGCGGGTGGGAACCTGGAGTGAATCCTGTTCCTTCAATTTCACGCTCCCCACTCCACCACCCCACTGACCCCCAGCCAACCACCCGGCCAGGAGTGTAAGATTCTGGAAAGGTCTCAGCCGTTTGGAAAATCACAAATGCAACATCTATTCAAGAAAATAGGGAGACAGAAAACAGGAAACTATAGGCCAGTTAGTCTAATATCTGTCATGGGGAAAGTTCTAAAATGCATTATTAAAGAGGTAATAGCAGGAGGTTTAGAAAATTGCAACATAATCAGACAGAGGCAACATGATTTTGTAAAATGGAAATAGTGTTTGACTAATTGATTAGAGTTCTTTGAGGAAGGAACAAGCAAGGTGGATAAAGGGAACCTGTAGATGTCGTGCACCATGATTTCCAAAAGGCATTCAACGTGGCCTCAATTCTACTTTCCTATCTGCCTCATAACCCTTGACTCCCTTGTCAATCAAAAATAGATCTTAGTCAGCCTTCAATGCACCTGCCTCCACATAAAAGGGTATTACACAAATTAAGAGCTCATGTTGTGGGAGTAACATATTAGCATAGATAGAGGATTAGTTAGTGAATATGAAGCAGAAGGTAGTGATAAATGGATCATCTTAGTGGACTGCCACAGGGGTCAATACTGGGACCTCAACTATTTAGAATTTATATCAATGACTTGGATGAAGGAACCCAATATATGGAAGCTAAATTTGCTGATGACACAAAAGGTAGGTAGGAAAGTAAGTTGTCAGGAGGGCATAAAGTGTCTACAGAGAGATTTGGATTGGCTAAGTGAGTGGACAGATGGAGTGTAACGTGGGAAAATGAGAACTTGTCCACTTTGGCAGGAAGAAAGAAATGCAGTATGTTATCTGCGTGGAGAGAGACTGCAGAACTCTATTGGCAGAATTATACAGCCCATCGCAGTGGGGAGGGGGGGGGTGGGTGGTGGGGGGAGGAGGTAGTGGGAGGGACAGGGGAGAGAGAGAGAGAGGAGGGGGAGGGGAAGGAAGAGGGAGGGGAGAGTAGGGGGAGAGGAGAGGGGTGGGGGAGAGTGGGGGGAGGGGGATGGGGTGGAGAGGGGGGAGGGGAGGGAAATGAAGGGGGAAGGAGGAGGAGGGACAGGCCGTAAAATATGGTGAGCCGTTCAAAAGTCCATTGACTTCGGTGGGATCAGAAAATCCCACCAGCGGGTGGGGCCATAAAATTCTGTCCTGTGGTACAGAGGGATTTGAGTGTCCTGATACATGAATCACAACAATTTAGCATGCGAGTACAGCAAGTGATTTGGAAGGCAAATAGGTTGTTGGTGTTTATTGCAAGGGTAATGGTGTATAAAAGTAGGGAAAAGTTGTTACAGAGTACTGTATACAGTTTGGTCTCCTTACTTAGGAAAAAGTATGATTGCATTAGAAGCAGCTTCGAGAAAGTTCACTCGACTGATTCATGGGACGAAGTGGTTATCTTATGAGGAAAGCTTGAGCAGGTTGGGCCTATACTCATTGGAGTTTAAAGAATGAGAGGTGATCTTATTGAAACATATAAGATTCTGAAGGGACTTGACAGATTGGATGCTGAGAGGATCTTTCCCCTTTTGGGAGAGTCTAGAACTAGGAGACACAGTTTAAAAACTGCCATTTAAGACTGAGATGAGGAGAAATTTTTGCTCTCAGAGGCCTGTGGAATTCCCTTCCACAGAGAGGAATGGAGGCAGGTTCATTGAAGGCTGACTAAGATCTATTTTTGATTGACAGGGGAGTCAAGGGTTATGAGGCAGACAGGAAAGTAGAATTGAGGCCACATTCAGATCAGCCATGATCTTATCAAATGCAGGCTCAGTTCCTGTGTCCTTGTGGATTTATGAGCCAGGGGCAGATTTAGGCAATTTTGCAGAGATGGAAATAGGCAGTCTTAGTGATGGTGCAGATATCACTATCTGCTCCATCTCAGGTCAAATTTGACACCAAGATTGCAAACAGTTTAGTTCAGCCTCAGACAGTTACAAGGGAAATGGATGGAATCAGTAGCTAGGGAATAGTTTGTAGCCAACACCAAATACAATGGTTTCAGTCTTCCCAATGTTTAGTTGGAGAAAATTTCTACTCATACATTGCTGGATGTCGGCAAAGAAATCTGATTGTTTAGTAGGAGTTGAGGTGTCAAGACAGGTGAAGGTGAGGTAGAAATGGATGTCATCCGTGTAGATGTGATGCTGTGTCTTCAGATGATGTCGCCGAGGGGCAGCATGTAGATTAGAAATAGGTGGAGGCCAGGGATAGATCCTTGGATATCAAAGGTAAAATTGATATCAATTACTTGGTGTAAATAATTTTGAGCACAATAGTGAGAGACAGATTGAATCCTTCAATCATTGCATAAGGTTCAAAGCAAATATTCCATTCATGAACATACTGGATTGTAATATTCAATCAGCTCTTTTTATGTCATATCATATGCACTTCTACATAGTACTCTTAAATTTAAAAAAAAAACGACTAAACATGCTTCATATCTTACAATAAATTCATCAATTGCTCCTGGAAGGAAATGGGGAAATCCTGGTTTCCCTGAAGACAGAACTATTTCATCACTTTTTCCCTTTGAACCATAGGCCACAAGAGTTCTCTTAATATCTTCAGGTTGCATTGAATCTTTGGCCGTTTCCAGGCTGATCTCGAATTTCCCTGTAATGTAATGTAAAATTATGACAATCAAAAGTGCATTGAAAAGCACAATTTCAAAGTGAAACATTCTCCACAGCAGTCTGGCAAAGGGTCTAACCTGATTTGTTTACTCATTTTTTCTCCTTACAAATGCTGTATAGCTCTAACAAATTTATTTTTATTTCAGGATTCCAGAATTTGCATTATTTCCTTTTTATGTGAAACAGTCTGTTTTTTTATTTGCAAGTCATTAATGTCTGATAATGAAAGTAAATAAAATTATCTGAATTAGTTTGAACTGAGGAACGGAATCAATTAAATCTCATCATTTTTTTCACTATACAAGCTTTTAATCGCTGCATTCAAAAATGATTTAAATTAAATTTACTTGGTATTCACCTCCGTGTTTGTGGGACCACAAGCTCTTAAATATTACAAAGACATCTACAGGAATGAAAAATTCTATACTCCTGGTATAACATACCTAGAGAAAACATTTTATTTTCATATATTTTTCTTTCCATATGAATAAGATTTCATTCATTTCAAACATATTGTTGCAGCATGTATGAAAAAAATATAAACATACACATTTTAAATAAGTAACTGCAAGATTCTGTACAATGGAATTTTGTTTAAAGGACTACCACCTTTAGAGGAATAGCAAAGAATCCATTGAAGAAGAATCTAAGTTTACAGTACGGGGAATGGGAATTTGGTCCATTGTATCTGTGCAGGCCCCTTGCTGGTGGAATCCAAAACCAGTCAACCTTACCATCTCTCTCCCCATAGCTTTGTCCCTTGGCTTCAAATTTCTATCCAATTTTCCCTTAAAAGATGCTTGGGCTGTGCAAATCATTCCTCACTCCAAAAATGCTGTGCTCCTAACATGGCTGGAATTTTCCCTCCCTGTTGGTGCCGGGCATCATGGCGAGAAAGCCAAAAATCGGTTTTGTGAAACCAGTTTGCGATCGTCCACTCTGCCCGTCAATGATGGGCTGCCTTGCTCGTCGCCGCACATCGGGGACATCATTTTAATACATCTTCATATCATTATAAGCCCTGCTTGCCGGAATCATTCCCCCACGTTGGATCATCCGGGCAAGTCGGCGTGTTTGAAACTGTGCACAAGCGATGTGCACACAGCGAGCTGCACTTCTCTCAGGACTTCGAGGCTTGTTTGCCTATCTTGCTTCGGGCAGCACTGGCAGTCATTAGCACCAGGCTCCACAGGCAGCACCACATCACTTTTAAGGAGGCTCATGGGCAGGTCTCTTTCTACCAGACCAGCCGTAAGGTGGGGGTGGCTTTTCAATGGCTGTAGGGCTGGGCTTGCTTGAGGAAGGGGAGAAGTGCCTCAGGCAAGGAAAGAAGCTGCAGAACGAGGGCTCTACTGGGGAAGGGGGGTATTCCAGGGTGTGTGTGTGGGGGCACATGTTGATCTGTGCTAGTGGTCTCAAGATGGTGAGGGCTGAGGAAGCGATCTTCAGAGGAAATGAGGGTGGATGGAGATTTGAAGGTTTGTGTGTGAGAGTGAGTGGTAATGTCTCTCGAGCTGGGGTGAGTGAGATGCCAGTGAATGTGTGATGGTCTTGTAAGTGTGCGTTTAGAGTGATGAGATGATTGCCTTACCCTGGCGGCATGGATGAGGTCATTCATCTCGGCGGGCCTCCACTGTGTCCAAAAGGTGCCCCAGGGATGTATCACTGAATCAAGGGGCTGCAGTCTTCTTGGCTCTTGAGGCCATGTCTTCACTGATGCCATCCTCAGCTGCAAGCATTGAGAAGTGTGCACACAGCTGCAGATTAAATATGGCGTCCTGCGTAAGGAAGCGGCAAAGTAATGGTGTGGTGGGCAAATTGGAGGCTGCCTGCTAGCAAGATGGTGTGTTTCCTGTGACTGCATAATTAAAGAGGCAGGAATGGGATGATACGGCGAGAAAAGTCACCATTGCATCCGGCGGGTAAAACGTCCTTTTTCCCTCCCGCTATCGCGCTTTGTGTAAATCTGGAATCATTCTGCCCCATGTCTCCTCCTCTTAGTAACAATTTTAAATTAATGACCACTCATCAATGACTCTCCAACCAGAGGAATTAGATAAATTGGTGGAATGGGCGGGCAGATGGCAGATGAAGCTCAATGCAGAGAAATGTGAAGTGATTCATTTTGGTAGGAAGAACGTGGAGAGACAATATAAAATAAAGGGTACAATTCTAAACGGGCAGAGGGACCTGGGTGTATTTGTGTATAAGTCATTGATGATGGCAGGACAGATTGAGAGGGTGATTAATAAAGCATAGTGACCTCGGCTTTATTAATAGCGGCATAGAGTACAACAGCAAGGAGGTTATGTTGAACATGTACAAGATACAAGTTTGGCTGCAGCTGGGGTATTGTGTCCAGACCTGGGCACTACACTTTAGGAAGGATGTGAAAACATTAGAGAGAGTGCAGAAAAGATTCACGAGAATAGTCCGAAGGATGAGGAACTTCAGTTATGAAGGTAGACTGGAGATGTTAGAAGAGAAAAGAAGGCTGAGAGGAGATTTGATAGAGGAATACAAAGTCATGAGGGTCTGGATAGAGTTGATAGGGAGAAACTGTTCCCATCGTGAAAGGATCAAGGACGAGAGGGTACAGATTTAAAGTGTTATGACCCAGCAGTTGATAAAGCTGTTATTTAAAAATCCCAGAGGGAAACTTTAAACAGCTGTCATAACCTATATTTTTAAGCGGTATGTTTGAGTTGCAGCTCTATATTCAGGAATCAGACCACCAGCTCTCGAGAGGTTTTTATATCAAACTACATGAGACATTTATTAATTTACACAAGTTAAATACATACACATGCTTACAAATTATCATAACTTTTAACAAATTCCCAAACGAATCTCCATTAAGGCAACAGCAACCCATAGACTTTAAGCAGATGTCAGGCAAAGTATTTTCACCTTACAAATTCAAGATGAGGTTCCTTTCACTTTGGTTCCTTTGCAAACACAGTGGTAGGCTTACAGGCTTTGATGTTACATGCCTCTGCTCTGCACACATGAAACTGCTATCTGTTATACGCAGCACCCTTCATTGAATGTAAATTCTCATTGTATCACCAGCCTCTTCTAACAATAAAAACCCTTTCATAGTGCCAATTTTATTAGTAATATAAACATTGCTTTGTCCCCACTAGGTAGGCGCCAGATTTCACTCCCCTTCTTGAATGTTCTGTTCAACAAAATTCAAATGCACTCTACCTCTCTTACATCTCAAAACTAGTATACATTAAAGCACCCAGACTAGCTGGCTGTAATCCAATAAGACCCACCCACAGACTAAACATCTATTTAAAAAAATAATTTTGAATAATATACATTAATAGCTTCATGACAAAAGTATTGGCAAAAGAAGCAAAAGTGATATGAGAAAAAACTTTTTCACGCAGCAAGTGGAATGCACTGCCTGAGAGTGTGATGGAGTCAGGTTCAATCAAAGCATTTAATAGGGAATTAGACTTGTCTGAAAAGGAAGAATGTGCAGGGTTACGGGGAGAAGGCAGGAGAATTACACTAAGTGAATTGCTCATTCAGAGAGCCAGTGCAGACATGATGGGCCAAAATGGCCTTCTTCTGCACTGTAACAATTACGTGATTCTGTGATCTACCATTGCTTGCACTCACAGAAAGTTTTGGGCATATAATTGGGATTGGTAGAGCATGATTTTTGAGTACTATGATACTAGTCAGGGACCAAAATCATCTGCTGCATGCGCACAGATTTGTCCATGCATCATCCAAGACACCATGTTGGTGAATGTGTTAGCACGCGTGCAGCTAACAACTGGCCATAAGTACTCAGAAATGGCATATCATGGGGCAGGATTTTGCTCTTGGCGGGGGTGGGCGGGAGCGGTCGGGAACCTGACCACCGCCCGCGATCAGCTCCGCATCGCAATTTCATGTGGGCGAGCCAATTAAGGCCTGCCCATCGTAAAACGTGGCTGCGAAAGGGACAGGCTGGGGCGGGTGCTCAATGCCCACTGAGTCCAATGGCGACCCAGCAGCTGATTCAAATGCAGCCACTGCAGCCCTCGGAAGGCTGCCAGCGAAGGACGTTGGTGATGGACAGTGTTGCAGGTGGACACGGCAGGCGGGAGGGCAGTTTGGCAGGGCATTCAGCCCTGTGTTTCTCTGATGAGTGCCTCACTGCCCTCCTGGAGGAGGTGACAGCACGGAAAGAAATCCTTGTCCCCAGGGACGGCAGGAGGAGGCCCCCCCAATCTCACCAAAAGGCATGGGAGGAGGTGGCATCCAGGGTCAGCAGCCACGATGTGGTGAGGCGCACATGGGTGCAGTGCCTGAAGCGACTCAATCATCCCCTGCGATCGGGAAGGGTGAATACCGTGTTTGCATGGGTCACTTTGCAGAACAGTTAAGAGCTGCACCCCCCCACCTTTGAACTTAAGAGGTGTTAGAGTGCGAGTGGCAAATGTCAATGAGGCAGCATTAGGCAAGAGGCTGAGCCCTGGCCGCTTGGACTGAGTGTCTTGTGGCTCCAGGTCACGAATCGGATAAGCCCTGCAAAGTGTTCCTCAGGTGGGGTTGGCCAGGCTGCAATGGCAATGCAGGTACAGGGTGAACTAATCAATGCTCCTCTATCCTTTCAGGAGAAAACATCCCATAAATATGCAGAGAGGTCCCAGACTGCCGGGGGACCACCCCAGCTACTCATCCTCACTCGATATGAGCAGGAGGCCCTGGAGCTGGAGATGCACCATGTGCCTAAGTTAAGCAGCGGCGGAGAGGTTGGGGTGCCACAGGGAGGTAAGAGTGCAGTGCACTGTGGTCAGAATGTCTGTAATAGCAACCATTCCACTGTTGTCTCTATCTTGATGTGAACTTTGAACCTGGAATCCCCATTGATGGTGGAAAGACGAGGGCACCCTGATCTGGGTGCCAGGCATGCACAGTAACAGTGTAATGACTTCAACTAATGACATGTCCTTGTTCTTCCTTTCAGGCTCACCAGCAGCCCATCGGGTTGAGGACCATGAAGGCCCACCCCTGACCCCTGAGGACAGCACCCATCACAATGCACCTGCGTCACATCCTCTCAGCCAAGCAGGCACCAGCACAGATACCAGCATCTCGGTGGGCATTAGATTGCTGGTCACTATCTCGGTGCACATTGGTGAGGGCACTTCACACTCGCATGAAGTGCAGGCGGAGGCAGAGAGTGCCCAGGACGTTGGCAGTCGGAGGACTGCTGGGGAACAGGACAATGCTCAGTCGGTGGCTGATGACGGGCCTCTGGAGTCATCCCTGAGGCAGCAGATGCTGGAAGTCCAGCAGGGTGTGCGGGAGGATCTGGCAGAGATACTTGAATGATGCGTGCCATGGTCTCGGTAATGGAGGAGTCCTTGTGGAGCATGAGCAATGCATTGACCCTCATGGCCAAGCGCACTGCCTCCTCCATGGAGAGAGTGGCGACTCTCATGGAGAGGCTCCTCCAGGAGCTGAATCAGGAGTTCCTGAGGATGTGCTTGGATCTGCAAGCCCTCACACCGGCAATGACCTTGGGTGATCAGTGTCAGTGTGGGAGATGGATTGGGTACCCAGTATCCCAACTAAGTGCCCATACGTCAATGGTGAGCAGGGAGGTCCCGAGCGAACTCACATTGGTGCATGAGCAGCCTGTTGTCTCTGCGGGCTCCTCTCAGGGTGCTCTGGATAATGGCAGCAGTTCCTCCGCCCCTCTGCCAGTGATCATGACATCCGATGAGGTTGTGGTGACTGGGGAGATGCCAGCCCTGGCACTGGTCGCTCCCTCCCAGGCGGGACCAGCACAGGCTCCATGGACCAGAGGACGCCCGCCAAGGTCATCAAGGCCAACAGGACAGCACAGTGAGCAGGCTGTCTCCAATGCCAGTGCCAGCGAGGGGGGAGCACCAAGACGTAGCACCCGCAAACGAAAATTTAAAGCACCTTAATCACAACATGGCCTAATCACAGGTGATATTTGTTTCCCCCACTTTTACATTCATTGTTTATTAGTGTGATGGATAACACATCTGTCAATGTTAATTTGTAGAATGTTTGCCAGGCACCATTTCATTAAATGTGTTTTTGTGCAACTGGCCTCTGGATGCTTCATTTGTTCTGTAGGTGCAGGGTAACCCATGATGTTATGATTGACTTGTTTCTCATTAAACTTTATTGAAATGACACATAATATTTGTTGTTGACCAAGGAACTGGTCCTGTCAGGGATCGAGTATGAAGCCTGCAGCCCTGGCATGTGGTGGTGGTTCTTATTTGGTAGGCTAGTTGAAGGAACGTTGGATCAAAGCGTCCCGTGTGTCCCTGCCTCCCTGGAGGTTGCCAGGTCAGCCTCCATGCCCTCAGCATTCTCCTCGGACTCACAACTGGACTCATCACCTGTTGCCTGTGCAGCTGCGTCAAGATCTTCTTCCTCCACTGCGTTCCCTTTGCCTGTGCCAGATTGTGGAGAGCGCAGCATGCAACCACTGTCAGTGATACACGATCTGGGGGATATTGGAGTACGCCCCCTGCAAGGTCCAGGCATTAGAAGCGCATCTTGAGAAGACCTATGGCTCTCTCTGCCACAGCCCTTGTGGAGGCGTAGCTCCTGTTGTACCGCTGCTCACCTCTGTTCTTGGGTGGCGGAGAGGCGTCATGAGTCACCTTCTGAGGGGATAGCCCTTATCACCCAGCAGCCGTCCATCCAGTCGGGCTGGAGCACTGAAGAGCCTCGGCACCTGGGGGTGTCTCAGGATATAAGCGTCATGGGAGCTGCCTGGGTACCTTGCATAGATTTGTAGAATCAGCATCCTGTGATCACACACTATCTGCACGTTCATGGAGTGGAAGCCCTTCCAGTTGACGAAGGTGCCCAATTCACCTGCTGCCCCCATGTGTGCAGACGATTACACCCTGGACATGGGGAACCCAGCAATCACTGCAAAGCCTCTGGCTCTCTGTGCCTGGCTGGCCTCATCCATAGGGTAACGAATGAAAGTCAATGCACGACTGAACAGAGTGTCTGTCACTAGCATGACGCAACTGTGGACAGCTGATTGGGAGACTCCACAAAGATCCCCCACTGACCCCTGGAAAGAGCCAGAGGCATAGAAGTTTAAGGCCACCGTGGCCTTCACAGCCACTGGCATGGGGTGTCCACCCACACAGTCGGAGGTCATCTCAGGGCCAATCCTCTGACAGATGGAGGTCACTGTCTCCCTTGAGAGGCGGAGCCTCCTTTGGCATTTCACCCCAGACATATTGAGGTAGCTGCATCACCGCCAGTAAACCCTGACAGCAGGATAGTGGCGTCTTCTACGGCCCCTTCCGCCTTGGACTTCCTGTTGGCCCTGCCCCCTCCCCCCCCCAGCCCTTGTGCCTGCGCCTCTCCTCCCACAGGTCGCTCCCCTGGAAGCTGCATTGGGACACCTGGCCTCTTTCCCCTTCTTGCCCTCGCTTCCTCAGAGGAGGAGGTGCCTCCAATGTACACCATAATCTCCATTTGCAGGGTAAGGGAAGGCTGTTTGATACCTGAAAGGCCCCAAGTGGTATGAATCCTCCGGGGTCCTGGAAAACAACACTGAGTCCTGAACTGATGCCTCTTATTTCTGTCAAACCAGTTCTGAAACAAAATGAAGATGTCCTGTTCACACGAGAAAGCAGCAGCAAGTTATATTCTATATTACAAACTACTCGCATTTACAAGCCCAATGACCCCTCTTATCCCACCTGTGGATGAGGCTTTTGAAAGTGTGGCCTGCCTGCCTGTGCGACGGCCTGAAAATCTCACGGGCAATGTAAACTCCGAGACAATTGGCATCTCAAGGGCCTTAACTCGCCACTTAATTAATGGCGAGCGTGCCACGGTCGTCATCGCGCGCCCGCCTAGTGAAATATCATGAGAGTGCACATGAAATATCATGATGTCGGCACGCTCGGCCGACATCAACGCGCTTTATTTCTTACTCGGGTGTGTTGGACACGCGCCTGCACGCCAACCTAATTGTAGCCTGCTGCTACAATTCTACAAGTGTTTGATGCTTTCCACAGCTGTTTCAAGTTGCAAAAGTCTAGATGGAGTTAAGTGACAGGTGATGAAGGACTTAGTGCTTATTTCAAGGCTTTTGCATGTATCAGTTGCTCCTAGACATGCTGCACAATCAGGTATTTGGTTGCAATAAAGTAAAACTGGGAGAATGCGAGGAGGACATGCAGAGCAGGAAAAGGTGCTGGAAGAGAGCTGAGGAGGGGGTGGAGGAAAAGGGCTTTCAGCACGGGCCATATCCACCCAGGGTGTTGAAGGTGCAATCCTCCTACCTGAATTTCAGTGGGGAACATTGTGTGAGACACCTTCACCTCCATATTGCCATCCTCATTGACATCTGCCGAATGCTGCAGCCACAAATGCAGTAACTTAATGCAGAAAAGATGGCATTGCCAATGTCTTTGAAGATGACTGTGACAATGACATTTTGCGCCTGGGTCCTTTCAGGCTGGAGTTGGATATTTTTGCAACATCTCACACTTTTCCACGCACTGTTGTATATGGGAGGTCACTAAGTCTCCCTAGTCAATAAGAACAAACTACATTTCATTCTCTCTTGTCAGAGAGAAGCAGGTGGAGTGAGCACCAGGGTTTGTTAGGACTGAAGGCATTGACATAATGCAAGGTGCCACTTATTGCATGTACATTGCTCTGCAAGTGCCACATGTCAACTTTGCCATGTACTAGAACCAAAAGAGATTCCACTCCTGCCATGTGACTGTAGGCAGTGAATCATACAGGTCAATGCCTTGTGTAGCTTCAGTTATTCAGTTATTGTGGCTTCATTCATTGGCAGTTCGCTGTGCCAGTTGCATTTCAGTTACCACAACAAACCAAAGGGTAGCTACTGGGTGACAAAGATTATTTGCTGACCACATGGCTGATGACTCACACATGTGTGTGCACCATGCATGCATGACAGCTTGCTGCCGGATAGAGTGGACTGTTGGTGTGCTGAAGAAATTATTCCGCTGCATTGTTCAGCTGAGTGGCTCTCATGATTCGTGGCAGTCCGCTGCATGCTGCACAACCTCACCATCATGAGCAGACAGCCCTTGCCACCAACTATTGGAGAGGCAAGAGCATGAGGAGAAGTAGGAAGACAAGGAAGAGGAAGAAGGGTGATGGCAACCTAACCAGTCCCTTTCTGGCCAGGCTGTCTATGAAGAATAAAAACATGTGTCATACCAGTAACCGCAACCCCAATTCCACATTCACCAACTCCCAAACTCCTTACCTTCCCCCTCTCACTGACCATCATATTGTTTTCTTACCTACAATGTAAAAATAAAATCCACCACAAAACAAACATTTCAAACAGAATTTATAAATGAAATCATGCTGTACAGCATGCACAATTAAGTTAATCACCCTTGTGCATTCCCTTATTGTCTCTGTTTATATGCCTTTACTCCTATGAATAAGCCAATGGCTACAGCATGGCGGGTGGAAGGCTGCTGACTTTCAGTGGAGGAGACTGTGGATGGCCTTGCAAAACAACCTTGAGCAGCTCTAGTCCTAGGGGACCCTGGCTTCAGACTGCAGCAGTTTGGCATAGGTGGCAGCAGTCTGAGCTGGGTGACTGACAGGCAACAGCAAGAGCATTGGTTGAGTAGCAATGGTGGGAAGTAAAATACTCTTCATGCTCCATGGAGCCATTGCCACTCCCCGCCACCACCCTCACACCCCCACCCTCTCCTTCCATGGGGCAATGCCTCATCAATGCTGGTAAACTGCTGCAGGGCAGATTTCTAGATTGCTGAAGCCATTTGAACACCGGTACCTGCAGCCATGACATCTTGCATCACATTACTCTAAACTTCCACTGCGGCACTCAGACTTCTGCTGGAGGTTTTATGTGCAGCAAATGGAACCTGCAACATTAGTCATCAGACATTGCATCATTGTTGTGTCCACAGGTGGGCTCCTGGAGTTGACTGTCACTCCTACACTGGAAAGGATGGACTCCAACTGTGTGCAAACCCTTGCCAAGTTGGTGCTGGAATGCTGCATTTTACTTCAACATTGATCACAGTTTTCTGACAGGCTTCCCAATGCACCAAACTCCCATCAATCTTCTTCTGCAGCCTGCCCCATCAATTTGCTCATTTGAATCCTCTCCAGCAAACCTGGCACCTTCTCTATCCTTGGCCTGGTTGCAGCGCATTTGTGTCCAGGCTTCTCAACATGTGCAGATGCTGCCTCTATTCTATCCTGTAATATATGCTCGGAATCAATATGTGAGCTGGTGTCTGAGAGTGGGAAATAAAGTGATGGTGGTAAATTCATTATCACTTTCTTGTCTTCTTTCCACTCCCTAGCTAGTTTGCATTTCTTGGGTATCTGAAATGTAAAAGTAAAAAGGGTAAGGTTGTGGCAAGGGAAGTGGGTCAAGTGAGAGGTGCATGCTTATACCATCTGCAAGTTGTATAACAGAAGAGAGTGTGGGGTGAGGGGTAAGTGGTATGTGAGAAAGGGACTAGATATGGGGACACCATCATCTTCATTGGCTTTAGCGCTACCACTGGCCATGGCTTCTGCAACGGCTATTACAATAATGACCAGCACTATCTCCTCCACAGGGGTTAGGACGTGCAGGCAGGCTTGTCTCTTATAGTTAGATTCTGCTGCTTCTGCTTGTGTGCCACTTGTCCTGCAAGAGAGAAGGAAGTTTATCAGTAGGTGTGGTGCAATATCTAGGAATGTGTGAAAAATGTGAGGTGTGTATGCAAGTAGAGCTAAGTTCATGAGGGTGCAGTGGATCATATGAATATTAGGCATGAGTCCTGTTTGATATATGTTGTTAGTAGGTGAGTGATGGGGATGTGGTGAATTGAATAGTGGCTGATATAGCTGGTTTAGTGGTAGCATATAGCATTTGTGTGAGCTCAAGGAACCTCTTGCGGCATTGCATTGGCCTCAATGGCAAACTGCTCCCACTGCCTTTTTGGCTCTGTCTCTGGAGGGCCTCCTAGCTCCTGCAGCTACAGGTTAAATCTTCCCCTTTCCGCCTTCACTAAGGCCTTCAGTGCAGTGTCTGAAAACCTTGGATCCTCCGCTCTCTCCCATATTTTGCTATTCTTCACTGTTTGCCAGGTCAGATTCAGCTTCCACAGGATTCTCAGCACCTGCTCCATCCACAATGCACTTCCTCTTTAAGAGGTGGAGGCTAGTTTAAGCAGTGTAGGTTAGCTTTAAGTGATTCTAGGAAGTCATGATTTTAAGCCCATGCTGTTTCATGCAGCAAATGAACAAAGTCCGTAGTGGTGCCTGTACACAGCACTCAATCAATGGGCGCAGGCTAATCGCACATCGCAACTCCTGTGTCTGATTTCTGAGGCTATCTAATTCAGCCCCCTATATATTTGAATGGCTATGTCCTCTGCATCTACATTATTAACCACCACCAACCTCCTCCCTTTTAGTGCAAAATCCCATTCTTTGACTTTTCCTCTCAAGATCATAGAATCATAAACAATACAGCACAGAAGGAGGCCAGATGAGGGGATACCAGCTCTTTAGAAATTAATCCCAATCCCTCACTCTGTCTCCATATTCCAGCAATTTGTTCTCATTCAAATAAATATCCAATTCCCTTTTGGAGGCTACTTGTGAATCTATTTCCACCACTCTATCAGAACATTCCACATCCTAACCACTTATTGCTTAAACCTCTGTATTTTTGCCAATCACCTTAAATCTGTGACCCCTATTTATTGACCCTTCAACCAGTGGAAACAGTTTCTTTTTATTTAGTCTATCTTTAACCCTTCATAATTTTAAAGACTTCAATCAAATCTCCTCTTAACTTTCTCTGAATTACATTTCTGCCTGCTAAACCCCTCCTCAATTCACTATAATTAGTCCTCCTTGAGTTAAATACTTATATTCCAGATTGCTCCTTGTCCTTCTACAGAACTAAGCTAAACCGTATGATATTATGATCACTATTTTCGAGATACATCCCCACGGTGACATTCTCGACTTGACCCACTTCATTCCTCAGAACTAGATCCAGCAATGCCTCCTTCTGCATTGGGCAGGAAAAATACTGATATAGAAAATTCTGCTGAACATACTTCAGAAATTCTTCTTCTTCTCCATTCATAACACAATCGATGGCCCATTCAGGAATGAGGTAGTTTAAGTCTCCTATTATCACAACAACAACTTATATTTCTAAAGCTCCTTTAACATAAGGCAAATCCAAAAGCGCTTCACAGGGCATTATGAAACCAAAAGATGATGAAAAGCTTAGCCAAAGAAGTAGGTTTTAAGGAGCATCTTAAAATAGGATAGTGAGGCAGAGAGGCAAAGAGGTTTAGGGAGGGAATTCCTGTGCTTAGGGCCCAGGCAACTGGAGGCATGGTCAACTAAGGTGGAGCAATTAAAATCGAGGATGCTTAAAAGTCCAGAGTTAGAGGAGCCTAAATATTTCGGGGGGTTGTGGATCTGGAGGAACTTACAGAAATAGGGACTGATGAGGCCATGGTGGGATATGAAAACAAGGGTGAGAATTTTAAAGTTGAGGTGCTGCTTAACTGAGAGCCAACGTAGGTCAGCGAACACAGGGCTGTTGGGTGAATGGGACTTACTGCAAATTAGGACAGGGGCAGCAGATTTTTGGATAATGTCCACTGTACAGATGGTGGAACTTGAAACACCATCCAGCAGTGCATTGGGATACTCAAGTCTAAAGGTAACAAAGGCATGGGCGAAGGTTTCAGCAACAGATGAGCTGAGACATGGACTAGAGCCAGGTGATGTTAAGGAGGTGGAAAAGGGCAGTCTTAAAGATTGCACAAATATGTATTCAGAAGCAAATCTCAGGGACAAATATGACACCAAGGGCAGAACTTTTAGCTAGGTGGGCGTGTGCCCGACCCGCTTGAGCTTTAAATAAAGCGCGTTGATGTTGGACGAGTGTGCCAACATCAAAGTGCACTCTCATGATATTTCACTAGTTGGGCGCGCGATGGAGACGGAGGTGCGCCTGCCATTAATTAAGTGGCCAGTTAAGGCCCTTGAGACACTAATTGTCTCAGAGTTTATATTACCCGTGCGAATTTTAGGCTGTCGTACAGGCAAAACGGGCAGGCGGGCAGGCCACAATTTGCAAAACCTCATCCACGGACAGGATAAGAGGGGTCAATAGCCTTGTCAATGTGATTAGTGAGGAGTGCAGAATATCACTTGCTGCTGGTTGCTTCTGTGAACAGGACAGCTTCATCTCACTTCAGAGCTGCATTCAGATATTTTCGAGGCTTCAGTTCAGGATTCAGTGTTCTTTTCCAGGCCCCCGGAGGATTCACCACTTGCGGGGCCTTCCCGGTATCAGACAGCCTTCCTTTACTCTGGGAATGGGAATTGTGGTCTCTGCTGGAGGCATCTCCTCTGAGGAGGAAGAGAGGGCAAGAAAGGGGAGGAGGCCAGATGTCTCTATTCAGCCTCCAGGGCAGCGACCTATGGGAGGAGAGGCACAGGCACAAGAGGTGCAGGGTCAACAGGAAGTCCAAGGTGGAAGGGGCCACAAAAGACGTCACTATCCTCAGGATTTACAGGCTGCGATGCAACTACCTCAATATGTCCGAGGTGCAGTGCTGAAGAAGGCTCCATCTCTCACTGGAGACAATGACCACCATCTGTCAGTCGATCCTGAAATCAGCTCCGACTGTATAGGTGGACACCCCATGCCAGTGGCTCTGAAGGTCACAGTGGCCCTAAACTTCTATGCCTCCGGATCTTTCCAGGTGTCAGTGGTGGATCTGTGTGGAGTCTCCCAATCAGCTGGCCACACTTGTGTCAAGCTGGTTACAGGTGCTCTGTTCAGGCGTGCATTGACTTTCATTCATTACTGTACGGACAAGGCCAGCCAGGCAGAGCGAGCCAGAGGCTTTGCAGCAGTTGCTGGGTCCCCCGCATCCAGGGTGTAATCGACTGCACACAAGTGGCCATCAAGGCGCAAGCGGGTGAGCCCGGAGCCTTCGTCAACAGGAAGGGCTTCCACTCCATGAACGTGCAGATAGTGTGTGATCACAAGATGCAGATTCTGCAAGTCTGTGCAAGGTACCCAGGCAGCTCCCGTGACACTTGCATCCTGAGACACTCCCAGGTGCCGAGGCTATTCAGTGCTCCAGCCCTGCTGGATGGATGGCTGCTGGGTGACAAGGGCTATCCCCTGAAAAGGTGGCTCATGACGCCTCAACCAAGAACAGAGGCTGAGCAGTGGTACAACAAGAGCCATGCCTCCACAAGGGCAGTGGTAGAGAGAACCATAGGTCTCCTCAAGATGCGCTTCCGATGCCTGGCAAGGGGGAACACAGTGGAGGAAGAAGATCTTGACACAGCTGCACAAGCCACAGATGATGAGTCCAGTAGTGAGTCCGAGGACGAGCACAGTCAGGAGAACGCTGAGGGGATAGATACTGACTTGGGCAACCTCCAGGGAGGCAGGGACACCTGGGAGGCTTTGATCCAACGTTCCTTCAGCTAGCCTACCAAATACGAACCACCACCACATGCCAGGGCTGCAGGCTCCATGCTTGATCCCTGACAGCACCAGTCCCTTGGTCAACAACATACACTCTGTGCCTTTGCAATAACGTTTCAGGAGTCACACATCCATCATTACATCATGGCCTACCCTGCACCTACAGAACAAATGTAGCATCCAGAGGCCAGCTGCACAAAATAATATCCCATTTACTTGTAAATATGAAACTTTGCTGAAGTGAACATTAACTGGTGTTTTCAATCACACCATTAAAAAATGAAGAAAATTGGGGGAGCCAAATATCAGCCGTGATAAGCCCGTGTTGCGCTTAAGGTGCTTTAAGTTTTCGCTTGCAGGTGCTACGTCTAGGTGCTCCCAACTCACTGGCACCAGCATTGGAGGCAGCCTGCTGACTTTGTTGTCTTGCTGGCATTGATGACCTTGGCGGTCGTCCTCTAGTCCATGGAACCTGTGCTGGCCCCGCCTGGGAGGGAGCAGCCAGTGCCATGGCTGGCATCTCCCCAGTCGCCACAACCTCATCAGATGCCACAGTCACTGGCAGAGGGGCGGAGGAGCTGCTGCATCATTCGGAGCACCCTGAGAGAAGCAGAGACGACAGGCACCCTGAGAGAAGCAGAGACGATAGGCAGCTCGTGCGCCAACATCAAGTCACTTTGGACCTCCCTGCTCACCATTGATAGACGGGCACGTTGCTGGGATATTGGGTACCCAATCCATCTCCCAGACTGACACTGACCAGCTGAGGTCATTGCCGGTGTGAGGGCTTGCAGGTCCGAGTGCTTCCCCAGGAATCCCGTGATTGAGTCCTTGGAGGAGCCTCTCCATGAGAGTCGCCACTCTCTCGATGGAGGAGTCATTGCGCTCAGCCATGAGGGTCAATGCAGTGCTAATGCTCTGCTTGGACTCCTCCACAATGGATACCATGGCACGCTTTCCCTCATGTACCTCCACCAGATCCTCCCACACACACTGCTGGACTTCCAGCATCTGCTGCTTCATGGACGACTCCAGAGGCCCATCATCAGCCATCAACTGAGCATTGTCCTGGTCCCCAACAGTCCTCCGACTGCCGACACCCTGGGCATTCTCTGCCTCCGCCTGCATCTCAAGCGAGTATGAAACGCCCTCACCAATGTGTATTGATAGACTACACGGCGATGTTATGTCCACTGAGGTGCTGGTATCTGCGCTGGTTGCCTGCTTGACAGAGAGGGTGTGACGCAGGTGCCTGGTGAGCATGGTGGTCCTCCGGGGTCAGGGATGGGCCTTTAGGCTCCTCATAATGAACTGCTGGTGAGCCTAAACCGGAGAAGAAAGACACTTCATTAGTTTAACTCATGGCACTCATGGCACTCCTCACTGTGCATGCCTGGCATCCTGATGAGACAGAGATTTGTATCATGGTGCCCTTGTCTTTCCATTATCAATGGACACTCCTGGTCCCAGGCTCACATCAATATAGATACAACCCTAGATTGGTTGCAATAACTGACATTCTCACCTCAGTGCACTGCATTCTTACCTTCTTCTGGCACCCCAACCTCACCGTGGCAGCTTGACCGAGGTGCTCCAGCTCCAGGGCCTCCTGCTCAAATCGCGGCAGGATGAGGATGTGTGGGGGACCAGTATGAATTGTTATGGGATGTTTCCTCCTGAAAGGACAGAGGAGCATTGATTAGTTCACTCTCTACCTGAAGTGCCATTGCAGCCTGGCCAATTCCACCTGAGGAACATCTCGCAGGACTCAGCTGATTTGTGGCCCTAGTGCTGCAAGGCACACAATCCAAACAGCCAGGGCTCACCCCTTTGGCCAGCTCCTGCCTCATTGACATTTGCCACTCACACTGTAACACCTATGAGGTCCATAGTGGGGTGGGCAGCTCTTAACTGTTCTGCAAAGTGACCCATGCCAATACAGTACTCACCCTTCCCAATTGCAGGAGATTGTTGAAGCGCTTCCAGCCCTGGACCCATGTGCGCCTCACCACATTGTGGCTACTGCCCTGGATGCCACCTCCTGCCAGGCCTTTTTGGTGAGGTGGGGGGGCCTCCTTCCCTCCTCCCTGGGGACTAGAGTTTCTCTCCTCACTGCCACCTCCTCCAGGAGGACTGCGAGGCACTCGTCCGAGAAACGCGTGGCCGACTGCCCTGCCAGCCTGCCCTCCCACCTGCCATGTCCACCCGCAAGGTCTCCATTGGCAACACTTCCATGTCCTTCAGTGGCAGCCTTCCAGGGGCTGCCGAGGCCACATTTAAATCGGCTGCCAGGTCGCCCCCGCCCCTGCCCACCCCTTCATGCACATTCCTGGCCGTGTATCATGCCAAGTAGACCTGCCCACGTAAAATCGTGGAGCGCTGCTGATCCTGACGGCCCCCACCAATCCTGCACGCCAAGGGTAAAAATCTGCCCCAAGTTTCCTAATAGTCTGGTTCAGCCTCAGACAGTTGCCAGGAAGAGGTCTGGAGTCAATGGTTAGGGAACAGAGTTTTTGCTGGAGACTGAGGGCAATGATTTTGATCTCCCCCATATTTAATTGGAGGATAACTCAAATCATTCAGTACGTAATGTCAGAAAAGCCATCTGATAATGTAGCAACATTGCCATCAGCCTAAATGTGGAAACTGATGTGATTTTGGATAATATCGCCGAGTGGTAGCATGTAAATGAGAAATAGGAGAGGGCCAAGAATAGAACATTGGGAGATATCAAAGCCAACTGCAGGAATGAGAAGAGAAAGTGCTGAATATAATTTTGAGTGTGCCACATTCCCAGAGGGTTCCTGCCTGCCTCTTTCTAACATTTGTGGCTACCCACTTGCTATTCTGCAGTCTATCTGGCTATGGACAGTCCCCAGCCAACAAGAAAGTCCTGGTGAGTGGAAAGCTCAGAGCGTAGCAACACAAAGGGAGAAAGTCATTATGAAGGAATGTCCAAGAGCTTGCAAAGGGAGTAGATTTTAAATGTATATTGATTGTATAAAGATGGTGGGCATTAACTGGAGATTTACTTGTGCCCCTATAAATACGAAAAGACTGAAGCTGTGGTTGTGGTGGAAGTGGATGCTTGCAATGTGTATCTCTGTAAATACATGTGTGTAAAGATTGGCGTCAGTTATATCCTTTACCATCTGGCTTTCTGGACTAAAGCACAGATTACGGGGGTGGAGGAGTCACAGGCAAAGGATCACAGTTGAGGTGGGGGGGGGAATGGGTGGGGGGGTGGCAGTGGGGATGTAGGGGAGGTCCAGGAAATCGAGGGAGGAGTGAAAGGCTAATGAGGTGGAGACATCTGATCATGGGGTTGGGGTGGGGGCAGTGACAGATTTCGCATCAGGTTTACTTGAGCAGCTAGGAGAAGCACTCCAGCTTTGCCTGGGAGATACGAATGTATTGGATCTGGCAGCTCCCACCACACTTTAGTTGCTGATTTTTCTGAACCCAGGGAAACATGCCCACAACTGTTCTGTTTAAAAATGGAAGAACGCAGCTTCATTAACACATTATAATCACTGTCCTACCTCTGAAGAGGAGGGTACTTGACTGACACCAAACCCACCCTGGTTAAACTGGAAATATACTCATTTGTGGCAGGTTGGGAACTTGTTTCACATTTAACAGCACACTATCACCATCCGCTCCCAACCCTCTCCTTCATGTCATTCAGAAGTTAAAATTATCCCAATAGCTTTGTATATGTTCATCCTCCAGAATTCAACTCCATCCTTAATCCTGAATAGTCATTTTCCTTTAGCACCTACCCGCTACTTACATTCCTTATAGCTACGTTTCATATTGTTCACCGTCATTTTATCATATTACCCTCTTTTAAGTTTCAGCTTAGTCCTGACCTGCCCATTCTTCCAGAAAACTTTATCTGTTGATCATTGATGTACCACCTTTTTCACTTTATAGGAATATACTTATTTTGTATTTCATCCTTAAAAGAGTTCCTTAGAGGAACTGGAAGACCTCGAAATGTGTTAATCTTGTGTGGAGGGAATCCATTGAGTTTAAGCATAGACTTAATGGGCCAGATTTTCCCGGAGGAGGCGGGAAGGTTGAGTTGGGAAACTTCTCAGTTAGGCAGACTGGTCTCCTTTGAAAGGGCCCTCGCCACCATATTTTTACTCCAGGAAAGCAAGGGTCAGATGGGATCACCACCTCCTGAAGCAGTTTGAATGTGGCCACAGGAGAGCGTGAGCACCAAGATGAACTGGTTAGAAAGCCGGCCTCAGTTCTCTGGGGCTTCGGCCCAGTTGCATTAAAGTTGTTAGACCCTCCAGTCCTCATACCCCTTGTCCTCAAC
This sequence comes from Cetorhinus maximus, assembly GCF_964194155.1. Lineage (NCBI taxonomy): Eukaryota > Metazoa > Chordata > Chondrichthyes > Lamniformes > Cetorhinidae > Cetorhinus > Cetorhinus maximus. Next base: position 92,128,933 of record NC_135882.1, read on the forward strand.
AACTCCCCAAGATCTCTCCATGCATCCCATGCTCCCTCCATGACCCTCCATGCCCCGTCATGCCCCTCTGTGCCCCCTCATCCCCATGCCCCCTCCACACCTCCTCATATACCCACCTTCATATCTCCCATGCCTGCACATATCCCTATGCCCACTCCATGCTCTCTCATATCACCCATGCTCCCTCCATGACTGCTCATATTCATTGGCTATGGCCCTCTTGTATCCTCAATAGCCACTCACCCAGTATTCACAATGGGAAAACCAAAGGAGAAATGTCTTAGACAAAGAGATTTAATAAAATAAACTTCCAACAATATAGTTGTCTGATAGTATAAGACTTGAGCATGGCTGAAAAAAGGGACATGTCAAAGCTTTTCATCTTGCACTCAATAGGACACTTCGCAAGGATACCAGTATAAGGGAAGAAACAACAATTTATACTGTATGAGAAGAGAATGCTGATTGGTTGGCAAGTGGATTCTGATTGGTAGAAGCGTTGCCATGGAGAATGCACCAGTGATGGTGACCGACAGTTAACTGCCAAGCATTGTTTAAAATTTAAATTAGGTAGCTTGACCCTGATTGGTCAAGGCATTGCCCTGAGGAATGAGTCAACAAATGGCTTTCACTTATTTTGTTTAGCTGAAACAGGCACAATGTGCGTACATGTTCTTTCTGTCTGCAAAGAACGGAGGCCTATGTATTAGTATAAGTAGCTTCCAGTACACTCAAATGTACCACACTGCGAGCCTGACCGACAATCTTAAATTGGTTGTCAGCATAATTGTCAGGACACTGAGGAGTATTTAGCACATGTTGTCCAACCGCTGAATCATATCTAATGTTGGACACTGTCTTTTGAGTTTTGCAAGCACTGGCTAGCTGGATACCTTGCCTGTTGTGAACAATGGCTGGGACATGCTGTTTGATACAATCCGCCAGTCTTTGGGATGTATGGCCTACATAGCTAGCATCACACTGGCACTGAAATTTATATACCACATTGCTCAATTGTGTGATAGGCAGAACGTATTTTTGGCTTGACGGCAGCATCCTGTTAGGGGCGAATACCACTTGTGTTGCCACTGTATAGTAGCAGTGTGAAACAGCTAACTTCACCTGCTGCTCAGATTTTGGAGATACCTTACCCTTCGAGGGTAGTCTGAGGTAGACTGGGTACTTTTCCAAGCCAAAAGTGACGTCCGTAGGCCTGTTTATGAATTTGCATGATATACAGCGTGAAATATTATGACTAGGGTAGCCATTATCCCACAGGAAGCCTTTGATGCGCCCTATTTTAGCATCAAGCTTGCATGGTAAGCAAATGGCTCAGGCCTTATTTACAAGGTTGCCAATAAAACCAATCTTATAGCATGTAGAACTGTAAGAATCCCAATGCATATATATGACCCAACAGTTGGTAAAACTGACATATTTAAAAATCCCAGAGGGAAATTTTAATCAAGTGTCATAACCTGTATTTTAAGCGGCATGTTTGAGATGCAGCTCTAAATTCAGGAATCAGACCACCAGTGGTGTTTTATATCAAAGTACATGAGACATTTATTAGTTTGCAAAAGTTAATGGCTACAAAATACTACTATCATAACTTGTAACAAATTCCCAAACTAATCTCCACTAAGGCAACAACAACCTAGACTTTTAACAGACACCAGGCAAAGCATTTTCACATTACAAATTCAAAATGAGGTTCCTTTCACTTTGGTTCCTTTGCAGACACAGTGGTAGGCTTACAGGCTTTGATCTTACATTGCCTCTGCCCTGCACACACAAAACTGCTGTCTGTTATATCCAGCATATCTCATTGAATGTAAATTCTCATTGTATCACCAGCCCCTTTGAACACCCCCTCTTCTAACAGTAAAACCCCTTTCATAATATCAACTTTATTAGTAATATAAACATTTCTTGGTCTCTGCTAGCTAGGTGCCAGGTTTCACTCCCCTTCTTGAATGCTCTATTCAACAAAATGCAAATGCACTCTACCTCTCTTACATCTCAAAACTAATATACATTAAAGCACCCAGACTAGCTGACTTTAATCAAATTAAGATACACCCACAGACTAAACCTCTATTTTAAAAGAAGAAATAATTTCCAATAATATTATATACATTAATAGCTTCTTGACACCAGTGAAGGTATGCTTGCGGTAGACCGTGGTAGAGAACCCCTGGCAGATGTCTCAACTAGTACATCAAGGAAGAAGAGTTCATTTGACTGCTCCATTTCAAAGGTAAATTTGAGCACAGGATGGAGCCCACTAAGACATGTAAGGAAATTGTTACATGCAGCTGCAGATGTAAATATAGCGAATGTGTCATCCACATATCGTAAATGTTGGAGGTTAGGTGTCATTCCATCAATGACACATTTCTCATGGAACCCAACAAAGATGTTTGTGAGAGCTGGACCAATAGGGGGTCCCATGACAACACCATCTATTTGGGCATACATGATGTCATTAAAACAGAACTCAACTGCAGGAGTTGCTAAGTTCATAAGTTCAATGAATACTGATTCACGCAATGGTGGTGGGTCTAGATTGCCATGATATAGTGCTGCAGTGCATATATCTATGGCTTCCTTAAGTGCAACATTTGTGATTAGGATATCAAAGTCACATCAGCATATTGACACAGCATTGATATCGATATGCAAGTCCTGTATGGTCTTCGAAAATGTGAAGAAGTCCTTTACTGTGTATGTGGAAAATTTGCTCAAAACTGGTTGTAACAATTCGCCCAACCACTTGGCCAATTCATGTTTTGCAGAACCGGTCATAGAATATATAGGGAATAAAGCGGCATCACTCTTGTTTGTCTTAGACAGCCCATATATAAGTGGATGCAGCAAGCTGTGAGGACGAAATCTGTCATGTTTATTATGTGGCAGCTCATTGTTCTAACACAAGTCCAGCAAGCTTTTTTTTTTAGCTTACTTTAGTGTCCTTATGAGTGCAAGATGAAAAGCTTTGACATGTCTATTTTTCAGCAATTCTAAAATTATTATTGAGCTCTCACTCAAATACACTTCACTCTGAAAAAAACCCTCTCATTCATAAAACTCATTAAAACAGTTTAAATCCCATCAACTGGTCAATCTGTTGTACAAACTAAAAATAGCTATTACACTTACCACATAAAAGACAGCTAATCCTTTAATAACATCTGCAAACTGTCAATCAAAATGTGACAACAGTCCCCTGCTGAGATAAGTGGTTCTGGACCTTTTGAAATTCAGCCAAGCATTCATAATGGGTTCAGCTATAATAACAAACCTTGGGAAATCTAAACAATGGAGTCTATTGAAATTGCAAAAACAGATGACTCATGGTTTTTTTCTAAGCTGCCCCAGATGGCTTGTCAATCAAAGCACTCTAGCAGCAGGTGTCTGTTTTCTTACTCTTTGTGAAAGCTGCAGAATGTTTTTTTTTTCAATTTTAAAGGACCTGGGATTTAAGTCACTTCAGATCATGACACTTAAATAGATCTTAAATCTGCCCTTCACAAGCATTTATGCTTCCTCCTTAAAATCATGGTTGCCACACTACAGGTTAAGGCTGTGGGACCAACTAAAATTGTGTGTGTTTGTACTCAATAGTCAAATTAAATGGCCTTGCTGAGTTTGGGTTTCTTGCCTTGCAATTCATGCTCCGGTTCCTTCCTCCACTACAAAAATGGGATCTGCCAGAAACGGAGGCAAGGGTCCAGCCTGCCATTTTTAAAGGTCACCCAAGTCGTCTCAACTCTGTAAAAATCCAGGTAATATCCTCACCAATTGTCAATAACATATTTATGGAAGAATTTGAACAAGCATCACTTCAATCAGCTAGTCTTCAACCTAAACTCTGGCTTCCATATGTCCATCATATGGCAATATGGTAAGAGACAACATCATAGTTTCCTACAACACCTCAAAATTTGATTATTAATTTCACCATGGAAATGAAACAACAATGTTTCATACCATTCCTTGATGTTCTCATCACCAAGTCTCACAGTGGTACACCAATACATCAAATCCACCGCAAGTCCATTCACACTGACAGATATTTGAACTACCAATCTTTCTATCATCCCTCCAATTAGTTTCCAACACTTTCATTAGAAGAGCCTACTCCATCAGTGACAAACAACATCTACAACAAGAACTTCACCATATTAAGTTTACACTTCAACTCAATGGGTTTCCTTCACACAATATTAACACACACCCACCTGTTACTTGCTCCATAACAACTACTTCCATGAAGACAAGAGTCAGCTTTCCTTACATCGGTTCCACCTCACACAAACTGCAAAACATACGCAAGTTGGTAGACACAGAGGTCCGACACAAGTCATCTAGAAAGCTTCACTCCGTACCTCATACCCACAAAGGCAAGAAACCATCTCATAATAAACCAGGAATTTACAGCATACCATGTGATTATAATGGGGAAACACGCCCCAGCCTAGACTCAAGGAACATCCAACCTGCTTAAAACACAGTGAAATGGGCAAGTTAGCCATTATCGAATGTGCTCAACTTAATAACTGCCACATCCAACAGTACAACTCTAGACTTATCTCATCCATCATGCACTGGCATATAAGACGTGTGAGGGAGGTCATGGAGATCTACCAACACCATCCCCCAGACAGCGCCTTCTCATCAATGGCATCTGGCTACCCTTACTCAAGAAACACATTACCATTCATTCTACATAATCAAACAATCAACAGCATCAATGTTAACATGTACTGACTTATTGCAAACATAATAGCCTGACTAATCAGCAGCATGATCCTGCCCATATCCCCATCCTCCAATACATATATAACTATCACTTTCACCTGTTCCAGTCATTCCTCCAGATGATGGGCAGTGTATGCTGCCTGAAATGTTGGGTGTCTACCAGTTTTTTCTAAAGAACGCTTTGAGGGTAACAACTGCTCTTTTCAGAGCAAAATGGTAACTGTAAAATTGTTTTACTCAATGTTCCCACTCTCACCATGAAAACCTACAAACAACTTTTATTTTGCCCTTGCATGAGCTATTTGCTCTATTTTATTTCCAAAAACAAATTAAGAAATGCCTGTTCAGTTAGAAACAAACTGATCTAGAAAGTAATCTTGGACACATTCTAGAAAGTTTTTCCCTACTTTGACTGCGCACAATATCTGTATCCCAGTATATTTTATATCCCCTATGTTATTGCCCTGCTGTTCTTACCTATTTGTGTTGTACATTGTAATGAAAGCTAAAGCAGATACACTCAACATTAAAAATCAACAGAGTGTGGCCTGCAAGTGCATCACAAAGCATATGAAAGAATCCTTTGTGGCTGACTTCAATGTGACCTGCACAAATGATAAGTTCACTGTGCATCATGGCAATCCGCTTGTCTGAGGCATGTAGCTGTAATATAACTGAATCGGTTAACACAGGAAAAGGTAATGTTCGGCCCTGTTCTCAAACAGATAGTTGCCCACCTTTAAAAAAATTGATTGACACAGCAGCAACTGCTTTTACACAGTCTGGTCTCACTACTCTGCAAAAAATTCTGCTTTGCTTGAGGCTTGTTAATTTCTGTATTATTAAAATCTGTATTCTCTCGTCCTGCATTCAAAATCTAAGTCAAATTGTTTATTTCCATTGCATCATTAATGCCCCTCAGCAAGTTTAAGAGCTGGATCATGTCCCTTCTCAATGCTGTTTTGCAATGAATACAAAAAAGTGTGTTCATAATTTAAAGCCCTAAATCCCAGACTATTCATGTCACTTCTCTTTGAACCTTTCCAACATGATAATGCCCTAGTCAAATATTATCATGTACTTTAAAAATTTAATCACCAGAAATTTGTCAATGATTTTATTCATTAAACCATAATAGAATCAAAATTCCTCTGTTCTTCTGGCATACTCCAACCTCAACTCCAGTAGGAGTGCACCTGAAGGACCAGAAAATAAACTGGGACTTAAATATGCTGGGACCCTATATACCCCACAACTCTCCCACCCACCCCACCCTGGCTTAGAAATTAATGTTTATTCTGTGGTTTCCTGTGCCACCTAAGCTCCAGTCACCTGTCATTAAACGTACTGATTTCCTACAAGGGCTGCATACTTGGGGGAAAGGGACAGAGATCATTGGCTTTGTTAAGAGTATGGGTATGATTGTCAGAATCATATGCCTAATGAATTTCTGTCCATTGCTATTAATTGCTACAGCTGCCTTTGGAAAGAATACAATGAGGCAGGGTGGGGAAGAGGGGAATTTTTTTAACCAGCATCAAAAATGGCACTTGCGTCACTTGTCCTGACATTCCTACCAGCAGTGTCAGGTGGGCAGCAGTGATGCAGTATTTAAATGAGACCTGAGAGTTAAAACGAATGAACTAGGTTGAAGCTTCCATGGGGGTGCCCCTTTTGCCCCACAACCCACCCAGCCAAAATAACCCCAAAGTCAAAATTGACCCCTTAGTGTTAGTTATGCAAATCCAAACAAACTATGGCAACCTTTGAAATGGCTGCATCTGCTCACTAAACTGTATTTGTAGCAAGGAGCCAAATAATTGGAACAGATATGATAGATTAACTCGTTCCTGTTGTCAGAAAAGATCATAGAAAGTAAAGGACTGCTCACCTATGAAAGAATAGTTTAGCATTACGTTGTAACTCATTCAATTGTTTTCCACTCGAGCAATTTGATAAAAGACTGTCTACCATAGCTATCTAACTGAATGACATCACTGTTAGATTATATGCTTGTTCCTTGTTTAATAAATTCAACAAATAGTTTAAACTCAAAATTAAATCTGATGTGATGCTCAAAGACTAAGGAGAAATCATGTGGGGGCATAGTTACCAGACAGGATTTGCTATTTATTATCCTGGACACATCACTGAAAATTTACCTCTGGGCTTACTTAAGTATTATCAATGATATCCAGAGTTGGGATCCAAATATAAGTGTGATGATAGAAGAGTAAAAGTAATCCAGAGAGAGAAGGTTAGAAAATAGCTAAGGATATGGTGAGCATAAAAGACTTATTATTAAAGCAAAATTTGAAACAAGCAGAGTATTACCAGTTTTCTTTTAATTCCTTCACAGGATGCAGGTCTCCAATTCCACTTGAGAACACAGTAGTGAGCCATCTTCTTGACAACTGAACGGCCACTTCAGAGGAAACAAAGAGCCAATCCCATGCTGTACCCCAAAGGTTTGCTGTTGCAGCCTCCGGTTATGTGCCATCTTGTCCTGCATGAGCACAGGAAGTTTGTCAGCGAATGTGATGCAATTTGTTTGGATGATATGATTATCATGGTTGTATAGCTGGCAGTGACTGTGAGGGTGGGGCTTTCAGCACTGCTGAGTGTGTGAAGGTGAGATTAATAGGTATACATCATCATTGATATAGATTATTGGTAGGTAAATGATGGAGTGTAGTGCATTGAGCAGTATGTGAGGTAAGAGGCGCAGCTGATGGGGTACGGCAATTGAAGCTACATTACTGACCTTAACCAATCATCTGAGGTTATTGAACACTGGCACTGCAACCAGGTCCTAGGGGCTTGACAATAGAATTAGCTGCTGCGGCTATCTGGTCACACTGTCTTCACAGTTTGTCTGGAGGGCCTTCAGACTCCATGTGGATAAATCACATCGCTCCTCCTCTCTATCTCTTCCACCAAGGAGTCCTGTGCAGTATCAGAGAACCTTGAAGCATGCTCTTTCCCCTTTTGAGCCATAATTCATTCTTCCTGCTGTGACACTCTTCCACAAACCATTCCAGCACCTGCTGCACGCAGAATGCACAATGCAGGCTACCTTTAAGAGGTGCTAGCCTTGTAGAAAGTTGGGCCCCCTGCTGAAGCATGCAACCACCAAACAGTGCATTTAGCACTGGCTGCATGCAACAATCAAGCAAATTAGTAGGCAGCACAAAGTTGGCATGCTGTCTGCTTTGGAAACAACAGGGGCAGGTTAATCGCACATCATGATCCCAATGCATGTTTTCGGGGGCGATCAAACTTTGCCTTTCAATGTTTTAGACATGAAGAGAGAACACTGTGCAATTTCAAGACCAAGAAGAAGATGTTGCAGCACTATTTGACAAAGACATATATGTGGAGAGCAAGTCCAGAAGGTGAGAGTGCAGATCATTAAGCCCTTAATTCTGCTTGGATTAGTTTAGTTAAAATTTTAATGAAGACAATAATAATAATTTTGAATTACTAGCTAATTGCCTGAATGAAATACCCTCTTAGTTGTGAAATGTTGCATTTTTTCAATCTGATAGCAGAAATCATTAAACTGTAAAATATTTCTTAATGCCTGTGACTTCTATTTGGAAAGATTTGCAGGAAAAGACTGAGGAGTGACACTAGGGGTGAATTACTCTTGCAAAGAACCAGCACAGGCACGACTAGCCAACCAGCTTCCTTCTGTGCTGTAAACATTCCATGATTCTATACTTAACTAACATCAATGGCATTGCTGATGTAGGACCTTGCTTTGTGCAAATTGTTTGCCCTGTTTCCTAAATAATATGGTGACTATATTTCAAATATATTTCATTGGCTGTAAAGCATTTTGTGACATCCTGAGGTAATGAAAGGCACTATATTAATGCATGTACTTCTTTTAATATCTGAAGTGTGCAGGCAAAGATTAAAAAATGAGGAAAACTCCACAATCCACAACATTATGTTATAAAGGGATCAACTGGGCCTTTTTAGGAAAAATAGTATTATATAAATCACTTCTGAATTCATCAATATGACAGGTTTTGGATAAGCAAGATCACTAATAGTGTACATTATGTGCACATGGAAAAATAACCTTCATCGTCAGATTTATCTTATAATTACTGGACTAGACTGCAAATTAGTTAAATGATTCATTAAAGTTTAATAAGCTAGCAGAAGGAAAAAGCTGTGGATGCTGGAAATCTAAAATAAAAATAGAAAATGCTGGTAACTCTGAGCAGGTCAGCCAGCATCTGTGGAGAAAGAAACAGAGTCATATGTTCAGGTTAATGATCTTCATCAGCATTGTTTCTAAACTGGCTTAAGTCTCAAAGTATTGATGACTAACAAATCCATCTCTGAACATTTCCTTGACTCCCTCACCAACTATAGCCATTTTGCACCCTTACTCTCTGCCCTGGGACAAACGAATCTCCTTCTCCTCTCATCATCATTCTCCCAACCCAATTCTCTTTCTTCAGGTCCTCCAATTATTATGGCATTACTGCCTCAGTCAACCTGCTCAATATCAACTTAGTTTTTACTCTCAAGATCTTTTGTTCTCGCTTCATTCTGCATGGGCTTCCATGTTCTGGCACTACACCAACTTGGCAATGTCAGATTTGACAGTCACAGGCTTCATAACACATAACACAGATATTGCACGGCCAGGATGATCATGCACAATTAAATCTAACTTTATCTCCTCATCCTCTCTCTGCTGTCAAGTCCTCTTCCTACTCCAGCACCAGCCCAAATTGGAATGGCAGCTTCAAAGTCTTTGTCCTCCAACCTCCTTCAACCATCCTTTCCGACTCCGACCATCATCACCTCCTTCATCAAGTTCGAGGCATCATGGGTTTCAACCTCCAAAAATGAGACCATCTACTCATCTGTCTCCCCATCGCACTGCTTCTCCTATTCACAAGCCTCCTATTGCAATCCTTATCCTATCCCTGAACCTATAATGATCCCATAGCTTCTTCTCTATCTTCATTTGCCCTCATCAGCATCATCTCTTCCACAAAACCCATTACTGCCTGCCTCCACTTTGCATCCGACCATCTAATTCAAAGTTCCCTTTTTTTTTGGATCATGCAGGTGATTTGTTTAAGTACACACACCCTTTAAATTTTTTTGCGCTTAACTAAAACAGCCGACTTGCTGCACAATCGCACACTTCAGAGGCAGTACTAATCTTGGTATCTCACTTCAGCTCAATGCTATCATTCATTGTCAACATCTTCCTTCCTTCTGACGTTGCTCCCTCCAAAAATGTTGTGATCCCTTCCTCTTAAAGGAGGGACCTCAAACATCCCTCCACTTTTACAACAGCTGCTCCATCTCTAGCCCCCCCTTTCACTCTAAGCTCCTCCACTACACAACCATTTCCCAATCCAAAGCTAATCTTTCCCCATATTTATTATTTAGATTGCTTCAATCTGGTGTCCTCCCTGTCCGTAGCATGGAGACTGCCTTGTTCAAAGTTACCAATGGTATTCTAAATGAACACCAACATTTATATCACAGAAGGAGATGATTTTGTCTGTGTCACCTTCAACCTAGAGCAATTCAAAACTAATTCAATTGTCCCATAGTCTTGGACTTTCCTTTGCTTCAAACATTTATGTATGCTTGCTCTAAATGATGCAGTAATCACTGCCTCAGCTATTCCTTGTGTCAAAGTGTGATTTGTCCCAAGAGTCCAGCCTCTATATGTGCAGATGATACCTATCTTTGCACCTCTAACATCACCCTGAATTTTATGGCTGTTGTGCTTGCTGTCCAATTTCAAGTCATTTAATGAACCACACTGTCCTCCAGAAAAGCCATCTTGACCAATTCTCACCAGAAAACTCACTCCTGTCCTTACCATCATTCACAGGTTGCCTGTCTCCAAAAGCATTGATCTCAAAACTCTCTCACTCATTGGCATCTTTCTGCACCCTACCTGCAAATTCCTCTAGATTTACATCTCAGTTTGACTCTCTGGGGTCAATTTTTTCTATCACCTGATAATAACAGGGCCATAATGGCCTCAAAATGGAGTTGATATCTTTACCATCCCATTAGCAGCAGGTCAGCAATATTTTGAAAGGGGTCTTCCATTGTCTCAGGCAATCAGCGTTTTAATATGCAAATTGGGATCAAGAACCTCCTGAAAGACTACGCCTCTGACTATACCTTTCATCTACCTCCCCTTTGCACCCCCCACCCGACTTAACTCATCTCCCAATTCTTTTTTTTGGTGCTTAAATTGACAGCCAGCCCTTCTTATGAAGCCTGGCATTTTATAAGTGTACAAAAGCAAAACACTGCGGATACTGGAACAGGAAATACTGGAAGTATTTAGCAGGTCGAGTAGCATCTGTGGAGAGAGAAACAGAGGGCAGAATTTTACGACAGCGGGGTTTAACGTTCCCGCTGAAGTCAATGGGATTTGTAATGGCTCGCCGTATTTTTCGGCCCCATCCCCGCCAAAACGGGGCCGTAAAATTCTGCCCAGAGTTTCTGTTTCAGCAGAAACAGACTGCCAGCATGCTGGTCTTCCTCCATGGTCCTCCCTCTGGGCCATTTTCATTCTGGTAGCATCGGGGCAGGGTGAGGGGGTGGGGGGGCACGGGTGCAGTGGTGACTGCTACCCACCTACAAGCAGCCAGTAGCACGTTAGGCCAATTAAAGGGAATTTGCAGTCAAAGTTGGGTCCTCCATTTGATGCTGAAACACGATTGAGAGATAGAGCCCTTCCTGGTGGCAGGCCTGGGGGTGGGGATGTGGAGGGGGGGTGGTGGGTGTGGGGTGCGGCAGGGGGGACAGCACTCTATCGCCACACCCACCATAGCCAAAGGGCTACAACTGCTGACTATTCAGTGAAGGTGCTGGCCCACCATGCTGGCCTTTAGAATTAAAACATTTATAGAAGCTCTTCAGAGGATGCCTTCATTTTGGCAGATGGTGCCGAGATCTACTTTGGCAGCTTCCACTTCTGACTGTGGAGCTGCTGATCCTTCAGTGCTGTTGGGCCTCCTATTAGCCTCCCAACCTTGTAAACATGCCCATCATCCCTAGTTGGACAGTGAGTGCTGATTGCCCTGCTTGTTAAAAATTGTGCCAGGTGTCAGGCATTGGTGCATTGCCAGATCAGGATGTAGAAATGGCCCTGAGTCAGGGGACGGAACCATCCCAGATTTGCACTAAGTGGTAGCGGGCGGGTAAAACGACTTTTTACCTGCAGGCCGCAATGGCAGCTTTTGACGCTGTATCATCCCAAACTTGCCACATCAATTATGCATTCCCAGGAAACATGCCGTTTCCATGGCAAGCAGGCTCTCATTCGTCCACTGTGCCATCACCTCGTTGCTTCATCACGCCAGGCACCATACTTAAGGTACAGCCGCACGCACACCTCTCAGTGCTTCCAGTGACAACTGCTGAAAAGATATGGCCCTGAAAAGCAAAAAGACTGCAGCCTCCAGGTTCAATGATGCATCTCTTGAGTGGCTTTTGGATGCAATGGAGGCTCGCCATGATTTCCTCCACCCTCGCTCTGACTGCAGGATGGGCAGCAAACTCATTAATCCTGTTTAGGAGGCGGTGGAAGCAGTGGTCAGTGCCAATGTCCTACAAAAGAGGACAGCATCCAGTGCCGCTACAGGATGAATGGTCTCATCCATTCCACCAGGCTAATTCGCTCTTCTCATCACTCTCAACTCAGACACTCACAAACCCATCACACATCCACAGGGATCTCACACCTCAAGTGAAAACACCACTAACTCTCATACAGACCCTCACATCTCCATCAAGCTCATACCCCCTCGAGCTTCCCCCCTCGTGATTCCTTCGTCCAGCCTTACCTCTTCCTCCAGTCTCACTTCTTCCTCCAGCTTTACTCTTTCCCCCTTCCTGACTCCTTTCTCTACCCTTACTTCTTCCTCCACCCTTATTCCCTCCGCTCTTTGCATTTCTTCCTCCATCCTTACTCCCTCCCCTCTCTGCACTCCTTCCCCCCACCCAAATTCCTCCCCTCTCCTCACTCCTTTCTCCCCCAGACTCCTTCCTCGCTCTGCACTCCTTCCACCCTCTGAACTCTTCCCCTTACACCTTCCACCCCCCTTACACCTACCTCCCCAGTTGCCATCTCCTCCCCCATTACGCCCTCCTCCCCTTGCACTCCCTCCCCCTTCCCAACCTCACTCCCCTGACACCTTCATACCTGCCTCCCAACTTCACCCCTTGACACCTTCATTCCTGCCTCCCAACCTCAACCCCTGGCACCTTTGTTACCCCCACTTCCAACCTCATCCCCCCTGACACCTTCATTATCCCCTCCCAACCTCATCTCCCCCGACACCTTCATTCCCTCAACCCAACCTCAGCCCCCGGAGCCCCTCTTCTTCTCCACGTTGATCCTAGATCTACCTTTCCCAACCCCTCGACCATCATCTGTTGTGAGCATCAATTGTGACTTTCCAACTTCCGTGAGCTGCTTTGCAGCAGAGCCATTTCCATGAGAGTCCACCCAGCATGGCATGGACATTCCTCCAAGAGCCCTTTGCTGTCGGACTCCAGCATCTTCGGCTCCTCTGATGTCTACGATGTGAGCAAGGCCCTAATGGCAAGTCCCAACTTTTTCACATCACCGTTATCCAGGCGTGTTCTGCACCAACGTGGGCAGATGATCCAGCATGGGGGGATGAGCCTGGCGGGTTGGCCTCATAATGATATGCTGAAATATTACAATGAGGTTCCCGACGCCCAATGGCAGGAAATGCAGCCTGCCATCAGTGGGCAGAGCAGACGATCGCAAACTGGTTTCATGACGTCGTGAAACTGAATTTTAGCCTTCTCATCACATTGTCCACTCACATCACTGAACACGCCCGACGCCAATGGACACAGAAAATCCCGACCAGGGCCCTGAACCCCAGAATGAAAATTCCCTTCACCAGAGTTAAGGACCTGATGGTAACTCTCTCCACAGGTGTTGCCAGACCCGTTGGATATTTCTAGCATTTTCTGTTTTGATGTTATATAAATGTAACTTGCTGTTTAGCATTTGTTAATTTACATTAGCATGATTCATCAAACATACCTATATATTCTGATGCAAAAAAATGTTTTCTTATACTTACTTTTTGCAATCAGTTCTCTCTCAGTTTTCTGATCTTCCCGATTCATATCCAGCCACCTGTCAGTTCAGTGAAATATTAATAATGTCAAAGGTTGCTCCAAACTGTGGGTTGTTTAAATATAGTGCATGGTTCTGCAATTTAGGGCATTTTTAAAATTCATAGCGTACTTGTTGCAAATGAACACGTCTTCAAATTCCTCATTATTCTCTTCATAGTTAATGATGACTTTGTCAAGGAACCATCCACTAGCTGTAGAAAAAGATATTTGAGTTTAGATCTGCTTATTGTTACACATGATTGTCACATACATGGTCAAAGCCGGTGAATGTATCTTCACATTACCAAACTCACCAAACCCCCAGTCACCACACCGCTCTGTGAACTACAGGCCCATCACAACCCGGTAGTGCTCATGGACTCAAAGTCTAACATTCACATACTCCATCTCACCCACTCACAGCTGCCACTGATGCCAGCCTCACACCCACCTTTTACAGCCTACACATAGCTCCAGCTAATCAATTATGGCAGTCACATCACCCAAAATGCCACACTATCAGTGAAATTCTGCCTTCTCCCTTATAGGAAAAAGTGGCCCATAACTTCAGGGAGAACCAGAGAAGCTGGGGATGGGGGCAGGGGGTGATTGTGGGGTGTGGGGGAAATCGCAGCAGGGGAACGTAGGACACTATCATCACTCCATTCTCCCCAGTTTAATGGAGGGGATAATACTCCAATTCATCAAATCATGGAGTGGCCTGTAACTTCACCATCATCCTGAGATCTGGCATGAAGTGAAAGTTGCAAATGGTGCGACCATGGACCTCCTGCTTTCCTCTGCATATGGTGTATCACCGAGCATGTTGCCAGGCCAGGGGGAGAAGACAGTTCCTGTGTCAGCTCATCAGAGGGCAAGGTTGCCCAAAAGTTCTGCTGTTGGGGATTCAAATAAGGACTTTGATGGGGTTAGCATACAGGCGAATACTGAAGTGCATGCATAATAAGATGCTTGGCGCAATGGAAGATCTGCCATAGACTGTCACTAGCAAAGGGCATGGAGAACACTATCTCCAATGTGACACAGGACATCGCGCAGATCTTGGAGCCCATTCTTTTTCCACAGAAGTGATGGCTGGTTCCATGACAGCACTAGTAAACCAAGCCATGATGCAATGCCTCAGCTTCCACTCAAACCAGCCAACATCTCAGTGCTCAGATGGAGATCAGGTGACCATGCTTGTTGCCATGAAAGTTCAGATTTGATGCCATGCAGGTTCAGATTGCTGCCATAGTGGCTATAGATCAGTATTCCAAAGGGGCTTGCAGGCTCTCACAGCAGTCCATCAATCTGTCCTCCCAACAGATTACAAGGATTACGGAGGTGCTACACCCTGGGAGTGGCAGTGGCATGGTGGTACACAAACCTGCTGTCCTCTCTCAGTATGAAAGCATTCGTGCTCCTACCACTGCCATTCTGCCATAGCCCTTGCTATCACCTGTCAGCCAGCCAACCCAGGCTGTTACTGCCCATGACAAGCTGGTACAGTCTGAAGGATGGGCAGGCACCAAGAATGAATAGTTCATTGCTCTTTGTAAAATTGGAAATGTTGTTCGATAAAAATATTGTAAAAATATTTTGTTGGTGGCTTTTATTGTTGGATGCCAAGTGAACATGAGTGATGGACATCTCAGATGGATGTAACAGTGGACAACAGTGGGTCCACATTAGTGCGGGGAAGTTGTTTCACTGGAGTCTGAGTGAATAATTTGTTCTCTCACAGAATGTCCATTTACAAATGATCTAGATGCCTCCCCTCTGCTTTCTCCTGCTCCTTCTCCAAAGTTGCTTCCTGGATCCGTGAGTTAATTTTTTTCTTTCACGGGATGTGGGCATTTCTGGTAATGTCAGCATTTTTTGCCCATCCATAATTACCTTTAAGAAGATAGTGGTGAGCCACTTCTTGAACCACTGCAGTCTACATGGTGTAGGCACACCCTTAGTGCTGTTAGGAAGGGAGTTCCAGGGTTTTGACTCAGCAACAGTGAAGGTATGGAAATACAGTTCCAAATCAGGATGGTGTGTGGCTTGGAGGGGAACTTGCAGGTGTCTGCTGCCCTTGTCCTTCTAGATGGTAGAGATCACAGGTTTGGAAGGTGCTGTCAAAGGATCCTTGGTGAGTTGCTGTAATGCATCTTGCATATAGCACACAATGCTGCCACTGTCCATTGGTGGTGGAGGGAGTGAATGTTTAAAGTGGTGAATGAGGTGTCATCCGAGGGAACTGCTTTGTCCTGTGTAGTTTCAAGCTTCTTGAGTATTTTTAGAGATGCACTCATCCAGGGGTTTGGAGAGTGTTCCATCACACTCTTGTGCCTTGTAGGTGATGGACAGGCTCTGGAAAGACAGGAGTTGACTCACTCGCCAGCTGACTTCATTCTCAGCTGACTTGCTCTTGTAGCCACAGTATGTATACGGCTAGTCCAGTGAAGTTTCTGGACAATAGTAACCCCCAAATGTTGATGGTGGGGGATTCAATGAAGATAATGGCTGTGCCCTCATAATGGTGACACTGTGGAAGTGCAGCAGGCCACCACAAGCTTGTGGCATGTACTGCAGTGCTTGCCCCAAGCAGTTAGGGCATCAGAAGCATGGTTTGGGAAGCCGATTGCCTGTTCTATGTTTTATGTGGCTCCATTATTGCTGTGGGACCACTCTGCTCATTTGATGAGATGGAAAAGAGGGGTCATCAGCTTTCTACAGAAGGCAGTACCCTTGGCCCAGGGCAGCCAGGCTCTTATTCCTCCAGGAGGACTGAAGGTGGTGGGCAGGCTGATTGGTGCAGGATGAATATGTGATGACTGCTGTCATGACAGCAGGCATTCTTCAACCTGATGTGCTGTGAGGGGTTGCACAACAGCTGCACATTTATTAAATGGAAATTGTTACATCTCTCAGCTGAGCGCAACAAGATGTATTTTTGAGAAGGACTGTTTTAACTCTTTTGAGTGCTGTGATTTTAAAGAACAGCACAAACAGGCTTTCCTGTAAGCTTAAATCAAAAGAAAGGATAAAAGTTTATTTTCACACCCAAAGAGATTTAACATCCACTTAGATTACTAGAAGGGCAACACAGAAACAGCTCACTTGTTCACACAGTCCTTAAGATGGTGGTTGAAAAGTTGCAGGCATGAAGGATTCTCTCATGGTTCATTGAAGACAATGGGTGTTGGACGTTTCTTGCCATTTCAGATGAAATTGTGACTGAACTCCTGTAGTGAAGAAATATAATCTTGCAGGTAAGACAAATTAGCCCCTCATCTCTGCCTTTTGGAGACAGGGTTCTTTCCTTTTTCTGGGCAAGATCTCTTCCTCTGTCAGTGTTAAATCAGATTTTTGTGTTAAATTCAGACTCCCTTGCTGGCCTGCCATTGTGAATTAATAAGGTATCAGCCCCTTCTCCAGCCAGTTTCAGTCATGTGATGGTAGCATCTTTGCATTCAATTGTCCACACAATAGGTTGAAACCAATGGGCGTAATCGTCCCAGACTTGCAATAAGTGCAGTAGCGGGAGGGTAAAACGATGTTTTACCCGCTGGCCGTGGTGGTGGGTTTTCACACTGTATCATCCCAAACCTGCCACATTATTTACACATTCCTGGGAAACACACTGTTTCTATGCGGGCAGGCTCCCATTTGCCCACCCACCATCATCTTGCCGCATCATCATGCTGGGCACCATATTTAAAGTCCAGCCGTGCACACACATATTTTAGTGCTTCCGGCTCATTACTGCTGCAGGGAAGACATGGCCCGGAAAGGCAAAAAGACCGCAGCCCCCAGGTTCAGTGATGCATCACTGGAACACCTTTTCGATGCTGTGGAGTCCCACTGGGATGTCTCCTACACCCGCTCTGACCACAGAATGGGCAGCAGCATAACCAACCAGGCTTGGGAGGCGGTGGCAGCGGTGGTCAGCATCAATGCCCTTCAAAACAGGACAGCCACCCCAGTGCCGCAAGTCGACGAATGATCTCATCCGTTCCACCAGGGTAAGTCACTCTTCTCATCACTCTCAACTCTCACACTCACAAACCCATCACACATCCACAGGACCCTCACTCACTGCCAGTTCAAGGGACATCACCATTCACTCTCTCACATTCACCATCATTGTCCTCATTCCGTCCATGGGACCATTCACCACCCACACATGCCAGGCATACTTATCATCCAGCCTGGCAGGCATACTGCTTACACTTTCTCCACCTTTATTCATGCAGGAGAAGCTGGCACACAACAAGAGGAAGTGGTCGCAGGCCGATGGAGGAATGCCTGAAATCAAGATCCTCATGGACTTTGAAAACAGAGCCATCCAGCTGGCCAGCGACAATCTGGACCGGTCCTGTGCTGACGGTGAGGTCAGCAGTGCTCTACCAAGTGAGGGTCCAGCAGTGCAACACATACCAGACAACCATTATGTGAGTGACGTGTCCTGTTTCACAGGCCACTGCTAAGATTTAATTAACTCCCCTTGCTTCCGCAGGCACATCTTGGAAACAGCTGATGGAGTCCATAACTCAGGCCCTCCAATCAAGTCCTGAAGAAATCTCTGAAGAGGAATCTGAAGGCGCCCTCCTTGAAGTCCCATCACGGCGCTCACCCACACCCTCCACCAGTGCAGAGACACACACCTCAGTGGGACTTAGCTTTAGAATAGCCTCGGGATCACAATTTGGTGAGCACATTACACTGTCTAATCGATAGCAGGTGGCAGCAGAGACTTCCCTGGCGTCCAGCACCTAGAGGGCTGCTGGAAGCCAGAAATTTGCTGAGTCTGAGTCAGATGACATGCCTCGCAACTTGGTCATGTCACATGCTTGAGCTGCAAAGGCAAGCTTGGGAACATCAGGAAGGGAAGTCCCCTGCACTCCTCAGGTTGCAAGGCATGATGAAGGAGTCCATCTGCCTTCACTCTGTGGTGATAATGCCAATGCACCAAGGTCAACACTGGTAGGATGGAGGCCACCATGGAAACCTTGGTTCAGGACTTCGCTCCTGCACTGCTGCACAGGCTGAACTCCATCGCTGATGCCATAGTTGGCCTCCAACAGTATGTACACAAGAAGGGTGCCTCGATCTCACTCCCACTACCCCTTCTCCTCAAGGAGTCAGCCTGGGGCCCTTGGGCACCCAGAGGGAGGAGGATCAGCAGGTGCACATTGTGGGGCCATCCATCCAGGTGATTCCTGGGGTGTCTGGCCCATCCAAATCCCCTCTTCCTGTGACCTCAGCAGCTCCAGCTCCACAGGCCGAGGAGGGTGCCTCTGCCACACAGCAGGACCCCGAAAGCAGACCAGGGTATTCCAAGTCTCGACACTCCAGAGGACACACACCAAGGTCATCACAGACAGGGCGTCACAGTCAACAGGCTGCCTCTGCCTCGCTTTGGATGTCCGGGGAGCATGTAGCGGCAGGGAGTTAGGAAAGTTAAAAAGAATTAGTTGCACAGCTTGGGCGCAGGTGTTAATCACTTGTACATACTGCTCAATATTGTCAGTGAACTCCCAAGAATGTCTCCCTGCCTAAGCCTCCTTGTTCTGATGAGCAGTGTTCGTGTTACTCAGGTGTGAAACCTTTCAGCACAAGATAAAGGCAGGTGTCTCAGTCCAGGGCCCCTTCCCTGTTCTCTGTGCAGCCTTCAGGCCAAAGTGATAGTCCAGCCTCACACTCCCTGGACACATCACTGATGCCTGCACCTCAGCGGTGCTTGTCATTGCTGCAAGAATGTAGTGGACAGGCGCCATAGAGTTCTCTCATTCTCTCTTTGTGCTCTCAGCGCCTTTAAGGTGGGGCTGGCCCCCATCTCTTCAGCATCTGTGGCCACTGATGCTGTGCTCCTGAAGTGCTCAGGTGGTGAAGGATCAGATGCTTCTAAAGTTTCATGGCTGCGTCTCTATGATCTGACCCTGATCACAGAGTGCAAGTGAGCTGTCATCGGCCAGACAGGAGTCAGACATTTTCAGAAGCAATGTGAAGATCTATTGAGTGTCCTCACTGCATGTTGTCATCATCCTCCTGCAATGAAGCGACTATTAGGGCCTCCACTGTGACTCCATGACAGGAACATTATCACAGAGAGTATTTGTGCTGCTATAAGCCAGACTGGAGTGAAATATTCACAGATGCAATGTGAGGATCTATGGGGTCTCCTCACTGCATGTCTTCATCATCCTCCACAAATCTAGCAGCTATGAGGGCCTCCCGGGTGTGCCTGCCTCATCTAGCCAGTGCTAGGGCCTCATTCTCGTCATTGTTGCCTTCGAGGGCCTCCTCATCCTCATCACCGTTGGCATCCTCCTGATCGGAGGAGACCCCCAGCTCCTCCGTCTCCGGTCCAGGCACTGGAACCTCACATTCAGCATCCCGATGGTCTGCTCCACCAAGTTGTGAGTTGCAGCATGAGCCTCATTATACCGCCGCTCTACTGCACTCAGAAGCCACTGCACAGGTGTCATCAACCATGGCCTCTGTGGGTAGCTCCTGTCCCTGAGGAGGCATACCTGCAGTTTCTGTGGACCCTGGAGGATGTCAGGGATCAGTGACCGACTGAGGATGTTGGAGTCATGCACAGTCCCTAAAAACCATGCGTAGACCTGCAGGATGCATCTCTGGTGATCGCACGCCAGCTGCACATTCAGCGAGTGGGACCCCTTGCAGCA
This sequence comes from Cetorhinus maximus, assembly GCF_964194155.1. Taxonomy (NCBI): domain Eukaryota; kingdom Metazoa; phylum Chordata; class Chondrichthyes; order Lamniformes; family Cetorhinidae; genus Cetorhinus; species Cetorhinus maximus. The sequence goes on from NC_135882.1 coordinate 92,149,548, forward strand.
GATGTAGTTCACTGCCGGTTGCGACAGAGATCTGAGCACCATGTGAGTGCAGTCAATTGTACCCTGAACTTGTGGGAAACCCACAAATCCAATTGCTCCTGCATCCTGGCTGTCCTGGTCTGGGGCGAAATGCACAAAGCCGTGTGCCCTCGCAAAGATGGCATCCATGACTTTATGGATGCATTTGTGGCTGGAGGCTTGTGAGATCTCACAGAGTTCACCTGTGGAGCCCTGAAAGGAGCCACTGGTGTAGAAATTGAGCACCACTGTCACTTTCACAGCCACTGGCAGTGGATGCCCTCCATGTCCCCGTGGTGCCAAATCCTGTTGCAGGTGGCAGATGTGACTACCCAGTTCCCTAGACATGCGCAGTTTTCAGCAACATTGGCTCTTGGTCATCTGCAGGAATGAAAGGCGGTGTCTATAGACCCTGGGTCTAGCTAGGAATTGACCAATGACGGCTTGCTGTAACTCTTCGGTGGCCTTTGTGGGAGCCCCAGCTGCCCCTTCTTCCTGAGGGTGCTGCTCCTGCCTCTGTGCAGTCAGGAGCCACAGTCACTCTCTCCTCCATCATCTTCACTCTCTGTAGGTCAGCAGGCATACAGCTAGTTCACCAGGCTCCATGATCCTGATGTATTCCTCCTGCAGGATGAAAGAGAGAGACACGTGGTTGGCATGGGTGCACTAAGAACCTGTCTTGGTTAAGTTTGAAGACCCCTAAATGCTTCCCGGAGAATGCTGGCCGCCACTTGGATGGCCAGAGATTAGTGCGCTGCATGCCTGTTCGAAACCCCACCCACCTCCGCCCCACTCCACCTGATCGATTGGCGGCAGCTTTGCCCATTGGACTGCATGCTATCAGCTCAGGTGCAGGCATTCTCCTAACCTGCACTGCAAGGCTGCACTGTTAGCTTGAACCATGGGGCAGACTAGTCCAAACCGGGATGCTGACATTGCAAGCGGCTGTGAGCGCCTCCACCAGTGACTGCTCCATGGCCAGCTTTAGCGAGGAAATTGTGCAGTCGTTCAACTGTTCTACAGTTCACTAAAATGCTCATGACTTTGCAGTGTGTGCCAGTGGGGGTGAAAAGCTTTGGAGCACTTGGTGGCACTTTGATGCCTCTGCATTGCTTGTGGGCAGATAAGCTAGAGGCCCGATTCCAATCATATCAATGTGGCTGCACCGGAACTGTCTCAGTTGCAGACAAATGTTCACTTTATACAGGTTTCCCCAATGTGTGGCCACTTTCCTCGCCCACCCTACCCCTCCACCCTGAATGCTTGTGCGCTATATTCAACGGCAGGGGTGCCCTTGGCACCCCCCTTCAACAAGTTGTCCCGACCACAAGGCAACCGTTGCCCGCAACCCCCCCCAAAAGTCGCCTTAACGGCAGGGCTGCTTTTAACTCCCACAAGCCCCCTCCCAACGCGCCTCAAGCTTGAAGTCCAACAGGCGACCCTGGTGAGCGCTGCACAATGTTACTGTGCACACAGCTCCGAGTTCCCCTCAAAGTGCAGCCTGCCAAGCGCATGGCTTTTATGTGCTGTTGTGAAACACGTCGCCGAGCTTCCCCGCCAACGTGGAGGGATGATCCACCGGGGTGCGGGGGGTACGATTCCGGCGGGCTGGCCTAATAATGATATGCAGATGTATTACAATGAGGTTCCTGATGTTCGATGACAGGAAGCACGACCTGCCACTGGAGGGCTGAGCGGACAATTGCGAATTGGTTTCACGCCATAATGAAACCGATCGCGCCATATTCATGCCACTGAACACTCCTGGTGCCTTAGGGCACGGAAAATCCCGACCAATGTAATTGACACAAAATTGGGGAAGGGAATGGTTATCCCATCAATATTCCAACCATGATCATCCTCATTGAAGACTTAGTTTGAAATCCTATCTTCATGGGGCCAGAAGGTCGAGCAACCATTACCATTTTAAATCTTTTCCATTGAAATGGTGACGGTTAGTCAATTAGCACCTGGGAAAGCCATTTGTATTTTAAATAACTTCCCAGAGGCATGTTGTCATTTCTGTCTCAGAAATCACAAAGCAAGTCACCTGACTCCCCTGGAGTCCATTTTGTGAAGGTATAGTGTGAATATTCCATGTTGCTTTTTTTTTAAAGGTAATGTGTCCATTTCTCAATAAGTTTTATGGGCATGGTGTGCCCGTGACAAAGCACTTGCAGTTCCTAAACCTCTCCCTATCAACATAGTAGACCCACAGAGCCACATGTGTGCATTTGAACATGGCATCAGGGATCCGTTATCCTGGCAAAGCCCCATACCATCTCATTCTCCTTGTCCTGCCTCAGAAAAAGAATGATGAACTGCCCTTGGTTTGATTATATGGCCTTAGTGATCTTCTGGATACTATGGTAGATAGTATTGAAAGGTTGCCAAAATCTCCCGCCCAAGGTTGAAAGGAACTGGAGACATAAAAATTGAGGATGACAGTGTCCTTTACGGCCACATACATGGCCATCCTTATCCTCTTGTGAAGCTCCAGGTCGGGTTAAAGCAGGCGGTACAGTTCTGTGGTCACCTTCATGTTGAACATGAGTCACCTCAGGCATGACTCCTAAGTGGCAATAGGTAGTGTTAGGAAATAGAGATAATTTAAGTAAGCTATATTTGTTTTTGTGGGTGTTAGGAATGAGTTTAGCTTTAATGTTTAAGTTTGATTTGTATTTCTGTAGCTGTGTGTTAAAAAAAAGGTCAAATTGAGTTTTAGTTTCACTTTAAAAGGTGTCTGCATTTCTAATGAGAGTTTTACAACTTTTGCAGCTTAAGTTAAACAAACAAGAGTAGAGAAACTGGGCTGTTGCCTAGCAACATGGGTCCAGAGAGGCAGGTCCTTCCCACAGAAACACACAGAAGAAACTAGAAACAGCAGTTTGATTTGCAAACTGAGTTCAGTTGGTTTTGAAAGTAGCTGCCAGGAGAGACTGGAGAAAAAAGGGGACAGATAGCCAGTCCCATGCTGAAGAAAAGACCCCAAAATCCTTGGGAGTGGAAAACGAGAAAGTCCCAAGCAGACCTTCTAGTCAAAGGGAGGATAGGAACCTGGAAAAGGTCCTGTTAAGTGAAGTTAAGGGTAAGGGGCAGAGAGAAAGGCTCCAAGCTTCAGATTTAAAGAGACAAAAGCTGCAGAAAGCAGATTTAAAATGAGAGCAGCTTGCAAGAGGCCAGGAGGTCCAAAGGGACAACTGAAGGTCTGTAACTCCTTGCTATGAACTGGTGAAGCAATGGTGTACTGTTGACAGCTGAGTCGGTGAGAGAGAGTGCGTGGAAAAAAGCTTAAATCATGTGTTGATCCAGGGAAGAACATCGGAAGGAGAGTTCAAAACCGTGGAGGTGAACTTTTGTGGAAGAAAGCATTGATTTGGGAGAAGATTCCAAAGCGAGTTCTTGGAGAGTGGAAATTGGAAACACTCATGTGAAAGATGGAGTTCAGTGAGACGGGCTGGCTTATGTTGGGACAAGTGTCTAGGGGAAGCTGAGGAGAGATCCACAGCATCTGATTGAGGCGGTATCTGTCACTTGGTTTCAGAGTGTGGTGTGTCTGACCACAGGTTGCCTATTGGTTTACATGGACTGTGTCCTTACTGTGAACATTAGTGTATAAGATAGCATTTGTAACTTGTGTTATCCTTACTAATCTGTATACATCTGTAAAGGTATGGTTCTGGGTGAAGGAGTATTGTAATATAATTTGTCTTTTCTTGTTTAATAAATGTTTTATTCTTTTGTTAAAATTTCATTAGCCATCTTCTGTGACTCTGTTCAGTAGCTACTCTCCACGTATCTAAACAAATAAAGAAAAGTTAGGGCCTATCAAGCTGGGTTCCAGGGATCAGGATTGTCCAGTGGTAACCTCAGCTGGGGATCATAGCAGTAGAAGTACCCTTGTAAACCTTTGGGAAGGTGGACCTTCTGTGTACAATCCTCCACCTCCTCCCTCCTTGCAGCCCTTCCCCCTCTTTGAATTTTTGCTCCATTTTCTGGTCATGCTGAGACCTAAGGGTGCTTTCATCTCAGCCTCCATACCTGGATTAAGTGTCCCCCTTTCCTCTGACTGTAAACACCGGCTCTGAAAAACCAACTCCAAACACCAAGTACAGTTCTTCCACTAACTAAGCTTTAGCAGTAAGTCAAAAGCACCTCACCTGAAATCTGCTGACATTGTGCAACTGAATGCTTGATTTTTGCTAAGTGATGCGTAAATTCATTCAATGGACCAATGTGTTCCAAATTTAGGAAAAAAATGGGCATCTTATTAGCTGCTATGGCTGTGTATCATGGTCTCATTGGTTCTGTTGCTTCTGGTGCTGGCAGGGGATGCCCATGCAAGTGCCCTTCTCGGGCTGGAGTGCCATGCCAGAAGTGGCTAGTGATGCAGCATGCATTCACAGGAGAATATTTGGTTTCAGTAGCACTGCTGCTACCAATCCAAAATCCATGTCCGATATACTTGTAGAAGTGTTCATTACAAGAATATTGTGAAATATCCAAATTTTAAGAACCACAGAAATGAGTAATATAATAATAATCTTTCTCATATCATATCTTTTGTCATGCACTAATAATGACATGAAACCTTACTTATGTGGGTGGCTTCCAGGGATTTTTGAATTAGTAACATGATACCAATTATTAAATAATAACTAAATGCAAGTACAGAATATATTATTCCAATGAAATAGGAAGGTCTTTCACACATGTAAAGCTAAGCTGAGAACATATTTATATGTATTATCTCAGATGACTAGAGCAATAAGGAAGTCCCTCGTTTTTCTCTTTGTGCTCTGGAAATTTTCATTTTATTTAATTTTACTCAGGAATTATCTTAGGCTAACCCAAGAAGAGGCAAAGGGCTTAGATTCCCAGCAGACACAGCAATGTGATAAGATCTCCTGCTTCATTTTCCTCAGGTTACCAGTGGGTGTTTATTTGGGGGGCTGCCCAGAAAAAGTTGGTGCCTGTTCCTTGTATCTGACTTGTCCAGGTGGAAGCATCCAAATGGGGTATGTAGAAAAGCTATTGACATTAAAAAATATGGTAGATTTAGTTTGCAAGTTCCCAAATGTTCTCAGTGTCTTCTGTCCCCAGCTTTGGATTGCAGTCTAAAGGGTCAGAAGTCAGTGGCCATAACACTACTGCAGATGGAGACACTGGGAACTTGCAGATTCCTGATGACAATATTAAAAATATTACTGACACACATGCTGAATTTACTCCATCAATAACTGAACTATGAAAAGCATGAGTACGGTGATTATAAAGACTGTACTTCACCAGGACTAATCCATTTATTTTGTCCTCTAGGACCATCATACATCTAGTAACAGTTTGTGAACATGCCTAATTATGATTCCTCAGAGGACCTCATTCATTCTGATGGTGCACTGTTTTAAGATCCCCGCAGAGACCAATAACTTTTAAAAAGAAATTCAAACTTCCAGTTAAAAGCTGAAAGATAATCCAACAAGATTTTCGCATTTTAAGACTTTTCCTGTAACAAGCAAATGAGAAGCAACATTGATTAAAAATTATTTTAGTTTACAACTTATACTTTACAGAACAAAACTTTCCCCTTTCACTTTTAACACAAGCAAAAATCTCTCATTCCAGAGTTATACTTCACTCTGACTCTTAAATAGACATTCACTTCTCCAGGAACCAATCCAAAGTGATTCCACGGTCCTGATGGTTAACTTCTGTTCCTTTCCTTTCCCAGCCTGGTAACTTTTAACTCCAGACTGTCTTTCACGGTAAGGTTTTTCCTGATGTTTCTCCCTCTAGCTCAAGCTAGGTGAATCTTCCAACCTTGCTTTAAATCCTCACGAATTTGGTCTTTTCAATCCAAACACGAGATTCCACCCACTTTCATGCGCACTGAACCATACAGACCTTTTGCTTCCAGCTGTTCTCTCTCTCCCAGGTCCTGACCAACTACCTATGTCTGGGAATTTCGGGGATATCTTACAAACCCTTTCTGTCTCAAATCCCATCTCTATGACAACATGAACCACATCGGGCTGGATTTTCCCCTCCGCGGACTAAATGCAGTGGCGGGTGGGAAAGGCGGTGTTCTCCCGCCAGCCGCAAAGGCATGATTTCGTGCCCAATTGTCCACATCTCACCTCATTAAATATGCATCAGAATATTGGTGCTCCCTCCACTAATGGGTGGCCTCTGATTCACCCATCCCTCTGTGACCTTAGTGAAATCTCGCTCCATGTGCTATATTTAAACCATGCCCGCACACAGCTTTCTCAATGTCTGCAGCCCAGGACTACTCCGGGCAAGAGATGGCCCCCAAAGTAAAGAGGCATGCAGCCCCTAAGTTCAGTGATGCATCGCTGGGTCGCCTTCTGGGTGCTGTTGAGGACCACCGTGACCTTCTCTATTCTTGTGATGGCTGGAGGAAGTCCACCAAAGTCACCAACCCGGCCTGAGAGGAAGTGTCTATGGTGGTGAGTGCCAACTCCGCCCGGTGGAGAGCAGGGATGGAGTGCCACAAACGGATGAATCTGCACAGTCAGGGTAAGTCAACCTTCTCATCACTCTCACCTGACCTTCTCGCAAACCCTTCAGACATTCGTAGGATGGCACTCCACAGGAAACTCACACACTAACTGCACAAGGGACATCACCACTCACTCTCCTACACACACACACACACACACCTTGACATCTCCATCTGGGCTCACATCCTGTGCAGCTTGCATCCTTATTCAGTGAACTGCTCCACTCTGCACACACTCAAGGCAGGCATCCTTGTCATCTGCCTTGGCATGCTTCCTACTCACACTCTCTCTCCACCTGTCTTTATGCAGGCCAAGCTCACCCTCATTAAAAGAGAGACACCCTGGACCAGTGTGCCAGAGATCATATCCTCACCCAGTATGAGGAGTGAGCAGTACTTGGAGAGGACCGGGACTATTCCTGTGGCGACAATGAGACCAGTGGCGCACACCCAATTGAAGATCCTGCATCAGCTGATTCTTCGGGCAGCGAGGCTGTGAGTGCAATGTGATGCTTTGTACTCTGCTGCCATGCACTAATTACCTCCAGTCTCTTTCATTAGCACCTCCGACAGATGACATAGGGACGCCAAGGGCCAGCCCCTCCTCTCCAGCCCTCCTGAGGACACAACAATGGTAGACCCGTGACAGCACTCACCGACGCTCTCCACCAGTGCAGAGACACATACCTCGGGACTTAGAACATAAGACATAAGAACTAGGAGCAGGAGTAGGCAATTCAGCCCCTTGAGCCTGCCCTGCCATTCATTACGATCATGGCTGATCTCAATTCGGCCTCAACTCCAATTTCCCACCCTCTCCCCATAACCTTTCAACCCATTACTAATTAAAAATCTGTCTATCTCCTCCTCAAATTTATTCAGCGTCCCGGCATCTACTGCACTCTGAGGTAGTGAATTCCACAGATTCACGACCCTTTGAGAAAAGTAATTCCTCCTCATCTCTGATTTAAATCTACCACCCCTTAGTCTAAAACTATGGCCTCTCACTCTAGAATGCCCCACAAGGGGAAACATCTGCTCCACCTCTACTTTGTCTATCCCCTCTAGTATCTTATACACCTCAATTAGATCTCCTCTCATCCTTCTAAACTCTAGTGAGTATAGGCCTAAACTGCTCAATCTCTCCTCATAAGACAAGCCCCACATCTCTGGAATCAATCTAGGGAACCTCCCCTGAACCACCTCCAGTGCAGCAACATCCTTCCTCAAGTAAGGGGACCAAAACTGTACACAGTACTCCAGGTGCGGTCTCGCCAATGCCTTGTATAGTTGCAACAACACTTTCCTATTTTTATACTCTATTCCTTTAGCAATAAATGCCAAAATTCCATTTGCCTTCCTCATTGCCTGCTGTACCTGCATACTAGCTTTCAGCGATTCATGCACGAGGACACCCAGATCCCTCGGCACTGAAGCATTCTGAAGTTTCTCTCCATTTAAATAATAAGTCGCCTTTTTATTTTCTGACCAAAATGGATAACCTCACACTTATCCACGTTAAACTCCATCTGCCAAATTTTGGCCCATTCACCTAACTTGTCCATATCCATTTGTAAATTTCTTATTTCTTCATTGCAACTTACTTTCCCACCTATTTTGGTGTCATCTGCAAATTTAGCTATAGTACCTTCTATCCCTGAATCCAAGCCATTAAAATAGATTGTAAATAGTTGGGACCCAAGGACCGAACCCGGTGGCACTCCACTAGTTACAGCTTGCCATTCAGAAAAAGACCCATTTATCCCATCTCTCTGTTTTCTGTTGGTTAGATCTAGAGCACGCCAATCTGGTGAGCACAGCCCAGATTCTGGTCCACAGCAGGTGGAGGCAGGAACACCCAAGGTCACCAGCACTCGGAGAACTGCTGAAGGCCAGGATTCTGCTGAGTCCAAGTCAGATGATAAGCCTTTGAACTCAGTCTTAACACAGATGTTGGGGCTGCAGTGACAGTCACTAGAATGTCAGACAGTGTTACAGGTGCTTTCCAAAGATTGCAACGTATGATGGAGGAGTCCATCCATATTAAATCTGAGTTAATAGGGCCAACATGCCTGCACACCGAGGTCAAAACTGGTAGGATGGTGACCACCATGGAGACCTTGGTCCAGGACTTAGGTCCTGTGCCAGGAGCTGCACTCCATCGCTATAGGCTTTGGTGGAATCTATCAGTGGCTATGCAAGAGGGGGTCAGGCTACCTCAATCTCACTCCAGCTGCCCCTTCTCCTCCAGGAGTCAGCCAGGGGCCCTCAGGCACCCATGAGGATGAGAACCAGCAGCTGGACACGCCTGGGCCATTCACCCAGTGTAGTCGTCTGATGTGTAATATACCTTTAAGAAGAATATATAATGGAGATCACATGATCTTATTATCCAATGGCAGAGTAGCACGGGCTACCTTAGTTGTCAGTAGTCAGAAGGAGAAGTCTAGAGTTAGATGGTGTAATGTAGAGACAGAGTTTGAGTTGTAAGCACACAAGTGTAACTATTGAGTTCCTTTGTAAATAAATAGAATGTGTTCTACATAAGAACTGCCTGCTGATCTACTCTGTCTATGGTACCAACTCGGTCACCCCGAAACAAGCGTGCAACCCAGGTTACATAGTCTAACTAAGCTCAGGGCCAGGATACAACAAACTGGCCACAAGAGAAAAAGCAAAGAAAAGCAAGGAAGGATGAGAAAAAGAAAGAAAAAGTGAGGAAGGAAATCAAGTGAACTGAAATCGGGCCATACCTCGCAAGGTAATTGTAAATTGATTTTCCATCCTAATCGTCGAAGCAGTCCCTTAGAAGCTTGCCGCAGTTTGGAAGAGTTCATTCTTTTGACTCAACCGTGGACGATTGGTCTCATTATGCAGTTTTGCGTTCTTTTTCAAGCAAATGACATTGTAGGGGAGGAGAAGAGGCGAGCGATCCTTTTATCCATGTGTGGGTGTAAGACCTATGAATTGATTCGAAATGTGATGGCATCCAATGCCCCGGATTTAAAAAGTTTTGATGACTTAGTGAACCTTGTGAAGAGTCATTATCAGCCCAAGCCCTCAGTAACAGTACAATGGTTCAAATTTAATTCAAGAAATAGAGCCGCAGGGGAGACAGTTGCTTGTTATGTGGCAAGTCTGAAACAGTTAACAGAATATTGCAAGTTTGGTACATCTATAAATGATATGCTTAGAGGTTGTTTGGTGTGCAAAAATGTACAGCTCTGATGAGAAGCAGGAAGCAGCCTCCGCTTGCAGACAAATAAAAAGAAATGAATCAGCAGCTAAAACATGGAATAAAGGTAACAGAAGTGGAAGCAGACGACCTTGGAATGAATGGAAATTTTTTAAAAATTGAATGTTTTTACTGTCATCGAATGGACACCTCATGAGACATTGCAAGGATAGAATCAGGCAGATTTTCATTCAAAAGAAAAAACCCCGTGAGACCAATAACATAGAAGAGCCTGAGGTAACAGATTCTGATATTTATTCGTTGTACAATTTAAAAGTAGGAAGAACAGAACCAATCTACGTAACAGTGAGGGTGAATGACAGGCCTATCTGAATGGAGGTGGACGCAGGAGCATCCACTACGGTAATAGGTGAGCATACCTTCAAATACTTGAATCATGGAGAATGTAAATTAATTTTGGAAGAAACAGATGCCAAATTGAAAACTTACACGGGAGAAGACATCAAAGGCATAAACAGGATTATTGTACAGTATGGAAGTCAATCAGTGAAATTACCCTTGATGGTGGTAGCAGGTGAGGGTCCAAGCCTCCTTGGACGAAACTGATTGAAAGAAATTAAATTGGATTGAACTGCGATCTTCCAGCTGAGAGCCAGTGTGTTACCTGAGCTACTACAAAAATACGCCTCAGTTTTCCAAGATGAACTTGGGAAGATCCAGGGACTACAAGCACAAATTCATGTGGATCCAAACGCTATCCCCCGAATTTTGAAGACCGGTACCCCATGCAATGCGGGAAAAGGTAGACGCTGAATTGGATAGATTAGAGAAACTGGGAATTATACAACCTGTGCAGTTCTCAGAATGGGCAGCACCCATGGTCCCCGTACTGAAACCTGACCAGAGTGTTCGAATTTGTGGAGACGACAAATTGATCGTCAATAAAGTGGCTAAGTTGGACAGACACCCTATACCAAAAATTGAAGACCTGTATGCTAAGCTGGCAGGTGGAACCGCCTACACGAAGCTTGATATGAGTCATGCTAATCAACAATTGGAGTTAGAGAAAGCCTCCCAGAAATTTGTCACAATTAATACACACAAAGGGTTGTACTGATATACCCATTTGCCTTTTGATGTATCTTCAGCTTGCACCATATTCCAGGGAACAATGGGAAGTTTACTGTAGGGACTACCTCATGTTGTAGTTTATTTAGATGATGTTCTGGTGAGAGGACTTATTAAAAAGGGCATTTGGCAAACTTGGAGGAAGTTTTGAAGCGTTTTTCACAGGTGGGAATGCTTTTAAAAAAAGAAAAGTGCACCTTCCAGGCAAAAGAGGTAATTTATCTATGTCACAGGGTAGATGTACTGGGCCTCCACCCTGTTGAGGAAAAGTGAGAGCCATTAGAGGGGTACCAGCGCCAAAGAACACCTCCGAACTCAAATCATTCTTAGGGATGAACAATTACTATGGACGCTTCTTGCCTAATTTGTCAACAGAACTGGCACCCCTGTATTACCTACTCAAGAAAAACCAACGTTGGTCTTGGCAAACACCACAGAAAGAAGCTTTCACAAAGGTGAAACAACAGTTACACTCATCCACCCTATTAGTACATTTTGACCAAAGAAAAGTTATTTTTGACATATGACACATCACCTTATGGACCGGGAGTAGTGATCTCCCATTGAATGGATGGTGGATCAGAAAGGCCTATTGGATATGTATTGAGAACGCACAACACAGTGGAAAAGGCTTACTCACAGATAGAAAAAGAAGGCTTATCAATTATCTTTGGTGTCAAAAAATTTCACCAGCATGTACATGCTTGTCATTTTACTTTCGTTTCAGACCACAAGCTTTTGCTAGGATTGTACAGCAAGGACAAGGCCATACCACCCATAGCCTCAGCAAGAATACAGAGGTGGGCATTGATTCTGGCAGCGTGTGAGTATACTTTCATCCACAGGCCTGTAAATCAGATTGCAAATACTGATGCACTTAGTCGTTTGCCTTTGAAAGAAAACGATGAGAATGTTCCAGTTCCTCAAGAACTCGTTTTTTCATTGAACTTCTTAGATTCATCACTGGTATGTGCCAGACAGATCAGAGATTGGACAAGTCGAGACCCAGTCTTATCCAAAGTATATGAACAAGTTCTTCACTTGGTTGGTTACAAGAACAGGAATCTAATGAAATGAAACCGTATTTTCACAGAATATATGAGATAACCAGCCAAGATGGTATCTTATTGTGGGGAGCTCGAGTGATTGTTCCTCCAAAAGGGCAAAAGCCATTGTTAACTGAACTACATAGTGCACATCCAATGTCATGATCCAAGCTGAGGTTACCCCTGGAGAAGCCTGATCCCAGAGTAGAACCCAGCTTCATAGATCCTAACGTTTAATTGTTTGTTTAGATACGTGGAGAGTAGCCACTGAACAGAGGCACAGGGGTCAGCTTATGAACTTTTAACAAAAGAATAAAACATTTATTCAACAAGAAAAGATGAACTATATTACAATACTCATTCACCCACAACAATACCTTTACAGATGCATACAGATTTTTAAGGATAACACAAGTTACAAAAGCTATCTTATGCTTTAATGTTCACAGTAAGTACACAGTCCATGTAAACCTATGGCACCCTGTGGTCAGACACACCACGTTCTGAAACCAAGTGACACATCAAACAGATGCTATAGATCTCTCCTCAACTCCCCCCAGATGCTTGTCACACCGTGAGCCAACCAGCCTTTCTGAATTCTGTCCTTCACACGAGGGTTTTCCAATCTCCACTCTCCAAGACCTCGCCTTGGAATCTTCTCCCAAACTGACGTTTTCGCTCAGACACCTTCCACAAGGGTGCACCTCCAGGGCTTCAAACTCTCATTCTGATGTTCCTCCTCCCTTGATCACTACATGCACTCAAGCTGTCTTCCATGCACTCTTTCTCACCAACTCAACCTTAATAGTACACCACTGCTTTACATGCCCTTTGCAAAGAATTACAGACCTTCAGTTGTCTCTTTGAACCTTCTTGCTTCTTACAAGCTGTTCTCACTTTAAATCTGAAGCTTGGAGCCTTTCTCTCTGCCCCTCACTCTTAACTTCACTTTTCAGGACCTTTTCCCAGGTTCCTGTCCTTCCTTTTACTAGAAGGCCTTCTTCGGACTTTCTCTTCTTGCACTCCCCTGGACTTTTAGGGTTTTTCTTAGCTTGGGACTTGCTATATGTTCCATTTTAGGCTGCTTCTGCTGCACAGCTGTCTTCAAACCAACTGAACTCAAACAGCTTCCAACACAAACTGCTGTCTTTCTTTTTCTGTGTGTGTGTGTCTGTGGGGGAATCCTACCTATCTGGCCCCCTGTTGCTAGGCAACAGTACTGTTCTTCCTACTCTTGTGTTTACTTTCACTTTATAGGGATCATAAATGTCTCATGAGAAATGCAAGCAGCCTTTTAAAGTGAAACTAAAACTCCATTTGACCTTTCTTAATACACAGATATAGAAATGCAAATCAAACTTAAACTTTAAAGCTAAAACTCATTCCTAACACCCACAAATACAAGTATAACTTACTTAAGCTATCTCTATTTCCTAACACCAGGTATTTCTCGAATGAAGGCCATAGCACGCAGCTACTTATGGTGGCTGGAATGGATGGAGAAATAGAGAGCTTAGTGAGAAGTTGTATGCAGTGTCAGCAAGTACAAAAGTTACCCCCAACAGCTCCGTTATACCCTTGGGAGTGGCCAATAAGGTGTGATTACATATTGACCAAGTGGGACCTTTTATTGATGCTCACTCAAAATGGATGGGCATATATGAGCTGAAGTCACAAACATCTTCTGTGACAATTGACGAACCATCAATGGGCTACCAGAAGTGGTTGTATCAGATAACGGCACAGCATTTACGAGTGCTGAGTTTCAATGGTTTATCAGCCTCAACAGTATCACTCATGTAAAAACTTCACCTTTCTTCGAATGGACTGGCCAAGAGAGCGTTTCAAACATTCAAATCTGGCATGAAGGAATTAACAGGAAACTCCATACCAACCAAGCTAGCATGTTTTCTTTGCCATTATAGGACCACTCCCCCATGCGACAACAGGTATCACACCTGCAGAAATGTTGATGAAACGTCGCCTCACAATGAAATTGAGTTTAATAACATCAAATTTAGGGGGAAGGTGGAAAGGTGTCAGGGAAGTCAGAAGATTGGACATGACTGGAATCATCCTGACAGAAAGTTTACCATAGAAGAGATGGTATGTGTGAAAAATTTTGGAGAAGGAGCCAAATGGTTATCAGGTGAAATAAGTGCTGGACCTCTTTCTTACCATGTTAAAGTGGAAAACCAAATCATCCGGAGACATATAGATCGTATAAGGAGGAGGGAAGCAAAGTATCAGGAAATGATTCCTCCAGTGTTCACGACTCCCAAAGACTAGCAGATCGAATCAAACAGCATGTCCCAGCTGCTGTTCGCAATGGGCAGGGTACTGACCATACCCAACAAGCCCGTGCTGGCAAAACTCAAAATACAGTGCCCGACATTAAATGTGATTCCGCCATCGGACAACATTTGCTAAATAATCCTCAGTGTGCTAAGAATTATGCTGACAACCAATTTAAGATTGTCAGTCAGGCTCGCAATGTGGTGCATTTGCATGTACTAGAAGTTACATATATTAATACACAGGGCCCTGTTCTTTGCAGACAGAAATAACATGTACATGCAGAAACAAAATAAGTGACAGCCATTCGCTGACTCATTCATCAGGGCCAATGAGGGTCAAGCTGCCTGGTTTAAATTTCAAACAATGCTTGGCAGTTAACTGTCAGTCACCATCACTGGGTTTATTCTCCAGGGCAACGTCACTTGACAACCAATCAGCATCTCTTCACATACAGTATAAATTGTTGTTTTCCCCTTTATTTGGTATTCTTGTGAAGTATCCTAATGAGTGCAAGACAAAAAGCTTTGTCATGTCTCTTTTTTCAGCAATACTCAAGTTCTGTACTGCCAAACAACTATTTGTTTTTAGTTTCACTTTTCACTGCTCGATTACTTCAGGTTTCAAGATGGTGGTCCTCAGGTTTTATTACCAGACCAGCTTCGAACCTCCCTGTATGAGCATGGAAATCCCTCCCATCGCCCTGGAGGAGCATAACATTTAGGTATTCCTTCCTCCTATTACTCTCAGTCCTCCCCTTGTAATTCTGGATCCCACTGTTATAGTGGTTGATATCCCCAAGTCATTTGAGGGGATGTTCCTGTGCTCCATGTAGACCTTATGCCTCCCAACTCTCCATCCTGAGGCCTACTGTACCATGACATATAGTCCTCCACCCCACCCCTCCATGAGACCATTGAATGCCCACCCCTACATTACCTTTTTCTAATCTACAGGCTGCAGATGCCTCCCTGAATGTGACTGTGCCATCTGCGGCCAAGTACTATGCCAGAAACCCTCAGACGGCTGTGTGTGAGGTGCTGACCAGGCCCTCTGCACAACATAAAGTTAAAAGTAAAATACTGTGGATGCTGGAAATCTGAAACAAAAACAAAAATACCTGGAAAAAGTCAGCAGGTCTGACAGCATCTGCGGAGAGGAATACAGTTGACGTTTCGAGTCCGTATGACTCTTCATCAGAACTAAGGAAACACAACATACTGGGCACTACTGACAGTGGACTGACATGCCCTCCCCCTCCCTGGACTGGGACAAGGACGGTCCTTTTCAAGATCAAATCACTACTTAAGCACTTCTTTAGTCAGCTGTCTTGCCATTCTACCTGGGACTCCCTTGGGACTGCTGCCCTTGACTCTCTTTACGATATGGCCACAAGACTTTTTTGTGCCCAGTATTCCCCCCCACCCCCCAAACCCCAGTCAAGCCTTTGCCCTCCAGCCCCTTCCCTTGTCTCTGCCTTGTCTCCCTAGACAAACCTTTAACACACAGCACATTATAACTCTCTCCTGCCTTCCCGCTGGTCTGGTATATGGAGATAGCCCCCTGAAGTCGATGTGCTGAAGCCTGGCACGGAGTCTGTGGAGGAGCAAGTGCAGTGCAATGCAAGGTTGGTGAACTTGTCTCCAAGTCACGAGTGAAGTGCAGTTCACTAGGTGCGTGTCGCCCATATCCGGTTGTGATTCATGTTGGACTAATCAGCTGCCGGTGTGGTCTTTTGATCCAGTGTTAGGGCATGATTCCGGTGAGCTGTCTTGATAATGAGCATTCATGATATGTTAATGTATTCAAACAGCCTTCAGGACATGGCACGACAGGAAACACGAGCTGCCATTGAAGGCTGGAGTGGACGATTGCAACCTGTTTACTTGCCGGTGGGAAACTGATTTTTTGGCTAAAGTGATATTTTTCCCTCCCACCTGCCATTATACCTGCCACAACAGGGAGCGTAAAATCCTGGCCATAGGCCTTCTATCCAGGTAGAAATGCTGATTAGCTATCCTTTAAAGCCCAAGTCTCTTTTATCTTGGACATAAATGGACAGTTTAAAGCATCACTGTTTACAACCTGACATTCTCAACTACTTCCTGAGACTTTGGAGACTAGCTGTCCAGCCACAGATGTCACTGCCATTGTCTCCAAGTATGAACACCTTACACCTTCCTTCCAGCAAAACAACCCAGGTTTCCCTTTAATCTTTAACAGCCGCATCACTCAGGCCTGTTGCCAGGTGGACTTCAGAACAGGTCACATGACCCCCTTCATTTTATTCCGAATTAAAGACAGTCCCAAACATAACAATCTTATAAACATCATATTTGTAACAGCCATCACAGCATGCACAGCTATACACCAGGGCAAATAGTCACACTTCAATGGCTCCCGTTAGACTTTTAGTTTGGTTTTCACCTGGTGATTCACAACTCATAAGTGCACACAAGCAGACACCGGTGGCAGGAACAGCTGTGGAGAGACAACATCAGAGGAAAACCTTCTCCAAGCTCTGCTCAGCTGGACACAGTAACTGAAACCTGGAGACTCTTGTTGAGAAGAAGAATAGTGGAGCTACAGCAACAACTTTGCAATGTGCTAGGAGAAATGCCACACATATTCTCCATAACGATAGGGAGGATGGAGGAATCCAGGTCCAACAGCACTGCATTAGAGTTGCATGAAATTGAGAGAATACCTGCCATTGAGACTGGACGACTTTCAAAAGATTCTATTTAGGCCATGATTATGGCCATACTGAAGATGTCTGCTGCCTTAAACAGGATGACAGATACCTTATCCGTGGCCTTACAGGATATCGCTGAACTATAGCAAGGTGTTTCCCAGCAAAGTGATAGGAGAGACCCGGTGCTGGTCCAGGATAGGATTGATGGCGAAATGGAAAATGGAAGTAGGAACTTCACTCAAAGCGCTCACATTTCTCACCTGTTGCCCAATCCTCAGTAAATACCCAACATGGTGCTTAGTCTTCCGATGGCCAAGCCTACCCCTATGAATGAGCAGGTGGAGCAGACTTTGACAGGGCCCTCATGAGTTCCAAAGCCATAAGGTCGACTGTCAAAAATATCTCAGCAGTTAGAATAGGAATCTGAGTAGCCTGCCTCTACCTCTGTAGAAGCCACAGGAGAGGCATCACGTAGAATCATAGTATGGTTATACCACAGAAGGAGACCATTTGGCCCACTATGCCCATGTCAGCTCTCTGGGAGAGCAACTCATCTACCCCCACTCACCCATCTTTTCCCCAGAGCCCTGCAAACATTTTCTCTTCAGATAATTGTTCAATTCTCTTTTCAAAATCATGACTGAATCTGCCTCCACCATAATCTCAGGAAGTGCATTCCAGATCCTAACCACATGAGGCATAAATTTTTTTTTTCCCATGTCATCATTTTGCCAATCACTTTAAATCGGTGCCCTCTGGTTCTCGATCCTTCCACCAAAGGCAAAGGTTTCTCTCTATCTACTCTGTCCAGACCCCTCATGTTTTTGAACAATTCTCCTCTAAGTCTCCTCTTCTCCAAGCATAACAGCTCCAGATTTTCCAATCTGTCCACATAACTGAAGCTCCTCTCCCTAGAGCTATTCTCAGGTTTTGTTCTGCATCCTTTTTAATGTCTTGTCATCCTTTCTAAAAGAGGTATAGGAAATGTGAGATAAAGCTATTGTAATTCACCAAGGGTGGAATTTTTCCAGATTTGCACTAAGTGCAGAAACGGGTGGGTAAAAAGATGTTTTACCCGCCGGCCGCAATGGCAGGTTTTAACACCGTATTATCCCAAACCTACCGCATTAATTATGCAATCCCAGGAAACACGGCGTTTCCGAGGTAGGTGGGCTTTCATTCGCCCACTACACCATCACCTCGCCACTTTATCAGGCCGGGTGCCATATTTAAAGTCCAGCCACGCGCACACATCTCAGTGCTTCCAGCCCACGACTACTGCAGGGAAGATGTACATGAAAGGCAAAAAGACGGCAAATTCCAGGTTAGTGACGCGTCACTGGAATGCCTTTTGGATGCCGTGGAGGCCCACTGCGATATCCTCTACCCCCGGTCTGGCCACAAGATGGGCAGCAACATGATCAACCAGGCTTGGAAGGCGGTGGCAGTGGTGATCAGTGCCAATGCTGCACAGAAGAGGTTGGCCATCCAATGCAGATAGAGGATGAATTATCTCATCCGTGCAGCCAGGGTATGGCATCCATCTCATCACCCTAAACTCACACACTCAAGCCCATCACATATTCACTAGCATCTCACTCGCTGCCAGCTTACGGGACATCGCCACCCATTCTCACACACATACCCTCACATGTCCATCTGGCCTCATCTCCTCTGGAGACTGCCTCCTCAGCCCTCACCATCTTGAGGCCACTTGCACAGGTCAACATGTGCCCCCACACAGACCCTGGGTTACCCTCCTTTCCCAGTACAGTACCTCATCCTGCAGCCTCTACCCTTGCCTGAGGCCACTTCCCCCCTTCACCAAGCAAACATTAGCCCTGCAGCCATTGAAAAGCCACCCATAAATGGCTGATCTGGTAGATAGAGACCTGCCATGAGCCTCCCTAAAAGTGATGTGGTGCTGTCTGTGAAGCCTGGCGCTGATGACTGTGAATGCTAACTGAAGCAAAGGAGGCAAACAAACCTTGAATTCCCAAGTGAAGTGCAGCCTGCCAGGTGCACGTCGCTTGTGTGCTGTTATGAAACACATCAGCGTGTTTTCCCGCCAATGTAGACAGACAATTTATCAGGGGGAATGATTCCAGCGGGCAGGCCTAATAATGATATGCTGATGTATTACAATGATGTTCCGGATGTCCAATGGCAGAGAATGTGGGCGAACTAGTTTCACGCTATTGTGAAACCGATCGCGCCATATTGTCCGCTCATGCCACCAACAACGCCCGACACCAGCGGGCATGGAAAATCCCAGCCCAAGTGTGTGCACATGGATGTTTTACAAAATGTTGAACTGGATTTTACAATCAGCACAAAGCAACAGCATTCACTGTTGATCTTGAAGCAAGCTGCCCAGTAAGATCTCATGACCTCTGTGGCATGGATTGCCCCTTTCGCAACATTAGTTTAAATCTGGTGCCAACTCAAGGGGATTTCCTGGTGTCCAACAGCAGTGACATCATCAAGCAATGTAAGCAGCTAGTCACGTTGAAGTATTCTCACAGACAAAAATTCAGGAAGTTAAAAGCACAGATTATCTTTCATTTTTTAGTATCATTTTACAGAGATTTATTTTACAAAATAAAAATTGGGACATCCACATGAGATTAAGGTGGAAGATAGAATATCATAAGTAAGCTATTTCTTTAAAAAAATTATTTTAAAAATGTGGAATTTTTCATCATGCTGGAGAAATTTGACATTTCACGAATATAAAATTAGTTTTTCAAGGCCAGTCTAACTGATCAGCAGTAATTATGAACCTTTATACCCACCCCTAACCCATACTTTCTTGGGATAAAAATTCACCCCTTACCATCACTAGACATTTCAGCTGCATGCTATCCTCACACCAGTGGCACAGTACAGTGTGATAATACAGAATTTGATGATAATTTTCCACAAACCCTGGCAAGTAAGTGCACCAGTGTCTGTAAAAATAGTTGGTAGCTTATTGATGGCAATGGCCAATCAGGTTATTGACTGGCTGGCTGTTGGTTATCTTGGCATGTCTCATTTTATTCAGCGCCACTAAAACCATAACATTATCATGATTACAATACTTTCAAAGGAGCATCGAATATTTAAGTTATTCCTCTTAATATCACCTTCATATACGTGGTGATGATCTTTTATCTGATTGTCCTTCTGTGAAATTCCTTAGGATTTTCCTTATAACAATAAAGTTGCAATATTGGTGACACCAGTGGATTTCCCAATGGGCATTATCCTACCTAGTGTGTTTATCAGAACAGGGGAAACTACGGAGAGTCATCAGACAACATGAGAAATGTGCTATCCATCGGTATTTTGCATCTGCAGATATAGATAGTTAGATCTCATTTTGACAAATAATTATTGGTGGTACAGGCATTTAGACCCAATGAAAACTGAGTCAATAGGTTCGGTGGTATGACTTGGGTATGTCTGTACCCCTGCATTGAATTTCACATTCGCTCTCTTTACCAATGCACCGTGGTTACAGTTTGTATGATCATCAGGATGCACTGTAGCCATTCGCTAGGTTTATGGACAACATTTTCTAGCCCCGTCACCTCTACCATCAAGAAGGACAATAGCAACAACACAGCCTGGTCACATGCCATTTTAACATGGACATCCTTCATCATCTCTGGATCAAAATTCTAGAATTGTCATTTGGCCACTCAAGCCAGCTCTGCCATTCAATATGGCTGATCTGATTGTGGCGTTAACTCCACTTTCATTCCTTCCCCCATAGCCTATGTCATTCATGTAGATCAAAGATCTATCTAACTCAGCCTTGACCCGGCCTCCACTGCTCTCTGAGATAGAGAATTCCAAAGATTAATAACCCTCTGAGGGAAGGAATTCCTCGTCATCTCTGTATTAAATGGGAGACTCCTTATTTTTAAACTGTGCCTCCTAGTTCTATACTCCCCCACAAGGGGAAGCATCCTCTTGGCATCCACCCTGTCAAGCCCCTCAGAATCTTATATGTTTCATATGAACATGTGAACAAGAAGCAGGAGTAGGCCATTCAATCCCTGGAGCCTGCTCTGCCGTTTAATAAGATCACAGCTGATATGATAGTAACCTGAAATCTGCATCCCACCTACCCCAGATAACCAATCACCCCCTTGTTTACCAAGAATCTATCCACCTCTGCCTTAAAAATATTCAAAGACTCTGCTTCCACCACCTTTCCAGGAAGAGAGTTCCAAAGACTCATGGCCCTCTGAGTGAAAGAATTTCACCTCATCTCTGTTTTAAATGGGTGACCCCTTATTTTTAAATAGTGACCCCTCGGTCTAGATTCTTCCACAATAGGAAACATCCTCTCCACATCCACCCTGTCAAGACCCCTCAGGATCTTATAAGTTTCAGTCAAGTCATCTTTTATTCTTCTAAACTCCAGCAGATACAAGCCTAGTCTGTCCAGCCTTTCCTCATAAGACAACCCACCCATTCCAGGTATTAGTCTGGTAAACCTTCTCTGAACTGCTTCCAACTGTTTCAATAAGATTACTTCTCATTCTTCTAAACTCCAATGAGTATAGACGCAACCTGTTCAATTTTTCCTCATAAGACAACCTCTCCATCCCAGGAATCAATCTTCTCTGAACTTCCCCTCAGATCTGTTCTGCCATTCAATAAGATATGGATGAACAGCTATCCAACTCCCTATACCTGCCTTTTCCCCACATCCCTTAAGACATCTGTTTAACAAAAATCTGTCAGTCTCAGGTTTAAAATTAACAATTGATTAAGCATCAATTGCTGTTTGCAGAAGAGAGTTCAAAACTTCAACCACTGTTTGGTGGATATTGTATTTTTGCACTTTCGGAAGAATGTCAATGCGTTAGAGAGGGTGCAGAAAAGATTCACAAGAATGGCTCCAGGGGTGAGGAACTTCATTTATGAAGATAGATTTGAGAAGTTAGGACTGAGAGGGTTGAGAGGAGATTTGATTGAGGTATTCAAAATCATGTGGGGTATGGACAAAATAGATAGGGGGAAGCTGTTCCAATGCATGAAAGGATCGAGAACAAAAGAGCGCAGATTTAAAGTAATTAGTAAAAGAAGCAGAAGTGATACGAGGATAAACTTTTTTCACAGCAAGTGGTTGGAATTTGGAATGCTCCACTGAGAATGTGGTGGAGGCAGATTCAGTTGAAGCATTCAAAAGTTAATTAGACTGTTATCTGAAAAGGAATAATGGGCAAGATTATGGGGAGAAGGCGAGGGAATGGCACTAGTTAGGTTGCTCATTTGGAGAGCCAGTGCAGACACGATGGGCCAAATGGGCTCCTTCTGCACTGTAATAGTTCTATGATTCTGTATTGCTCAATGTCACTCCTGCAAGGTCTGGTTCTAACTATTAGACTTTGCCTCCTGGCCCTAGACTCCAAAACCAGTGGAAATACTTCCTCTCTGTCTAGTCTATCACATCCTAACCTCCTAAATTCCAGGAATACATTCCTAGTTTGTATAATTGCTCTTTGTTGTTTAACCCTTGGAGCCCAGGTTTAATTCTGGTGAATTTTGCTGCACTCCCTACAAGGCCAATATATCCTTCACAAGCTGCAAAAACCAGAACTGCTCATAGACTCCAGGTGTGGTCTAATCACAGCTTTGTATAGTTGAAACATGACTTCTAACTCATCGTATTCTAGTCCTCTAGATATTAGACCAGCATTCCATTAGCCTATCTGACTATTTTGTGTACCTGTTCATGATATTTTCATGATCTCTTTGGACCTCAATTGTTTCTAGCTTCCTATTATTTAGAAAGCACTTGTTCTCCTCTTTTTTGATCCAAAGTGGATGACTTCACGTTGCTTACATTGAAATCCATTTGCCACAGTTTTGCCCATTCATTTAATCTATTAATATCTCATTATAATTTTATGCTTCCATCCTCGCTGTTTACACTATTGCCTATCTTTGTGTCACTGGCAAGTTTGGATATGTGGCTTGCTATCCCATCATTTAAATTCTTCATATATACAGCGGATTGTTGAGGCCCCAACACAGATCCCTGCAGGATGCCATGAATTCCATCCTGCCAGTTAGTGTACCTGCCCATTATCTCTACTCTCTATCCCAGCTGCTCAGCCAATAATTTGCTTTCAACTTCATAAGCTTCAACTTTAATTAACAATCTCGTATGAGGGACTTTATCAAATGCCTCCTGGAATTTCATGTAAATAATTGTTAAATAACATCTTCAAATTCAAATGTTAAACTAAGTTTCAGTTTGTGATATACTCACCAATACTTACCACCAAGGCTCCTTATACAGCACCTTCCAAACCCACAACTGCTGTCATCTAGAAGGACAAGGGCAACAGATACATGGGAACACCACCACCTGGAAGATCCTCTCCAAGCCACATACCATCCTGACTTGGAAATATATCGCTGTTCCTTTATTGTCGCGGGGTCAAAATCCTGGAACTCCCTCCCTAACAGCACTGTGGGTATACCAGAGAATTTCCACTCTCACCAACTTTCCAACCTTTGCATTGTCTTTACGATGTGCTCCTTTTCAAACCACTCTGTGTATCAGCAGGTAAGGTTTACTTTATACACCTTTTTTGAACCACACGTTTATCTTAAGCACATTAATAACTGCACCAAATAGGACAGTAAATGAGTTAAAAATAATACACATAGGAAATTAAACCTTTATCTCAAAATTTATAAATTATACTATTACTCCATTATGTCAGTAAGTCAGCACAAAAATTACCATAGGAAATAATATCAGTACTATTGTCTGTGATTTTTTTTCCCTATGTATGATAACGAAGTGTTCAAAAATGGATAAATTATACTGTACCTGCTCTCACACCATCATGGCCAATTATGATCTTTTTAATTATTCCAACAGAAACTGCCTCAATAGTGAAGCTATCCATCTGTGAGATAGAAAGTGGTGTATATTAGTTGTAATATAATTATTAGAAAATGGATTGGATGAAAGTAAACTGGATCCTAGCTGATGGCAATAAACAATCAAATACTTTGTTGATCACAAGGATTGCGAGCCTTCTGCTCCATCAAGCACTGTTTCATCACTACTGGCAAATGCATTGTGTCAATTTTCATGTACTCATATCAATCAGTTCTAAATGGTTTACGGCTATTAAAATTCCTCTCATAATAGTAATGGATTAACAGCACGCAACTTCCTAGATTTTAGTAACTTGTATAAATATTCAGAGCATCAGGTTCAGATTCAGATAGTGCTTGGGGACATACTCATGGGGTGGAATCTTCCATTATCAATGGGTGTCTCATGTACTGCCTGAAAAAACTGCGAGTCACCTACGCTGACTCTTAGGGGGAAGGCTTGTCATATCCTCTGCCCATTAGGCAGTTAAGAAGACAGTGGTAGGTCTTCCTCCCGACTGAGGACCCTGGGGTATGACGTCCCGCTCACCTAGAGTTGTCAGCCAATCAGAGACCAGCAACTCTTGCACTCAACAGCGTCATGGAGGAGGCTATGCCTGCTGCCGGAACAACATCCCCAGAGTCCCAGGATCATTGAACAATCCAGGAAAAAGCTAAGTGCTGTTGGGAGGAGTCTCATTTGGCAGGGGTCAAGGGAAGAGGAGAACCACGGGGATCAGCAGCAAGGGCAGGGTTTGATTTTAAACAAAAGCTTGGCAGTTAACTGTTCCCTGGTGCATTCTCCATGGCAACACCTCTACCAATGCAGTATAAATTGCTCTTCCCTTACAATTGGTATTCCTGAGAGTCTGTCCTGATGAGTGCAAGATGAAAAGCTTCAACAGTATGTCTCTTTTTTCAGCAATACTCAAGTTCTGTACCACCAAACAACTATAAATGGACCTATCAAATGGGAGTCTAAAAATGGTTAAACATAAAATGAGGGGAAATCCTCCTAAAAATTAGTTCAAATGTTTTTACAGCAATGCACAGATTGGGCTGGATTTAATGGCCATGGTGGTGGGTCCATCCAATGGCTGGAGAGCTGCTGGCAACCCTGCCATGATTAAGATCCAATTACGCACCCACCTAGTTGGCATTGTGGTTCCCAGGTACTTAAGGGAAGTTGTCCTTCCTTCGAGAGTTGCTGGCCAATCAGAGGCTAGCAGACCTCTGTACTAGTAGAGCCACTAGGAACAGTGGCCACTACCAGTACAACAGTAGCTCTGGGAGGAGGTGCAGCCATGAAGATCTGAGACACAGGTAACTGGGGCTGGGAGGGGGGATTGGTTTAAAGAGCAGGGGGTCTTTCTGCAGGAGTAGCATTTGCAGCTAGTGGGTCCCTCTGGGCAGAGGGTGCCTGAGCAGGAGGGACACCCAACCTGCCACTGGTGGGTTAAGAGTCTTAAGTGCTCTTTAATTGGTCACTTAAGGGCCTCAATTGACCTATGGGGCAAGAAAGCTGTCCTTGACCCTTCCTGACCAGACTTAAGAGGACTCCCCACCCTGAGCCTTTCTATCCTGCAATAAGGCCCCAGTGGCTGCCCCCGAGGCAATGGCACCAACTGCCTTCAGTGCACTCACACCCCTCCTCCCAATGGAGCCTGCCTGACTGGCTCTGGTGCTCCCAGATTCCACTTACCTGACTTTGAGGGCACTCTGCCAACCTGCAGATGCAACCCAAGCAATGAGCAACATTGCTGAGGCTGCTGAGCTGCCAGCCTTCTGATTAGGCCAGCAGCTCTTGGGGACAGGCTGCCATCCTTAATAGATACGGCAACACCACTTAATTGACTGCTGCTGGCAAAATTGGGCCCCTGGTCCCATTGCTTGCCAAAGCGTGATTGGCCCCCAGCTCCCTGCTTTTGTCCCTGGTGGTGGAAGCTCTGCCACCTATATAAAGTTCCGTCCAAAGAGAGCAGGGCAGAAAAGAAAGGACACAACAAAGGAGTGTATGGGTGCGGGTGGGGTGTGGAGAGGCACTGGGCAGGAAAACACTGGTACCGGAAGGCCAAGAATGCCAGGGACCACCAGGCAGAAATGTATCTGACCTTTTGTGGGCCACAGTTTTGGAAGGAATGCTGAGCTGTTTTATAAGGTGATCGCCTAATTATTATAAAAATTGAGGCCCAAAAAGCCTAATATACAACTTGTGCACAATATTCTAATTTTGTATTCATTGCCTGAATTAGGGTGCATTTAGCATCTTGTACCCATCACAAACCTCAAGCATTTGTGTCTGATTTTTCAGGCAGCATAATATTACCAGCTACAATGATTAATTGGTGTTTGGAATGGAATTCTGAGTGAAGTACAGGGGGAAAAACTCAGACATTTTTTCAAAGTTTTGAAAAGAATGCTGACAGTATTGTCACAGACAGGGTTGAGAGAGAACTGAAACTCCTGTACCCTTTCCCTTACTGTCTGTAATCAGTGTGGTTTTTGGAGAGGAACACGTGTGTGTTTCTTAGCCCTCAGAGTGGGTGGTCAGTTTAAATAATAGCAGCAATCTTTTGTGGGTTTAAATAAAGAGGATTATTTGTTCACACACTCACCTTGAAGTCTAAGTGCTATGCCAATCACCCAGCACTCACACATGTACTTGAGAAAAAAATATAGTTAGACAGAATATGCATTTTTACAAGTAGAAAACAAACTAGTTCATAATTCAAGTGTCCGACTTTTCTTGGAAGGTCACGGGCATTGTGGGCCCATTAAGGGAAGAAATTTTTTCCACTCTGGAATTGTAGTTAAATCGAATTATTAGCACATAAGAAGGCCATTCGGTGCATCATGTCCATGGGTTCGAAAAGCTTCGAATGTGTTTGAATCGCTGGAATTGGATATCAGGATAATTGCAGGATTTCCTCAAAGAGATGAATGTTTGAAATGTCACAAATTTAGGCGCTTGTGGTTTCCATACCAGGAGGTCAAATTTATTTATAGCTGGACATGGATTAGGAATCAGGCTAGGAGGATTTTTAAGGTTTAGCAGCCTCCAAGTTTAAAAAGGCTTTGGTGTTGCTGCCTAGGTCTGCAGCTGATATTCTGCAGTGGTGTTCTTTGCAGATGCCCAGGTCTCTCTGGGTCTTTAGATAATAAAGGATTTGGGGATCAGATGGCAGTTTGAGTCACACAATCAACTGCTATTGTCCACCCAGAATGGCTTAACACTGAAAGCTATTGCTATGCAATGGAGATATATAATAGCTTTTTCACACCCACTTGTGGTTAACTGGTTTTCTGCAGTTCTCTTTTGTTAAATTGCAAACTTGGAGACAGGAAGTCTGGAAGTCCATTGGTTTTGAGTTTGGAGCAAACCTTGAACAATTGTAGGTGTGAATTCCACAGAGGGGTGCTTTTTGTGCACCTCCATTCAAGTGCAACCCTGCTCCACAACCACCCCCCCCCCCCACCCCACTCAGGATGATTCAATTAGGAACTTTACAGAAGCTTGAGGTGCTCTGTGTTGAAGTTGTAAAAGTTACCTGACCCTTGGCAGCCATCTTAGTCAGCTTGTAAGTGTCCATTTTCATAAATAAAAGACAGTTCTGGAAGCTTCTGTATGAACATAGCCCATGTTTGAAGTTATAAAAAGGACACACCTTCACTGAGCATAACAATACCTAGAACTCTTAAGTCATTAAGTCAGACTCACAGCATTAAAATTGCTTTCCTTAGAAAAGAAACTTGAGCAGACGTGGTTCATGTTTTTAAACTGATTAGAAGAATAGATAATATCAATACAAGGAGGATCCTTAATTTCAACTGTGAATGCAGGAAATTTGGAGGATTTTTTTCCTGCAGCTTAGTAGATATGGAGAATGGATTCTTAATGAAAACATCTGATTTGGAATACAGTGGACATATTAATGTCTATAGATAAATTTGCAAGCCCTACACACTCAGTTTGGAGCTATGCTCCAAAGACTCTTCCCAATCATTAATGAAGTGATGGAAGGAATTATCAGTAATGTCATTAAGTAATACCTGCTACTTGATGATCTACTCACTAATGCTCAGTTCAAGTTGTAACATTCTAAACTCTCTCCAGGTTTCATCACTGTCTTGATACAGATATGAATACAAAAACTAAGTGGCAGAACAGAGATGAGAGCAGCTGCCCTCAAGGCAGCATTCAAATCTTGTATAGCACTAATGGAGTCAAAACAGGAATATCCTTCACTGCTTCATTAATAATCTTTTCCCCATCATAAAGGTTGGTTTGCCATTGATTCTGCAGTTCCAACTCCACTCAAAACTCAACTGATATTGAAGAGCTCATTTTACGAGAAATTTACTGGAGCAAGCAATGCTTTGTAACATGGACTTTTGGAACAAACCTTGTATATTTTAAGGGAAAATTAGTTAAATATTTTAAACAGAAGAAGATATAATGCTTTGGAGAAAGAGCTGCACATTGGGCTTAGTTCTGAATTGATTCGGCAAAGAGCTGGCATAGACACAATGAGTTACATGGCCTCCTTCTGTGCTATAAGCTTCTATCCTTCTATAACTGAGTGTTTGAAAAAAATATTCTGTACTGACGTTTCTACATTACATCAACATTACTATATTACATTACATCAAGTAATGAAGTAGGGAAAACACAAATTGTTTGTATATTTAATATTGTTATTTTGTTGTATTACCTGATCTTTTTGGAAGATAATCAAACTATTTTGTGACTTGTGCAGTTTCCGTTTGCCTGAGTCTCCTCTTTCACCAAATATATTGATGTAGACATTAGCATTGGTCTCTCCTCCAGGTTTATCACCAGTAAACACATGGATATGATAAAACAGTACTGTCCCGTTAAAAAAAGAGAAAAAAATACAATCAAAAAGGGAAAACCCAGCACATAAATGCCAAAAATCACATATTGAATCCACTCATTATATTCTACAGCATCTTTGAGAACTCTACAGCCTAACATTTTTAAACAATACAGAAATTACTTAGCTGTTCAGGTGGACACACTTCATATTTTCTGCAAGAATTTGTCGGAATTTCACAAATGCTTCCAGGACTTCAGTATGCAGTATCCAGGCTTTAACGTCGAGATTTCTTTGAGGTCTACTAAGTGGTGGAACACCCTGCCACTCTTTATAAGGCCATCCGAAACAGATAGTGAGGGACTGGTGGAGAAGTCAGGAGTAGGGACTCCATATTTTTGGAGTTCCTGTATGCTCGGCCTCACAGGGAACTGGGCACAATTAGAAGGGATGTATGTCATGATGATAGCTGGTTGTGTCTGGACTTGAGTATTAAGTACAGGTAAGATACTGTAAGGTACACTCTATATGACAGATTAAATGATGGTGTTGCAGTTAAATCTGTGACTTCGAGTGTTGTTCCTTCAGCCTGATATGTGACATTGGTGACAAGGCAAAATATGGAGATATTTAGGATTGTGTCATGGCACTTGCTGGAGCTGAAATGTCTGGAGTTTGGGGAAATAAGCTATTTGATTTGATGGGTGATGTCAGTACCATCAGTGTGAAATGGAAAGCATGGCTAGAGGAGTTTGAAACGTATGCTGACAGTCACTGTCTGTTTTTGGATGGAGCGATGGTGGCGCAGAAAGCACAGTTACGGGCCTTATTGTTGTTCAATGTGGATGATTTGGTGAGGGAGACTTTCAAGACAAAAACAGAAAATGCTGCAAAAACTCAGCAGGTCCAACAGTATCTGCGGAGAGAAAGACAGAGTCAATGAACGTTAACTCTGTCTTTTTCTCCACAGATGCTGTTAGGCCTGCTGAGTTTTTCCAGCATTTTCTGTTTTGTTTCAGATTTCCAGCATCCACAGTATTTTGCTTTTAGCTTTTTGCTTTTGTCTTATATGAGACTTTCAAGACGTTTTCTGACATGGGAGAAAAGATGGATTATGAAGGTGCAGTGAAAGCTTTGAAGGACCATAATGTAGTGACTCCAAATACCACATTCCAAAGGCATGTTGTCCATCAGATTCGGTAGAAGAGCGGGAATCAGTAGCCCAATTTGTGACCCGTTTGGGGCAGATGACGGATCTGAATAACCAGATAATGGATCAGGTGGTCCAACATTGCAAGTTGGATAAGTGGAGGTGTAAGCTGCAGGAAAGAGGAGATGACTTACTGTTGGCTGATACTTTGAAAATAGCAGCTGCATTGGAAGCAGTGGATGGATAATTTTACAGCATGAAGCTTGGTCCCGCCTCTGCCACTGGCACGACAAAAGTTGAAGTTAACTGAGTGGCACAACGGAATCCAGGTACATGTACATGGGAATCAAATGGGAGACCGCCGGACTAATGCGAACATCCCCCATAAAGCTGCATCGACCAGCATTGAAGCCCTGCTCCTGCGGAACCAACTCTGATGGACGGGCCATTGTGTCTGAATGCCTGAAAACTGCCTCTGTCGGCAAATTCTCTTCTTATAGCTCTCCGTTGGCCAACGCTCAAAGTGCGGCCAAAGGGAAAGGTATAGGGATATGCTTAACGTCGCCCTAAAGCACGGAGGCATTAACATCACTGACTGGGAGGAGAATGCTGCTGATTGCTCGGCATGGCATGCCTGATCTGTCAAGGTGTAAGCCACTTCGAGGCTCAGCAACTCGACAGCGAGGCGGAATGGTGATGGCAGAGAAAGGAGAAGGATGACAACCCGGAGCTGCAATTTCCACTCCCCTGCATAGCTCCACTTCAAAAGAACATGTGGATCCAGAACTGGGCTCCTCAGTCATGTGAAGTCTCACCAAGCCTGACGGACATGATCCTCGATTCCGAGGGACAGCCGACAATGATGACACATAAATGTAAACAACAAATGTCTGAAAGAGAGTGGCCGGGATTTTCCGGACCTGACGTGGGCGAGGCAGTGCCCAGCCAGGAGTCCATTGACTTGTGGCAGGACCAAAAGATCCCGGCGGCGGGCGGATGTGGAAAATCCTGCCCAGTGTTTCAGATGTGGCAACTTGGGGCACTATGGAAAAGGTGCATGCTCCCTGCGAAGGGGAAGATTTGTAGAAAATGTAGGAGCAAAAACCATTTTGCCAAGAGGTGCAAAGCTGAACAAAGAGAGAAGCCTGGCAAACCATGTAAAGGAAAGAGAGATGAAAGTCGTACAACGTGGGACGAATTGAAGAAGATGCAGAGAGTGAGAACATGAATAGCAATCATGGATACATGTTTTCTGTCAATGGGAGCAACCACAAGAAAGTTCCAGTGATTGTTGGTTGTGACAGTAATGCCATCACCAAAGCACTGTGAGTGGTACTGAAAACAAAGAGAATCAAGTGCACATCTCAAAAATGTGTCAAAAGACTTTATCCCATGACATCTAAAACCCCATTTCAAACTGTTGGATGCTTCATTGCTGATGTCAGAGCTGTGTATCAGAATGTAGAGGCAGGATTTGTAGGGCGGAATCTTCCATGACTAAGTCCGGTGGAAGAAGCAGAAGTTGGAGTGACTTCCGCTGGAGAGCGGAGCACCTGAACACACGAGATCTTGCGCTTTTCAGCTCATTAATTATGTATCTGCAAGAAGAATGCTGAATCTCATGGTGGGACGGGCAGGAAGTGGCCTGCCCCACCATTACCTCATAGGCTCCAACGTCCAGGCACTATATTTAAACAGTACCTAGAGAGCCATTAACTCTTCCACTCTGCTCCTTGACTATGGCCCCAGCCCCTGCAGTCCTTCCTTGGTCTCACCCCTCCCCGTGCCCAGCCATGGCTCAGCTTGCGCTAAAGGCAGCCGATATCTCTCAGTGATGATGTGAAAGGAAGGCAAAAGCAGTGTCTACCTAACTCAAAGTCCAAGAAGAAGTCTACTGTGTCAAGTGCATGCCACTTATGTACAGTCGTAAAAATGAATGTTGTAAACTCCAGCTGGTGGGTCACTTAATCTGGAGGGGGAGTAGGATTCCGGTGTGTTGGCCTTTTAATGAGCATTTGTGAGATGGAAATGAGGTTCCCGACATAGCTCTGCGGGACACCTGATCCGCCTTTAAGCCACCATGAAAGTCGGGAGAACACGATTGCAAGCTAATTTCCTGCCGTCAGGAAACTGATATTTGGCTTCCCACCAAACCTTGCTCCCCCGCCTGCCACAATTCCTGCCGCTGGCAGAAGTGGAAGATTCCTCCCTTAGTGATTGAGGAGGATGGTGAGCCTCTTCTCGGCAGAGAAACTCCCCAAGCTTTGGGGGTGCAACACATTGGATTGAAAGGTAATTCTGTGAAATCCTAGGTGAAGTTTAGAGAGGAGTTTGGACCAGTGTTTCAAGGAATTGGGAAGTTCCATAACCACCAAGTGAGATTAACCATTGACACGAACATGAAGTCTGTAGCTTAGCCTACACACAGAACAACTTTTTTTCTGAGAGGAGAAATATAAGCAAAGATTGAGGAACTGATTGACCAAGACATCATAGAGCCAGCTGATGGCTGAACACTGTGGCTGAGCCCAATTGTGGTCATCCTAAATGAAATGGTGACATCAGACTATGTTGATAGGTGACAGGTGAATGAAGCGATAGCGAGAGGATGTCACCCAATTCCCACTGTGGTGGATGAAGTATTTTAAGAGTTGTCAACAAGCAAGGTATTTTCCAAATTAGACTTAAAGTTGAGATACCACCAGTTAGAACTTCATCCTGATTAAAGGAAGGTGACAACTTTTGTCATTCATTGTGGATTTTAGCAGTGCAAGACATTGCTATTTGACATCAATGTGGTACCAGAGATTTATCAAAACAAAATCCATGTGGTGATACAAGAGATCCCAGCAACAGCCAATATCTCTGAAGAGCTAATTATTCATGGAACCAATGGAGAAGAACAAAATGAGAGGTTGAGGTTAGTATTGACTAGCTTGCAGTCAGCAGCACTTCTAGTAAATGCAGACAAGTGCTTTCTGGGCATGACAGAGCTAACATTCTTGGGGCATAAACTCATGAGCAGCGGAGTCAATCCTGCCAAGGACAAGATAGAAGCAGTAGCAGAGGCACGTAAACCACAAAATGCCAGCAAAATGAGAAGTTTCAGGGACTTGTGAACTATTGTGTGAGGCATATCCCAAATTTTGCTACCCTGGCTGATCCAATGAGGAAGTTGACCAGAAAGAATGAATGGTTCAGATTTGATGAAGAACAGGAAGCTGCCTTCAAAGCTTTGAAAGACAGCTTGACAAGTGCTTGAACCCTGGAATACTGTGATCCAAATGCAACAACACAAGTCATACCAGATGCTAGTCCAATAGGATGAGGAGTAGTGTTAATGCAAATGTATGCTGAAGGCACGAGAATCATTGCCTATATGAGCAGATCTTTGACAGATGTGGAGAGGAGCTATTCTCAGATTGAGAAAGAGGCCCCAGGATTGGCGATTCCATACGCATTTGTTCGGCATTGAGTTTGAATTAGTGATAGATCACAAGTCATTAGAGATGATTTATTCGTCCAGATCCAAACAATGTGCCAGAATCATAAGATGAGTTATGAGACTCCAGCAGTACAAGTACAAGGTGGTTAACATAGCTGGAAAGATGAACGTCGCTGACCCGCTGTCATGACTACTGAGGGAGGATCAAACATACAGATCCTCACTAGAGAAGGAAGCTGAATCCCTCATGTGGTTTGGGACAGTTCATGCTACACCCAGAACAATGGCAACTAGAGAGATTGAAGGTCAGGCAAAGATCCAGAATTTGATGACACCAGACAGAGAATCCAAGCTGGAAATTGGGAAAATTGCCCATTCAAGGTGTACATCGCTGTGCGAGATGAACTGCGCACAATTGGGGAGTGGATTCTCAGAGGCAGAAGACTTGCAGTGCCACAAAAGCTTAGGCCTAGACTGGTGATGCCAGCTCATGAGGGTCATTTAGGAATGGTTGACACTAAGCAAAACTTACAAACCAATGTATGGTGGCCAGGGATGGAGAAAGATGTGGAGCAGTTTGTCAAAACATGTCACGGATGTCAACTTGTCAGCAGACTCAATTGACAACAACCAGTACACAGCACACTATTACCAGCTGGACCATGGGAGGATGTAGCAATTGACTTCTTAGGATCACTTCCATCAGAGAGTCCATAGCGGTGGCGATTGGCTACTACAGCCGTTACTATGAGTATGTTGTGATAAAGTCTACAACAGCAGGGAAAACAGTGTCTGAAGTGACTGAAATATTTGCAAGGCGTGGCCTACTAGTCACTGTATTCAGACAATGGGTCATAATTCATTGCACAGCCCTTTGCAAATTACATGCAAGTCACAGGCATTTACCATTACAGAGTAACCCCTAAATGGCCACAGGAAAATGTGGAAGTGGGACAACAAAACCAATCCTTAGAGAAGTAGATAAGGATTGCTCAGGCCGAGGGACAATAATGGAAGGAGGTGCTACTGTCATGCATGGCCATATATAGAGCAACTGCACATTTTACGAGAGGGAAGAGCCCAATTGAGCTGCTACTTGGATGTGAAATCCGCCTCATGCCAGAGTTGAGGAACATTGGTGTTTCAAGATCATGATACTAAGAAAAAGGGTGCTGCAAAATTTTGTGCAGGTCATAGAAGGGGACTTAGACAGTCTTACATCAGGTGATGAAGTACCGCTGAGACGGGAGAGTCCAAATAAGATGGATACACCATTTTACCCCAAACCATACACTGTCATTGCCAAGAAGGGAAACGGTGTGAATGTGCAGTCTCCAGAAGGAGTACTATATGACAGAAATTGTTCATGTGTCAAGAAGTATGGTGACAAAGACACAGTAGCAGATAAACCAAATGTAGGGGCTGAGGTGGAGCTGACATCCAGAAGTCCAAGCCAGCAATGCTGATGGCACACAGACAGCTTGCTATCCAGAGGGAAAAACATTGGTTCCTGAGGGGGTGATGACACTTCCCAATCCTGATGCGATGATTAGAGTCCCTAAGACAACAAGCAGACCATGATGCTAGAGGAGACCACCAAAGCAACATGAGGATTTTCATAACTGTCTAAGGAATAGACATTAAAAATGCAAAGTACCAGGTATGAAAACAATGGCTACCATAGACAAACACACTTAAAACCTCTTGGAAATACACAATGGGTAAAGCTGCCCAGCCATTTGAGAAAGATTGCAAGTGAAACAGATGATGTCAAGAAAGTCTTCAGGAGAGGAAACAGGCTGAGGGCTGCTCTCTCCCTCTCTCTTTTGGAATAAGAAGGTTACATGGTTTGAGAAGCCAATTCAACCAGAAACCTAGATCTTGTAATAATTACAACATCTTTTACATCTGACTACATCCAAGAAACCAGCTAACCCAAATCGGCCATAGCATTTTAAAATCTATGCCTCAAGGACAATCAAAGCACATGTAACTTGTATATATATATATATATATATTATATATATATATATATTATATATATATATATATAATATATATATATATATATATACTTTTACCTTTTTTAATTGGCCTTTAACTCCCCTCATTTCTGATATGTGTGTGTGTGTGTCTCTGTGTGTGTGTGTCTGTGTATCTTGTGTAAGTATGTGTGTTTTGTGTGTGTGTCTGTGTATGTATGTCTGTGTGTAGTGTGTATGTCTGTGTGTATGTATATGTGCATGTATGTATGTGTGTGTGAGAGAGTGTGTGTGTGTATGTCTGTGTGTGGTGTGTGTGTGTCTGTGTATATATATGTGCGTAAGTGTGTGTGTGTGTGAGAGAGAATGTGTGTGTGTGAGGGAGAGTGTGTGTGTGTATGTATGTCTGTGTGTGGTGTGTATGTGTCCGTGTGTATGTACATGTGTGTGTGTGTGTGTGTGTGTGAGAGAGAGTATGTGTGTGAGAGTGTATGTGTGTGTGTGTGTGTGAGAGTGTGTGTGTGAGAGAGTGTGTGTGTGTGTGTGTATGTACATGTGTGTGTGTATGTGTGTGTGTGTGTGAGCGTGTGTGTGTGAGAGTGTATGTGTGTGTGTGTGTGAGAGAGAGTGTGTGTGTGTATGTATGTCTGTGTGTATGTGTGTGAGTGTGTGAGAGAGTGTGTGTGTGAGTGTGTGTGTGTGTGAGTGAGTGTGTGTGTGTGTGTGTGTGTGAGAGAGTGTGTGTGTGTGTATGTATATCTGTGTGTCTGTGAGAGTGTGTGTGTCTGTGAGAGTGTGTGTGTGAGTGTGTGTGTGTGTGTGAGGGTGTGTGTTGGCCCCAGTGTTTGCATGAGGGCTGAATGCTTGACGTAGCCTTTTATTATTTTTCTTGGGTTTGGTGGTTAATAAATTTGCTCTTTCTTTGACCCAAGAAAACCTTGTTTGAGTGGTTCCTTATTACTCACAGCTTAAATAGTTAAATACATTCTGATCTGGGAAAGGCATATCCTTGTGAAAAAGAAACTTAAATGGTTGTTTTGACCAACTAAGGAGATTGAAGAGAGAGGAGCCAGTTCAACTGTTCTCACTTGGTTGTAACAATATTAAAGTTTATTTTTGTTTGTTCGAAACCCATGAAAACTTGTGGCTTTATTCTATTAGCATGGGTCTTGAATCTCAAACTTTGTCTACTTTAAACAAAGCATTATTGGTCCCTAGCTGGATCCTATCAAAACCTTGGGGGCCTGGACTAGCATCATAACAATACCTATAGATGCTTTTACAGCCCGTTTTTGAGTTTCTCACTAGCCTACTTTCATATTCTATTTTCTCTTCCTTTATCGGGTTCTTGGGCCTTCTTTGCTGAATTCTAAAATGCTCCCAATCCTCAGGCTTATGACTTTTTTTGGCAACTTTATAAGCTCCTTTTGATCTAATATAATCTTTAACTTCTCTTGTTAGCCATGGTCGGATTATTTTTCTTGCTGGGTTTTTGCCCTCAAAGGAATGTAAATGTGTTGTAAACCACGTATTAACTCTTTAAATGCTAGCCATTGCCTGTCTAACATCAAACCTTTTAGTGTAGTTTCCCAATCTACCACAGCCAACTTGCTCCACATACCTTCATAGTTTCCTTTGTTTAGATTTAAGATCCTAGTTTCAAATTGAAGTACATCACTTTCAAACTTAATGTAAAATTCTATCATCTTTTCATGGTCACTCTTCCCTATAGGCTCTTTTACAACGAGATTAATAGTTAGCCCTTTTTCATTGCACAATACTAGAGGTAAAATAGCTTGTCCTGTAGTTGGTTCCTCAACATACTGTTCGAGAAAACCATCTCATATACATTCCAGGAATTTATCCTCCACAGAATTAGTGCTAATTAGGTTTATCCAGTCTATAGGTAGAATGAAGTCCTCCATGATTACCCCTGTTAGATGCAGCTCTAATTTCCTGATTTATACCATGCCCTACATGACCACTATTGTTTGGTGGCCTGTAAACAACTCCTACAAATGTTTGCTCTCCCTTGATGTTTCTTCGCTCCACCCAAATTGATTCTACATCTTGATCTTCTGATCTAAGATCCTCTCTCACCAATGTTCTGATCACATTGTTTATTAACGTCGCTACCCTACCTCCTTTTCTATTTTTGCCTATCCTTCCTAAATGTTGAATACCCTTGAACATTCAGTTCCCAGCCTTGGTGATCCTGCATCCATGTCTCCGTAATGGCAATCAGGTCATACCTGTTTACTTCTATTTGTGCAGTCAATTCATCTACATCATTGCAAATGCTATGTGCATTCCGATTGTGTCCTTAATTCTTTTCATTATTTTCGCAACCTCTAGCCTTGTCTGCTGGTGCCCCCACTGTTTAAAGTCCTCTCTACCACCCTAATTATACAGCTCACCAGAACACTGGTCCCAGCACGTTTCAGGTGAAGACCATCTCAACGGTATAGCTCCCACTTTCCCCGGTACTGATATCAGTGCCCCATGAATTGAAGCCCAGGATTTAGAGGGATTTGAACACAACGATGAGAATTTTATAACTAAGATGTTGCTTTACTGGGAGACAGTGTAGGTCAGCAAGCACGGGGTGATGAGTGAACAGGATTTGGCATAAGTTAGGACTCAGGCAGCAGACTTTAGGATGACCTCAACTTTAAAGAGGATAGAAAGGGGGGGTGAGGTCCAGGTATGCATAAGAATGGATAAATCTGGAGGTAACAAAGTCAGGGGTGAGAGCTTTAGCAACAGAAGATCTGAATCAGGGGCAGAGTTGGGCAATGTTACAGAGCTGGAAATAGACAACAGCATGGATCTGTGGCTGAAGGCTCATCTCGGGGTCAAGTATGACACCAATTAAGGGCTGGATTTTCCTCTTGGGCTCACAAAATTTGAGTCGGGCTTCTTTGCCACTTCCAAAATGCATAACTGACACATGACTGACTCTGCCCTTTTCGTGTTTTCAAGCTGGGGAGGGTTCCATGTGCAATTTGCGAGTCACTAATGGATGTGGCCTCTTGTTCGATGATGGAGGAGGTTGGGGATGGAGGTGGGTGTTTCCCGTCTTTATCCAATAAAAGAGCAGTAAATGGCACCAAACTCAAATAACCTGCCATGCTACCAGAGGTGACCTGTGTTCCTTGCACTGTAAGTACTGTGTAGATTGATGTTGGCTGAAACATTGGAAAGAATTTTCCCCCCATTGGGAGGGAAGTGCAGGAGCGGGCGCAGGCATGTGCACCTCCGATCAGCGCCCCCAATTGGGGGCGCACTGCCATTTTACGTGGGCAGGCTAATTAAGGCCCACCCAGCGTGACATCCACCAGAAAGCGCTATGCGCTCCCTGTGCAGGGGGGTTGGGATTCACTCAGTCGGGAGTGTGCTCTTTCGCGCATGCACACGAAAGAGGGCACTCATCTCCCTGAGTCTAGGTGCTGCCTCAGGGAGATCAGCTCAGAATTAAAACTTTGAGAGTAAATGTTGAAAAAATTTCCCTGACATGTCCCCTCATGTGACACTGTCAGCTGATTCAGCTGCGCCCCCGCCGACCTAAAAATGGAGAAGACACGGGGTGACGTTGGGAGTTCCGCCCGACATCATCCTGCATCATTTTACACGTCGGCGAGTGGGCCCCGCCCCCTGCTCGCCGACCTAAAGATCCTCCCTATTGTTTTCCTGTGTGAGCTGGCCCATTGAGTGCATACCCTTAGCTAAACCAACATGCATTGAGGTGTTCACTGTTTTAAGCCACTTTTTACCCTACCCTTTGAGATTTCTGCTGCACCATCTTTTGCTGCTCACCCCTGAAAGTCTCTGACTGTTATAGAAACATCATACAACAGCTGGCACAGCTCTGCAAGTCACCATAACAGCACAGTTCACCTGCGCACCCCTTACTTCAATTCCGATCCTCTACCACACAACACCATCTCAATGCATTCCCCGTCAGAGGATGCAGCAAACTGAACACTCCCAGGCTTACTGCTAGAAGCAGTGCAAAGCAGGCCTTGAATACTCCTCAAACCCCTTGGACTCTCACTGCATTTGCAACCCAAGACATGGCTAGTCATTTGTCATTTGCAATGCAATGCTTTGGCCACCAAGCCTGTGCCAGCCAAACCATTCCCACCCATGCCACACACAAAACAGTGCCTTCCCCTCAGGTGCAGTAAATTCAATGAAGTTCCATGACAAGGAAAGATATGACAACCACATGTGCTGACTCACGTGCCTTCTATTCCCTTATTCCAGGATGGCCCACGTCGAGAGTAACCATGAGTCCCGGGAAGGAGCTGCACCCAGGTTCTCCAAACACAACCTGGAGACATTGCTGCAGCAAGTGGGGGCCCACAGGGCATCCTGTTCTCCCTAGGGCTCAGGCTCCTCCCAATACCACCAAGGCAGCTTGGCTCAAGATAGCTAAGGTGGTCACGGCCACCAACATTGAAGCTGGATCTAGTGCTGTAGGCGCTTCAGTGACCTTCTGCGTTCCGGTAGAGTGGGTGAGATGTACCTATTACATGAGCCTGGCCTTACTATATGCAACATGGCTGGCCTCAGATGGCCACAGGATGCATGATGCTCAGCAATGCTGCAGAGGAGGGAGGCGATGGTATAGTGGTATTGTTGCTGAACTAATAATCCAGATGCCCAGGGTAATGCTCTGGGGACCTGGGTTTGAATCCCACCATGGCAGCTGGTGGAATTTGATTTCAATAAAAAAATCTGGAATTAAAAGCCTATTGATGAGCATGAAACGATTGTCGATTGTCATTCACTAATGCCCTTTAGAGAAGGAAATCTGCCGTCCTTACCTGGTTGACATGTGACTCCAGACCCACAGCAATGTGGTTGACTCTGAAATGGCCTAGCAAGCCACTCAGTTGTATCCAATCACTACAAAG
Organism: Cetorhinus maximus; assembly: GCF_964194155.1. Taxonomy (NCBI): domain Eukaryota; kingdom Metazoa; phylum Chordata; class Chondrichthyes; order Lamniformes; family Cetorhinidae; genus Cetorhinus; species Cetorhinus maximus. The sequence continues at coordinate 92,189,677 of NC_135882.1, forward strand.
TCTCAAAAAAGGAATAAAACCGGACAGCCACGCAGCATCAACCTGGGCACCGGAAACAACAAAGGCAAACTCAGCCCTGTCAACCCTGCAAAGTCCTCCTTACTAACATCTGGGGGCTATTGCAAAAATTGGGAGAGCTGTCTCACAGGCTAGTCAAGCAACAGCCTGACACAGTCATCCTCGTAGAATCATACCTTACAGATAATGTCCCAGACACCACCATCACCATCCCTGGATATGTCTTGTCTGACCGGCAGGACATATCCAGCAGAGGTGGCGGCACAGTGGTATACAGTCGGGAGGGAGGTGCCCTGGGAGTCCTCAACATCGGCTCCCATGAAGTCTCATGGCATCAGGTCACAAAGGGGAAGGAAACCACCTGCTGATTACCACGTACTGCACTCCCACAGCTGATGAATCAGTGCTCCTCCATGTTGAACACCACTTGGAGGAAGCATTGAGGGTGGCAAGGGTGCAGAATGTACTCTGGGTGGGAGACTTCAATGTCTTTCACAAAAAGTGGCTCTGTAGCACCACTACTGACTGAGCTGGTCGAGTCCTAAAAGACATAGCTGCTAGACTGGGTCTGCAGCAGGTGTTGACGGAACCGAAAAGGGGGAAAAATATATTTGACCTCATCCTTACCAACCTGCCCAACACAGATGCATCTCTCATGATAGTGTCGGTAGGAGTGACCACCACACAACTGAAGTCCCACCTTCACTTTGAGGATACCCTCCATCATGCTGTGTGGCACTACCACTATGCTAAGTGGGATAGATCTAGCAACTCTAGACTGGGCATCCATGAAGCACTGCGGGCCATCAGCAGCAGCAGGATTGTACTTGAACACAATCTGTAACCTCAAAGCCTGGCATATTCCCCACTCTACCAAGCCAGGGGATCCAAGCCAAGAAGGCAGCTCACCATCAGCTTCTCAAGGGCAACTAAGGATGGGCAATAAATGCTGGCCCAGCCAGCGAAGCCCACATCCCGTGAATGAATTTTAAAAATTAAGCAAGTTTCTGTGGCCGATAGGAAGCAAATAACGTAAGTAAGAATGGAGGAATGAGAAAGAGAGATTTGAGACATCTTGGAGACATCTCCAGTTCCATGCCTCGATGAGCCCTCACATCATTCTTTCCCTTTTTCCAATCAGGAGATGAGGGACCAGAATGCCAAAGAGGTGGCCAAGGCCAGAAGGTGATGGGTGGACCCCAAATCTGAAAGAGATGAAATCTGTGGAGGATAAGGCAATGACCATAGCATGGATTCCACCACCAGAATGTGTGCAAGACCTTGAGATCCCCTCTCAGCTGTACATAGCTGAGGAGTTGATGGAGCATTGTAGGTGACGACGAGGGCTGAAGAAGGGATGGGGATGGGATAGCCCTTGGGTGGCATCTTGGGCATTAATGGTGATGGATGACTCTAGGTTATGAAGGTGTTCAGCCTGACAGGCATCAACTGGTGGCAAAGCCAGTTTCGGCACAGCTCTGGAAGAAGGTAGTTGGAATGGGGATGCTGTGCATGACTTCATCTCATGACCAGCTGGTGTTTCTCTAACAGGTTCCGGAGTTGCAGTCCCACTCCCTGGAGGAGTCCAACCTCAGACACAAGGACTAGCCACGCAAATCTGAAGGTGTCCCATCACCACCTTCTGAGGCAACAGGCACCAGGCCAGAGGCACATACTCTGATGGGTTTAAGAGCAGAGATAGTGGGGATCACTGAATGATGAGTACTGCACCGGTGTGCAGGAGGAGCTGTCAGAGGCAGAGATGTCTGTGTGCAGTTCACTCCAAAAGAGGGAGACCAGTCTCAGGGATGCTTCGCGGGGTAGTCTCACTCCAGGACTAAATATTTGGACCTGCAGCAGCACATTAGTAGCTATCTGGCTGAGTTGACCGAGGCATTGTGAGCTCATTCACTCTGAATGGTTGAGTCTGTCATGGTCATGACCTCGGTCATGTCTCGCCTTGGGGAATGCACGAGAGAGTGGCAAATCTTGTGGTGAGCCCCATGCGGTAGCATGTACAGTGCACGCAAGAGGTGCTAGATCTCCTGCACAGTGGCACTAGTTCCGTAGCAGTACCGGGGAGGAACTACGGTCACTGAACAGGACTATCTTATGGGTAACAGCTGCACGCCAGCATCACATCTTGTCCAAACATCAGGACACCAGGCCAAGGACTGAGCAGTCAGAACGGGAAGCTGAGGGATTCATGCATTTCGAGGGAATCTCACCACCCTCTGATTCCTCGGCTCCTCAGTCATGTGCACCATCTGCTAGCCAGGTCCAAGCCAGGATGGCTGCCTCTGCAGAAACGCAGGTATAGCAGTCACAGGGAGGGCCTCAACAAGTCTCTGCATGAAGAGGCCAACCACCATGATGTTTACAGCCATAAAGCCAGGGAAGTAAGCAGCCTGCCTCCAAGAGCAGAGGATACTGCTCTGGTTACTTCACTAATTGGGTCACCATGGTGTTTAGATCAAAGCTAAGTTGTGCAGAGTAAGATAACAGTCATGTGTAAAATTAAACAAAAACCTTTATCTGTGCAAAATGTTAACTATTTACAATAGATTTGCTGAATATTGGAATTTCCATACAGTCAAAAGTATTTTAATGTCTTACCTGCCACCTGAGTATGGCATCCAGTTGGCCTTCAGCAATCCTCATGTGTTTGCTCACAACATGCTTCCAACGGCCTTCCCTTGGTGTCTCAAACCTCCTCCTCCGCCTTCCAGGTCAGCCTTCGCACTCATGGACGGTTCCCATCATGTTCGGCAACATTCTATCAGGAGGTCTTTGGCCATGATGGCGTCTGCATGGCTTCTCATAGCTCTATGGTAATGTTGCCTCCCTCATCTCTGGGGTGCTTCCTCTTGGCCTTCATCCTCACTCTCCTCTTCTTCCTCCTCTTCCTGCTGCTGGTCCTAATCTGAGCAGATGCTCCCTTCTCAGCCTCCTCCAGGTCCAGTATCAAACCACTTCTCAGCGCCAAGTTGTACATCGTGCAGCAGACCACAATGATTCTGGATACTCTGTCAGGTGCATACTTTAGTGCTCCCCTGAGTGTTTGAGGCACCTGAACCTCATCTTTAGAAGGCCAATAGCCTGTTTAATTGTGTGAAGGTGGCTCTCATTATTACACCTCCTCTGCGGTTGAGTTTATGGTTGGCAAAGGGGTGTGAAAAGCCACATTTTCAGGCAATAACACTTATCCTTGAGTATCCATCCATCCATCCATGGGGGCGGGTCAGAGCTGTATTGTTCACAGGTTTGTTTCATCTGTGTTTGATTATGCTAGTTTGGCAACTGATCCTTGTACGCTTACTTGATTGTTTAAGCCTCTGGGGGAAGCTAGAGAGTTAAGTGCTGACACGAGACTGGGAATGTTCTGGTAGGGAACTAGGCTCTGAGCTCTGACCATGTTTGTCTTGGAAATCATGTAAGTTCTAAGATGTTTTAAAGTTCTATAAATAAACTGTCTGGATTTAGAAGTAGGGTCATCTCTGTATTGCTCTGAGATTAGATATAAATAAACCAGGGGAAACATAAGAAAAATTGGCAATGAGGATGGTTGAGAAAAGTTTAACTTTACCAGCTCCAGAACCATTTCTTTCATCGCCGAGAGACACCCACCCCCACCCCCCCCCATGTCATGGAAGTGATGGACTTCAGGGTTCGAGACCTACTTGCTCACCAAGGGGGATGGACAGTCCAAATGTAGCAGCAATCCCTAAGAAAGTGATACTTGTACATTGTCTCAGAGCAGAAGGCCAGTTAATATTCGAGCAGCTCGCAGCTCACAGAAGATATGTCTATGTTTGATATGGCAGTAAGTGCTCTCAAAAAAATACTTCAGGCTAAAGAAAAGTGTGATGATCGAATGATATACATTCTGTCAGAGATCCCAGGAACATGGTGAAACCATCAAACAATATGTGGCAGCGTTACACAATTGGTTTCTACATGTAAATTTGATACACTAAACAACGAACCAATTAACAACCAATTAATTGAAAAGACATCAATTCTACAAATTAGGCAATGTCTCCTCATGGAAAGTGATGATCTAATTTTGGAAAAGGCCACGACCTTGGCAGTCCAAATCAAAATTGCTATGTTAGATTCAAAGCAATTACTTGGAATGCACCCTTATACTCAGGTTAGCAGGCATGGCCTGCCCAACTAGTTCAAGTGCAAAGGTCATGAACAAGGCGATCTCAGCAATCTCATCAATCCCAACCTCATGTGCCCCATCATGGTCAGATGTCTTCAAACAGTGCCCAAACTGTGGAAAAGCTCACCGGGCCACAACGCCATGTCCAGCTCGAGGGGGAAAAAGTACAATTCATTTTCTAAGTGGAACCATTTTGTAAAGTTGTATAGATCGTAGAAGAAGAAGACTTCATCAGTTTGACACATGGAAGAGTCTTTTCCTGTGAGTGAGGTACGACATGTATATACCATCACAAAAGGTAAAGCACAAGGTCATTTCAAAGGGTACTCAGTCAGGACAAACCCTATAAATGCAAACCATGTGGAAAGGATTTGCTCACAGAAGTATGTACAAGGACCATAAAAAAACACTTGGAAGAGAGACCATTCCAGTTTGAGGAATGTAAGGCTTTGTTTCACACTTACTTCTCCCTGCAGGGACATCTGCTGATATACAACGATGAACGGACTTTCAGTCATAAAAGGACACACACTGGAGAGAAGGAGAAGGTTTGTCCATATCGTGGCCAGACATTTGCCAGTAATGGAACATTTTGTGCGCGCATTTGGTGAATGCCCTGCCAGTGTCTCTACAGTGACAAAACGTTCAACAAGAATGACAGATTAAAGATACACATTAGAACGCACACGGGAAAAACCTTACCAGTGCTCAGAAAGTAGCAAGCTTTAGTCAGAAGAGGGGCTTATGTGAACATATGTAGACACCAGCTGCACTTGTGATAGGTCATAACTTTCACATGCCAATGACCACTCTTAACACCATCAACACCAATTAGCGAGAATGTCAGAGTGAAAGCAGGTGAAATTGCAAACCAACAAGGTAAAGTAAAAACATGCTTAGATGAACGAATGGACACAAGGAGTTTGAGTTTGGAGATTGAGTTTGAATCAAATGGTCAAATTTTGACCACAAACTTGCATCATCTCTGTTAGATCCAAAGCAGATCAAGCGGTTGCTCAGTACCAACGCTTATCTGTTGAATGACAACACCAAGTGGAACACTAGAGGCTTGATAGCAAGCAGAACAGGATATTTCAATGACAGTGATTATGGGGATACATTTCTTTTTCCTATGAGTGATGTTGATCATCAAGTTGATCTCACTGGACCACAACATCAAAATCATGGATCTAATCACAGACTGAAGAGAACGTTGTATCTCAAAGACCTGTCTTAGAGAAAACAGGCAAGTTGAACTCTAAGAAATGCCTTGATGTATACATGACTGTTTGGAATGATTTAATTGAAAATAAAGTTTTTAGTTAAAAGGGGGAAAAGCTACAGTAGTCAATGGTTTGTTTGATTAGTCTGGTTTGTTGGTCTGATAACTGATTTTGGTACACTTGCTTGATTGTTTAAGCCTGTGGGTGGAGCTGGAGAGTTAAGTACTGATACCAGACTGGGAAAGTTCCAGAGAGAATTTGGACTCTGAACTGTGAACATGTGGGTATTGGAAATTCTTTAAGTTCTAAGATTTTTAAAGTTCTGTAAATAAACTGTTTGGATTTAGAACTAGAGTCATCACTGCGTTGCGTGGAGGTAAATAAGATGTACGACAACCCAGCGCATATATAACAGGAACATTCACAGCAGCCCAGATTTCCTTAGGGTGAATGAATTGTGCAACTGCCTGGTAGCAGGTGCCCACATGCAGAAATCTTTTGTGGTAGTAACCAATGAGTTCAACACTTAAAGAGTGGTACCCTATCGGCTAATGTACCTCTCCAAATTCTGCATGGGTGCCCTTACTGCCACATGCGTGGAGTCAACCATACCCTGGACCTGGGGGAAGCCTACAACTGAGACAAATTCTGTCACCCTCTGTGTCTGCGATGCAGTGTCTGTCTTGAATGAGGTAAGCTCATTTTCACCCAACCCTGGCAAAAAAGGCATTGGTGATTTGATGGATGCACCTGTGTCCTGCTGATTGTGAAATTCCAAAGAGATCGGCTGCAAAGCCTTGGAATGACCCACTAGCGAGAAAATTGAGGGTTACAGTCACCTTCATGGCCACTGGAGGGTATGCTTCTAGAGTCGCCATGGCTGCAGGTCTTGTTGCAGAAGGATTCAAAGCTCAGCCACCGCCTCTCTAGACAGATGCAACCTCCTCTGGCATTTCCTCTCAGTCATGTTCAGGTAAATTATGATATTACTGTGTCCTTTTGGGTGGGTACTGCCTCATCATTCGCTGTCACCATCTTGCGGGCACTCGGCGTCATGGTTCCTCCTGCCCTTTGATTAATGCACATGGAAAACAAGGCATTTCAGGCTGCTGCTGCTGCACCTGTACCTCTATGATTTTTTTTTGTTCATTCATGGGGATGTGGGCTTCGCTGGCTGGGCCAGCATTTATTGCCTATCCCTAGTTGCCCTTGAGCTGCCTTCTTGGCCGCTGCAGTCCATGTGGTTTAGGTACACCCACAGTGCTATTAGGAAGGGAGTTCCAGGATTTTGACCCAGCCACAGTGAAGGAACAGTGATATATTTCTAAGTCAGGGTGGTGAGTGACTTGGAGGGGCACCTCCAGGTGGTGGTGTTCCCATCTATCTGCTGCCCTTGTCCTTTTAGATGGTAGTAGCTGTGGATTTGGAAGGTGCTGTCGAAGGAGCCTTGGTGAATTCCTGCAATGCATCTTGTAGTTGGTACACTGTGCTGCTACTGTGCGTCGGTGGTGGAGGAAGTGAATGTTTGTGGATGTGGTGCCAATCAAGTGGGCTGCTTTGCCCTGGATGGTGTCAAGCTTCTTGAGTGTTGTGGAAGCTGCACTCATCCAGGTAAGTGGGGAGTATTCCATCACACTCCTGACTTGTACCTTGTAGATGATGGACAGGCTTTGGGGAGTCAGGAGGTGAGTTAATTGTCGCAGGATTCCTAGTCTCTCACCTGCTCTTGTAGCCACAGTATTTATATGGCTAGTCCAGTTCAGTTTCTGGTCAATGGTAACCCCCAGGATGTTGATAGTGGGGGATCAGTGATGGGAATACCATTGAACTTCAAAGGGCGATGGTTAGATTCTATTTTGTTGGAGATGGTCATTGCCTGACACTTGTGTGGTGCAAATGTTGCTTGCCACTTGTCAGCCTAAGCCTGGATATTGTTCAGGTCTTGCTGCATTTGGACTTGGACTGCTTCAGTATCTGAGGAATTGTTCATGGTGCTGAACATTGTACAATCATCAGCGAACATCCCCACTTCTGACCTTATGATGGAAGGAAGGCCATTGATGAAGCAGTTGAAGGTGGTTGGGCATAGGACACTACCCTGATGAACTCCTGCAGTGATGGCCTGGAGCTGAGATGACTGACCTCCAACAACCACAACCATCTTCCTTTGTGCTAGGTGTGACTCCAACCAGCAGAGAGTTTTCCCTCTGATTCCCATTGACTCCAATTTTGCTAGGGCTCCTTGATGCCACACCCGGTCAAATGTGGCCTTGATGTCAAGGGCAGTCACTCTCACCTCACCTATGTACTGAAGGTATATGTCAAAATGAAATTTATTAACTGGAGACCTGACTGGTGAAGACTCTGAGGCTGCAATGCAGACCTGTTGATGGTAGGTCTGCAGTTTTGCTGGGTGTGGCCTGCAGTGCCTCCTCCTTGCACTCCCCCTCCCTGGCAGAGAGTCCCTTGGTTTTCCAGCAGGCTTTGCAGTTTTAAAAGGTGAAAAAAAAGCTGGAAGAAAGTTGCTCCGCTCCAATCTCGTAGTCCTCCCAACCTGGCAGAAGTGGTCATGGCTCGAATCAGCAGACTTGTTTTTTAAAGGTTTGTAAAGAGGAGAGGAAAATGGTGTTTGTTAGGAGAAATTATTCTTCTCCACCTTTTATTATGGAGACCTTGACGTCAGTGGAGGTGCACACGTCTTTTGTACACGAGGTCTTCCTGACCCGCGAAAAGGCCTCTGCAAAATGGCTTGGGGATGGGAAGGCTCAGGAAATTAGGTTATTTTGCATTAAAACTAAGTTCTGCATTTTGCAAGTCAATTTCTGCATCCATGAGGAGACAAAAATCTGGTCCAAAGATGGAGAACTGCTTCAGCCTCAGACAAAGGCCAAGGAGAGGGATGGAGTTAGTGGTGAGGGAGCATATTTTGTGGTGGAGACTAAAGGCAGTTGCAGTGGTTTTACAAAAGGACAACTGTGTTTGACAATTTGGAGCTTTTTAAGGATGTAACTAGTCAGGTGGATAGAGGGGAGCCACGAGATGTAGTATACTTAGATTTCCAAAAGACTTGTGATAAGGTGTCACACAAAAGGTTAATACGCAAAGTAAGGGCTCACGTTAAGGACAGTATATCAGCATGAGTGGAGGACTGGTTAACAGGCAGAAAGCTGAGTGTAGGGATCAGCAGGCATTTCCAAGTTGGCAGGCCACAAGAATGTGGAATGTGAACTCGTGGAATGCCACAAGAATCAGTACTGGGGCCTCAGCAATTTACAATCTAGGTTAGTGTCTTAGATAAAGAGACCAAGAATCATACATTGGATTTTCTGATGATAAGTGTGAATGCAAAGTGTGAAGAGGACACATAGAGGCTGAAAAACAGGTTGTGTGAGTAGACAACAGGGCGACAGATGGAGAATAATCTGGGAAAATGTGAGCTTCACTTGGTAGCAATAAAAAAGCAGAGTATTTTTAAAAAGGTGTGAAACTTATAAATGTTAATATTCAGAGAAACTTAAATATACCTGTACAAGGAACACAGAAGGTACAGCAAACAATTGGGAAAGCAAATGGCATTTTGGTCTTCACTAGGGAATTGATGTACAAGAACAAGGAAGTCTTGCCAAAGTTGTATAGGATCTTGCTTTGACCAAACTTGGAGTGCTGTGCATAGTTTTGGTCTCCATATTTAAGGAAGAATATACTTGCCTTGGAGGCAGTTTGGTGAAGGTTCACAAAATTAGTTCCTAAGGTGAAAGGGTTTTCCTATGATGAGAGGCTGAGTAAATTGGGTCTATAATCTCTGGAATGTAGAAGAATTAGAGATGATCTCATTGAACAATACAATAATCTGAAGAGGCTTGACAAGGTAGACACTGAGAGGTTGATTTTGCTGGCTGGAGAATCCAGAACTGGTGGGGGAGGGGAGGGGGGTGCAGGGGGTGGGGCAGAGGTGCACAGTCTCAGGGGTTTGATGGCACTAAGATGAGAAGAAATTTCTTCACTCAGATTGTGAATCTTTGGAATTCTCTACCCCAAAGGGTTGTGGATGCTCCACCACTGAGTATATTTAAGGCTAAGATAGTAAGATTTTGGTCTTTCAAGGAATCAAGAGATATGGGAAGTTGGCGGGAAAGTGGAGCTGAGGTAGAAGATCAGCCATGATCATGTTGACTGGAGGAGCAGGCTTAAGGGGCTGTATGGCTATTCCTTTATCTCATGTTTTTTTATGATAATGCGGACTAGGGCATGGAAGGTGGCAGTGAGGGTGAGGTTGAACAGATAGGTAGCTGCAGAGATGTCATGGTGAATGGAGGGCCAAAGGATTAGCCAATGTGATTTTGAGAGGTTTTTTTTTCCATTCATTTGTGAAATGCTGGCCTAGCCAGTGACGCCCACATCCCATATATGAATTTAAAAAAAGCCTCTCAAAATTACATTGACGCATCCTTTGGTCCTCTATTCACCATGACATTTCTGCAGCTACCTGTTATAAACTGCCAGTTCTGTTATAAGTGAATTGGAGGAGAGCTTGTTCCAGGGACAGATACAGAAGGAAGTAGGTTTTGGAGAGGTAAGCAGGATGTGGAAGAAGCGTGATACAAGTAACTGATCTGAGGTGACTTTATCTGTGATTGATTCTCTGGGAGTAGCACAACCAAGTGTTGATGTTGTGGACCGTAGAAATTCAACATCCTAAACATTTAGAAATCTTTGTAAATTTGGAGTGAAACTAAAGCCTAAATGGCAATATAGCTGACAGAGACGCTTACCTGGAAGGTGCTTTTCTCCTAGTTCGGCAATAGGAAATTCCCTCCAAATATCTCCATCATCTTGATTCTCATCCAGCCAACGGTTTACAGGAAGACTGATAACTCGTCCAGTATCAAGCTTCTTCAGTTTTACATCATCTAAAAACCAGCCAGGTTTTCCTGAACTATTGTTGTGGCCTATGCGAATTTTGTATATCTCCCCAAGGTCGATTAGATTAATCTGAACAAACAAACATGAAAGATATTTTCTGATAAACCATTCAATTAACCTACAATGTGTAAGAATGTATCTAACAGCATCTAACAAAGATGTTTCAACCAATGTAATGCTGCCTGAATGAATGTCTTATGCCTTACTATGTTAAAACAATGTTGAGGTCAAAGCATAAATTCAACATTTAGTCATATATTAATGCAGGGCAGTTTTCTAAGGACTGTTGCTAAAACCACGGTTGTCAGCAACCTCCAATGTTATAAGAAAGGTTTCCATTTGTTTTCCTAATTTTCAAAAGTGACTACACTTTAAAAAAGTACCTCACCGGTTGTAAAGTGCACTGAGGTATCTTGTAAAAGGCACTATATAAATGCACGTCTTTCTTTTATTTCTTTGTTGATGAAACGTCCTTTACTTTAGAATTTCTACTATAAGCATTGTAGCTATTGGAGACAATCTTGGAAACAAATGAAATAATACTGCAGATGCATCAAGACTCCACTTGGTAGGTTTTCCTGGGTCACCTCCAACCCTGGAGGTCTCCAATGGGAAAAGAAGACAATTCTTGCAGCAGTACATAGGTCAGGTACATTATTTTAGCTGAAATAACTAACCTGTAAGTATGATGCATCATTTTCAAGTTTTTCACATTGATGGGGATGTCAATATGATCTTATTTTTAAAAATGTTTATGCATGTTTGTCAAATTTTTAAAAGAATAAAGCACTATCAAAATACACCAATACATGTTGTTATGAACCTGACTATTATTCCCAGTGCTTATCTGTCACAGAAGTCTTTGTTGTTCATTAGCTAAATATCTGATGTGACCCTTCGTGCTATGCAGATAAAAGTTTTATTTTATTGGTAGGTTTATGAGTAGATGATCAGATCATGAAACAGCCAGTCTGATAAATCATTTATAAGAATAGAATGGAAATGTGAATCACACAGAAACAGAGGAGACGCAAGTTTAAAATTAGCAAGTTAGAAGAAATAAAGTCAGAACGTTTTCCCCCCGAAGATTCAAGTTTCAGGATATAATACAAGTGAAGGTCACTGAAGTATTGAGTAAAAATGGATCAAGGTACAAGTGGAGGCAATTATTGAAACAAATAATTAAAAGGTATAAAGATCTCTGAATGAGGGATAGTTTAGTTTGAGCACACTAGTCTTTTCCTATATCTTCTGCTGTTAAGCATTAAACAAATTGGGTTTAAAATAACTTGGCCATTCTGGTGGACCCCACTTTAACTGTGGATGCAGTCCACCAGCCCGATGCAGATTAGGTGCCCTCCCCCTGGCTCAACATACTTGGGTGGAGTCAGAATTAGAGGGCAATGGCTGGGATGAACTTGACTTAAGTGTTGGAACCATCAAAATTTGTGACCAATGGCTTAGTACTATTTCACATGACTTCCTTGTATTATTCTAAAATGCTTAAATTTAAAAAAATTAAATAAGGCACTTTTTCTTCGAATGTGATTTCTTATAATTGAAAAATGCATTAGATTTCAATAACTTGAATAAAACTTCAATGAACCAAGCAATAAAGTTAGAAATGATTTGATTAATGGATTTATATATCAGAAACTTTTGAACAAACTACCTCTCCAAATTCATGTTTCTTTAATATCAGAAGATAGGTTTCTTGTTTGTATTGAAATTTGACAAATGTTGCTATATTCTAGCTGCAGAATCATAATGATATTTAGGTTTACAGAGCATCTGGTGACCTGATATCAAGAAATCTTGATAAAGACTGACATTTGATAGGGAGACAAACAGCCATCTTTTCATGCAGCACAGATTAACATAATTATTTATAGCAAATTAAATGAACCATTTAATAATATCAGTTTTATCTCTCCAATATATGTGATAATTTAAAAGCATGGTTGTGGGGTTCTAAATATGGGTTTAATAAATGTTTATCATCACAAATATATCCTAATTGTCAATCTTTCATCAAACAAATGTATAACTGAAATGGTGCTGAAAGCTGCATATAGACTGTATATACATATTTACCAGTGATCCTTCCATGCAGGTTCGTGATTTTGGCATTTGGCCAGTCTGCCTCAGCTCTGATTTTGTATTAGCATGTCACTGGTATGCGCTTAATGAAATGCTCCCAAATTCATAGTCATTGTCCCTATTTACCATTTTAAATGCTGTCAGTTGCAAGCTACTCAAAAGCAATACAATCACATGGTAGCTTAAGTATGTTAGCTTAAATTGTTTTTGAAATCATCCTATATATTACCAAAATGAAAGAAAAAGATACATAATCTTTTCAGGATGTTTGAATAAACTCCTTGGGCAGGATCTTCCCCCCATCGGGGGGGGGAGTTGTGCGGGAGCGGGAGCGGGCGGATTCCCGATCGGTGCCCCCAATTGGGGGCACGTCGCCATTTTACATGGGTAGGGCAATTAAGGTCCACCCAGCATGACGTCCGCCAGGAAGTGCTATGCGCTCCCTATGCGGGTGGGGGGCTATTCCCTGAGCCAGGAGTGCGCTCTTTCGCACATGCGCGCGAAAGTACGCACAGGTCTCCCTGAGGCAAAGTGCTGCCCCAGGGAGATTGACTCAGGTTTGAAACATTAAATAAAGATTAGAGAAATAGTTACTGACATGTCCCCTCATGTGCCACTGTCACATGAGCTGGGACATGTCAAATTCTTTTATTTAGACACTTATTACAAATTTTAATACCCTCATGAAACCTCATTCCGCCCGTGGATGAGGTTTCATGTTTCTTCGAAAGCCCACCTGGGCTCCCAGCCTGCCCGCCAACCTTAAGGTTGGACAGGCAGGTCCATTGATTGATTCAATTACTTTATTAATGGCCTTAGGTGGCCATTGACAGGTCGGCGGGTGCGCAGCCGACTCAGTTGTGCGCCCGCCAACCTGAAAACATAAATGACGCAGGGTGACGTTGGGACGCCCGCCCAATGTCACCCTACGTCATTTTACGTGTCGGTAAGCGGGCCCCATCCCCTGCTTGCTGACCGGAAGATGCAGCCCCTTACATATGCAGTATATTGTCGCAAGTACGACATCTAGTGCATTTAAACAGAACTTCAGCATAATTTATTTTGATTATCTGAGATCTGGGCTGAATTTTGGTCCCATATAGGGGTGAGCTTGTAGGCAGACAAGCGCAGAAATTAGCACTGCCAGCTGGCATACTGGTTTCACGGCAGTATCACCCATCCCCATCCTGGGCTATCTTCCCAGATGAGGGATTGTGGGTGAAAGGGCTACCTACCTGCAAGTGGCCAATTGCCTGGAGGCAACCTCCCAGCAATAGATGGGGATGCTATTGCTCTAGGCAGACCCTAGCTGCCTGCCTGGCCAAATTGTAGCTGCAGGCTGTCCCTTCGTCTTCCACAATGTTGGCCCAGCTGCTGAGGCCATTTTTAAATTTAATGTTTCTCAAATTTGGATAGAGTGTGCCTTAAGATGGAGGCACCCTTTCTCCCATTCACCTGAACTGCAGACAGCTGCTCTTTACCGGCTGGAAGACCTCTTATTGGCCCTCCAGCTTCGAGATGCTGCCTACCATTCTTAATTGGATGGTGAACCTGCCCTCTAGCCACTGATTGACCAATTCAGGGAGAATCACTTCCAGGTGATTGTTTCCCACAGAATGCAGGGCCAAGGCCCTCATTTCACCCCGATGTCGGGGTCCTGATCCAAAAGTCCAAATCCTGCCACTGTTCTCACAAATAGTTATGCATTTTGAAAAAATGACTACTAGTTTAATATGCTAATATAATCCTTGGATAATTGCAATTTCTAATGGATTCATTAAATTGCACATTGTGCAGTACAGCTATCAATACAAAATCTAGTTAAACATTATAGAAAAGAAGGCTTTAAATATTTTAGGAAATGAAATAGCTTGGATGAGAGAAGTGCTGTATGAGTTATCAATTCCTCACTGGTGCCTAACTTGATGAGAAAACAGATAGAAAAATAAGTATGAAGGTCAGCATGCCGATTTGCAACTTCCATGAGTTGCAGGTCATTAAAATGAATAGCAAGTGAAGAGTACACTCACTGGAGCGCATACCTCTGCCAGACTGTTTTAACTCCATGTTATAATTATGCAGCTCTTCCTTGAGGCTTTCCCCTGCCTAGTCAATGCTCTATAACTAAAAACTGAAAAATACATCTTTATATCAAGAGCTTCCATCTCACTGAGAAGGCTTCAAGCCAATTCACATCTAACAACCTGCTCTGAAAACTCTGCTGCCACTTTGACAGCTTGACGAATTCTATCACAGCATCTTAGACAATCCAGAACATTCTAAAACAATCAGTAAAATTCTACATTACATAACTCACAACAGTCTAAAAAGGAAGTCATTTCATCCTATCTCCCAATATTAGCAGATCCTTTAAAAAATTCCAGGACCCGGATCCAGAGCCACACCTTTGCCAAAAACTAATCAGCTCTTCCTACATGTGTACTGAGTTTTGTTAAAATCTGTCCATTAGTTTCTGAGATATATTGGTTACAGACAAACAGGCTAACAAAGAGGGATGAAAACATTACCACCGCCCACCATCCATGGCAGAGGTAACTAGTTGGAAGGCGGTGACCTATTAGCACATGTCTATGTTTTCATGTACTGACCTGGTGTATATTTATGGCGTCAGCACAATTAGAGATTTGTGGGAGAGTTCCATTTTCTGAACAAGGTCTCTCATTAGGAGTTCACTCATTAGTGGTCCTGCAGCAGTTTAAATAGTCCTGTTTGTTTTTGCAAGTAAAGGGGAACGTTGTTATAATGCACTCATGACCTAAATGGCTAATTGGTCCAGCAGCAGGATGTCTCAATTTAAAACTAGGGCACGAAAAATATTATTGTACCATGTGTGCCATAGGAAAAAGCTTTTTCTTCCTACAGATCATTGTTCGGTGGCAAGATAAGTTGCTAAGTGTGTCTAGATGGAGGTGGCAATGCATATTAATTCCAACAACACTGTTCAATGGTCCTGGCTGCAGTGCCACAAATAGTCAAGACAACACTCAAAGCTGCATTCACTATCCATCCCAAATTGTCCAGAAAGTGGGCCATCTCCCTGTACTGCTGCAATGATGATAGTACTGCCATGATGCTGTTAAGTAGAGAATTCCAAAATTTTAAATCAGCAACGATGAAGGAAGAGCAGGATGATGTGTGATTTCAAGCGGAAGGTGAAGCTGATGGTGTTCCTATGATATTGTTGCTCTGTACCTTCTTGCAGTAAAGGACACATGGCAGGCAACTCCTGTCAAAGTAATATTTGTGATCTGCTGCAGAGCATCTTGTAAAGAGTACACACTATTACCATATAGGAGGCATATGGAGAGATGGATATTGAGTCCAATGACAAAGGTGTGCACAAGCAAACTTTTTACTTTGAACAAGGTTGTGCATTTTGAGTGTTGTTACAGCTGCACCCATCCAGTTGCATGCTAAGCATTACATCACACACCTCATTTGAAATTTGAAGATGATTTAGGGACTTTGAGCAGTCAGGTGAGCTACTTGTCTCAGAGTACTAACATTTGCTCTGTCCTAATCATGGCATTGATATGACTGGTTCAATTAAGCTGCTGGTCAATGATGACCCCATGCATGTTGATGGTGGAGTCACTGTAGCGAACAGCCCCAATTTTGACCTTATGGCAGAAGGAAAGACATTGATGTATCACTTAAAGATGGTCAGACATAGGGTACTGATACTGAAGTACTCTTGCAGTGGTATCCTGAGGCTATAAGGATTAGCCTTCAAGAAGCAGGACCGTGTTCCACGGTATGAGTTAGGGCCTTGACTGTCACCCATCTTTGTGCCTGTCAGAGTACTAGTGAGTAACAGATGATGTAACTTGAATTGGCTGTCAATAGATTAAAAGGAATTTCTATAGGGACAGTTAAAAGGCAGAAATCAGGCAAGTGAGAATTACAATCACCTTTGGTGCTTACCTGATGAAGTCTAACTCACTTCATGCAAGTTTCTCCGATTTTAACCTGCAACCTTCATGATTTTCAGCTTGAATGATCACTTAATAAATTAAAATTTTACTGCAACATATTTTACCTTTTTAAAATAGTTTTGCATAAATATTCAAGTTAAAACAACATGGGCTTCATTGATTTCAATGTAATGAATATTGACTGGATTCTGTGAGAGGTGGGAAATCCACTGAACCAGGCAATTAAGTCTAGAAAGCTAGCCCCAGATAAACCTTGTACAATTGCTGTAGTCTATCCAAAGAGATTAATTTCCTCCTTTATGTAATTTCAGTATTTAGATAAAATTGCAATTCAGTGCAACTAGTATCAACCAGACTAAGAAGGATTTTGCTACCTACAATCAAATGGTCTTGGGCCTTGGATAAAACTGATAAACCAGACGTCTTGTATGCATTGTGTAAAGAATCTTTGTGGTTTTATCAATATAACAGGCTATCGGGCTGGATCTTCCAAGGACTAAGAATTACTACTTTTGAAGACAAGTCTATGAAAGAAAGGAGTAATTGAAACTGAATTGTCATTTGATTGATTAAGACACCTGGAGCTGGATTTTTTTTTTCCTTTTTTGTATTCATTTATTCATTGTTTTATCCCTTTTTTTAACATCCCTTTTTCCATCCTTTTTCCGGAACCACCACCCACTTCCCCCACCCCACTCCCAAAAGTACCATCTGTTACTTGTTCTATGTTGCTCTTTCAGAGTGATTACCCTTGTTCGGTTATTAACACATTCTGCTTTCTTACATTTATGCCACTACTAGCACCTCCTTTAGCCCTTAGCACTGCCATTAACACCCACTTTGTCCTTTTGTCCATGACATCTTTGCCAATCTCTCCTTAGCCCCGCCTACTGCTGGCCTTCTATCCAGCTTCACTTGCTTCACCCATCTCCCCTTAAACAGTACAAATTTCATCACATTTCTACTTCTCTTTAGCTCTGAAGAAGTCATACAGACTCAAAACGTTAACTCTGTCTTTCCACAGATGCTGTCAGACCTGCTGAGTTTTTCTAGCACTTTCTGTTTTCATTTCAGATTTCCAGCATCCGCAGTATTTTGCTTTTATCTAAATTCTACCAACGCTGCCACTATGTAAGTATGATGATATGAGTAAAATAATCTGTACCATGAAGTAGAGAAGCAGAGACAGAATTGATGAGGCCATCTTTGTTGAAAGGTGGTAAACTTTGATGAACATCATTTTTTGCTGTATTGTGCTTCAGGGCTTCTCTGAAGACATCTGTCATTTATAGATAGTGCTAGGGAAAATACTTATATCCCCCAAACACCATATCATACCCCACTAATCAGAGTACATTCCCTTTATCCCCACTTTTGTCTCTGACTTTTAAGCAATTACAAACCCAAGTCACAATGTCACCTCCAATTCCTCACACTTTCAGTTTTGTTAATAATTTCCTGTGTTTAACTTTATCAAATGCCTTCTGGAAGTCTATATAGACAATATCTATAGACATTCCCTCCTCCACCAAATTAGTGATTTCCTCAAAAAATTAAATTAGATTTTTGAGATCCGTATAACTTCAGTTACATTATTTTCTCCTTTATTATTTATTTTACTTCTATTGAATGCAATAAGTTCCTCCCCTTGATTGATTTTTATGTTCCCTTGTACCAACGGTAGATAGTCCTCTTCCACTACAGTAGTAACAATTAGGACAAACAATTGTACTAATTGTCTAAATAAATCCTGATTAGGTGTATACAGTGCAGAATATTGGTCAAACCTCACCCTTAAGTCTCTAAATGAATGCAGAGGTCACTCTCTGGGTCATCTGCCAATATGGCATCTAAGAAGTTGCTGATTTTCAATAATACATCGACCAACCTCAAGTTTCCACAATCAATAGTGTTTTCCATAATTTGTTTTAGCCCCAGTAAGAACCCTGCTCAGTTAGTAAGCATTGACTGCCACTATATCCCATTTTTGCCTGGCTGTCACATCAGCAGAAAGGTGTTGAGCAACAAGGAAATAAGCTGTCTCACCACTTTTCACCGGTTTTGACTACTATAAATAGTGGTAACATTTGTCTCACAAAGAGTACAAGTCACAAATTACTGCTGGCCGCGACATACACTATTATCTTTTAGCAAGCATTAACCACCATCAATGGTACTAAGATTACAAGTGATGAAATAGCCTCCAGATGTCCCAGTTCTTTGGTTGCAGACACTGAATTGTCAAGCCAGCTAAAATTCAAAATAATGTGTGATTAACCTCTCATTATGATTCTGTGGGGTCTTCCTCAGAGAAATATAGAATGCAATGATGTGATATTCAGGATTACAGCAAATATGTGCAAATCTCATTAGACATCCAGTTTCAACGGAAATCAGGTCAAAGCTCCATAACGTGCTGCATGTTTGATTGGCACTCCTTAGTGACACTCCAGATACTAAAGAAATTTTAACTTGATAGTAGGGCACAGGAAATCCATAAGTGCAGTGCATTTGTCAGTGACCTTTTGTTTTAAACTCGGCCACTGCATTTGCAACTGATTTATGGGTTTCCTGATCATTGGTTGAGTGGGTGTGGTGATGGTCCACGTGAGTAAATTTCAACTTGAGTACTTAAAGTCACACTTCAAAGATGAGTCAATAGATGCTAGAGATGAAAGAACAAAAGAAGGAGCTGTCAGAATGGAATCCCAACTTTCCAAGTTGGCGCCTCACTTTAGTGATGCCTCTCTGGCTGTGATCCTGGAAGCTGTAAGTGCCCTGCAGAGAGATACTGTTCCATACTGACAGGAGAAAGAAGCATCTTACTGAAAGCCAGGACTGGAGGTTGCTCAGGAAGAAGTAGTTGGACTGTTGCTTTTGTATTTAATTAGAGTTGAAGTACTTGCAATTTTTGGAATGCTTTTTTTGAATCCTTCTGGGTTCACTGCCAAAAATGGTTTACTGATCTAATCAGGCAAGTGAAGTGAGTCCTGCAGCAAAATAAATACATCAGGTGTAGTTGAACACACCAACTTCCCTCACCCCTTACTCACTTACTCTACACATTAATATTCCGCCAACTTACCTTGCATCAGTTTATGCACTTCCCCATAACCCCATCTGTCCATCCATCATCAGGATTGATGAAATCTTAACCTCAGTTGTTCAACGTCCCAGTGATCCCCAACATGCTGGCATTGCTGCTCATTGCTGGCAGGAATTGTGAATGGGTCATGAGAGGGCAATGGTAAAAGGGGACTCTGCTCAAAGCACTTCCAATTCTCATCTATTGCACGCACACCCCCAGCCCCCACCCTGGAAGTACCTTGTGTTGCGATGGCTGAGTCTGCCCCTGCGCAGTTGCAAGTGAGGCAGTCTTTGGCGGGACCCTCAAGGGCTCCAAAATCTAGAGGACATAAGCCAAGAGCATCGCAGTAGTCAGAGCAGGGACCTGAGTAGCCTGCCTCGATGTCTACTAAAGCCACAGGATTGCACCATGTACAAATTCTGGGAAGAGGAAGAGTAAAGATTTGTTGTCACACAAAGGTATTCATGTGGACATGGTACGCAATGTTACATTGTTAAGTTTCTACTTCATTTTTGAACCACATAAGTATTATTTGTTCACACTACTTTCCATCTTGACTATTTTTTTATGCTGACTGGCGAGTGACCTTTTCACTCGTGATGAATGGTAGGACAATAGTTAACCCAGAGCAATAGTTGTCTGTAACGGGGATGCTCAGTTGATTTCAAGGCTGCTTTTTGTTGGGGGTTGGTGGTGGGGGGTGGGGGATGGGGGCTGGGTGGGAGTGTGTTTAGCATGTGTCTGCCAGGTGGGTACACTAATGGAACTCAACTGAACCTTGCCGTTATTGAGGCACTCCAGGCAGCAACATACATTGCTGCTGGTGCACTGGCTGCATTATGTGCCTCTCCCTCCTCTAAAGAGGCTTTGTACTCTGCCCCTTGCTCCTCTTAAAGGTCCAAACCTCCTTTCTGTGCAACATTGCACTACAGAGCGCAGCACACCATGACCATTCTGGAGACTCTGGTTGGTACATATTGAAGGGTGCCTCCATGGCTGTCCAAGCACCTGAAGCACATCTTCATTATCCCAATGATTTTCTCAATGACACATCTGACTATCATATGGCTTTCATTGAAGTGCTCCTGGGCTTCATTGGTTAGTTCCCACAGGATGTTATCAGCCTCGTTTTAAGTGATTATCCCCTGCCTCCAAGCAACCAGTAGGTAATTCTGTGTCCAGATGTGAAGAGGCTGGTTGGAGGGGTGCGGTTGCAGCTGCTGAGGAATCTTGCACACATCTGCATAAATCTCTTTTTTCCTGTTGTGCACCAGCTGTACATTGATGAAGCCCTTGTGATTGAAGAATACTCCTGGCGATCTGGAGGCTGCTTTAATTACCACGTGTCCAGTCGATAATCTTTTGTACCTGTGGCAAGCCAGCTAGAACCACAAACCTGAGCACCTACTCATTCTGACTGGTATCATTGGCGGCAAGGTCTATAAAATTGTTTGCCCCGGCAAACATGATAGCAGTCATCTGTATGATGAATTGTGAGTGGTTGACTCCAAGATCCTGAAAATGTCTCCATCAGATCCCAGGAAATATCCAGAGGAAAAAATGTTTGGAGTGGTGGTGACTTTGAAAGCTGATAAAATGTGGTCACAAGGTTTCAGGGCAATGCTCTGCACCATGTTGGAGCTGAACTCAACCAGAATGGAGGATGTCTGGCAGGCCTGCCAGTATACCAAGCATCATGGCATGCATCGTCATCAACGTTCTCCTGTAGGTCGCCATCAAAGACCCTCCTTTGAGCCCCCTGCAGCACAACTTGTCTATGATCTTGCCCTCAGTGGAGTTGGTACATAATCTACCCTTTCCTCCCTGGCTTGATTTCTGCTCTGTGGTGCCCAGTAACTCACCATGTGCCGATTCCCACTCTTTACTAGCCTCTAAAAGTTCATAGAGACCAGTCTCTGAGCTGGTGGTTGGGACTATAAGATGAAGTGACAGCATCTTCATCACTGCCGTGGGGTTGCTCTCCCTTTTCCTCCTGTGCAGTGCAGAGACTTTCCAGGTGGAATTTCTTGACTATGTGAAAGCATGAAACTAAAAAGGGAGGCTTGGGGTGAGGGAACAGTTGGTGGGGAGGAAAGCTTGAGTTCCATGGTCACACTATCTGCAGCTTCCAATTGATGTCACATCTCAGGATGAGGGTAAGGAGGGAATTGAGAAGAGTGTTACAGACAGGAGGGGGGTCAGCTCACACAGCACTGTTTTCCTCTTTCTACCCGTCTGTAAACAGAAGGTGTTTTGAATTAGTTTGTTTTAAAGAATAAGCAGTGATGTATTTTTTTTAAACCCGGTTTTTGTGTGATTCAATTTTACTAATAAACCCGCAGCAAACTCGAGTTAGGATTAGCTCAGCAGGTTAGTTTATTGTAAACATTCAAAGCCCATGAAAAGGAGCGTTTGCAACTTCCCACTCTGCATTCATGCAGTAAAGGGAGGGTTAGAGGAAAGGAGTTTACAGTACAAGGACCACAGAGAAAATCAATATTGGTTCATGTGAGTTCCAGAGTCCCAAAGTCAGAGACCAATGAGGAAGTCTTTCTGGCTGGAGGTTGATGTTGTAAGGTTCGCTTTTTCAGATGGCGTTGATGTCGCAAGATGATGTAGGCACTCAGAGGTAGCGTCAGTTCTGTAGGCAATGATACAAAATCTTCCAATAGAGTCAGGTTAGATGGGCCGAAGGTCCAACCTGGACAGAGGTTGCTTCTGTGTAGCCTGCCAGTTAGATGTCAAAAAGCAGACTGGCTGCACAGCTCAGTGAGGCAACATTAAACTGCTCAAAAGGCCAGAGTCTTGGATCATGAGACCTCCCTTCTCTACAGTGACTTCAACAAAGGATGTTTATCCAGCGTATGGAATTTGGCTTTGTTTTCAAGACTGATAATGCCTTAGCCATTATGGGTTGAAAGGGGTGCCATTCGTGTTGAGAGTCTGGTGTTTGGGAAGCTATGGTCTCAACAGACCCATGGACTCCGCTGGCAAGTTTAGTTTATCAAATGCAAATGGAAGTTCTGTAGCTCTCTTTGAAATTGGTCTGTTCAGTCCCAGGTGGTCAGTTAGAAGCTCCTTAGGCATAACGAGGTATGACATTCCCAAAACTGAGAAGAGAATTATTTTGTTCTGGAGGCCACTGGGGATGATTTCCAGACAGAGGGTCAGCCATCTTAATTGTCTTTGTGCAAGAGAAAAGTCCAGTTTAAAAATAAGAATTAGTAATAAGGATAAAGTTTTTAAATATATACAGGGTTTAGTTTCTGTCCCATGTTGGAGGAACCCAACAAGACATAAGGCAACCACTTAACATCATCTCATGATAGCCTCTGCGGTATTGGCTGTCACCAGTCTTGTTTTTTTGACCTGATAATTTGAACAACTATCTCCTTCAGGGGGCTGAGAGGAAGGCATTCCTGCCCACTGCTGATTCTCCAGCTATCCCTCCTATTGAGAGCGACGTTCTCCTGCAATAGAGAGGGTAGAACAACAGTGATTCTGTTGCAAAGTATTTGGATTATGTTGCTGTCACAGGTGAATATCTGGAGGTTTGTGGAGGCAGTGAGATGTGGGTATGATGCTAGTAGTATTGGTAGGTATGTGTGGGAGAGGTAGAGCTTTGGAAGGTCAGAGATGAATCCTGAGAGCCAGGAAGTGCTGCTGGGTGAATGCTCTTCTGATGTTTTATTTATGAAATGTACTGTATATATTCACTCATCTTAACTACATGCGTGAAGTTATTACATATTTTCTGGCACTGCTGCCATGTCCTTGGGGCCAGACTCTGAGCATTAACCTCTTTGGTCATATGCTCACACTATCTTCCCCGGTACATCCTTAAGGGCTTCTTGCCAGCCTGCAGAAACATTGCTTCTCTCCTGGACTCCCCATTTCTCACTAGTGCTTCCAATGCAGCGTTGCTGAATCTAGGAGTCATCCCCCTTGCAAGCGGAGCCTTTTCCCTGCACCTGAAGAATTCCACTTTCATTGACCACCAGCCTTCACTTCAACAGTGCAGCTTCCCTTGGATAAGTAGTTCCCTTTAAGAAGAAAAGGCTAGCTGAACTGAATGGTTTATAATTCTACTTGGCCCAGCTGCTGAACTGAGAGACCATAGGCAACATTTAGCAGAGGAAAGCAGCACATGAGTCAATTGGGCCAATGTTACAACCATTTAGATAAGGTGGCATGTTACAGTTCACTCGGAGTCCAAGTAGCTGTGACAACATGTACTTTTACATGCATGTTGTAGTCTGGAGCTGTGGATAGTGCTGTGCATAGAGGTTCCAATGTTCTTTCCATCACATGGCTGACCAGAAACCTCTCCCATTCTTACTGCCTGCCACTGGGGTGTGTAGGAAGGGTTTACGGGTTGATACTCAACCTGTTTGGCTACATTATGAACACACCTTCCTTAACCATCAAGTCCTGGGGTGGAGCTTGAACCTAAAGCTTCTGGTTCAGAGGAAGGGTGATAGCCAATGTGCCACAAGACCTCCTCTCAGGTAAGGTCAGGACACCAAATTTGCATCTACCTATCTAGAACTGAACCTGCATGGGCAGTTTTGCAAATTGCGACCTCCATGTCCAAAAAATGGGGCTAATCAATTTCTAGCCCCAGATGTATGTATGTATTTGAAATTTTATTTGTAATGTGTACACTCTTACAGGATAATACAGATTGAACATTTAACTTCAGCAGGGATGCAAAATTGGTGGTATCAGATCGGTTGCCTGTATATACCCTGCCTCATTTCCCTTTATTCAGCTCCCTACTGCTTTTGAAATTTGTCCATGTCCTCTCCTGGGGCAGGATTTTCTTCCCATTGTGGAGACGAGAACAGAGGAGAATAGGTGCAGAATTTTGTGTGGCTGACTGATGTGCTAGTTTGGTGGCAACATTCAGTACCCACCCCACCCCACCCCCAGCTATTTTGGTGGAGTCCAGTTTAGAGTGGAATGGCGATGCATCAGCAAGCGGTAGGTAGCTTGTCAAGATAATTTAAAAGCTGCGTCTCCTGCCAACGCAAAATGGCTGCGTGTGCATGCGCACTGGCTCGCGCGAACATCACTCTGCTCAGTCGGAAAGCTGTTAATGTCTTGATTGATGTAATTCTGGTACAAGATGGTGGGCCAAAATACATTTAGTATTGAGTAATTGGGACAGACTTGGTTCATAACCAAACATTTAAATTTGAGTCAAAACAAAAACAGAATTACCTGGAAAAACTCAGCAGGTATGGCAGCATCGACGGAGAAGAAAAGAGTTGACGTTTCGAGTCCTCATGACCCTTCAACAGAACTAAGTAATATTAGGAGAAGGGTGAAATATAAGCTGGTTTAAGGGGGGGGGAGAGAAGTTGGGGGTGAGGTGGTTGTAGGAACAAGCAAGCAGTGATAGGAGCAGATAATCAAAAGATGTCACAGACAAAGGAACAAAGAGGTGTTGAAGGTGGTGATATTATCTAAGAGAATGTGCTAATTAAGAATGGATGGCAGGACACTCAAGGTACAGCTCTAGTGGGGGTGGGTGGAAAGACCGACAGGGCATTACAGGTATAGATTTAAAAATAATGGAAATAGGTGGGAAAAGAAAAATCTATATAAATTATTGGAAAAAACAAAAGGGAGGGGGAAGAAACGGAAAGGGGGTGGGGATGGAGGAGGGAGTTCAAGATCTAAAGTTGTTGAATTCAATATTCAGTCCGGAAGGCTGTAAAGTGCCTAGTCGGAAGATGAGGTGCTGTTCCTCCAGTTTGTGTTGGGCTTCATTGGAACAATGCAGCAAGCCAAGGACAGACATGTGGGCAAGAGAGCAGGGTGGAGTGTTAAAATGGCAAGCAACAGGGAGGTTTGGGTCTTTCTTGCGGACAGACCGCAGGTGTTCTGCAAAGCAGTCGCCCAGTTTACGTTTGGTCTCTCCAGTGTAGAGGAGGCCGCATTGGGAGCAACGAATGCAGTAGACTAAGTTAGGGGAAATGCAAGTGAAATGCTGCTTCACTTGAAAGGAGTGTTTGGGCCCTTGGACGGTGAGGAGAGAGGAAGTGAAGGGGCAGGTGTTGCATCTTCTGTGTGGGCATGGGGAGGTGCCATAGGTGGGGGTTGAGGAGTAGAGGGTGATGGAGGAGTGGACCAGGTTGTCCCGGAGGGGCAACCTACGGAATGCCGCCAGGGGGGGTGAAGGGAAGATGTGTTTGGTGGTGGCATCGTGCTGGAGTTGGCGGAAATGGCGGAGGATGATCCTTTGAAAGCGGAGGCTGGTGGGGTGATAAGTGAGGACAAGGGGGACCCTATCATGTTTCTGGGAGGGAGGAGAAGGCGTGAGGGCGGATGCGCGGGAGATGGGCCGGACACGGTTGAGGGCCCTGTCAACGACCGTGGGTGGAAAACCTCGGTTAAGGAAGAAGGAGGATGTCAGAGGAACTGTTTTTGAAGGTAGCATCATCAGAACAGATGCGACAGAGGCGAAGGAACTGAGAGAATGGGATGGAGTCCTTACAGGAAGCGGGGTGTGAGGAGCTGTAGTCGAGGTAGCTGTGGAGGTAGGCTTGTAATAGATATTGGTGGACAGTCTATCACCAGAAATTGAGACAGAGAGGTCAAGGAAGGGAAGGAATTTAAATATGAGTGTTCGCAGTATAATTGAATTCAATTTGAAATTTGAAAAGGAAAAATGTTTTGAAAAGGATTTACAGTATAATTGCAAACCGCCTTGAGGGAATGACTGCAAATCAAACATCTAAATGTATCAACGCCACAGCGCCCACTACCACCAACACCCCTGCCCCCTCGTCCACTCCAAGTTTGGAAACTTTGTTCTATCTGTGATAAGTTTGAAATGGGGAAAATTCCCATTAATGTCTGTACACTGTATATCCTGATGCTTTTTCTGCAAATCCAATGGGAGTTCCTGTCTCTTTGGAACCGGAGATGCGTCCAGGTGCAGTCAAAGTTTGTGTTGGCTTTCTTTTTCACAGAAAAACAAAACAGTAAACATGGCAGCAAAAACCTAGAACTGCACATGCATGGCGTTGGCAGCAAACACAGCCTAATTTAAAGGCCAATAAAAGGTCAGCTATCAGAGGCCAACTGGCATTTTCCAGCAGGTCCCTGCGGAATCGGAAGTACGTCAGCTGCCTACAGGTGATCTCCTTGCAGCAGAACAAGGGCCAGCATTCTAGGATGCCTTTAAGGCCCCCCACTCACTTTGTTCCAAAAAACCCCATCCCCAACCCCCAAACCGCACCCCTCCCCACCCCAACCCCCACTCTCTCTCTCTCTCAATCTTACCTGCAACAGCAGGTTGTGGCTCCTTCCTGTTGGAGGACATCTTATTGGTCCTCCAGTTTTGACAGCCTGCTCGCTATCCTTAATTGGATGGCAAACGTAGCTTCTGACCACTAATTGACCAATTCAGTCACAGTGTGAGTTCGGGACCTCAATTTGATTCCAAAATTAGGGTCCAAATCCAAAATTCAAAATCTTGCCCCTGGTCTTTTGTACCTCTATTTTTATGTCAAATTCTCAGTAGCTCACTTCCCTCTTGATGATTGCTATTCTCAACAACAGAGTGCAGCAATTTGTATGTTGTAATGTAGCAGGTCAATCTTTTCTATTAATATTAGGAGCTAGAAAATTCATATTAAATAAAAATAATTATCGAGAAATCTACAGACAAATTACTATCCTCTAAAATTGAGTTTAGATTATGGCCCTGATTTTCACCATGATGAAAAGGCTCTCCGTCATGGCGAAAATCCCGGATTGGCCAAAAATTCTAAGTCCCGCCCCTGAACCCAGCATTTCCCACCTTTGCAGGGTTGGGATTGGAGTCAAGCCAGAGTGTGTGCATGCGCAATTCACCCGGGGTAATTTAAATCACCCAGCTGCCTCTATTGAAGTAGGATTTTGGAAGAACAGGAGTGTGGAATTCAGAGTGTGCAGATTGGAACAAATAAGGAGGTCTGAACTTGGTGGATGTGTTTGCATAACCGGGGTACTCCTTTGAAGAGATTAAGTACCGCTTTGCATAGGGTCCTGGGACACCTTTAGGAGAGGCAAAGCACCCTTTGAGAGAGGTAACGCACCCTTTGGGATTGTTATAAATGAACATGGTTTACACTTTTTATGCATAAAATCATTGGAACTGTCAAGCTGTCAAAGAGCTGTCCAGCTAGCAATGAACGGTCTTGTTGTCAAGGAACTGTTCAGCCATCAAGGAAATGTTAAGGAGCTGTCCATCTGTCAAAGCTATCCATGAAGTGTCAAGGCTATCAAAGCCCTTTAGGAAGTGTCAAAGCTGTCAAGTAACTGTCCAAGGATACTAGATGAGTTGGCATGGGGGAGAGGAAGAACAAAGGGTGGTGGGTGGGGGCCATGGGTTGGCATGCGTTTCATTAAATTGGCATGGGTGTATGGGCAGTGGGGAGGGTAGAGGGACACTAAATTGACATGGGGGTATGGCGTGCAATCGTGGTTGTTATGACCCACCCTAAGGTGAGGTTCCCCAAAGTTGTTGATCCAGGCAAGATCCCTCAATTTGTCACCATCTGGCTGGGACAGCCCCAAATTGTTACCCCAGGTGAAGAAGGATGAACTGGCCCTGTCTTTATTCAGACCCCCTTTCTGTTGGTCGCAATGAGATTTAATCTAAAAAGGATCCCTTTTGAGGACACCTTTTTCCCCAGACCCAATCATTCTGGTTTTGAAGGTGCCAACTTGAGCAGACTTTCTTCAGTCAAAGGTAAGAGTAAGTTTATTAACTACTAAAGGCAAGAAAAGATAAACTACATGCATATATGATCATACAGGTTACAAGTAAGAATTTAGTTTGAAGTAAGTGAATATATATATAGATTAAAAAATGGTACATGGAACAGACCTTGACTCATAGAGAGTAAGTGATTGAGCATTGTGGTTGTTGCAATTCAAGATTCCAGTAGCATTTACTCCGGTAGGCGAATAGTCGGATTAGAGGTTCTAGTAGAGTTGACTCCAGTAGACGAATAGTCAGTTTTGAGGTTCCAGTAGTGTTGCATTAGGTAGAGAAATAGTCGGCTTTGAGGTTCCAGAGGTGTTGAATTTGGTAGAGAGCGAGAGAGCTTGGGATACCTGCAAAAATGGTGATATGCGGAGATACTGTGTGTGGCTGGTACTTCTGAGTCAAACTGCCAGCACTTGCTCTCTCTCTCAGAACACCCACCAACAGATGGACACCGGCACAGCTTTTCAGCTCACTTTTAACCCCTCTTTTGTATATTCCAAGTGGGAAACGAATTCACAAATCTGTCTGGGCATTGCTCACAGGATTTCTTGATGAGATGATACTCATCTCCCATTATGTCCCATTGTCTCTACTGGAGGGAGCAATTAGTTTCTGGATGTCTTTAGAAGCACCTTGCCTGGCAACAGGGTGTGGTTCCATTACCTCTTAGGGAGTCACCTTGCAGCATTCCAGCCTGTGACTTGTGTGCATTTTTTAAACACTCAGGTCTTATTTTTAAAGTCCAATATTTCCAGACGCAATTTGGTATTTTTTCCTTCATTATCATGGCACTTCCCCTCCTCCCCAGAATGAAATGAGATTCATTCTCATTTCATTACAAAAAAAGGGAAAAACTTACAAACAACAAAGCAGTCTCATACTCATATTCATTCTTTTAGCAATGGTCAGTTTATCTTTCTCTGTTCTAACTGGGCTCCTTTAAGTTCTGGTCAGGGCGTCTGCAATCACATTTGATTTCCCAGGAATGTGGGTGATTTTTAAGTGGTATGGCTGGAGGACCAAACTCTAATGGAATAACCTGGCATTCTAGGTCTTAAACTTTTCCACAAAAGTTAGCGGATTGTGGTTGGTATAGACTGTGGTCTCTCTGTACCCATTTCGGACATATATCTCAAAATGTCTGTAGGCCAGTAATAAACCAAGGGTCTCCTTCTCTGCTGTGGAGTACCGTTTCTGATGTTTGTTGAGCTTTTTAGAAAAGTACCCGATTGGTCTCTCTATTCCGGATTCATCTTCCTGTAGGAGAACAGCCCCTACCCCGATGTCACTTGCGTCAATGGCTACTTTAATGCCTGACTAAAGTCTGGGGCTGCAAGCACGGGCTCACCTATTAAAATGGCCTCAGCTTTTTGAAAGCTCTCTGGCATTTCTCAGTCCATACTACCTTTGCTTTTTTCCGTAGTAGGTCTGTCAGTGGGGAGGCTACTGTGTTAAAGTGTGGGATGAACTTGCAGTAGAACCCACACATCCCCAAGAACCTCATGATTTCTCATTTTCTGGTAGGAATGGGGAACTGGGCCAAGGCTTGTACCTTGGCAGCCCTGGGCAGTATCTGTCCTTGACTTACTACGTGTCCTGAATAGGTCACTTTAGCCTTAGTGAACTCACTCTTTGCGAGATTGACCATTAAGTCAGCTGACTGTACTCTCTGGAAGAGGGCTTCCAGTTGCTCTAAGTGAGTTTCCCAGGTGGCGCTGTGCACTAGGAGGTCATCCAGGTATACAACGCAATCGGACAAACCCACCACTACCTGGTTCATCAACCTCTGGAAGGTAGCTGGGGAATTTCGGAGTCCGAAGGGCATAACCCGACACTGGTATAACCCGTCTGGAGTTACAAAGGTAGAAATTTCCTTCACACGGGCCGTCAAGGGAACCTGCCAGTATCCCTTGAGCATGTCTATCTTCGTGATATAGGCTGCTTTATCTACCCTATCTATGCAGTTTATCGGGTAGGAGTCAGCTCAAGTCACTGCATTAATTTTTCGGTAGTCAATGCAGAACCTTGTGGAGATGTCTGGCTTGGGCACAAGCACAACTGGGGAGCTCCATCTACTGTTGCTAGGCTCTATTAGTTGGTGCTCCAGCAAGTAGTTAATCTCCTCCCAGGCCTGAGCCAGCTTCTCCGGGCCTAGACAGTAGGGGTGTTGCGTTATGGGAGGGGCCTCTCCCATAACCACATCATGTAGGGCTAGGATGGTGCAGTCTGGCTGGTCTCTGCACAAGACTTTAAATGCAGTGAGCAGCCTCATCAGGTTTGCTCGCTGTTCCGCACCTAGGTGAGAACAAGGAGTCTAAGTTGGCTAGTATTTCTGTATTGGTTAGCTGGGTAGTAGGGGGGTTCAGTGTGGGCCTCACTCATGTCTCCCTCCAATTCATCCCCACTGCTACCCTCCTTCTCCAGGTCGGTGGTAACGGGACAGACTGCTACTTGCTTGTCCCCTTCTCGGCTGTGATATTGTTTAATCATGTTTACATGACACAGTCTTTGCTTTTTCCCCTGATCTGGGGTCTCAATTAGATAGTTCACTTCCCCAAGTTTGCTACTCTGTATGGGCCACTGAACCGGGCCTGTAAGGGTTCACCTGGTATTGGTAGGAGCACTAACACATAGCTTCCTGGCTGAAAGGTTCAGGCCCTGGTATGTCTGTCAGCCTGTTTTTCATAACCATCTGGGAGATTTTCAAGTGCTCTCAGGCCACCTCTCAGGCTCTCATGAGCCTATCCCGGATCACGGCTACATATTCCAACGTGGAGAACTCCTCCTTCTGCTCTAAAAACCTCTACTTGATTAGTTTTAGAGGCTCTTGTACTTGGTGCCCGTAAACTAATTCAAACGGAGTAAACCCAGTGGACTCATTGGATGGTAGTGAGCAGAAGGAAACCTAGTCCTTTGTCCCAGTCATGGGGGTACTCGTGGAGTATGCCCTGATCAATTATTAGGGTTGTAGTGCCCCCTGCTACTGCAGGTGATATGCTGAAGACTTCAGCTGGAATATTTTGGACATGAAATTTGAGCCCTGATCCAACTGGATCTTGGTGGGTAGACCATGTCTGGTAAAGAATTGGGTCAATTCCCTCACCATGGTTTTGTCAGATATGGTTCTCAGGAGAACAGCCTTGGGGAAATGGGTAGCCACATCTATGATGGTAAGGATATACTGGTGGCCCCTTTTTTGTTTTGGGCAGGGGTCCCACACAGTCCACTAACACTTTGCTGAATGGTTCCCCAAAAGCCGCATGGGAATCATAGGTGCAGGTCTTATTGCAGGTTGGGGTTTTCCCACAACCTGGCACATGTGGCAGGTTCTGCAAAACCTTACTACATCCCTGTGGAGGTGCAGCCAGTAGAAATAGAGATGCAGGCTTGGGTTTTGCATATATCGACATGCCCAGCCATCGGAATTTCGTGAGCTAGCCACAAGATTTCTCCACAGTACCAGGGTGCACTACCACTTGGTGGATCACTGTCCACTCCTCATTTGCAGGTCTGTGAGGGGGTTTCCATTTCCTCATCAGCACGTCATTTTTAATGTAGTCGCACTCAGGGACTTCTTCTGCCTCAGCCTCATTGTGAGCAGTCTGAGCTAATGTTTTTAACTGTGGGTTTTTAACTGTGGGAAGACTTATCACCTCCTTAGGGTCCTCTAGACTCCCGAAAAATGGTTTCAGATAACCAGACCGGAGGGTCGTCTGTCTGCAGTGCCACTTCAGCTTCCTCTGTTGGAGCTTGTTGGACCATAGACCGCATTAAGACACAGTTAGGGAAAATACCAGGCACTTTCTCCTGCAGCTGTTTAATCTCCTTGACCTCAATGGGCTTCTCTGAGACCACTGGAGATGCTATTACCTTTGATCCCGCCAGGTCATTGCCAAGGAGCACGTTGACCCCGTCCACAGGCAAACTGCGGACGACTCCCATGGTCAGCGGCCCTGATACCAGGTCGCACTCTAGATGTACCCGGTATAGGGGAATGGACATGTACCCTCCTTCAACCCCCTTTACCAGCACCTTGGTACTTAAGGCCCTCTCTGGTGGAAAGATCATGCCTTTTCCCAGCAGTAGAGTGTGGCTGGCCCCTGTATCCCTCAGTATCACTACAGTCTTACTCACCTCACCATGGGGAAATGTGGCCACCCTTCCTTCGGATACAAATTCCTGGTAACTCTCAGAGATTTGTGTAACCTCATCCGCACTCTCAGGAGTGCTTCCACAGGGATTCTCAGCCGCAGTCAGAGCCATAGCCTGGTCTGCTATGCTCTCTGATTGACTTCCATTCTCTTCACAGAGTGTATGTGCCCTGATAAATCCTATTGGTTTTTCCCATAACCTCCAGCAGTTGGCCTGGACGTGTCCTACCTATTGGCAGTTAAAACACATAGGTTTCTTGGCTTCACTTTTCATTTCAGCACCACCCTTTGACCTGAGGAAGGTCCCCAGAATTTCCCTCTCTCCCATGGGTGCTCAGTTTCCTATCACTCTTCAGCCCCCTCTATCCATCCCAGTTGGTTGGGGGTGATTAGGGAAGGATCTCTTCTGGAACATGGGTTTGTGGATCAACTCATAATTGTCAGCCAGTGTGGCTGCCTGCCTGGCCCCTGTGACCCCCTGCTCCTCTAGGTGTGCTCTTATTGGAAAGTTTTTAAACTCCTCAAGGAGGATTATTTCATGAAGGTTTTCGTAAGTAGCTTCAGTTTTATGGGCCCGCACCCACTGGTCAAAAGCAAGTTGCTTAAGCCTTTCAAATTCCAGGTACGTCTGGTCAGGTCAATTCCTGAGGGTACAGAATTTCTGACGGTATGCCTACGGCACTAACTGGTATGTACTTAATATAGCGCCTTTTTACTGCCTCATAGTCAGTGACACTTTCCTCAGGCAGCAGGGAGTAAACCTTGTGAGCTTTCTCTGAAAGCTTACCCTGCAGTAATAGGGAACACTGTTGAACTGGCCACTTTAACTGCTGTGCTAACCGCTCGAAAGATATAAAGAAGGCTTTCACCTCTGCTTCATCAAACTTCGGGATTAGATGAACAAACCGGGTTGTCTCAATCCTTAACTCCAAGCTAGTGGTGTCTTCAAGAGGCCAGTGAGATGCCTGCTTCTCAGTTCAAGCTGTTTTAGACGAAACTCCTTTCCTCCCTCCTTTCTCTCTCCTGAAATTCTCTCTCTTCTCTTTGTGCCCTTTCCTGAAATTCCCTTTCCTTTTCTCTCTCCTGAAATTCTAATTTCTCACTTCTCCAAATTTAATGTCTCTATTGTTTCATTGTCCTCAATTTCCACCTGTAGACCGTTGGACACCCCTTTTAAAATTTCAGGTTTTCTGGCTTTGGCCGAAATTCTAATCCTAAATGCCTCGCTAACTCTTTTAACTGTTCGAGGGACAGAACTTTTAGATCCTCAAAAGTAACTGTTTCTGGTTCTGCTAGAATGGTACTGGCATCGAAAGAGGACATTTTAACACATCAGTAGAATCGGCTCAAGAAAGTCATTTTGCAGTTTCTAAAAAATTGATTTCAAAAGGACAATTTACTTTCCCCACACTAATTCATTCATTTCATCTGCGGGAAAAAATATTCCCGACTCCGAGCCCCCAATTTGTTCAAATCCTGGACGAGCGCTCCAATTTGTTCCCCAAAGTTGTTGATCCAGGTGAGACCTCTCAATTTGTCACCGTCTGGCTGGGACGCTCCCAAATTGTTATGTCCCAGGTGAGGAGGTGAACTGGCTCCCTGTCTTTATTCAGCTCCCCCTTTCTGTTGCTCACAAGATTTAATCCAAAAAGGATCCCTTTCTCGCTGACCCAATTATTCTGGTTTTGAAGGAGCCAATTTGATCAGACTTTCTTGAGTTAAAGGTAAGAGTAAGTTTATTTACTACTAAAGGCAAAAAAGGATAAAACACATAGATATACGGTCATACAGGTTAAAAGTAAGAACTTAGCTTGAAATAAGTGAATATATATATATATATTAAGAAAAAGGTATACGGAACAGTCCTTGACTCATGGGGAGTAGGTGATTGAGCATTGCGGCCGTTGCGATTCAAGATTCCAGTAGAATTGACTCCAGTAGACAAATAGTCGGTTTCAAGGTTCCAGTAGTGTTGAATTCGGTAGTGAGGGAGAGAGATTGGGGTGCCTGAAAAATGGCGATTTGCTGGGGCACTGTGTGTGGCTGTTACTTCTGAGTCAAACTTTTAGCACTTGCTCTCTCTCAGATCGCCCATCAACAGATATGCCGGGGCAACTTTCCAGCTCACTTTTAAATCTTCCTATGTATATTCCAAGTTGGAAATTAATTCACAAACCTGTATGGGCATTGCTCACAGGATTTCTTGATGAGATAATACTCATCTCCCATTATGTCCCATTGTCTCTACCAGAGGGAGTAATTAGTTTCTGGATGTCTTTAGAAGTACCTTGTCTGGCAACAGGGAGGGGTTCCATTACCTCTTAGGGAGGCACCCTGCAGCATTCCAGGCAGTGGCTTGTGTGCATCTTAAAAACCCAGTCTTATTTTTAAAGTCCAATATTTCTGAATACAATGTATTTTCCTTCAGCATATAGACTGTAGCGGTTGAAGAAGGCAGCTCACCACCACCTTCTCAAGGGCAACTAGGGATGGGTAATAAATGCTGGCCCAACCAGCGAAGCCCACATCCCATGAATGAATAAAAAAAGACACGGTGGGTGCGGGCGTTCATGGGTTAGCATAGGTTGTCTTGGATAGGGCATAGAGGGTGTGTGGGTGTGTGAGAGGGGTGTGAGGGCTGGAGGAATGCTTTTTGTTTTATTATTATTTTCTATTTATTCAAACACAGTGCCAGGGCACAGACGTAGGCCTTGTGCCCAGCCTGCCACTGTACTCAGCAGCCTCCACAGTTGTTCCGGGGTGCACCCCCCCACCCCCGCTGACTCCTTTATCAGCCCGTCCCCCACTGACTAAAAATCTAACCTGCAGGCAGATTTTTAAAGGTCAGGTTCGTTAAGCCGGGAAATCTCCCAGCTATCAGTTGCACTAGTTAGTTCCAGTGTGAAATCTACCTTTCTATAAGCTGGAGTTAACAAATGTGCTTCAGTGGTAGAAAGAACAAATGTTTAAGGTACTGGACAGGAAGCCAATCAGACAAGTTAACTCCAGCTTATAGAAAGGTAGATTTCACACTGAAACTAACGAGTGCACCTGGTACTTGTGCAACATGGAAGTTTCTTGCCATCTAGCAGCACAAGTTAATTATTATCAAGGTTTACCAGCATATTACTTATACAAGCATACGCAATGGCAGGTAGGTATATGTTCATCAACATTTTACATGATAGGTACATGTATATGTACATGCCAACACAAATCTCTAATGGGTTCAAGGCTACCTGTACACACAACCAACATGAGGATGTTAAGTATACAGATAATGTATGACAAATGCATAGCCTCCAACAACATAAGAATGCCACACAAACCTAAACATCCAAGCACATTCAAAAAATGTGCTTCAGTGGTAGAAAGAACAAATGTTTAAGGTAATGGACAGGAAGCCAATCAGACAAGTTGCTTTGTCTTGGATGGTGTTGTCCTCCTTGAGTATTGTTAGAGCTGCACTCATCTACCCAAGTGGAAAGTATTCCATCAGACTCCTGAATTGTGCATTGTAGATGGTGGAGAGGCTTTGGTGTGTCAAAAGTTACTCACTGCTGAACTCACAGCCTCCGACCTGTAGCCACTGTATTGTGCAGCTGGTCTAGTTATATCTCTGGTCAATGGTAATACCCAGGATGTTGATAGTGAGGGACTTAGCGATGGTAATGTCTTTGAATGCCAAGGGGAGATGTTAGTCTATTCTTGGAAATGTTCATCGCCTGGTACTTGTGCAACATGGAAGTTTCTTGCCAGGTAGCAGCCCAAGTCTGAGTGTGGTCCAAGTCCTGCTGCTGCATGCGGACGCACACTGCTTCATTATCTGAGGAGTTGTGAGGGCCTCGGGCAGACTTGTCCAACCCATGGCCCGCAAAGCCCCTCCATGTGGCCCCCAGAACAATTGATGAAAACACTGGTAAGACGGCTCAGTGCGTTTGAAGATTTCTTCAGAGCCGGCTCCTCCAATAACAGCCTGCTTTTCTCCTGCATTTGCTGCTGATAGGCTCACAATCATACATGAGAATGAATTAATTATATCACTGAAGCACATTTTTTGAATGTGCTTGGATGTTTAGGGTTCTGTGGCATTCTTATGTTGTTGGAGGTTATGCATTTGCCATACATTATCTGTATGCTTAACATCCTCATGTTGGTTGTGTGTACAGGTAGCTTTGAACCCACTAGAGATTTGTGTTGGCATGTACAAGAGCAGCGCACACCAACAATTGCGAATACTTGAAGATAGAGAGACTTTGGAGCATACGTTCACCATGCTTTCCTGAGGCTGCTGGTGCTCTGGCCCAACCGCGGTTGCTTTCCCATGGCTGCCAGTGCTCTGTCCCAGCTGCGGTCATTTTCCCGTGGCTGCAGTCACTTTCGCTGGGCTGCAGTTGCTTTCCCATGGCTGCGGGTGCTCTGTTCCTACTGTGGTCGCTTTCCTGAGGCTGCTGGTGCTCTGGCCCAACCGCGGTTGCTTTCCCATGGCTGCCAGTGCTCTTGCCCGGCTGTAGCCGCTTTCCTGTGGCTGCCAGTGCTCTGGCCCGGCTGCAGTCACTTTCCCATGGCTGCCAGTGCTCTGGCCCGGCTGTCACACTCAGACAAATGCTGTTTTGATGTCAAGGACAGGTATTTGCACCTCATTTCTGGAATTCAGCTCTTTTGCCCATATTTAGGACAAGACTATAATAAGGTCTGGAACTAGCCATGGAGCTGGCAGAATCCAAACTTTACTTTGGTGAGCAGGTTACTGGAGAGTAAACGCTGCTGATAGCACTGTCGACAGCACCTTTCATTACTTTGCTGATGTTTTGAGAGTAGGCTGGTGGGGGTGGTAATTAACTGGTTAGATTTATCCTGCTTTTTGTGGATAGGACAAACTTGAGCTAGAGGAATGGCTAGTTCTGGAGCATGAATATTCAGCATTGCAGCCAGGATATTCTGAAGGCCCATAGGCTTTGCTGTGTCCAGTGCACTTAACTGTTTTTTTGTACCAAATGGAATTAATCAAATTGGCTGAAAACTGGCATCTGTAATGATAGGGACCTCAGGTGACGGTAGAGATAAATCATCCACTTTGTAATTCTGGCTGAAGATGGTTGCAAACACGGTAGCATTGTCTTTTACAGTCACGTGCTGGGCTCCGTCACCTTTGAGGATGCGGTTGCTCATGGAATTATCTCCTCCCTTTAGTTGCTAGTTTGTTTACCACCATCCCTGACTGGATATGGCAGGACTGCAAAGCTTTGATCAAATCCAGTAGTTGTGGGATCGCTTAGCTCTGCCTATAGCATCCTGCTTCCAATGTTTAGCATACACATGTTGCATTCAGTGTTGTAGCTTTACCAGATTGGCTCCTCATTTTTAGGTACTGCTCCCGGCATGTTCTCCAATACTCCTCAGTGGAGCAGGGCCGGTAGTGTGAGACTTATGCTGAGCCATGAGGTTACAGATTGTAGTTGAGTACATTTCTGCTGATAGCCCACAGCGCCTCATCAATGTCCAGTTTTGAGTTGCTAGATCTGTTCTTAACCTATCCAATTTAGCATGGTTGTTGTACCACAGAGCAAAATGGATATTTGATCTTCACATGCACTGGTGGTCACATCTACCAATACTGTCATGGAAAGATGTATCTGTGACAGGTAGATTGGTGAAGATGAGGTTAAGTAGATTTGTCCTTCAGGACTCAGTCAGCTCACTCAAGAATGATGCTACTGAGCACTCTTACTGATATATATGTTGCAGTCCCTCACTTAGAGTATGTTCCATGCCCTTGTTACCCTCAGTGCTTCTTCCAATTGGTGCTCTACATGGAAGAGTACTGATTCAGGAAGACGGTAAATGGAAATCAAAAGGAGGTATTTGTGCCCATGTTTGACCTAATGACAAGAGACTTCACGTGATCCAGAATCAATGCACCGAACTCTCAGGGCCACCCCCTCCTGATTCTATAGCACTGTGCTGCCAGCTCTGCTGGGTCTGTCCTGCCGGTCATACAGGATATCACCAGGGATGGTGATGGAGGAGTCTGGGACATTGGCTAAAATGAATGATTCTGTGAGCATA
The DNA here is from genome assembly GCF_964194155.1 of Cetorhinus maximus. NCBI lineage: Eukaryota > Metazoa > Chordata > Chondrichthyes > Lamniformes > Cetorhinidae > Cetorhinus > Cetorhinus maximus. The sequence goes on from NC_135882.1 coordinate 92,228,140, forward strand.
ACTCTGACATGAAAAGTGACAAGTTGCTGTTGCTTGACTAATCTGCGGAACAGCTTTCTCAATTTTTGCACAAGTCCCAGGAAGTTAGCAATGAGAGTTTTGCAGGGTAAGCTATATATGTTATATGTGCCTTTGTTTTATCTGACCCATAGATTGTTGTTAGATGATCCATCCACTTTTATTCTTATTAGTCTTTTCTGTAGTGGTTTGATGCAATTAAATGGCTTTCTAGGCCGTTTCAGAGGACAGTTAAGAGTCAGCCTGATGTAGGCCAGTCCAGGTAAGGACATTAGTGAACTAGGTGGGTTTTTGTGACAATCCAATATTTCATAGTCACTTTCACTAATACTAACTTTTTATTCCATCCTATATAATTAACTGAATTTAAATTTCCCAACTGTCATGGATGGGTTTGAACTCTTGTCTCGGGATCACTGATCCAAGTCTGATTCTGCTTTTTTTCCATTTACACCTTCTCTAGTGACAGAGGTTATGCCCCTTTATTTTTGATAAAAACCTTTTCAAACTTTCAACTGACTCGAAATTTTGCGATTTGAAATGAGACTGAAGAAACTACTTAAAAATGCAAGGCCACCTTCCAAAGTGAAGGTAGAAAATGCAAACAAGACACCCTCATGGAAGTGTGAAGACAAAGACATTTCCTATCATTCAAATATTCATTGAAACTTGTCATAGTCTAAATAAGGAAGAGAGACACTAAAATACAAAGTGCTGGATATTGAAACAATGGCTGCCACAGACAGACCCACCCAAAATCTCTTGGAAATGAACAATGGGTGAAGTATAACAGGCCAGTTTGCAGCCTCTGCAGAGAGACTGCAAGTGACACAGGGAGTGTCAAGAAAGTTTTCAGCAGAGGAAACAGGCTGAAAAGCTGCACTCTCTCCCTTTCTCTCTTTTGGAACAAGTTCGGTTTAGTTCAGAAGACAACTTAATGAGAAATCTACCAGCGAACCAAGGGGCTGCGTTTTCTGGTCGGTGAACGGGGTGGGGCCGGCTCGTTGATGCGTAAAATGACACGGGGTGACGCTGGGCGAGCGTCCCGACGTCACCGCGCGTCATTCCAATATTTAGTTTGGTGGGCGCGCAACAGAGTCAGCTGCGCGCCTGCCGAACTGTCAACGGCCACTTAAGTAAGGCCTTTAAAAAAGTAATTAACCCAATTAATGGACCTGCCTGTCCTACCATAAGGTTGGGATGAGATTTCATGAGGGATTTAAAATGTGTATAAAATTTTTAAATAAAGTGTCACATGAGGGGACATGTCAGGAATAATTTTCTCTCCCTTTAATAAAGCTCTCAAACTTGAGCCAACCTCCCTGAGGCAGCACTTTGGCTCAGGGAGATCTGTGTGCCCTTTCGCGCGCATATGTGAAAAAGCGCACTCCCGGCTCAGTGAATCCACCCCCCCACCCCCCCACCCCCCCCCCCCCCCACCCCCCGGCCTGCACAGGGAGGGCACAGTGCTTCTGCGTGAGCGTCATGCTGGGCGGGCCTTAATTGGCCCACCCACGTAAAATGGTGGCATGCCCCCACCAACTGGGGGCGCCGATCGGGAATCCGCCCGCCCGCGCCCACACCCGCACAGCACCCCCCGATGGGGGGAATATGCTGCCCAAGATCTCATAATAATTGTAACTGTTTTTTTAATGCATCCCTGAAACCAGCTAATCCAAATCGGGCGCAACATTGAACAATCTATGCCTCAAGGACAAGTAAAGGAAACTTAACTGACTATTCTTTCAACTATTTTTCATTGGACTCTAACTTCCTGTTACCTGTGTGTGACATCATGTTTTTATTATTTTTATCTCAGGTTTAATGGTTAATAAATTTGCTCTTTCTTTAACTCAAAAAACCTTGTTTGATTGGCTCCTTAGTGTTCACTGCTTAAGTAATTAAACACATTCTGATTTGAAAAGGCATATCCTCATGAAAAAAAAATTTAAATCTTTGTTGTGACCAACCGAGGAGCTTGAATAAAGGGGAGCCAGTTCACCCCTTCTCACCTGGTCATAACACTAGAGGCAACTTTGTTTCTTTACTTGTCCCATGACCATCTAATTCTGTCCTGCATCATCACTTTTGTCTTTTAATCTCTCCTATCCTATCACAGACCTTCACTTTTTTGCTTCTTCCCGTTTCCCTGCATCTGTATTTGCTTTAGACATGTTATGTTGCTAACTTTTTCCTGTTCTGATGACTGGTCATATACCTGAGGCATTAACTTTATTTCTCTCTCCCTGGATGCTGCTAGACCTGATGAATATTTCTAGTATTTTCTGGTTTTATTTCAGATTTCTAGCAGCTGCAGTATTTCACTTTACATTGAATTACTAGTCCAGTAACATAGGGCTGGATTTTCATCTTTGAGGCGGGTAGAAGGAGTTGAGAGATTTCCCTACTCAGTGCACCCTCCTCAGGAGAAAGTGATTTTCATTCTGTGGGGTGGGTGTGTGCTGGAGTCGAACCCGCACCCCAGGGAAGAGGTCAGAAGCAGCCACAGGGACTACTGGGCTGTTTAAAAGATGCGCCCTGGTGCTTTGGCACTATGTTACAATAAAAGCAGTAAAGCCCTCTAGCCCGTACCCCTCATTCTCCGACACACTCCCCATGCCCCATCCATGCCAACTCTGGACCTCCACTGATCCCCATGGCCACTCATAACCTCCCGATGCCAAGCTATGGTCCTCCACTCATCCCCATGGCCCTTCATACTTTCCATTCCAAGCTATGGCACTTGCATGCCCATTCACCCACTATACACTCTGTGTAGAACTAATGAACCCTACAGTGACATTGGAAGTCTTAAAAAAGCTTTAAAACCATAATTCATTCATAAAATGTGCTTTTAATAGAGCACAATAAAAATGTTAATCATCCAGATCCTTTAAAGTATCAATAACAGAAACTGCAAGCACCTGAAACCTCTTTATCCTGTGTAAATAAACATTGTGGAATTGACGGAAAGGATCAGAGAGCCAGAGCTGTCAATCAAGCAATGTTTTCTCTAGAGCGCAGCTGTTTCAGTGCTCTAATGAATGTCTGGGCTCTCAGCCAAGAATACATAAGGCAGAAAGTACAAAAGCCAAGAAGTTATGCTAGTCCAAATAAAACACTTGTTTGGCCCCAGCTGGAGTACTGCATTTAAATCTGGGCACCCTACTTTAGGAATTATGTGAAGGCTTTGGAGAGGATACAGAAGAGATTTTCTGGAATAGTTCCAGGAATGAGGGTTTACATTGATATGGATAGAATGGATAAGTTGGGGTTATTTTCCTTACAGCAGAGAAACCTAAGAGGAGATTTTCTGAAGGTGTTTAAAATCACGAAGGGTCTAGACAGTGTAAATAAAGAAAAACAGTTTCCAGATATGGGCTCAGAGTCATTTTTACCTCTTTGGATATTTCACTTTAAAATTTTCTTCATTATGGTTGCACTGGTATTGTTTCACTTTGCATCATTAAATAAATGTATATTTGTTTGTATTGCTGGAATGAAAAGTACATTTTTATGGGCTAAAATGTCACTCTTGTTGCAGAGAACTATTTCTGTTATTATTTGTAGAATTTTTTTATTATAGGGTTTTTCAAGCATATATGTATTTTTATTATTTTAATTTATTCACTTTTATATCTTTCATTTTATGAATTTCTGCATCATGCATTTAGTAGTTCTTGATGTTTGCTGCTACTCTATGTTTAATATTTTTCTCACATTCTGTTTTATTATTTAGTGTATTATTTGATTTTAAATGTGCTTTCTCACTTCAGGGCAATGATATTATCTTCCTTGTTACCTTAAATATATCGGTGCTACTGGGTTTGAATAGCTGTTGCTTTCCAGTGCCTAAAATAATCGGGCCTGATGTTCCTTTGTCCCCATACACATAAATTATGACAGTTGCTTCGGTACCAGCTAGATGAAAGCTTCCAGTGGTGACTACCACCTCCCATTTATCTCCTGCATTTTAACAGAGAGAAAAGTGCACTCAGAATTTTCATTATTTGGAATAAGACAAGTCCACAAATATGGCTGATGCTGAAATAACAATTATCTTTGGGCCTTTTGTTATTTTTTAATTAAGTGATGAAAGTTCACATCTGATCCCCTTGGTGACACCACCAATGTCTTGAAGCCCAAAATTATGGTGCTTTGGAAAATCTTGCTTTGATTTACAGAGACTTCATCAAGGTGCTTTTTTTAATTCTGGTTTAGTCCCAATAAGCCAAAGCATAAAAAATTGTAAATCCTTCTGCTATTGTTTTTCAATGCAGATATTAAACTAATACAAGGTTTTAGTCTATAAATTCAGGGCACAACAGATGATTATTTGAAGGGTTATTGGAAGAGAGCAGGGCAGTGGGATTAGTTTGGATTGCACTAATAAATTGCTGGCACAGACATGATAAGCTATATGCCCTTCAATGCAAAAGAACCTGAACTGGAGAGCAGTAATGGAAAAAATCTCAATGACAGGTACATCCATCTAGATTCCATTAGTCAGCCAACCTGCAGGTCACTCAGCAACATGCCCTGGAAAACTGTGGGTCCATTTGGCTTAGATATTAGGTTATCGAGTCAGTCACAGAGGGCCAACTTGACTTCCTCTTTTATTGCCAGGCATGATATCTGGAATCTTGATCCCTGAAAGGCTCTGCTTAACTCACCTCCAAGGAGGCCCATCACAAGTTAGTTATTAGATGACTGACAAAAGGAGATTTCAACCTTCAACAGGAAACATGAGGTACAGGGAGCTCCTCACAAATGTTATAGCAAGCAAAACAGTTCACTATAAAATGAGTGAATTCCCACCATCCTTCTGAACACAGCATATCCAATCAAATTGCGGTTCTATAAATTGGAACAGTGGAGTTTGCCTACCAGTCCAGAACATGCTTGACCCTAGCCACCTATCTTACTTGGTGAATCAAAGCATACAGTCCTTTCTGACTGGTACTGAAAGCCTGGCAGGAAGGTCATGAACAATGTATAATGGGCAGAAATATAATGAGAAAATTCTGCAAATTTTTCAGACCTCATTTGCCTTCATAATTCTATTTCAATGTACCTCAAAAAATGACTTCTTACAAATGTGGATATTCTTGCTTAAATTGTTACTATCAATAGCACAATGCATGGATGTGATATGGTTCTATAAAGCAAGATTATGGTTTATAGCTGAGATTCCAAAATGGGATTGTTCATACAGATTCTTCCTGTGAGGATCTGAAGGAAAATACTGGCGGATGTTAACCTACTATTGCATGATATCTACAGGCTGGTTCAAAGACGTATTGTTGGAATGGTGGAAATTGGTTGCTTCTTGTTCTGAATAGAGAAAATTATGGCCTAGATTCTCCTACCCCATCGTGGTGGGACCCGGCACAGGAGATTCGGCAGTCCAGCCAAAAGTCCATTGACTTTCAGTGCAACCAGATAGTCGTGGCAATGGGCGGGGCTGGAAAACCCCACCCTATATATTGACAAGAGAAAATTAACTGAAGAACAGGATATCAATTTCAATAGCAATATGATAATTAACAAAAGTAGTAGTGAGGTCTAGTCAATAATTATACATATGTTCTTACCTTGAGTAATTTCCTGTGATCTAGAATTCTCTTCTTGTCGAATTTCTGAAAATACAAGATTAAAGATTTATATCCCTGCGGGCACATAAATGAACAATAGTCAGCTTTCTTTAATATGGGTTAACAGCTTTGGCACTCACTTCTGTTGCATGTCCCTCTTTTTCCTGGTGTGCATATTTGTTCAGAACCCAATTTCAGTTCATGTTTTCTGAGGTGCAATATGTGGTTTGGATAGGATTGCTTGGTTGAGAATGTAAGAGGGGAGAGTTTCAAACAAATCTGTAATGTTTCAGGCAGGGATGAGTTGCTTAAGGCTGTGATCTGAAACATTTCCAAACTGTTTAGAGAATAAGTCTTCTCAGTGCTTTTATACCACCATGTAAAAAAATCAGTATCATTCTAGAGTCTGGTGGTTTATCTATGTGAAGAAAACTAATAAAAGGACAATTCCAAATGCTACACATTTTTATGATACATCCCAGACAACATAATAGTATAGTTAAAATATTGACAATTTTCACAATGCCTTTTTAAAGTATTTTAAGTGTTCTCACCAGACAGTATGAGCTCTATTTCTGGAAAGACAACATCCATTAAGATATATGGAAACCACCTACAATAAACATAAACCCATATGTTACATAGGAAATATCATAATACTATAACACTTTACTAGTATGCAAAGCATAGCTAAGCGATGAGTGAAATTAGTCCGATTTGATCAGAAAAAGTCCTTTACCTTCTATTTGATACAAATTGAGGCTTAAATTCCTTGGGATCAGATCCCAATGGTTATGCCAGTAATGAGGTCACAGGAGTTTGTGGGGTCAGTGAGAGGACACCTAATTAGTATTGGGAAGATGGTTGAAAAACAGGTGCATCTCTGGTATATGTCTGCTCCCATGCACCATGCTGTCAAAAGTTTTCACACTCACCCAGCATTAGAGGAAGGTTGTCCTTATCCCAATCCAACCCATGTTCTTGACCCATTGGTCAACATTCACAGTAAAAGCCATTCTTTAAAAACAACTTTCAGTTTCATTGATACCCAAGATGTGAATCAAATCATATAAACATACGAATTAGGAGCAGGAGTAGGCCATTTGGCCCCTTGAACCTGCTCTGCTATTTGATAAGATCATTGGCTGATCTGATTGTGGCCTCAACTCTAATTTCCTATCTACCCATTTTAACCTTTGACCCCTTTTTTAATCAAGAATCTATCTAATGCAGCCTTAAAAATATTCAATGACCCTGCCTCTACTGCTCTCTGGGAAAGAGATTTCCACATACTAACAAACATCTGAGAGAAAAAATTTCTCCTCATCTCTGTCTTAAATGAGACACCTTATTTTTATACTGTGTCCTCTAATTTTAGTCTCCTCCATAAGGGGAAACATTCTTTTGGCACCGCCCTTTCAAATCCTCTCAGGTTCTTATATGTTTCAACAAGATCACCTCTCATTCTTCTAAACTCCAATGGATACATGTCCAACTTATCCAACATTTGCTTGTCAGATAACCCCTTTTTCTCAGGTATCAGTCGCATGAGCCTTCTCTGAACTGCTTCTAATGCGAGTATATCCTTTCTTACTTAAGAAGGCCAAAACTGTACATGGAGCTGCCTCAGGGAGACTGAAGCGCCGTGTAAAAAAAAAAATGAAGTAAATAAAAATTTAATAAAACATGTCCCTGCTCATGTGACTCAGTCACATGAGCTGGGACATGCTTTTAATTCAAAAATAAAGTTTTCATTTAATGTTTATTTGCTTTAGGAAACCTCATCCTGCCCGTGGATGAGGTTTCCTAAAACATGTAAAGACCATTTGGCCTTTTCACCTGCCTGCCAACCTTTAGGCGAAGATTTGGCTCACTGAGGTTTCTGCAATAATCCAGAGAAGTGATACTGTCAGCTGCCATCTCACAAAAGTTATGTCAGAAAATAGGTATAACCATTGAGGAATTTTATACATGTTGTCTATCTGTTTAATTAAATATTTCTGCGTCAGGTTCATTTCTTGCAATTATTTCCCTTCATCTCTTCTCCAGAAGATATTGATCAGAATTTTTCACAAAGGAGTTGGCCTTTCCCATCGGCTGAAAGCAAGGGGGCAAGCCCACCTCCTCTGGCCCAGGAAGTCTGGTGTGGATTTAATGGCTGTCAGGGAGTTAAGTGCCTGAGGTCATGGCTTCTGCCCCCCAATGTGGGAGGATGTCCTGCCTCCAAGAGCTGCTGGCCAATCAGCTGGCCAACAGCTTGCCAGTACCAGCAGAGCCACTGGGAATTGTGGCCACTGCTGGGACTACTATCAGTGTCTGGTGAGAAGCCATGGAGAAGGCTGGATTGGAAGGTAAGTCAGGGTGACTTCATCAGGGTCAATCAGAAAGGCTGAGGAGAGGTGGGGAACGGCAACGCTTGGGAGGCCAGGGCAGGTTGGAGGTTGAGGCAAGCAGGGGCGGTTATTTCTGCTGGGCTCGGCTTCCATTGGGCACAGTGCCCCCTGCCATACCATTCAATTTTCTGCCCCATCCCTGCCTGCCAGCCGACTCCCAGGGCATAATTGGGGGAGAGGGGGGATGTAAAATTCCAGCCATTGACTCAGGCTAGATTTGTATCTTTTTTCAGTTTCAGTTTCTTTCTATACTTGTGTACTGCTGCAAGTGCTAGTGAATTCAAAGTTAGGATGCAATAAATCAACTGATTGATTATTTTATCAAAAAACATAATGTCAGTACAAAAATCATATTGACACTTTCACTGAACTTGGTGCCAAGGCAAACGGTTTTTGCAGATTTAATCTGGTTTTCTTTTAAATAGAAACTGATTACTGAATTACCAGTAACAGTATAATTAAATTAAGATTTTGATCTAATATCCCAACTGTTGCTGTGTCACAGTTAGTAAAACTGAAAAATAGCATTCCTCAGTATTTTTTTTTATTTCATAAAGAATCGTAAGAACATACATTTAATTCTATTGTAAAACACTAGGAATTATGATATTCCAAAAACATATTTTTTTCCAACAAGATTCCAACCTCACCTGTCACAGTTGAAGACATATTCTAATTTATTGACACCCCCTTCTTTAATGATCACTTTCTCACAATACCAACGTTGAGATCTTTTATCAGCTTCACTACGGAGGAGTACTTTCTGGAGCTTACCCAAAGATACAGCTTCAAGTTGAAAAAAAATAACCTTGAAGAATAAGTTACAAAACAAGTGTTTTAGGAATCTATTAAGTAATGTACATTCAGTCAAAATTACAGGGTAGCCAAGTAGTTACTATTTAGGTCGAGGTCAGATCTAGCACCAGTGAAGACTTACCTGAACTAAATACCCACTTAACAAAGAAAGCATGGACACAACAGCCCTTCCAGGTAGCTTGAACATTGGGGGTGGGGGTGGTGGGGGTGGAGGGGGGTGCGGGGGAGTACAGAAGAACATATACTCACAACTTGCAATAGGGATTGCTCAGGTTGTATGCTTATCATAACAAAGTAAGTTATCTCTGCGAGAGGAAGGAATAACAGTAGAAGAGATACAGAGTTAGCAGGTAGGTAGTGTCAGATGCATGCCATCTGGTGCAAGATGACTTGCATGAACAGCCAGCTACCTACAATTCATTACCACTAACAATGAAGGTCAAAATTGCCAGTAAATGTGGGATACCTCAGGAACTGGCCATGTTAATATATAGAGCCCTGTTAGAGAGATGATTGAAGTTTGATACCAACAGATTGATTGTTACATATACTGCAGCAGTGAGCAATTGGTTTCTCATATTGTTGGACTTCCCAGACTACAGAACATCGCTGTGAAAATAGTTTGATACCGCTACAAAAAAATATTGCACTTCAATGCAAGGCTCCCACCTGGGGCATTTGCTTTCATTCTAAGGCAACAAAATATGACACAACTCTTTGAGGACTGATCGCTGGATCCTCACAATGTCCCTCACCTCATGTTTGTAAATATTTTCCACGCGAGATGAAATTGACTGCTTTTTGAAGTATGAACCTTAAAAAATCAAAGAAGCAGTGGGAGAATTCATGAAAGACAGCCTACGCTTATGAGGTTACTACTGCAATGGCCACGTTGCTCCTCCAGTGCAGATAACCATTCATCCAACTTGGTTATACTATTTTGCAAGCTGTGTGTGTGAATCAAGGCTTCGCTCAACAGACTGCATGGGGTACATTTTCCAAATGCTTAAGTTCAGGTTAGAATGCTTTCTGCGCTCACACTACATTCCTCCATTTTTAGACAATTGTTGCTGTCATATCCTCTATTAGAAATAGATCCTCTATGGCATCTATGCCAAGATATCTCAGAAGGGATAGTCAGCATGTTAGGTTTTCATGCTATACCTGTTCGTTCCTGATCAGCTCTTATTGATGCTGCCGCTTATTGTCCATTCTGTTATTTTTTTTTGCTGTTTATTGCAAACGTTTGTGTTGGTGGTAGGAACGTTGGTTGCTGTTCCTCTCAAGTTGCACACAAAAGATACATCTTGTTCTCCTTGCTCTATGAAAAGGGTGGATTAATACCCAGAACTTTGAGTAAATATCTGCCTGGGGTGCTTATTGAAAATTCAGGCAAAAACTGTTCATTATTTCTTGCCTATTAACTATAATTGATGGAAAATGGACAAATTGTGCTCACATTTACTAGAGGATCTCTCCGATGGACAAGTATGTTGCACCTGGGCGCTGAAGATGAAAATCTGAATAAACAAACAGACTTGTCTATTTGAATACAGCTGCTGCCGCCATCGCGCTTGTGATTAGGAAGGCAGTAAAGCTCGGGGGAAATAGGGCCGGGGGTGCATGGTGGGGCGGGGTGGGATGGTGTGCCACAGGTCAGAAGCAGGAAAGGCATAAAATTTCATTGTGGGGCCTGGAGAATGGCCTAGGTATCTGTAGGAGAAGAACTATTGGCTTTTTACTTGTTATGGTCTGAAATGCACTGCCTGAAAGGGTAGTAGAAGCAGATTCAGTATTTGCTTTCGAAAGGGAATTGGGTAAATACCTGATAAAGATTTGCATGGCTGTGGGGAAAGAGCAAAGGAATGGGGCTGATTTGATAGCTCTTTCAAAGAGCCAGTACAGGCACAATGGGCCAAATGGGTTCCTCTGTGCTGTATATTTCTGTGATTCTGAACTCCTCCTACAACCATAAGGAAATTAAGAAAAAAGTTACCTTTTAGAGCCTTTTCTAGTCTTATTCCTCTTTCTTGCTGTCTTCACCTGGCTGGAAAGCCGTCAAAGCTTGCCACTCAGGCCTTCCAGTTAAAATTGCAGCGGGTCCCAATGAAGTAATTAGAACCCGATATGCGCATGTGAAAAAGGATCCTATCAACTTTAGGTTCATGTCCTTGGCACCTGCTTAAATTGAATAAATTAAAACTGGGAACGAATGAGCATTTTCCAATAGCTCCAAAGGAAACATAACCTGGGTGGTTTTAACTGTCCACTCAACCAGTTTGAACCAGATGGGTAGAATTAAAACTGCCCTGATTTCTTGGGGTCAGGGACATTTAAATATTTTACACAGATACCTAGGCCATTTATGGTATGACTAAGGATGTGCCTCGGATGGAGGTGTTTTGAAATTTGGCAGGGAAACTAGCTATTAAAATTTAATAAACCTCCATGGCCCATCACATTGCTGGATGTCAGGGGTCTAGAAGTGTCATATGTCCAGCATTCCTAAGGAGCAAATAATAGGAAATATGCCATCTGACTTATTCCTGTCATTAGTCTCATATTAAAATATCCATCCTCATATTTGGGCAAAGGGATCATACAACTCAAGATGATATTTCTGGTGGAAAATTGCAGAAATAACAATTGGGCATTGGGAGCAGGGGAAACTTCCTTCATCATTTTCACAGGTTACATTAGTTTACTGCTTTACCTATTAAATGGACAAGAAATCGTTATCGTGGACAAAATTTATGCTATTTCTTACTGTCTGTGATTTGTATGTGAGGTACGTATATTTTCATGCCCTCAGAATGATTGTCTCAATTTAAGTAGTTCCAGCAGCAAGCCTTTTGTGAGTTTTAAAATAAAGATTGTTATCTATTATCCCACACCTGTCCCAGAGGTTTGACTGTGACATTCATCCATTTGTCTCACACACACTATCACCCACACAAAAATTAGATCCAGATGAAGAGAACTAAATTACAATTACAAAGTGTAATTGTCTCATGCTCTCTTTCATGGCATGTCTGTAGTTTCTTAGATGATGATGATAATTGATGCTTTTAGTTGAAGTGAAGGTCTTTTAAGTAGAGGCTTCTGAGTAAACTGTGAGGCTTATTGTAATTGAATTTCCAGGAGGTTAGTTCTCAGCTGAACTTGCAGTTGAAATACATTGGGGAGGGTCCTTCTCCCATTTTCAGGATATTGCTGTTTATTACTGTGGCTGCTTATTTGACTGCAGCTGGTTGGATGGCTTCCTGATAGTCTCTGTCTCTGCAGAGTTGATTCTTGCTATTTTTAAAAGCAGGTAATAAACACAGCTGTCTCACCCATGTGACCTGTTAAAAGTTCAAAGTCCTTTTCCAGATAAGGTGGCTGGTCAGGATGATTATACATACTGTGTGATGACTTTCACACCTTGACAGTTTGAGATGACTAGTGTCTTTGTATCTGAGTGACCCATTCAATTTGAAATTACCCTTTTGAAACAAGTTTCAGGAAATTGAGGCTGTATCAGTCTGGGAAATTAATTTTGTTCTCTCGAGACGTGGCATTTCAAGCCACAAAAGAAGTCAGATGATCCTCGGACAGCCATCCTTTGGTAGCCTTTTGTAGTTTTTAAAAATATAAAGTATTGACTGAGAGCTCATAATATACTGGAACATGACATTAATAATTTTTCCTATGTAAATTCTCTTTTCCAGCATTGTTTGCATTAATAACATTTAGAAACTAATTTCTATTGTTACAAATACAAAGTTTATAAATTGTTATGTTTTGGGACTGTGTCTTTAATTTAGATTAAAATGGGGGCTGAAGGTGGTCATGTGACTTGCTCTGAATTCTGCTGACAACACGCCTGGGTGACTTGGTTGTTAAAGGTTAAAGGGGGCTCAGGTTGTTTTACTGGGAAGAAGGTACAAGATATTACACCTACAAACAATGATCAGAGCAGCTGTGCTGACGGTGGATAGATTGTTAGTTTCTGAGTCCAAGGGAGCTGTTAGGAATCTGAGGTTTTGTAAATGGTTACATTTTAAACTGCCTATTTAATTCCAAGATGGAATGAGATTCGGGGTCTAGAGGATAGCTAATTAACATTTCTACTTAGGTACAAGATCCATGTGATTTAGGTTGCTATGGGGATGGGCTTTGAGAGGGCAAGAGTCCATATGAAGTCATTGTAGGATTGGGTGACAGGAATTCCTAAAATATCACTGAACCCTACAAACACGGGCTGTTTGCAAGAAGCTGAAAGAGGAGAGAGCAGAGAAAGATGGAGGTAGCTAGTCCTGCACCTTAGGCAGAGAAAGTTCTGGCCGTATCAGTCAGCTTGCAAAATGTGAGTCGGAGCTTGCACTCAGATGGAAGAGGCTGAGTTCATGAGGATTTAAATAAGACTGGAAGATTCACCTAGCTTGGCTAGTGGCAACAATCTCCAATTCGTCCCTCACCATGAAAGTCAGTTTCAGGATTAGGAGTTGCCTGGTTGGAAAAGGAAAAGAAAGAAAGCGAGCTCATGGGAGCTAAGAATCACTTTGGACTGGTTCCTGGAGAATGAAATGTCCACTTAAGCAACAGTGTAAAGTGTAACCATACAGGGGAATTTGTATTGTTTTAAAAGTTAAATGGAGGATCTTCTCTGTAACTTAGAGTATAAAGTGTTGTCTGAATATTGTCTACACAATGTTCTTTTTAGTCCGTTCATTGTTGTAAAAGTCTTAAAACTTGAAATCTTGTTGTGTGATCCTTCCAGGCAGCCACTGGAAATTCAAATATCTTTCTAAAAATTATCAGTCTCTTTGGGAATCATAACAGTATTAGGTTGCTGGCTTCACTTGTATTATGTTCCTTGCCAACCATCTTTGTGCGAAAATAGTCCTTTTCAGTCTATCTCTAATCACTAACTAGTGTCATCCTTCTACCCTATTTTATGTTCTGCAGTGCTTTTTTTTTCCTGAACTGATGCTCTTCTTCACAGGTGGGACAGTTTTCCTGGATATCTGGTTAGCGCTTCACGTTATCCAGGCCCAAGTTTGCACGATTTGTGGGGCAGAATTTTGCCGTCGGCGACAGGGGGTGGAGCCTGCTCGCCAATGCGGGATGACGTCGGGCAGAACCCCTGACGTCATCCCGCCCCATTTAAATTTTCAGGAAGGCGGGGGCGCAGCAAAATCAGCTGCGGGCCCACTGACCTGTCAATGGCCACTTGAGGCCATTGACAGGATCATTTAACCAATTAAAAGACCTGCCCATCCAACCTTAGGATTGGCGGGTCAACCAGGAGTCCTGGCGGCAGATAAAGAAAACATGAAACCTCATCCAGCAGCAGGATGAGGTTTCATGTAGGGTTTTAAAAATTGTAATAAAGTTGTTCTGTAAATTATGAACATGTCCCAATTCATGTGACATTGTCACATAAGGGGACATGTAAGGGATTTTTCTTTTCTCTATTTTTAATAGTTTTAAAAGTCAAGCAATCTCCCTGAGGCTACACTTAGCCTCAGGGAGACGTGCGCTCTTTCGTAAGCATGCGCGAAAGAGCACATTCTTGATTTTAGGGATTCCCCCCGCCCCCACAGGGAGCACATAGCGCTTCCCGGTGGACGTCACGCTGGGCGGGCCTTAATTGGCCCGCCCACGTAAAATGGCGGTGCGGCCCCAATCGCTGGCGGCGAACGGCTCCGCGCCTGCCTGCGATTGGGCCAGGCCCACCTACCCGACAGGCAGAAAATTCTGCCCAAAATGTATGATCACACAGCTTTCCTCTAGAGCACATTTTTAGTCCTTCCTTCCAGACCAAGAGTCCTTCCATTTCTCCATTTGCAGTCTGCAAGGACTTGCATTGTTCCATCAGTAAAATGATCTTAACAAATTTGCTCCTGAGCCATCTCTTAAATGTTTTATGTATCCCACAGCTGGACATTTCTTGTTCAATGCCACACATGCTCCTTTGAAAAGTACTAAATGGTAGATATTACAGGTGTATCATAATTTACACCTTCTGCCATTTCAAATTGTACTTCACAAAGTCACTCACAGCTAGGCCTTACGTATCCCTACCATTTTGTTTGTGGGTCACTAAATAAATTAAAGAAATATCATTTAACCCATTTTTCAAATAAAAGTAAACTTGATCCATATTGTCTGCCCACATGCTTACCTGTCCCTTTTTGAACTTGGCAGATTTGTCAAATCTGTATAGATAACGCAGTCCAGTATCTCCTCTTTCTCCATAAATACAGATGTAGATTGGAAGATATGAATCAGGTTCCTCCAGTTGCCCAGTGTGGATACGGACTTGGTATTTCACCACTGTCAAATGCAGCACAAGATGTAAAGCCAGTTACGATTATTAAATCATTAATAGAAACCAAACTTGATAAATGACAACCCAGAAAACACATAGGGCTGAATTTTTTGTTCTGCAGGCGGGCACACGCCTGACGTGAACAGGGGTAAAATAGATGACGTCGGGTGAGCGTCCTGACGTTATTATGCACTCTCGCGATATTTCACTCGGTGGGTACGCACGAGAGGCGACAGCGCACCCGCCGACGATTAAGCGGCCTATTAAGGCCTTAAACAATTAACTAAATTGAATTTTTCACTGCCCGTCCCACCGTTCGATTGGCAGGTGGGCGAAAGGGCTAGGAAACTTCATCCACAGGTGGGATGAGGTTTCCAATGTGCACATCAACCCATCCCACTTGCTTTTCTAATCTATTATGTCACATCACTCCTCACACCCACTCACATTGCATGTCCACCCACCCTTCTCTTTTTCTCATTTCCACACATCGCCATCTATTCATCCACCACTGCCACTCACCATCATCTTTATGCAATTTCATGCCTCATATCCATTGTCAACCTCAACAAATGCGCTGATCTATTGGTGAACACATACCACTACACGTACTCATATGCCTGTTCTTTCCCTCTTTGCAAGAAAGAGGGTACAGAACATCTTGGAAAGGGAGAAAATCAGAGGAAGCCATCCACAGATCTTTCAATTAAAAGCTGCAGGTCCATCATGCCTGTTTGTGGCTAACTCTCTCTTCTTTCTTTCCCCACTTTTACTTGGGAATTGAGGTATAATAACTTGTACACCATAGCTGACCACTTGGCAAATGAGCTTAAATGTTGGATTTCTGAATTAATTACTGGTCCTTTTCATAGGTATCTTATTTGTGGGTACCAAGTACTTGCTCCAGGAAAAATCCTTGCTCTGTAGAAACTGTTCTATTAATTATTTAATGTACTGGCACTGGAATCCATGGAGTTTCAGCATCCCTGGCTGTTGAAAATGGACAGATGGGGGGTTCACTACCACCTAGTCCCACACACATGCCATATGGCACTCAGTTCCAGCAACAATTGACTTATGATCATCTATATTATGATAGCTTATAAATTATTCTTACCTTGCCAAGTCTAATTTGTATCTATTATCTCTGACAGGGCTTTCACATATGCAGCAGAAGTAGCTGGAGGTGGGGATGAGCAGAGTTCTTCTGAGGGTGGCACTGCCACAGAACCCATGCAGATTATATTCTAGCTCAGATGCTCTCAGTTCACTGGGACCAGCAAGGCACAGAATTGGGTTTTCACCTAAGGACTCATACTTAACAAGTGAGCAAAAACAGTTGGAGACAGGGAAATGAGTGGAGAGTCCACAATGGAGGATGCAGCCTTCTCCAAGCTTGACTCAGCTAACAAACACCATGGAGCCATTGGTGGAAAGGAGAATCAAAGAACAGCCACAGGGAACATATGATGTAGTGATAGGACTTCAAAATAGGCAAACTATGATTGTAAAGAGTATGGAGGAGTCCAACTCAAGCATAAATAGGCTAATGTCACAGGCTATTGAGAAGATATAGAACGGGATTGTCCCAGATTTGCACAAAATGTGGTAGCGGGCGGGACAAAGGAAATTTTACCAACCGGCCACAATGGTGGCTTTTTGCTCTGTGATAATTCATTCACGGGAAACACACCGAATCGCTGGTGGGCAGGCTTGGATTTGCTAACCATGCCATGACCTCAGCACTTCCTTGCTTGGGTGCCATATTTAAAGCACACCAGAGTGCAGCCTACTGCACGTCTTCAGACTCTTCCAGGCAACAGATGGCCCCGAAAGCAAAGAAGACGGTAACCCTCAAATTTAGTGACGCCTCTCTGAAGTGTCTGCAAGAAGCAGTGGAAGGCCACCGTGATGTCCTCTACTACCACATTGGCTGCAGGAGGTCCACCAGAATCACCAATCCTGCCTGGGAGGCAGTGACAGCGGCGGTTAGCACCACCCAAGCACAGAGGAGGTCAGCCATCCAGTGCAGGAAGAAGATGGATGATCTCATTTGTTCTGCCTTGGTAAGTCAACCACCTCATCATTCTCAACTCACACATTCACAAATCTATCACACATCCACAGGGATTTCACACCTCAAGGGACAACACTACTAACTCTCACACACACCCTCACATATCCATCAGGCTCATCTCCTCTGAAGCTCGCACCCTCATTCTGTCCATGGCTCCACTCATCACACAAACATTCCACGCAGTGTCATGTGTCCTGCTCACACTCTCCATCTGTTTTCATGCAGGAGAAGCTGACTCACAAAAGCAGGGAGAGGTCCCAGACCAGAGGTGGAGTGACCCACATAAGGCCCCTCACTGACTCTGAGGAGTGTGCCATCGCACTGACTGTTGAGGACGTGGACCCTGCCTGCTGTGACAGTGAGGTCAGCGGCGAGCACCCACATGAGGATTCTGCACCCCATCATCCCTCTCTCAAAGCAACTGTCGGTGCTCTCTCTCTCCTGCTTTTGACTCTGCTGACATGCACTAATTATCTCTATTTTGGTTTACAGGGAGCTCTGCCAAGCGACTGGCACCCTCAGCCAGCCAGTCCCTCAGCTCCATCCAGGTCCTCATCTCCAGCCAAGCGGACACCTCCATTGAAGAGCTGGAAATAAGTAGCCTGGAAGACACGTCACAGCGCTTACCTACACCCTCCACCAGCGCAGAGACATACACCTTGGTGGGACCTAGACCTGGGTCGCGTTCACAATCTGGTGGTCACCGCATTGACAGATACCTGCAGCAGGAGGAGGCAAGTTCAGCCGAGCTCCCTAGCACTCGGAGATCTGATGGGGAAAGAGGCATCTGTGAGGTCTGAGTCAGATGACGAGCTTCTGGATTCGGCCTTCCAACTCATCATGGAGAGTCAGCAGAATTCATGAGAACATCATGCAGAGCTGTTGAAAGCCCGCAACAGAGTGGCATGCGAGTCAGGAGTCCATCCACCTACTCTCTGATGAAGTGGTGCCCATATATGTGCATATGGTGGTCTCCATGGGGAGGAATATGGACGCCATGGAGACCCTGGTCCAGCAGAACGCAGAGATGTGTGCAGACTTGCACTCTATTGCGATAGCCATGGGTGAATTCCTGCAGTGACAACACGAGAGGGAAACAAGGCATCTCAACGTCCCTCTAGGTGCTTCTTCCCCTCAAGGAGTCAGGGCGAGGCCCCTGGGCAACCAAAGGGTGGAGGAGCAGCAGCTGGACACCCCTGGGTCATCCACTCAGGAATCTCAGAGGCTGTCCACTCCCTCCAAGTCCCCTTTGCCTTTGAACACCTCAACCACATCATCTGCCACCACAGAGGGAGCAGCTGGCCCACTGAACAGTAAAAGCAAGCCGGGGCCCTCATGTCCTCGGCTCTCCAGAGGACACACACCGAAGTCATCAGAGGCAAAAGAACCAACCATTACACAGGCTGTCTCCACCCACCCTGCGGATGTCAGGGCAGCACCTAGAAGTGGTGGTAGGCCTAGAAAAGTTAAGAAATTTTGATCATAAATGGTTGCACGGGAGTATACATTTTGTCACTTCATAAACTGAAAATATATTCACTTTCACTGAATAATGTATAATGTTGTCTTTCAGCTTCATTTACAGGCATCACGAGTCCTTCTCCATTAGCAGTTCAGTTGCACGCAGATGGACCACGAGTGACTCTGGAGGGAGAAGTGTGTGTGTGGCAGGATCTTTCAGAGCCTCGTGCAAGCACTCTCCCATAAATGCAGAGCCTTCCTCCATCAGAATCATCTCAATGTCCTCAGCATTTTCAGTGCTACCTGCTGGGGTTCTCTTTCAGTTGTCCATCTGCTGACCTGCATCTCCGCCCACCCACTGATCACACTCCCATGCAGCACCTGCGCCCGTCCAACATGACAACTTTAGATTTGAAAAACATGGTCATAGTCAAGTGCCTCGTAAGCTCCCACATCCATTCCCATCCCCAGTCACCCATGTCCTTTGCCCCAGCACTGTTGACTTCCCTGGCATCGCCTTCCACCTCACCACCATCAACTACCAACCCGAAACCTTTTCTTTCCAAGATGTCCAGGTGAACATGCAGGTTTCTTACCTTCCTTAGAATCTCACCCCATCCACACTGACCTCCCTGACCTCCTACTTCCCACCCCCAGGATCTGTGTCTGCTTCTGAGTCCCCATCAACCACCCTTGCCGTCCCTTCTACCGCTACTCTCACACCCTCACCCAACCACCCTTCCGGCTTACTCTGTTCCCTCTCATTTCCTCCTACCATGACTACCCTCAGTTAAATCTCCAGGAGGCAGCTATTGACTTCACAGACCCCTCCATTGCACGTTCACCTGGATGTCCTCCACCCTGACTCTCTCCTTCACCCTTACTCCCTCCTCCACCCTTAGTCCTTCCTCTCCCCCAGACAACCTCCCCATGGACTCCTTTCCCTATCTGAACTCCTTCCTGCCCCTGGATTCCTACTTCCCCCCAGACTCCTTCCCCCACTCCGGACTCCTTCCCCTCGTCTGAACTCCTTCCCCCACTCTGGACTCATTCCACCCCCCCCCCTCCAACCCCTTCCACCAACACCCCCCCAGATTCCTTCCCCCCCTTAACTCCTTCCCCCACTCTGGACTTCCCCCCTCCAAACTCCTTTGCTTACACCTTCCTCCCCCCTTATGCCTACCTCCACACTTGCTGCATTCTCCCAGTTAGCCCCTCCTCCTCCCACACTCCCTCTTCCCCTCTCCCAACCTCACCCCTCCAGACACCTCTGAAACCCCCTCCCAACCTCACCCCCCCGACACCCTTGTCAGCTCCTCCCAACCACACCCATTCCCATTATACCCTCCTCTCCCAGTGAAACCTAGACCTTCCTCTCCCACGCCTCCACCCCCACCTCCCGTTACACCTTCTTCTCCCACTCACACCTGGACCTCCCTCTCCCCCGCACATCAACAGAGACCTCCCACCTCCCGTGAGTTGCTTCACGACAGAGCCATATCTATGAGAATCCACCCAGCATGTGATGCACGTGTTCCTCCGGGTCTGGAAGCTGTAGGGCTCCAGCATCTTCTCCTCTTTGGATGTGTGCGATCTAGCAAGGCACTAAAGCCAAGTCCTGACTTCTGCACAAAACACTTGTTAAGACATGTTCTGGGCTGGCATGTTTTCCCACTGGCATAACGGAAAATCTGGTGTTGAGGGACAATCCCAGTCAGGCCTTACTTTGCATCCCATTAGTGGGATGGAAAGCGGGTTCACACCAGCCTCCAGCAGAATTGGCGTTCTGCCATGGCGGATACCATTGGATGACCCCACTGAGATTTTATGCTGGCGTGAACCAGGTTTTCGGGCTTCTCGCCATATTGTTCCCCCACTCCCAGCCCACCATGATGCCCAATGCCAATGGGACCAGAAAATTCCAGCCATAGTTTGCCATGCATAGAGAGGCCAGTGCCTTGGAATAAAAAATCCTTTAATCAAATGAGTCCATGGAGGCCTTGACCACCATCATGCAGATTCTGGATGCCAAAATGTCTGTCACCTTAAATAGGTTGATGGATACCTTAGCGTTATATTGCAGTACTAAGCTGCACCACTTCAGAGTGGTAACAGTGAAGTGCATCCGGCCTTGAGAGGTGCAGCAGACTTTGTCAGGTCCCTCAGTGGCTCCAAAACCTAGAGGATGTCAGGCAAGAGCAATTCAGCAGGCAGAACAGGGATCTGAGCAGCCTACTTCTACCTCTGCTTGAAGCCACAGAGATTGCACTATATAGGAGCAGCAAAAGCAAGACAATAGTTTACACAAGGGTGTTTTTTGAAAATAGTGTTGATAGGTTTCTACTGTTTACTTAGCTCATTTAAATGTTATGCTTTTTCACCATTTTCCTACCAAGTCCATTTTTGGGTGCTGGGTGACACAAGGCATTTTAATTTGTTTGATAGTGATAGGAAAGGCAGGAATTGATGGGGATCAATGAGGTGGTTGATTGACTGCAAGACTGCTTTGTGTCAGTGGCATTGGTGGGTGAAGGGTAATATTGTTTGTTATGTTTTCAAGTAACATGGGCCGGATGGATTGTTTCCGAGGCTGCTGAAGGAAGTCAGGGAGGAGATAGCAGATGCTCTGAGGATGATTTTCCAATCTTCACTAGATACAGGGGAGGTACCGGAGGACTGGAGAAATGCAAACGTAGTTCCATTGTTTAAAAAAGGGATCAAATGAAATGCCAAACAATTATAGGCCAGTTAGTCTTATATTGGTGGTGAGCAAATTAGTAGAATCAATCCTGAAAGATAGGATTAACTTTCATGTGGAAAGGCATGGACTAGTCAGGGATGGTCAGCATGGATTTGTTAAAGGAAGGTCTTGCTTCACAAATTTGATTGAATTCTTTGAGGAAGTGACAAGAAGGGTTGATGAAGGTAGTGCAGTGGATGTTGTGTACATTGATTTCAGCAAAGCATTTGACAAAGTCCCACATGGCAGATTGGTCAGGAAAGTAAAAGCCCATGGGATTCAGGGTAATGTGGCAAACTGGATAAAAGGGTGGCTTTGTAACAGGAAACAAAGGGTAATGGTCGATGGGTGCCCTTGCGAATGGAAAGTTGTCTCAAGTGGTGTTCCACAGGGCTCGGTGTTGGGACCCTTGCTGTTTGTGTTATATATTAACGATTTGGACATGAACCTGGGGGGCATGATTGGGAAATTTGCAGATGACACAAAGATTGGCCGAGTAGTGGATAGTATAGAGGATAGCCATAATCTTCAAAACAATATAGATGGGTTGGTGGAGTGGGCAGTAAAGTGGCAGATGGATTTTAACATAGAGAAGAGTGAGGTCATACATTTAGGGAGGTCAAACAGTTACAGGGATTACACAATAAATGGGAATATACTAAGAGGGGTAGATGAAGTGAGAGATCTTGGCGTACAAATACACAGGTCCCTGAAGGCAGCAGTTCAAGTAGACAAGGTTGTAAAGAAGGCAAATGAAATGCTCTCCTTTACTGGCAGAGGCATAGAATATAAAAGTAAGGATGTAATGTTGGAATTGTATAAAACACTGGTGAGGCCACAACTGGAGTATTGTGTGCAGTTCTGGTCACCACATTACAGGAAGGACGTAATAGCTCTGGAGAGAGTGCAGAGGAAGTTTACAAGAATGTTGCCAGGGTTAGAAAAGTGTAGCTACGAGGAGAGATTGGATAGGTTGGGGTTATTTTCCTTAGAACAAAGAAGGCTGAGAGGTACTTGATTGAGGTATACAAAATTATGAGGGGAATAGATAGAATGGACAGGATAAAATTGTTTCCCTTGGTGGAGAATTCTAGAACCAGGGGACGTAGATTCAAGATAAGTGGCAGAAGGTGTAGGGGGGGCATGAGGAAGAACTTTTTTACGCAGAGGGTAGTGGGTGTCTGGAATTCGCTGCCCAAGCTGGTGGTAGAGGCAGAAACTCTAAATTCTTTTAAAAAGTACCTGGATCTGCACCTTAAGTGCTGTAAGCTGCAGGGCTATGGGCCAGGTGCAGGAAGGTGGGATTAGACAGGGCACCTGGATGTCCTCGGGCTGGCATGGACAAGATGGGCCGAATGGCCTCCTTCTGTGCTGTAACTTTTCTATGGTTCTATGGTTCTATGGATCCACTGGTAGAACCTAGGTGAACTGCACATTTTTATTGAATTCAAATTCCAATGTGGGTCCCTAGAGCAGTACCCTTGGTCTCTGGATTACTAGTCCAGCAACAATACCACTACACTTTTGCCTCCCCTTGCTCTTTGCCTTCTTCCTCTTGCAAGTCCAAGCCTCATTCCTGTGCAATGTAATACAGAGCATAACAAACCATAACAATTCTGAAGACCCTCTCTGCTGCGTTCTGAATGGCAGCTAAAAATCTGTCTAGGCACCTGAAGCACTTCCTGAGGATGCCAACGGTTTGTTCAATCACACATCTGGTGGTGATATGGCTGTCATTGTAATGCTATTATGCTTCATTGGTCAGGATTCTCAAGGATATCATGAAATATGTTTGAAGTGGTATCCCTTGTTACCTAGCAGCCACCCCTCAAGTCTGCTGGCTGGTCTGAAGACATGAGGGTGCTTGGACTGCCGCAGGCTGAAAGCATCTTGGCAGCTGCCTGGCAGTCTTGCACATACCTGCTAATGATCTTCATTTGGTTCCAGTCCAGCTGCACATTGATGGAGTGGAACCCCTTGCAGTTGACGAATACTCTTGGTTGCTCAGCGCAGGTTACCATGTTGTGTATGCAGTCAATGATATCCTGCACCTGTAGGAAGCCAGCCAGAGTCGTAAACCTAACACCTGCTCATTCAGACTGAAATCATCACAGTGAAGTTGACATAATTGCTGGCTCCCTTGACAAACAAGCCATCAGTCACTTGTCTTATACATTATGGGCTGTCAACTGGGAGATCTTGAAGGTTCTGGAGTGAATAGGTTGACGGTGATGTGACTTTGACAGTCATTGATAATGTGCGGTCACCACATTCAACAAGGAGCAAGTCTTCTTCAAGAAGGCTGCCGATGTCTGATGTGACATTCCTGATCCTCCTGAGGCATGTCAAGGAAACTCAGCCTCTGTCTGGACACACTAGTTTGCAAGTGATGCCTGTTGTAAGCTGAACCTCTGCTGGTCCCCTCTCTGCTGTTGCCCTACGTGGTGTGCAGCTGCAGGTCTGTGACCAGAAGGCTGATGTCAGTGGTGCTGACCATGTTGCTCCTCGTCCGAGGTCTAATCTAAGGTACCATAAGGAGCAGGCATTGTGATTTGATACATCAAGCTTCCAAAGTGTGGAAGGCACCACCAAAGTGAAGAAAGTCAACTTCAGCCAAAGTAGTATAAACAATCCCTTTCCCACTAACAGGTAAGGAAGCAGCTGCAAGTGCTGAATTTTAATGCCTCCATTTTCCTAAGATGAATGAGCCCCCTCAATTTCCATTGTGCACTTGCCTTGCATTCACAGGCAAATTTTAGGAAACCTGGGAAATCAGTGCACTTGCTATTAAAGTTAAAAATCAATCTGTTATAATCCCCATGGAGATCAATAAACCAAAAGAACTGAATTTACTGAAGGATCCCAACGAGAAACCCAATAAACATGATTTCACTTTTTATAACTTTTATTTTAACCATCAAACCCAAAATCAACATGAATTAAATATGATTAAGAAGCAAATCATGGTCAATATAAACTATACATCACATATTAAATAGCAGATGCAACAAAGATAGTTCATTGCTTTCTCCATGGCAACGCCTTGGTCAATCAGAATTGATTTGCTAATCAATCAGCACCCTTTTCTCCTATAGTATAAATTGTTGTGATCATTTGAAATTTGAAATTCTTGTATTTGTCTTGATGAGTGCAAGATGAAAAGCTTCAGCAACATGTCTCTCTTCAGCAATATTCAAAAATAAACCTCACATATTTATCGGTGGTCCACTCAGCATATGACACCAACTTCAGCAACAAGGTCCTTCAAAGCTCTGATCTTCCTCAGGCAGAATTCCAGCTCTTTTCTTTGAAGATTTAGCTTCAAACTTCAGCCAACAGCAGCACCCAACCAACTTGAGTTCTACTGGCAGAGTCTTCGCCAAAATGGCACATGTCTGCAGAACCTCATCAGTTCTTCTCATGGCACTCTTGATGGCGTGGACCTATCAGAAACACCTTTATCTAAATCCTCAGTAACAATCCTGTGCACTGTATGGCCGGCCGGTGCCGGTCAACCCGTTCCTTTAAAATCACTGAAGCAGTGACAGTAACCTTCTTTTCCTTTACCTCTGCTCCCAGATCCAAACTTCATGTTCCATTTTTTCAACTGCACCACTGCTGATCCGAACTCGAATGGCTCTGTGCCTTTTATCTGGTCTCAACCAGCTTCAATTTCCCAAGAAACCTTCAGTTTCTGTTTCAGTTTCAGTTTTAATTTTAGTTTCCCTGAGGAACGGAAGCTTTTGTTTCCTTTTTAGTTAGGGTCTGACACAAAGAAAATACGAGCTTTGAAACCACGGATTCCATCACAATGTTGATATTATCTTTATTGAACAATTAATATACATCAATAGGCAACCAGCCTCTCCTAAGTGTGTTGTGCACACGCAGCCTAATGCACTGGAGGGGAACCTAGAGGTCAATGGGTGGGAGCTGGCTTCCCAATATGCTGTCAATTTTCTGCAAATTTAATCCCCTTCCCACATTCAAACCCACGTGCAGCATCATGATATATTTCAGCCCATCATTGTAAAAGAATAATGATGAAAGAAAGAGAGAATATGTCTCAAGGTTTGATACTATTCAGCAGCTAACTAGTTAACAAATGCACATTCATCTGTGGTTCCATGCAGTGGGAATTAAAACCTGTTATGGTTAGGTGCTTGAATTCTCATCTGTTGTGTGAAATTTGGAAAATGGGAATTCTCAAAGAATTGGTGTTTTCATTAATTACCCTCGCTAGCATAACACTGGTAATCGGTTAGACTGGAATTTCCATACCTGGATAGACTGACTTCCCATCACTTTCTCTTGAGAAAGGAAATTCACGCACAATTTCTCCATCATCGTGCTGTCTTGATAACCACCTGCCTGCATTAAACATCAAAAGCTTTCCAGTATTTACACCTTTCATCAATACCTGTAGGAAAAATTTACATTTGCAGAATTATTTGCATACAAAATTAGTCTTGTATTTAATAACATGAAACCGCTTTTCCAACATACAGGTGATATCAATTGTGTACTGTGAATTATTAAACAATAGGATAAGAATTCCATTCCTGTGTGTACCAGCTGTGATTTTCCAGCAATTCATGTGAATGGATGGAAAGTTATGAGCCGCAGAAATGGCATAACTACCTTGAAATATCTTTCCAGGTAGAAACATAGGCCCCAGTATTCATGTACAGGGTAAGGCAAAAGGGAATCTGTGTTCATGGAGGAAACCCGGAAATGTTGGGAATGTGGGGGTTCCTATCAAATTTAACATTAGGACTTGATTTTCATTTCTTTACTCAATTTCCTGACCGGCAGCTGGTGAGATTGACAGATAGCTGGTTGTAAGTAGGAAAGAAGGAGTAGAAGGTTGTAGCTGGAGGCCATTGGGAGCATCGTGGGTTGGTGAAGATCAGTATTTGGAATGGAGGAGAAATGGGAAACACATCATGTTTCAAGCAAGTGGATCCACCGATTATTGGCCCACAGGCAGTGCTATAAATAGCACTTCCCCGCTGACTCCGGCTGCTTCCACCTCTCCAGAATTTGGAAACCCAGCCAGCAAGCATTGCATTTAAACAGCTGCCAAAATATTGGCAAAAGAACCACATTTACATACTTCAATGATGGACCCACCTTTCCAGAATAGATTACTCAGGCACTGCCAATCTACTATGGTAAAAATGTAGGAAATTTAGTTCACCGTGTATTGTAGCTGGATATTGCAAATTTCCCCATTTAACACGCTGCACCCCACTCCTCTTCCATTCATCATGGATAGAGTGGGAGGGAAGGGAGTTAAAATTCCCTCCGTGGTTTCACATATCTCATTAAATTATATTTCTCTAAACAACTCCCTTGTTATAATGCTATTGCATGGTTGCTGCTTTTCATTTGCAAGCATGTTTATATCCTATAATGTTATCTAGCACAGAAAGCCAGACTACTCAAGCTTCAAACATTATAATTCTTTCCATAAATATTTCCCAAATGTACTTAACACAGCTTGAAGTCCTTCAAATTCTTTTAAGTACTGAAAGCCTGGCAGTGAAATAATTTTTATACCTTATTTAACATGGAAAAGGGCATGGGATTAGTTAGATGGAAATACATGTTCTTGGTGATTCATGAAACTTGTTTATACGAAAAGTGATCTTATGAATTGGCAAACAGTTAGCTGAGCCCCCACATTTCATTTTCTTTGCAAAAGGGTTCCTACCCTCCCTCCATGCCTGCTATACAGGCAATACCTGAAGAAATGCAAAACAAAAATAACGAGTAAAAGAAACATTAAAACAATTATTGTACATCCACAAGGAAAATTTGCAAATGTTGAGTTCATTTAGAAACTATAAGCTAAATGTAACATTTCTGAAAGGTGAGAAATGTAAAATGAATTATGGAGTACAGGAAAAATTAGATGTAATAAGGTAGTCTTTAGTAATCACAGCAGTTGCCTCGCATAAGGGAGACAAAAATGGATAGCCCACAAAAACAGGCGCGGGATTGTGATGAGTGATTAAACTGCATCTGTTCCTTCCAAGGCAGGCAGCATGCAAACTTTGTGCTGCCTGCTGATTTACATGATAGCCGCATGTAACCCAACGCTAAATGCACTGTTGAATGGCTGCACACCTCCGCAGCGGGCCCAAGTTTATGTGAAGCTAGCACCACCTAACACTAAACGATAAACAGAAAATACTGGAAATACTCATCAGGACAGCCAGCGTGGGCAGAGAAACAAAATTAATGGGAAGGATTTTACCGGCCCGAGGGAGGCGGGATCATGGCGCAGGGGCCAGGTCAAATCGACTCCCTGACAAGGTCCCGCCATCAGGACATTTTACCGTCGGTGGGACCGGGTTCTGAGAGACTTCCGCAAGGAGGCAGGAAGCAAATTTAAGTATTGAAATGGCCCATTAATGGCCATTTTACCAGGCCTTCTGAAAAATGCTGATGGCAGATCAACTTCACCCCCCACTACCCAGTAGGGTGGGGAGGCTGGCAGCTGAATGCCGGCAGCCTGGGAAGTGGAAGTATTCGTGGAAGGATCGAAAATGCCAGGGCACAGATTTAAGTTAATTGGCAAAAGAAGCAATGGAGACATGAGAAAAAACCTTTTCACGCAGCAATTGGTTAAGATCTTGAATACGTTGCATAAGAGTGTGACGGAGATAGATTCAGTCAAGGCATTGAACAGGGAATTGGATTGTTATCTGCAAAAGAAGAATGTGCAGGGCTATGAGGAGAAGACAGGGGAATGGCAGTAGGTGCATTGGTCATTCAGAGAGCCAGCACAGACACAATGAGCTGAATGGCAATGCTGTAACAAGCTGTAACTATTCTGTGATACTTTCATTCAAAGAGGGGGTCTCAGACTGGGAAGCCAGCCCCTGCATCCCCAGTGTTTAGATCAGAGGGGTTTCCCCTCTAGCGATATATTTTTTAAGTTTTTTAAAAGTTTCTTTAGCCTACCTGGTATAGGCTCCAGGACCCCTGCATACCCCAGCAGTGGCCACCACTCCTGATGATGGCTGCTGGAGCTGTTAATCTGCTGACCCTTTAATTGGGCCAGTAGCTTTAGGGGGCAGGCAGCCATCCTGCAATAGGATGGCAAAACCCACGTCAGCTTATTCATGGGTGTGTGCGAAGTGGGGATAGGTGGAGTTTGGTGTGGATGAGCATTGTCAGGGCAGGGGTGAGGGGCTGAGCATTATCGAGGGTGCGGGGGAATGAGCATTGTTGAGGGAGTTGGGGGGAGCATTGATGGGGCATGGGGTAGTTGAGCATTGGTGAAAGGGTGGTGAGCATTGTTGGGAGGGTTTTGAATGGGAATTGGGCATTGTTAGGAGGGGGTGGTCAGGGAGTGAGCATTACCAGGGGGGCAGAGGGGTTGAGCATTGTTGGTGTGTGGGGGTGCACATAGTTGGGTGTGCAAAGGGTCAGCAGGTTGGGGGGGGGCTAGCATTTTTTGAAGTGGGGGTAAGCATTGTCAGGAGGAGAGATGAGCCTTATCAGGAGGGGTGCAGGGGGTGAGCATTGACATGATTATGTGAATTGAGCATTGTTGGGTGTGTGGGGGAGGTGATTTTTTTTAAGCCTTTCTGATACAGCTCCTGCTGTTAATCACTGTCCTATGCCTGAGATTAACAGCGGGAGAAGGATAGGGTAAATATCAAGCCCAGGTCTCTGACTCTAAGGTCTGGCGGGGCCCAGGCAAAGTAATTCGACCCGTCAGAAGTTTAAACTTCCCAGATAAGTACTGTGCATATGCATAGGTCAGGACTTCCTCTGGGTCCTAGCATGCAACAGCAGCAAACATTTCAACATTTGCTGCTGTTACCATTGGAAGATCCAGACAATAGAATCATAATGGCACAGAAGTAAGCCATTCGGCCTATCAAGTATCTGCTGACTCGCTATTGAAAATTTCAGACAGTACCATTACCCCGCTTTATCCCCATAGCCCTATAAGTTTATTTCCCCCAAGTTCCTTTTCAATTTCCTTTCGAAATCATTGCTCTTCTCTACTATCACCACCCTCATGGACAGCAAGTTCCAGGACATTACCACTCACTGCATAAAACAGTTCTTCTTCACATCAGCCACCCACCACCCACCCCCAACCCTGAACCCCCTGCATCTATTACCCAAATCCTCAAATCTGTCTCCCCTAGTCCTTGTACCATTAGCTAATGGGAACAACTTTTCTTCTCTTGTCTGAACCTGTCATAATCTTGTACACCTCGATCCGATCTCCCATCAACTTCCTTTGCTTCATGGAAAACAACCCCAATTTCTCCAACCTAAATTTATAGCTAAATTGCCACATCCCTGGAACCATTCTGAGAAATCTCTTCCGCACCCTCTCAAGGACCCTCATATCCTTCTCAAAGTGTGGTGACCAGAACTGGATGCAATACTCCCGTTGTGGCCTAACCAGAGCTTAATAAAGGTTCAGCATAACTTCCTGCTTTTGTACTCAATACTATGAAGCCCACGATTGCATATGCTTTGCCAGCTACTGTGGTGCAATCCATAGTCTCAAAACTTGTATTTTTTGGGTCAGGAACTAGCTGAAAGGGAAACCCAAAATTTTGGATTTTAGGGAGACTAAAACTGAAATAGAAACTGAAACAGAAACTGCAGGTCCAACCCGATCAGAAGCAAAATCGCACAAGATGATGTTGGGTGAGCCTCCTGAGGTAATCCCGCACTCGCGTGATATTTCAGTGGGCAGGCATGCAAAAAAGTTGGAAGCGTGCCCGCCGACAGTTGAGGCCAATTAAGGTCATTAAAGGTGCAATTGCCTCCGATTTTTCGTGGTCTGTCCAACCTTATGGTTGGGGGATGGGCGAATCGGCCAGGCGGACTTTGCATTTTTCATATAACCTCATCCAAGGGCAGAATGAGGTTTCCGTTATTACATGAAAGAAAAGTAAAAATCTATGGACAGCATTTTTATCACATTTATGTTCAGGTGACTGATTGTGATGCTTGCACATTTTTTCCTGATTTTAAAACCTTTATTTAATGCTTTTGAGGTCTTCAGCTCCCCGGGGCAGCTCTCTGCCTTCAGGGAGTTTTCTGTCAATGTTCTCCCGTGGCCGTGCTGATGTCAGCACCCACCCTCCTTCTGCCCTCCACCCCAGCAGTGCTGAGCTTCTCAGCCAGCGTGAAATCACGGTCGGGGGCTAATCGCGGTCGGCTGTTCGTTCCCAGGCCGATCCTGGAACTGCCAATCACACCTGCCCACCGACCTAAAAATTCTGCCCCAGGTTTCTGGGGAAATCAAATCTGGTTGAAACCAGATAAAGAGACACAGAGCCATCCAAGCTCAGACCCAGTGGTGCAGTGAAGGCAGTCTGAAAGACATGAAGACCTGATCTGTGTGTGGAGATAAAGGACATTAAAGTTATTGCCACAGCTTCAGTTATTGTAAAGGAACTGATAGGCTAACACCAGCCAGACAGTGCCCGGGGCTGTCACTGAGGGTTCAGATAAAAGTAATGCCGGTGAATCCATGCCATCAAGACTGTCATGAACGGTGCTGAGGAGGTTCTGGAAAAGTGCACCATTGTAGTGAAGGCTGTGCCCATTGAACTCGGGTTGATTGCATGCTGCTGTTGGCTGAGAATCGGTGGCTAAATCCTTAAAGGAAATTAGCAGGAATTCAACCTGAGGGAGTTCAGCGATTAGAAGCTTTGTGGCTGAAATTGGCGCCATATATTCTGACTTACCCTATGTGATCTATCTTTGTTGTTTCTGCTATTTAACGTGCAATTTACAGTTTATATTGACTGCAATCTGCTTGTTAATTCATGTTTAATTTATGTTGATTTTAGTTTGATTGTTAAAGTAAAAGTTATAAAAAGTAAAACTATTCTCTCCGTATGTTCTGCCAACTTTGAAGATCTATGCACATGTCCCTGCACACTCCATAGAACTGTGCCATTATGTGTGTATATCTCTATGAAGGAGATGGTGCCCATTATCATTAGTGACTATGACTCATAGACTGAAACCATTGAAGATAATGTATACTCATGCTTAATCTTCATTCTCACATCCCACTTCTCCCTCCTCCCCCAACCTCTTCTGGTTTACTAGCTGCAGATGGTGTAAACATGTAGCTCTTGTTTTCCCTCCCTCACCACAACTCTCCCCTTGTAACTTTCTCCTTTGACATATCCAAAAACTGCCACCTGACCAGGTAGTGGTGGAAAAGCAACAGATAGAAGAGCAGGAAGACAGTGATGAAAAAGCAAAACAGTCACTCACACTCACACTTGCGCGCACCAGCTAAGATACTGACACTGAAGTGTACTTGAGTGGGTACTTAGAAGCAGGATCTTATACCATGATGAGACACTAGGTACATGTGGGCTGCAGCCAGGCCAGGGGATAAGGGTAGCACAGGTGCCAGCTCACTGGAGCATGAGGTTAGATATGGGTTCTGCTGCAAACAGCTCAGATGAGGAGTTAGGTGGGGCAACCTACACAGAATAAGACCAATGGCTACTCACACAGCAATTCTTGGTAAATTACCCAGGCCTGTCAGAAAGCCGGCAGTTAATGTCAAGGAACATGGAGGAGTCTGGCACCAACTTGGCACAGTGCTCAGAACCCATACTTCACACCATGGAAGTGGTGGCCACCTCCATGAGAACAAATGGGGACCCAAACATGATGCAGTGTCTAATGACTGATGTCAGCTTCCATTGCATCACAAGCTGGACTCATGTCCAGCATAAAGGAAGATCGTTGTGCTTGTTGGCAGCCAATCATCTCAGCTCCATGACAATCACTGCAGTGTCCTAGACCTAAACAACTTCAACTGCTTCATCAATGACCTTCCTCCATCATAAGGTCAGAAGTGGGAATGTTAGCTGATGATTACACAGTGTTCAGTTCCATTTGCAACTGCTCAGATATTGAAGCAGTCCATGCCCACCAACATTTAGACTTGGATTGGTAAGTGGCAACTAACATTTGTGCCACACAAGTGCCAGGAAATGACTATCTTCAACAAGAAAGAACCCAACCATCTCCCCTTGACATTCAATGGTTTTACTACCACTGAAACCCCCACCAACAACATCCTGGGGGTTACCATTGACCAGAAACTTAACTGTACCAGTCACATACATACTGTGGCTACAAGAGCAGGTCAGAGGCTGTGAATTCTGCAGCGAGTAACTCACTTCTTGACTCGCCAAAGCCTGTTCACCATCTATAAGGCACAAGTCAAGAGTGTGTTGGAATACTCCCCACTTACTTGGATGAGTACAGCTCCAGCAGCATCATCCAGGACCAAGCAACACACTTAACTGATATGCCATCTGGCACACTGAACATTTGGTCGCTCCACCACCATGACACCTTGGCTGGCATGTGTACCAGATACAAGATACACTACAGGAACTTGCCAAGGCTTCTTTTGGCACCTTCCAAACCTACAACCTTAACCACCTAGAAGAACAAGGGCAGCAGGTGCATAGGAACTCCACCACTTGCAAGCTCCCCTTCAAGTCACACACTGTCCTGACTTGGAAATGTATCACCATCCCTTCATCGTCGATGGATCACAATCCTGTAACTCTCTACCTAATGGCACTGTGGGAATACCTTAACTATAAGCACAGCTGTGGTTCAAGAATGCGGGTCACGACCACCGCCTCCTTTTCAAGGGTAGTTATGATCGAAAACAAATGCTGGCCTTGCCAGCAACAACCTCATTCCATGAATAAAAACAGTAGCCACCTAATGTCTGGGTGCTGCACTGAATACTCAGATTGAAGTCAATGCAAACTCAGCTTGTTGCCACACAAGCTCAGACTGCTATCATTATAGCTGTAGCTACCAGTGTTCAATGGGGTTTGCAGGCTTCATTAGCAGTGCCACAATTTGTCCTCCAACAAATTTCTAGGATTGCTGAGGCACCACGCCATGGAATTGACAATAGCACCTTGGAGAATGAACATTCTGTCCTCACTCTCAGGATGACAGCTTTTTGTCCTCTTACCATTGCCACTCCTCCATTGCCCCTTCTGTTGCCTGTCAACCAGCCAGCCCTGACTTCTGGCACCCATGCTGAGGTGGAGCAGTTTGAAACTGTGCGCTGCTCAAGGCCGTCTTGCAGGGCCATCTGCAGTTTTCCCCAGTGAAAGTCAGTAGTCTTCCACCTGCCATGCTTCTGCCACTGGGCTGACAATGTGTAGAAGCACAAAGACAGGAAAAGGCACACAGAAGGCAGGCACTAGAGAAATGCACAGGGGTTATTATTTCACTTTTGTATAGAATATTGGATGTTAAGGTTTATAAACTGGTTCAAAATGTTTACTTTGTGGTGACTTTTATTTCAGCATTGTGACCATGAAAATGGCATGACAGAAGGAAGGTAAAGTGTGGGACTACTGGCGAATGGGTATTGGGTTTGCATTCACTGGTCCCACAGTCAGATCAGTCAAGCATAGGTAGCCTGGCTGGAAAGGAAATGAGCTGGTTGCCTCCTTATTTCTTCTCCCCCTCTTTCTTCTCCTCCTGTTTATTCTGTCCAGAACCCTGGCTTTGGGCAAGTAAGACAGCCATCTGGACTCTTGCTCTTGACTGCAGAGAACTGTGTTTATCCCCTGACTATGCTGTCTCCAACTAACACTATATTCCTATTAGCTGCCCCTGCTTGAATGGCAACCATGGCACTGTGGTACAGGAAGCCATTAAAGTGGGGGGAGCTAATAGAAATGGACTGGTAGTTGGGGACAGTATAGTAATGGAGATAGACACAGTTCTCTGCCACCACATGTGGGAATCCAGACGGCTGTATTGCCTGCCTGGTGCCAGGGCTCGGGGACATCTGCTCTGGACTGGAGAAGAACTTACAGTGGGAGGGGGAACATCCAGTGGTCGTGGCCCACATGGGTATCAACAACATAGGTACAACTAGGAAAGAGGTTCAGCTGAGGGAGTATGAGCAGCTAGGGGCTAAATTAAAAAGCAGAACCTCAAAGCTAATAAACTCTGAATTACTACCTGAGCCACATGCAAATTGATGTCGGGTAAATCAGATTAGAGAGTTAAATGCGTGGTTCAAAGTTTGGTGAGGGAGAAACAGATTTCAATTCATGGAACACAGGCACCAATAGTGGGGAAAGTGGTAGCTGTACCGCTGGGATGGTCTTCACCTGAACTGTGCTGCGACGAGTGTTCTGGCGAGTCATAAAACTAGCGCTGTAGAGAGGGCTTTAAACTAAATAGTGGGGGTGAGGGATCAAGTTTGTGAAGATGCAATTAAATTAAATAGAGAAGACAGGGCAAGAGAGCAAGGTAGGAATAAGGGAAATAATGATCAGAGTGTGTCAGGAAGGGATAGAGTGCATAAACCTAAGAGTGCATCAACAGATAAGGATGGAGGTTACAAAAAAAAGAACAAAAGGCTTTGTATCTGAGTGCATGTAGCATTCATAACAAAACAGATTAATTGACAGCTCATGTAGAAATAAATATGTATGATCTGATAACCATTACAGTAACATGGCTGCAAGATGACAAAGACTGGGACCTGAATATTCAAGGATACTTGACATTTAGGAAGGACAGGAAGTTAGGAAAAGGTGGATGGATAGCTGTGTTAATTAAGGATGATATTGGTACAATAGAGAGAGATGACCTTAATTCTGGAGGTCAAGGTGTAGAATCAGTTTGGGTAGAAATGAGAAAATAGTAAAGGTAAGAAGTCACTTGTGGGAGTGATTTATAGGCCCCCTAACAGTAACCTTACTGTAAGACGAGGCATACAAGGAGAAATAATGGGTGGAGTTATGAAAAACGTAAGGCGATAATCATGGGTGATTTAATCTACATATAGACTGGACAAATTAGATTGGTAAAAACAGCCTGGATGATGAGTTCATTGACGTTTTTCGCGACAGTTTCTTTGAGCAGCACATTCTACCAACCAGAGAGCAGGCTATACTTGATCTGGTAATATACAATGTGACTGGATTAATTAATAACCTCATAGTGAAGGCGTCCCTAGGTAGCAGTGATCATAATATGATTGAATTTGAGGGACAGAGGAGTGGATCTAAGACTAGTGTTTTACACTTAAATAAGGGCAATTATGAGGGCATGAAGACAGAGCTGGTTAAAATGAACTGTTAAATTAGGTTAAGGGATAGGTCAGTTGAGATGCAGTGGCAGACATTTAAGGAGATATTTCAAAATACTCAGAAAAGATACATTCCAGTGAGAAAGAAGGACTCGAAGGGAAGGGCACACCATCCATGGCTAACTAAGGAAGTTAAAGATAGTATCAAATTGAAAGGAAAAGTGTATAATTCCACAAATATGAGTGGTAGATCAAAAGATTGGACAGAATATAAAGAACAGCAAAAAATGACTGAACGATTAATAAGGAAGGGGAAATTAAAGTACGGGAGACAGTTAGCTATAAATATAAAAACAGATAGTAAGAGCTTATACAGGTATTTAAAAAGGAAAAGAATAAGTAAAGTGAATGTTGATTCTCTTGAGAGTGAGAATGGGAAATTAATAATGGAACATAAGGAAACGGCAGATGAATTGAACAGATATTTTGTGTCTGTCTTCACGATAGAGGATACAAATAACATCACAGAAATAATTATGAATCAAGATGTGAAAGGAGGGGAGGAACTTAAAACAATTACAATCACCAAGGAAAGGGTACTAAGAAAATTATAAGAACTAAAAGCTGACAAGACCCCCCCCCCGCCAGGTCCTGATGGACTTCACCCTAGAGTCTTAAAAGAAGTGGCTACTGAGAAAGTAGATGCATTGGTTTTAATTTTCCAAAATTCCCCAGATTCTGGAAAGGTCCCATTAGATTGGAAAATAGCAAATGTGACTTGACTATTCAAGAAAAGGAGGGAGACAGAAAGTAGGAACCTACAGACCAGTTTACTGAATATCAGTCACAGGGAAAATGCTGGAATCTATTACCAAGGAGGTTATAGTGGGGCATTTAGAAAATCTCAATGCAATCAGGCCGAGTCAACATGGTTTTGTGAAAGGGAAATCATTTTTGAATAATTTATTGGCATCCTCTGAGGAAGCACAAGCAACGTGGATAAAGGGGAACCTGTGGATGTGCAGTTATTAGATTTCCAGAAGGCATTTGATAAGGTGCCATATCAAATGTTACTACACAAAATAAGAGCTCATGGTATAGTGGGTAACATATCAGCATGGATAGAAGATTGGTTAGCTAACAGGAAACAGAAAGTAGGAATAAATGGGTCATTTTTCAGTTGGCAAGATGTGACGATTGGAGTGCCACAAGGATCAGTGGTGGGGCTTCAACTATTTTCAATTCATATCAGTGACTTGGATGAGGGGACAGAATGCATGGTTGCTAACTTTGCTGATGACGGAAAGATAGCTAGGAAAGTAAATTGTGAAGAGAACATGAGGACCTGCAATGGGATTTAGATAGGTTAAGTGAGTGGACAAAAATTTGGCAGATGGCGTGTAATGTGGAAAAATGTGAACTTGGCCACTTTGGCAGGAATAACAGAAAAGTAGCATATTATTTAAATGGAGAGAGATTACAGAACTCTGAGGTATGAAGGGATCTGCATGTCCTGGTACATGAATCAGGAAAAGTTAGTACGCAGGTGCGGCAAGTGATTATGAAGTTAAATGGGATACTGTTATTTATTGCAAGGGCAATGGAATATAAAAGAAGGGATGTTTTGCCTGGGATCAGGGGTTATTTTATGAGGGAAGGTTGGACAGGGTGGGACTATATCCATTGGAGTTTAGAAGAATGAGAGGTGATCTTATTGAAACATAGATGGGGGAGTCATCCCAGATGTGCACTAAGTGCAGTAGTGGGCGGGAAAAAGGATGCTTTACCTTCCGACTACAATGGCGATTTTCCGTGCTGTTTCATCCCATTCCCAGGGCTCACTAATTATGCACTCCTTGCAAACATGCTGGGTCTCTGGTGGGGTGGCCTCTGATTCACCCGCCCCGCCATGGCCTCAATCAGAAGGAAAAAAAATCAATGGTTAGGATTTTGACCTTGTTGGGCAGGCGTGGCAGGCAGGCCCAGTAGCAGTCGCGAGGCCGACCGCTGCCCACGATTGGGCCCTGACACCAATTTCATGCTGGCTGGCCAATTAACGGTCAGCCAGCGTGAAACGTGCACTGCGGCACTCACTGCTGCTGGGGTGGGGGCTGGAGGAGTGCAAGTGCACACGTTTGCACAAGTGTGCCCAATGAAAACTCCCTGAGGCACAGAGCTGCCTCAGGGAGCTGAAGATTTTAAAAATCAGAAATAAGAAACTTTGCTATGTTAAAAACATCTCCTCTCATGTGACTCTGTCACATTGTCATGAAGTTATTAATGTATATAATGTTATTGGAAATATTTTTTTTAGAGGGCTAGTCTGTGGGTGTGTCTTAATTGGATTAAAGCCTGCTAGTCTGGGTGCTGTGATATATACCACTTTTGAGAGGTAGAGCGCATTTGCATTTTGTTAAACAGAGCATTCAAGAAGGGGAGTGAATTCTGGCACCTAGCTGGCAGAGACCAAGCAATGTTTATATTACTAATAAAACTGGTACTATGAAAGGGGTGTTATTGTTAGAAGAGGTGGGGTTCAAAGGGGCTGATAATACAATGAGAATTTACATTCAAAGAGATATGCTGGATATAACCGAGAGCAGGTTTGTGTGTGCAGGGCATAGGCAATGTAAGATCAAAGCCTGTAAGCCTACCACTGTGTCTGCAAAGGAACCAAAGTGAAAGGAACCTCATTTTGAATTTGTACGGTGAAAATGCTTTGCCTGGTGCCTGCTTAAAGTCTATGGCCAGGATTTTCCCCTCGGCGATTTGGGGGCAAGGCCTGCTCACCGAGGGGAAAATGATGCGGGATGACATCGGGAGGAACCTCCAACAGGCTAATTAACCTTGTTAAAGACCCTGCCCATCCAAGCTTAAGGCTGGCGGGCAGGTCAGAAGCTCCAGTGGGCTCCAGATTATTCATGAAACTTCATCCACTGGCGGGATGAAGTTTCATGTCCGTTTTTAATAAAATTAATAAACTTGTGTTTCTTATTAACATGTCCCATCTCGTGTGACATTGTCACATGAGGGGGACATGTTAATAATTTAAATATTTCTCTATTTTTTTACTTTTCTTGCCTGTCAGTAAACTCCCTGAGATAGCACTTTGCCTCAGAGAGCAGTGCGTGCATGCGCGAAAGAGCGCAATTTGACAGATGGGTACTCCCTCCACCCCCTGCACAGGAAGCGTATTGCACTTCCTGTCGGGCAGGCCGCTGGGTGGGGCTTAATTGGCCCGTCCACTCAAAATAGTAGTGAGCCCCGTTTCAGCGGCGGGGGTCGGCTGCCCGCCTGCTGCCGAGCCGATGGAGCCCGCTCGCACACCAAGGGCAAAATTCTGCCCTATGGGTTGCTGTTGCCTTAGTGGGGATTAGTCTGGGAATTTATTCAAAGTTAAGATTGTAGTAATTTGTAGCTATGCGTATGTGCTTAATGTGTTGTGACTTAATAAAATGTTTCCTTTAGTTTAATATAAAAACCTCTCAAGAACTGATGGTCTGATTCCTGAATTTAGAGCTGCATCTCAAACATACCACTTAAAATATAGGTTATGACAATTGTTTAAAGTTTCCCTCTGGGATTTTTAAATAACTCAGTTTTACCAACTGCTGGGTCATAACACACATCAGCAGGGACATGTAATAAATGAAATGTAAAAATTTTTATTCAATTTTTAATTGCTCTTGGAAACCTCATCCCATCCATGGATGAGGTTTCCTAAAAAATCCAAAGGCACTTGGCCTTTTCACCTGCCCACCAACCATAAGGTTGGACAGGCAATGAAAAATTTCATTCAGTTAGAACTTTAATGGCCTTAATAGGCCTGTTAATTGTCGGCAGGCATGCTGCCAACTCCCGTGTGCACCCGCTGACTAAAATATCCCGCGAGTGTGTGATGACGTCGGGAGGTTCGCCCGACATCATCGCGCGTCATTTTACGCTCGGGAGGGTCGGGTGCGTACCCGCCCACTCAGCGCAAATTTATTCCCAGTAAAAGCTGGAAAATAAGAGTACTGGTCTTATATACCCTAAAATGGAACACGGGTAAAAACTGGGAAATAAGAGTACTGGTACGAACTGTTTTTTCCTTCTGGGCAGGTCTTCAGTAATCTGGGTGCCATATTTAAAGGTCATCCCTGCATAGGGCTAGCACTCTTCAAAGGATAGGAAGCTGCTGAGAACTGATGGCTGCCAAAGGGAGGAAACATGCTGCCCCCAAATTTAGCAACGCCTCTTTCAAGCGCCTATTGGATGCAGTGGAGTCCGCAAAGTCCTTTACCCCCGCTCTTGGCAAAGACCAGCAGGCAAGGCCACAAATCCACATGGGAGGCAGTGACAGCAGTGGTCAGCGCCAACGTCTACAAAAGAGGACAGCCATCCAGTGCAGGAAGAGGATGAATGCTCTCACCTGCTCTGACACTTCTCATCACTCTCAATTCACACACACATAAACCCATCACACATCCACCTCCACTCTCAACTCAACCACTAACTCTCACACACCGCCCCCCGCACATCTTCATCAGGCTCAAATCCTCTGTAGTTCGTGTCCTGATCCCATCCATGGCTCTGCTCACCACACAAACATTCCATGCAGTGCAGTGCATCCTGCTCACATTCTCTCCATCTGTTTTCATGCAGGAGAGGCTGGCTCACAACAGCAGCGAGAGGTCCCAGACCAGGGGTGAAGTGGCCCACATTAGGCCCCTCACTCACTTTGAGGAGTGTGCCATCATGCTGACTGGTGAGGACATGGACCATACCTGTGGTCATGGTGAGATCGGCGGCGAACAACCACATCAGGATCCTTCACTACATCACCCCTCTCTCAATGCAACTGTGAGTGTTTGCTCTCCTGCTTTTGACTCTGCTGCCATGCACTAATTATCTCTACTTTGGTTCGCAGGGAGCTCTGCCAAGTGACTGACACCCTCAGCCAGCCAGTTCCTCAGCTCCATCCATGTCCTCACCTCCTGCCAAGAGGACGCCTCCTCCATTGAAGAGATGGAAATTAACAGCCTGGGAGATCCGTGCGCTTACTCACACCCTCCACCAGCACATAGACACACTCCTTGGTGGGACCTACATCTAGATTAGGCTGGGGTTCATAATCTGGTGGTCACCACATGGACACCTGTCCACAGCAAGAGGAGGCAGGCTCAGTCAAGCTCCCTAGCACTCGGAGGACTGCTGGGGATCAGGCATCCGTGCGGTCCGAGAGAGATGACGAGCCTTTGGATTTGGGGTTCCAACTCAATGTAGAGAGTCAACTAAGGTGGGGGAACATCATGCAGAGCTGTTGGAAGCTCTCAACAGAGTGGCACACAAGTCAGAGGAGTGCGTCCATCTGCTCTCTGATGAAGGGGTGTCCACATGTGCGTGTATCGAGGCCTCCATGGGGAGGATGGCGGATGCCATTGATACCCTGGTCCAGCAGAACATGGAGATGCATGCAGACCTGCACTCCATTGCGGTAGCTATTACAGTCAATGAAGTGATGTCACTGTTCTAATGTATGAAATACAACAATCAAATTCCCCTGGAAGGTACCACAAATAGCAACAAGATAATGACCAGGTAATATGCTCTGGTGGTGCTGGTTGATGGATAAACATTGGCCAGGACACTGTAAGAACTCCCTTGTTCAACTTTGAATAGAAACAAGCTCAAAACAGTAAAAATGCTCTTGTCATCTCCATCCTGTCTCTTTCCTGCAACTTCCAGCTTTCCAGCCCGATGGGAGACACTCACGTGCTGAAAATAGTAGAGGACAGAGTGACAAAGCTAATCCCAAGTGTAAAAGGTTATGAAGAAGAGCCAGGGAAAAGAGGAAGTGTGCACCAATATCTTTAAAAGAAACCAAGAGATCACTTTATTTTAGACCTTCAACATGGTTGTTGGAAGCATTGCAGGCCTAAGAATTCTTCTTTTGGTTCCCTGAATAAAAAATGAAGGTCAGAGGTTTCTGGTGATGAATGCACAATGGTTCACTCCAAGCAACATCAAGTTTCTGGCTTTTCCAGTCGAAGTTAGTCAAGCTCCTTTAGTGAAAAATGTAATAATGCTGGTAAGACAAATTAGCCATACATCTCTGCCTATGACGATCTTTCCAGGCAGGGTCCTTCCTTTTGCTGGACAAGATGGCTTCCGTCTGTTCTTCATATCCCAAACTAACCCACTGGGCTGCCCTTGTGGATTAATAACATATTCCCTATCATGCTATTTTCTGTCATGTGACAACAGTGTCGCTGATTCTATTGTCCACGCAAATGGGTTGATAGCTAAGCAATTTGCCACACAATGGAAAATGTTTGTTATCCCATCAACATTCCAGTTGTGAATATCCTCCTGAATGTCTTTATTTGTAATTCCATCTTCTTGGGAGCAGCAAGTCTACCAGCCATTGTTACTTTAAGTCTCATCAATTGAAATGGAGAGGGGTGGTCATCAAACTACCTGGGCAGGTAGTTTGCATTTTAAGTGACTTCTCAGAGATATGCTCAGGCATGTCTGTCCTTGTGTCAGTATAAACCAGACAAGAAGTCATCTGACACCCTGGACTCCATCTGAATCAAGGTAAATTGTCCATATTTCATGTTGCCTTTTTAAAAGTAAAAATATCCATCTTCCTCATGCGTTCATGGACATAAGGTGTGAGCGTAACACAATATGAAGTTGTTAAAGAAGAAGAGTGAAGAAGAGTCATCTGGACTCGAAAAGTTAACTCTGTTTCTCTCTCCACAGATGCTGTCAGATCTGCTGTGTTTTTCCAGCATTTTCTGTTTTTATTTCAGACTTCCAGCATCCGCAGTATTTTTCTTTTATGAAGTTGTTAATGTTGAAAGATGTTGTGTTCCAGTAGGGGAAATATTTGGAAATATATATTACCATGATGCCCTATACAAAGCAATGGTGAGGATTTATCCCTCATCAGAACAGCTTTCAATAGAAAAGTGACTGAAACAATGAATGGTAGAAGGAAGGGACTGCAGGCATCCCATTGCTGGGATTACACAGGCGTTGGAGTTGTTGACAGACCTATCCCAGTTCCTGCAAAATGTCAAAATGGCAAGCTTAAAATTTACAAGTCGACAAAGTACCACAGTGGATCTGTTCACTGACAACAAAATATCTTTGTACATTTTGTTATTTAAGTAGCTTCTAAAATATGCCTTTAAAAAGCCAAAATAAATTGAAACCTTACATTGTAACAATTAGTCTCACATAATATAAAAGCAATGCACACCTGAGCTTATGGGATTTTCATTCATTCAGCTTGTGAGAACACCTTCACTCACAAGTATATGTGATAGAAATTTGCAACTTAATCTGCCAAATATATCTATGTTTTCACAAAAAAGCTAACCTAAACTAAAAAATGCCAAATTTTCAAGGTTATAAATATACAGTACTTTCTAAGGGTTGAGCATGTACTTCAGCGATAATCACATGCTGTTGTCATGCTCTTTAAATCGCATAGAAGCTGGGCCAGTACAAGCTAGAAATGGCTAGCAAATAAATAATGTTAGGAGTGGAATGCCACTCCCCTCCACCACCCCTATTGTCTACACAAACATTCAAAAATTTCCAAGATTGTTTTTGTTTTGTCAGCCAGCTTCTCAAACCACAAATGCATCAGTCTTTTTAATCATGACTTTCCAAGTGCAAAATTCACTTCATCCAGTTTTGTGATTTCAGTCTGTATCTTTCTGTTTTCTGCTCTCAATGGCACATTTGGTGGCCTTTGCCATTATTGTTCCCAGTCAGATGCTTGTTTAGGGACTAGGAAATTGTGAAGCCAGCATTATCACTGCTCCAACAAAACCAGTAAATGGAAACACAACAGGTCTGTGGAGACAAAAGACACACTAATATTTTGGATGCAGACTCTTTAAAACTGACGTTAAAAGGTGGAGTCAATCAGAAAAAGGGAATTCTTAAAAAACAGGCAAATTTATTGAGGGAACCTCTGTGGAATGGTCTAACCTCAGTCAACTAAAAGAGAAAAATGAAGACAATAAAGAGACAAATGGTTTTAAAATAGACAAGGAAGCTGATCTGAGAAAATGAGTAGATGGGGGATGAGGGAAAATATGGGGCTCAGGTGCAGAATTAAGAAGTTTGAAAATAAGGGTGTGGTTAAAGGTCACTGAAGTCTGTGTTCAGAACAGAATTTTGCAGAATGCCTAACAGAAGGATGAGATCTTACCTTGAAGCTCCCAT
Organism: Cetorhinus maximus; assembly: GCF_964194155.1. NCBI lineage: Eukaryota > Metazoa > Chordata > Chondrichthyes > Lamniformes > Cetorhinidae > Cetorhinus > Cetorhinus maximus. Next base: position 92,271,888 of record NC_135882.1, read on the forward strand.
TGAGCCTCTTTGGAAACCTGCACAAGTCCAATGACAGAGAATGAGAGAAAAGTCAGAGATAGCTTGCAGTTGCATTTGTGGACAGGATGATGGTGTTTGGCAAAGCAGTCACCTAATCAGCACTGGGTGTCCTCACTATGGTGGAAACTACAATGAACAGTAGACATGATATAACAGATGAGAGAAGGCTGTTGTCTCATGGAATAAGAGTCTGCAAACCCTGGATAGCCATGCGGGAGGAAATGAGATGTTTTGCATTTCATGCTTTTGGATGGGAAGGTGCTAGGGGACGAGAGCTGGAAGTGCAGGTGATGTAAGAATGAAGCAAGATGTCATGGAGATAATACTTTCTCTGGAAAGTTGGTCCAGTTGTCCAAACCAGCTGCAGTCACTAACCCCGATCAGCCAATGTTAACCTCTGAGGAGGAGGGAGCCTCAGAGGGTGCAGCGTCACCTCCTTACTCTGCACCTAGAACCAAGTGCAGATACACAAACCTCAGTGGGAATGCACGAGTCAGCTCAAAAGGATCACACACTGGTGTGACCACATCATAGTCGCAAGACCAGCTGTCAGAGACTGAGATAGAGCAGGCCTCTGGCATTCAGAGAAGCTTTGGAAGCAACCTAGATGTTGAGCTCCAGTCTGATGACAAGTTTCTGGACTTGTCCTTCAGGTGGCAAATGCTGAATGTATGTGAGGTATGTGGAGATGTGGCAGAGATTCCAGAGGGGTTGTACCATTGACACAAATGCCCCAGAGTGCCACACCCTGAGCGCTCCATCAAGATACTGGCAACTGTTATGGAAGGTCAAACCCAGCGCTCACTAATGAGATACTGAATATGCGTTCTGATTTGCAATCTGTCAACTTGTATCTGAGCCGTGGGGTCCAGAGCCAAGGTGAAAGGTTTCGGCCAGGACCTGATTCCTCTCAGGAAAGCAGGGAGGGCCAAATCCAGCTTATGATGATGGATGAGTAGAGGCTGTCGCCATTGGGGGGCACTTCTCAGGGTGTTTCTGATGGAGACAGCCTCTCCTCTGGCTCTCTGCCATTGACACAAAAGCCCCAAAGTGCCATGGCAACAGATGAGCATCCTGTCACTGTGCAGGAGACTCCCACTATGCCGGGGCCCTCACTGCCTCAGGCAAACAGAAGAAGCCCACTAAGGTCATCCCAGGCAAAGGGACATAAGAGTCAGCAGCTTGTGTCCAGCACAACTGATGGCGAGGGGAGTGCACCACTCCATAGCACACAGAAAAGGTTTTAAAAAGCACCCCATTAGTCACATATGGGTTCACAGGGTGATTGCTTAGTCTTAATGTTTCTCAATTTTTTTGATGTATTTTGTCAATAAATAATTGCTCTTTGCATTTGCGGCTCCGGCTGCATTAATGTTTCATGTGTGTGATGTGCTGGCTTTTATTTGGATTGACTGCATGCTCTTAAGGAAGTTTGTGCTCATGCAACCCCTCTGATCAGCCTCATTTGGTACACCTACATTGGCACATGCACAGATGACCCTGGTATTGATGAGGGGAGATACCAAGAAAAGCTGAGATGGTCTCGTAGCTCAAATTAAACATTGTTAGTTAAAGCTGTACATTATTATTAAATTTCATGTCTTTCTGGCATCCAAAGCATCTTGCGCACCAGCTTGCACAGCTGGCTGGCTTGGCTTCTCACCATCAGACTCATCCTCAGCCTCCTCGTCAGAGGATGGGGCTCACTCCATTAGATCCTCCTTTATGCAATGACTGGCTGCTCAATTTGCTGGCTGAGAATTCCCACAGAGGTTTCCAAATGATGCCTGGAAGGAGCTTGGGGTGAAAAAATTCAAGGCCACTGTTATCTTCAAGGCCACTGTTACCTTCAAGGCCAAAGGCACTGGGTTTCCACCTACACAATTTGAGGCAATCTTTCCAGCCAGCATGTCACACAGTGATGTGACTGTCTCCCTGGAGAGACGCAGTCTTCTCAGGCACTGAGGCTCTGACATGTAGAGGTATGTCATCCTTATCCTGTATACTCTGTTGGCAGGATAGTGCCTTCGCCTACTTCTACCTACCTACTGCTGCTGTCTCCCTTCCACAGGCCCTTTCTCAGCAGCAAGTTCCACAACTTCCTGGACCATAGGGAGCACCTGTTCTTGGCCAGTTTCCCTCCTCCTTCTCCTCCGCTCCTCCTCACTGGACGGGCAACCGCCTCCAGAATGGACAATGTTCATGGGGGACAGCAATCTCAGGGTCCAATACCAGAGTGCAGAAACTTCAATTTAGACCTGTCACTAGGCACCCTTCCCAGACAACATCTCCCACTGAAGGCTTAAAAGCAACTTACAACACTAGCACACACTTCCACCTTCCCCAGCAGACTCTTCTGCTAAAGTCAGCAATAATCCCGCTTGCAGCCTTTCTTTCCACCTTTGCAACATCTTCTTATATTTTACATAATGCCCTGGGAATGTTTTTCCTGTGCACCCACAGAAAAATGTCACGGGCAATGTGAAATCTCAATCTATTTGGCCTGTCACAAGCTGAATTGCTTATTAATTAGTTTTCTAAAAGTGACAGGTGTAATAAGCCTTTAAGGCATATCAGCATGACATCACTAGAAGGGAAAAGTGTCATGTGCTCCAGTCTCAGTTTCACTTTTGCTTTGAGCAGAGCACACATACACAGCTCTGTTGCCTTCAAGCTTTATACTTGGTATAACTGTGCTCAAGTGCCTAGTCTTAATAAATGAACCACAGCGTGTTTACCAAATCCCTTATGAGTGATTGGTGCCTTGTGTCTTACATCATTATAATAACACGACATGGTGATCAGTGGTGGTAAGACAGGGTGGTAGCAAGATTATGTTCAGATATGACATGGTGAGCAGGTTTAGATTGTGCTACATGGCATGAGACGATGCTCAACATTTTGGTCAGACCACAACAAAGTTGCTGCGTCAGAGAGCAGAAAACGCAGCATGCTGACTGCAAAGACAAGCTTTGAAGGCACAGCACCAAGATAGTGCTCAAATAAAGAGCTGGTAAGCAGATGGATCCCTCGTGATGAGGTTGCAGTGCAGAGCCTGTCAGTTCAGTGAGTGGGAGAGCACATCGAGAAGACCAGCACCAGATTAGCTCAGTCGGGAAAGACGAGTGACCAGAGAGTGGGCTGGATCAATAGCGAGCAAAGGAAAGTCAAGCAAAAAAAAAGTTCATAAAAATCAGGGCAGAGAATGTTGCGATTATAATGGGCGGCTTCAGGAGTTACTGAACTGTAAATTGGATAAAAAGCAAAGACGCCATTACTCCGTGTTGCGTTCCTGCCACAACTTGTCTTTGTGGACGAAGCTTTGGAAAAGCATGCAAAAGTGGCTACAGCGACACTCATCCCAGGTATGACAGAAGAAGGAAGGTCATAGGGGTATTGTCAGGATATCCGCAAAATTCCCCAGCTTGAATTGGAATGTAGCTGACCTACTATCCAAATTCAAAATGTTTAAACAGGTAAAGAGCTATGGTTTCTTGATTCAAGTGTGTCTGAACCAGACAAGCAAGCCATAAAAATTCACCTAGCAATTGGGAATAAAGGTCTACAAGGCTGACCGTGCCAGGATTAACAGCAGAAGAGCTAAAGGATCCCTGAAAGACATGGATTACATTGGAAGACTGGTTCAGAATCAGGTTAAACTTTTGTATTCATCAACTAGAGTTCGTGTCATTTTGACAACAGCCTACAGAATCCATAGTCCACTTCATCAGCAGATGCAGAGAGAGTATGTACTGTGATTTTTTTAAATGCTGAACTAACAGACAGAATTATTCAGTTGGTGATTGAATCCACTGCCATGGAAGCATTCAGAAAGATCTGCTATACAAGCCCAAAATGTATAGCATCGAAGAGCTACTCAAGTATGATGCGATATCGCAGATCAACAAAGCTTACAGGTCCCAATTGTTGACACACTCACTAGAACACCCAAACAAGACATGTGGAAAGTATGGACTTCGGCATGCACCAAGGAAATGCCTATGTTTTCTTTAGTTCTTCAAGGCATGTGGCAAAAAAGGCCATTGTCAGCGGTGCACTAGAGCAAAGGCTGATGCAGCTACAAAGAGCCATACACTGATCCAAACAGACTGTACGCAACAGGTACATTCAAGCAATAAAAATGACCATCCAGTGTCCCGCCAGAAACATATTCATGAAGTGACAGGTAAACCAGAAAATTACAATGATGTATGCGAGGAGACAAAGAGCAATGAACATATGTTTCACACTGTCAATCTCATGGAAAACATTGATGCTGTCACGCCGTCCAAGGTATCTGCGAAGATTCAAATTATCTGTCCGAAGAAAATTGGTAACTATTCGTTATTGGCCACGACTGACACGGGGCAAATGTCAACATACTACCTCTGCAATTCTAGAAGACATGTATCCACAGACATGGAGCACCATGGAAAAATCTACTACTGTAAAACTTTCAGCATATGACAGTTCACTAATTCCATGTGCAGGATCCATAGTCCTGGAGCGCAAGTATAATCAATCCTCCTGGGTGTCACAGATGTTCTACATCATGGAAACTAAAGGCCCAGCTATCGCAGGTCTACTGGCATGTCATGACTTTGCACTAGTAACAATCCATGGAATCAATTAGATATCATAAGGCAGATAAACCTCAGAAACTACTCCTATCACCTCAGTTCATGACCTAACATTGAAATATCCTGAATGTTTTGACGAAATTGGCAGCTTCAAGAGAGCTGCAACATTACGGTTGCAGGAGAATGCAAGTCTGTTAATTGATCCGCCATGTAAATGCATCCACATACAAGACAAATTGAAGGTTGAACTAAACAAAATAGTGAAAGATGGAATCATTAGAAGAGTACAAGAGCATACAGGTTGGTGCAGCTCAGTTTCACTTTTGCTTTGAGCAGAGCACACATAAACAGCTCGGATGCCTTCAAGCTTTATACCTATGTATAACTGTTCTCATGTGCCTAGTCTTAATAAATGAAGCCACAATGTGTTTACAAAATCGCTAATGAGTGATTGGTGCCTTGTTTATAAGTAAATAAGCCCAAGGTATATCATTATAATAATACAACAGAGGGCAGGCTGCCAATTTTAGTGCATGCCCGACTTCTGTGTCATCAGAAACTGATGTGATGACATTGGGTTAGCGACCCAAAACCACACCAGGTTTCACATAAGCACGAAGGGGCAGCTTCTTAATTTCCACATGTAAAATTCACCCCCATGTCCTTGTGAAAAGAAAGCAATTGGGGCTGATGAATTTGAAATCATGAAAGTGGCAAAGAGCATCAGAGAATTTATGGATGTAGAAGGGTGGAAACTAGACAAAGAGGAGAAAAAAATGTATCAAGGTAAGAGGAATTCATTCAATGGGGCAAGAGCAGGTCAAAAATTATTTGGTTACTGACCCAGTCCTGGTTGTGTATCTGGGGAGCAGGTAGAAATGGCTGCATAGTGTCTGGAAAGCTATGAGGTTGGAGACACAGACAGTGAAAATGAGATAGAATTGGTCACATTGTGGAAAATAACGGATTGACATTAGATGATTGGAATATCTACAGTGGGAGAAAGGAAGAGTTGTCAGAGAGTTAGCCTTTAGTCTCAGTAACATACAGGTTCATTTAGCATAAACAATGGAAATTTGATGACAATGTCAGAAAGACTAGTGTGATAGATTAAAGTGAGTAAGAGAAGTGAACAAACTGAGACAGTTAATATAATGCAGCAATCTCAATGAAAAGATTTAGAGAAGGAAAGAGGGAAGGCCAAAGCAGAACTGCTCACTCTAATTGCTTACAGACACCTTGCTTAGTGCTCACTACAAGGGAACTACTTTCTGAGCTAGGATCTGAGGGCTGCACAATGGGCTTCCCACTGGGAATCCCATTTTCCATAATATACATGTTGGAAGAAGTGCAGCAGGAGAGTAAGGAAAGTGAGATTAATCAAGTGGCACCAGGGGAGAGCCAGGCCATCTCAGCTCTACTCATCTAGAAGGATCTATAAACCAGGGGCATTTTCCAACTCCTTTCTGAAGAGTTTGTCTCACAAGGTGACTCTTCGGTAATGAAGCTTTACAGCAGTTCTGTCTGCTGCAACAGCCAGCTCAGCAACCAAGTTCTACAGCATGTGACACAGTAGGTGACCCCAGCTCTCAACTTTTATGCCACAGGTTCATTCCAGGGAGCCATAGGGTCTTTTATTAGATCAGCCAATTTACTGTGCTTGCCTCAACCAGGTAAGTCATTAAAATCCTCTTTAGGGTTAGTGGCTAGCAAATACTTTACATTCATCTGAAAAATGACACAGAGATCTTGTAATAAACAAGAGAATTGCAAAAAACATTACACTAACCCCAGATCCAATTGTAAAAACCATTACATTGGCTGCCAGATCCAATCTTTGTTGTGCTTAATGTACCTGTTCCAACTTCCAGTGTGGTTGGTTGCTTGTGTCATCATGCGCAATGCGAATCTTGTAGATCTTGCCAATATCTTTCATAGCGATCTAAAGGTTTAAAGCAGATTACTTGACAATTTTTAGCTGATAAAGAGCATGGCACTGTAGGAATTCCTTATCTAACATTTTTATCCTTATCTAACATTTTTATCATTAAAATGAGGGGGAGGTGGTGGCGCACTGGATGAGTAATTCAGAGACCCAGAGTAATTCTCTGGGGCACCTGGGTTCGGCAGATGGTGGAATTTGAATTCAATCAAGAAAAAAATCTGGAATTAAAAAACTCTCTGGAAGAGAAGGCTCCACAAATATTCCCATCCTCAATGATGTGGGAGCCACATTAGTGCAAAAGAGAAGGCTGAATTTGCAATTTGCATTCGCAACAATCTACAGCCAGAAGTGCCAAGTGACAACACCACTGTGCCACCACCTCCCCCTCATTTCAATGATAAAAATGTTAGATAAGGATTAAAATGTTAGCAGTCTTCAGCCAATTTGATTCAGCCAATGTGATGTCAAGAAATGACTGAAGGCACTGGATCACTGGATACTGCAAAGGCTATGGGCCCTGACAATATTCCAGCAATAGTACTGAAGATTAGGGCTCCAGAAACTGATATGTCCCTAGCAAAGCTGTTCCAGTACAACTACAACTGGCATCTACTCTGCAATGTGGAAAGTTGCCCAGGTATGTTCTGTACACAAAAAGCAGGACAAATCCAACCCGACCAATTACCGCCCTATCAGTCTGCTCTTGATCATCAGTAAAGTGATGGAAGGGGTCATCAATAGTGCTCTCAAGCAGTATTCGCTCAGCAATAACCTGCTCACTGATGCTTAGTTTGGGTTCTGCCAAAATCAGTCAGCTCTTGAACTCATTACAGCTTTGGTTCAAACATGGACAATAGAGCTGAACTCCAGAGGAGAGGTGAGAATGACTGCCCTTGACGTCAAGGCCGCCTTTGACTGAGTGTGGCATTAAGGAGCCCTAGCAAAACTGGAATCAATGGTAATTGGTGGAAAAACTCTCCACTGGTTGGAGTCAAACAGCACAAAGGAAAAAGGTTGTGGTTGTTGGAGGTCAATCATCTCAGCGCCAGGACATCGCTGCTGGAGTTCTTCAGGATAGTGTCCTAGGTCCAACCATCTTCAGCTCCTTCATCAATGACCTTCCTTCCATAAGGTCAGAATTGGGGATGTTCACTGATGATTGCACAATGTTTAGCACCATTTGTGATTCCTCAGATACTGAAGCAGTCCATATCCAAATGCAACAAGACCTGGACATTATGCAGGCTTGGGCTTACAAGTGGCGAGGAATATTTGCACCACACAAGTGTCACAAGAAGCTTGACATCATCCGGGAAAAGGCAACCCACTTGATTAACTCCCTTCAACACCGGCGCAGAGTAGCGGCAGTGTGTACCGTCTACAAGATGCACTGCAGGAACTCACCAAGACTCCTTAAACAGCACCTTCCAAACTCACAAACGCTACCATTGAGAGGGACAAGGGCAGCGGACACATGGGAACACCACCACCTACAAGTTCCCCTCTAAGCCACTCATCATCCTGACTTGTAAATATATCGCCATTCCTTCATTGTTGCTGGGTCAAAATCCAGGAACTCCCTTCCTAACAGCACTGTGGGCATACCTACACCACATGGACTGCAGCGGTTCAAGAAGGCAGCTCACCACAACCTTCTCAAGGGCAGTTAGGGATGGGCAATAAGTGTTGGCCTAGCCAGCAACGCCCACATCCCATGAATAAATAAAAAAAGGATTTAAATGAACTTTGATAATGTCTTCAAGGGAATAGTAACTACTTTGAGCCACTACAAGAGATGAAACCTTTGAGCAAGAAACTGAAAAGTTATATAGGTTACCTGAAATTCATCACTTTGATTGGAGAGAAAAGGATTTCTATTGTTGCTTTTCTGAAGCCTCATTGGTCCTGCCATACCTTTGTTACCATATACCCAGATGGAAACTTTGGCATTTGTGCCTGTGTCACCTGTCTTTGTTACCACTTTCCATTTCTCAGAAATAGAATTCAAGTTAGCGACTCCTATCAGAAGAAACATTATGCAAATGAAAACAAAATGAAAAATTCTGAGAAAAAATCATTTATTATACGAAACATTTTCAAAGCTCACAAAACAAAAAACTCTTACACGGCATATACAAATCATCTTAAGCAATACTGTATTGTGCATGTATAGCAATATATTCTAAAGAGAAGAAATTAAACAGATATATTGGGAGAACGATATGAAATATAGTGCTGCATGTAGGAAAACACCATATGGATCTGTTTTGTTATCTAGATTTTATGACCTGGGAGTTTTCCAGTGATAAGGTTCCACAAAGCACAAACAACCAGGAAGATTTGCTACGGCTGGAAGTTAATTTGATTAGGAGCCCAACACTAATGCATACAAAAATATCTTTTCATATTTCAACTTAAGGATTTCAGGATTTCACATACCCATTTCTCTGATCTCAACAATGAAATCTGGGTAGGAAAGGAAATTAAACCCTAGTGTGCAAACCTGAGCCTGGAATTTATTTCTATGTGGTATAGGATGCTGAAGCAACGTTTGTAATCCATGGAGAAACATTTCTTTTCAATTTGGAGTCAATAAGATCTTCCTGACTTGTTCCCTATCTTCAACAATCATACAGAATTTCCCACAGGCATTGATAGGAGATATGGCACAAGATATCACATTTAGCAGATAAATAGGCATGGATAATGTGATTATTGGAAGATAGCTCGATTAAGCTTAAAATCTCCATTTCAGTTTGATGCTTTGCTTTGGTATTTAAATATTTTTCACAGCCTGAATTATACTGTAAGGTTAACTGATTTTTGGTTAATATACATCCATAACTTTTAAGCATTTTATTTTTTATTAAAATAAAGAAAAGTAGCAAAAATTATCACATAGGAAAAAGCAGGCTGTCCACTGGCACCAGCTAATAAGTTAAAGGTGGGCTCAGGCAGGACTTACAAAACATGTGCATTTTTCAACAAACAGCAAAGCAGTCCACTTAGAAAGGCTATGTAAAAAGTGTTTATAAACTTCAGCAAAAAGAACTCATGCATGACCAAAACTGCAGAAATGTCTTCCAATTAAAGCACAGTTGTTCTTCCAGCAAAATGCAGTCGGTAGTGGATAGTTATGTAATACAAATTACGAGCATAAAATCAATCCCAGTCACTTACAGCACACTGCTGGTCATCAGGCATGATTATTTGGGGCAATTGCCCAATCATTTTCATTCTGAGGAATAAATTGTCACTATGTGAAGCTGGAAAAGTGCCCCTAAAAAATCTTTGGGTAGATTCATCGAGGAGTGCGGGGGGGGCGGGCAGGTGGGTGTTGCGGGGCAGGAAGTTAAACAACAGGGAGGGGGCCTCCATTTCCACTATTTGGCCTATAGGCACCAGACATATCCCCTCCAACCTATGCCCAATTCCTCTTAGAGCTGGCAAAGTGGGAATTCCCAATATTGATAGTACATTCTCCCTGTTAGTGATTTTTTTGAAGGGAGTAAGTAGGTCTATGCTTCAGCCTCAATAGACCATGCTGTTTAGTAGCGAATTTCTGGCATTCATGTTGAAGTTATGCTTGGAGTGTGCCAGAAAAACTGTGGATTTGCAGGCTCATAATTTCCAATGATATTGTTTTTTTTTTACTAATTAACATGATTATGAGACACCTATACATTCAAAAAGATAAATACAAATGAGAGCAATTCATCCAGAATCAAAAGGTCTCTCCTCATTGTCACCTATCTGTTGATTGAGTCTGAAGTTTTTAACCTCCAATATCTAACCTGCAGGATCATTTCAATTATTAATCACTTTGTGTGCAAAGGAATTCTCCCTGCTATCTGTCCTAACATTCCCTTTCACCAATTTTACTCAAGGCTCCTTGTGTGGGGCACCCAACTGTTGGGATACATTGGGATCCTAATATCTGTTATGATTCAGTAAGGTTGTTTTAGGTTAACTCCTATTATGAATAAATGGTGGCTTTTTAAAATTTATTCATTCAAGGGATGTGGGCTTTGTTGGCTGAGCCAGCATTTATTGCTCACCACTAATGGTGCTTGAGAAGATGGTGGTGAGCTGCCTTCTTGAGCTACTGCAGTCCATGTGATGTAGGTACACCCACAGTGCTGTTAAGAAGGGACTTCCTGGATTTTGACCCAGTGACAGTGAAAGAATGGCGATATAGTTCCAAGTCAGGATGGTGTGCAGCTTGGAAGGCAACTTACAGGTGGTGGTGTTCCCATGCATCTGCTACCCTTGTCCTTCTAGGTGGTTGGTCATGGGTTTGAAAGGTGCTGTCAAAGGAGCCTTGGTGAGTTACCTTGTAGATGGTACACTCTGCTGCCACTATGCATTGGTGGTGAAGGAAGTGAATGTATAAAGTGGTGGATGGGTTGCCAATAAAGTGGGCTGCTTTGTGGTGGATGGTGTCAAGCTTCTTGAGTGTTGTTGGAGCTACGCTCATCCAGGCAAGTGGAGAGGCAATGACCATCTCCAAAAAGAGAGAATCTAACCATCTCCCCTTGACATTCAATGGAATTACAATTGCTGAATGCTCCACCATCAACATCCTGGGGTTACCACTGACAAGCAATTGAACTGGGCCAGCCACCCTGATTTTGTGCTCAAGTGCTGCAGTAGGACTTGAGTCCACAACCTTCTGACTCGGAGGCGAGAGTGCCACCACTAAGCCATGGCTGACAGGGAGGGCCTTAAAGGAAGGAAGGAAAGGTTTAGGGAGCAGTGGCTTTGCCTGTCCTGTGCTTTGTAGATGGTGAATAGGCTTTGGGGAGTCAGGAGGTGAGTTACTCTCTGGAGAATTCCCAGCCTCTGACCTGCTCTTGTAGCCACAGTATTCAGATGGCTGATCCAGTTCAGTTTCTGGCCAACTGTAATCCCCCAGGATGTTGATGGTGGAGCATTCAGCAATTGCAATTCCATTGAATGTCAAGGGGAGATGGTTAGATTCTCTCTTTTTGGAGATTGCCATTGCCTGGCATTTGTGCGGTGTGAATGTTACTCACCATTTATCAGCCCAAGCCTGAATGTTACCCAAGTCTTGCTGCATATGGACATGGACAACTTCAATATCTGAGGAATTATGAATGGTGCTGAACATCTTGCAATCATCAGCGAACATCCCCACTCCTGACCTTACAATGGAGGGAAGATGGCTGTTGAATCAGCTGAAGATGGTTGAGCCTAGGACACTGACCCGAGGAACGCCTGCAACGATGTCCTGGGACAGAGATGATTGATCTCCAACAATCGCAACTATCTTCCTTTGTGCTAGGTACGACTCCAACCAGTGGAGAATTTTCCTCTAATTCCCATTGACTCAATTTTTCTAGGGCACCTTGATGCCCAGGCTAATGTTCCAGGGACATGAGCTCAAATCCCACCATAACAGCTAATGGAATTTAAATTCAATTAATAAATCTGGAATTAAAAATCTAATGATAACCCTTCTGGTTCACTAATGCCCTTTAGGGAAGGAAATCTGCCATCCTTATCTGGTCTGGCCTACATGTGACTCCAGACCCACAGCAATGTGGTTGACACTTAATTGCCCTTGTTCAGAGGGCATTTAGGGGTGGGCAATAAATACCCACAATACCCACATCCTCTGATTGAATAAAAAAAGGTCCCACAGTAATGTGATTGACTCTTAACTGGTCTCTGAAATGGGGTAGCAAGCCACTAAGTTCAAGGGCAATTAGGGATGGGCAATAAGTGCTGGCCTTGCCTACATCCCATCAAAGAATAAATAAAATGACCTCAATTTTAATAGAACTTTATCATAACACAAACACTTCATGCAAGGGATCTGCCTCATGATCTTGGCCTGAATGTTGCTGATTAAAACTGAGCACAATATTCAACGTGGGTGTGTCCAGAATACAGCATTGTTTTAACATCACATTTCCCAGGCCCCCCAATTTCAAGCCTGCTACCCAGGGGCCAGGAGCAGGTTTCTTCTTCAAACTGACATCACTGCTGTCATAGGTTTCCCAGTTTTTCTTCCCTGTGACAGTTCCTTAACCATAGTTTATTCTCACATATTTTACTTCCAGTAGCAGTTTTTGAGGGAAAAGTTTATCAAAGGCATTTCAGAAATCTAAGTATTTTCTACTGCCCATTTAGGATGGTAATTCCTCAATAAAATCAAGGAGATTCATCAGGCAGGTTCTTCACTTCAAAAGTTATGTTGTTATTACTTATTAAATTACTCTCACATAAAGAAACTGCTCATGTTCTCTCCTGATTAATTCCATTATTTAGCTAGGCACTGATGCTATACTGAAATAAAAGCAGCAAATGTTGAAAATATTCAGCAGATCTAACAGCTCTGTGGAGTAAAAAACAGAGTTAAGTTTTCAGGTTGATGACTTTCCGACAGAACTCCTTTACGGGAATTCTGAAGGTGAGAGGAAGGGTCTGCTGTGCAGGAAGAAGACTCCTGGCCAAAGAAGTGGACATGGAGACCAAAGTGATGGAAGATGAGCTCGTCATCCTGCCGGGCTTGAAATTCGTTGAGGTTTTAGCGTAAGGGCTGAGACCTTTGCTAAGGACTGATTGTTCAGCGTCAAAGAGGGGAAGATCAGAGGGGATCATGAAAACATGGCAAGGGGTGAGATTGGAAGAAAGGATGGGGGCAGAGTAAAGTGAAGTGGAAGAAGGGGCATTGGCATCCATGAGTTATTGAAGCTTGTGATCCATACTACCTGAAATAAAGAAAGCAAGGTTTTTTTTGTAAAAGTGCCAGATGTGGTAAACGATGAAATGGAACTGTGGACCAGGACAACTTTGAGATAGAGTATATGCTGGAGAATGAGGTTGGCAGCTTGCATGTGGCAACATATGGTGTTGAGCTTGCAGTGACAGCAGTCGCTCACAGACCACTGAATGTCTAGGAGATATTTCTAATGGTGGATGGATCCAAAACATGAAGGTTGGAATTCACAAGTTAGAGCTGCAGACATTTTCTAAGGAAGGATATGTAGCTGTGAAAGTGTTTCTTTTTTTGTAGATACTTAACCAAACACGGAAAGAGAAATAAAAACCAATGAAGGCAAACAGGGTAGGAGAGACAAATGGAAATACCATCAGAGAGAGGAACAGAGATTCGTCAAGGTAGGCATTCCTGGAAGAGAAGTGGCAGTAAATTAAACACTAATGTAAAAGCAAAATCTGTCCAGATGGTGTAAATCTGGAAAAAAATGGCAGAAATGCCAAAAATACTTAGTAGGAGGGCGAGCATCTGTGGAGAGAGAAACAGAGTTAACATTTCAGATCAATAACCCTTCATCAGGCTCTAATGTTACAGTGATCACTTTTTAGTTCCCTGAATTAGATATGTCCCCTTCTTTGAACAAGGGCACTGTTAGCTTGTTTTCAATCGAGTGACACCTCCCCAACAAGAGGATCATTAATACTGCACACATTTTAGCACAGGTTTTCTGAATATCATGGGATAGATTTCATCTATCCATGGGTACTTGTTTATTTTGAACCCTCAAGCCTACTTAGAAATTCAATTCTTGTTGAGGTAGTGGAAATCAGGAACTTCCTCCCCCCATAAAAACTGCTGAGGCAACGTTAATTAAACGTTTCAAAATTGAGATTGATGGATTTAGTTAGGCAAAGTTATTGGGAGTTCTGGAACCAAGGGAGGTAGGTGGAGTCATGATGTGGATCAGCCACGATCTATTTGAGTGCTGGGGCAGGCTTGAGAGGCTGAATGACCTATCATGTTCCTTTGTTCCTATAATGTTAAAGTCCTTAAATCTCAATATTGCTTTCATCACAGTAGGGCATATTTCTCTAGACTTTCTAATTAATTCTTCAAATAAACGTTAATTGAAGTTATTCTCTGCTCAACAGGTCAGCTAATGTATGGGAATAATCATTATTTGGAAACTCTATGTAGTTACACTTTAGAATTAACAAATTTGAACCAGCCAAAATATAGAAATATTTCAGAGTTTGTGGCCGGTTTAAAATTAAACCCAAGGGAAATTTGTTGAGTGTAAGTTCTATCTCAAAGTGGAAAAAGTAGTAAGATAGAAGATGAGCATAAACAACAATCAGTTCAATTTTGTACTCTCATTATTGACAAAACCATGAATATTATTCCCTAGATGACTTTGAAATGGGTTTTAAAATCTTCTAGCTGAAGGATTTTGAGCAATCCGACATGGAATTTTTGGTGCCTGCTTTTATGGTGAGCTAGGTAAAGATTATCGAATGATAACTGTTGGGACAACACTCATTTGGGAACTGTGAGATGGATAAGGAAATTGATTTAAAATCCTCCATTAGCAGTGGAATATTTAGCAAAAGAGCATAATGGGTTAAAGTATGAACAGCAAAGAAAGAATATGTGAAGCTAATGCAATCAAAACAAAATTACAGGTAGACTAATTTGATAGCATGCTGAGGAACAGGTCATTTGTAATGAAATGCCAATTGAGCAAAGGCCTCTGGGCCATAATTGTTTATTGCTCAAACTACCTTGAAAAATGAGGTATGGTAGACTGACTGGAACCTGCTGTACTGTTCAGGGACACTTATTCATTCTCCTGGCAATGAAAAATGAGGAAAAATAATAAAGAAAGAGCCAGGACTGCTGCTTTGCTGAATTTTAAGAAATAAAAATAAAAGAACCAGCTTATTCTACCAGCAACAGACTCAGAAATCAAAGGTGTGCATCATGACTAACTGCACTGATTTCAAGGAAGATACCAAAGGACCTTCAGCTGTCCCAGAACCAGGGTCTGAGCACCCTTGATGCTGAGTTGTGCTTCTAGAATAAGGTTGTATAATTTTGTCACCTGGAAGAACTGTTGCGTTCAAATGCAAATAAAATTATCTAGACTGTTTACAGACATTTTAGAATATTCGTTGATTTTTGACCTGTTGGGCCCAAATAAGAGAAAACCCTACACACCTGTTACCCTGCTACCAAAGGAGGGCACAGATGGCACTTTAATTTGCAAATACTTAAAAGATGAGAAGTAACAACAGGAGCCCAAAATTCCATGAGCCCCACAGGCCACGATAACTGATCAGTCTGCCTGCCCGTGACCACTGGCACTGACCCCTTACAGGTATACAGAGTGATAGGATGGTTAATTAATTGATTTCAATGTTTTGGGCAGGTACCCATGCCACTGGGGGAAAGCTGGGAGGTTTGGTAAAGGGTGCTATCTACCAAAACATCTCTGTCATTTTTCCATCATAGTCCTTTGTAAGGGAATCAAGAATGTTAATAATCTTTGGAGGTCCAGGCCACAACTTTAGCCTGAATCTCAGATAGGCTGTTGATCCACAGATGGCAGGCTAGTACATGTGTTCTCACTTGGTGTGCAGATCATCAACTGTCCTGCCAAGGATTGGGCATAGAAATGCTGCTTTATGCAAAATGGGTGTGCAAATGACATCTGGGCACTTATGTAACATTAGGGCACATAAAGTGGAGCTTGCACTGTGAAAACTCTGCATAGATGTACTAGTCTTGCGCAGACAAACCAGAGGTCCATACAATGATCATTGGAAGCCAATCAAGAACTGGCCGTAAAACTTTTCAATGTTATATATTTGTGAAACCAGGATAAGAAATCATACAAAAATACCACAGGCCTCAGTTGGCTCAGACTCACCCCTTGTCTTCAGCACCCTTCATCCCAAGGACCCACCTGCCTGCTAGTTTGGTATTGGAGTTGGACTGAATTAACCACATCTTGTATCAAAAAGCATGTTTAGTGCCCAAAATTCACCAGTTCCATTGAAAGGAAACCAAAAATCTGGCTCAAGCCTTGGGTTGGTAGATGGAGAAATTGCTTTACCACATTGCCGCCTGGTTTGTCATAAGGGTATTTCACCATAAGGCTGAGGTTCAAAATTCTCCCATAACATGTTGATAGTGAAAAGAGCTTTGGGGCTAAATTGGCTGGTTCTCAAAAATGGGCATGGGGATTGTGATGCACAATTAACCCAGGTGCCTTGACTGACTTGCAAGCCAACTTCATGCTACCTCCTCAATTTGCTGATTTCTGCATGCATCTGGTGCCAACTGAGCTGTTCATTGGTTGCACACGGGTATGGTAGCACAGTGGTTATGTTACTGGATGAGTAATCCAGAGGACTATCCAGAAATATGGGACAGAATTTTTGGTACTGGGTTCCATTACTGATGTCAGGATGAAATGTGGGCTGGGAGCCCAGAAATTCCCGTGGTAGGACAGCGCAGAAGACTTTGGAGGCAATTGTGCTGCCTCCAGGAGTCCCGCCCAATTAAGTATGCCGGGCTTCCAAGTCTTGAGGACCAATAGGAGACACTGAAAAATTGACAGTCCACTGTCAAAAGTGAATGCTGTTGAAGTATGTAGGGTGACGTTAGGGTGCATCTATTCCCTGGTGCTGGCCACAAATGGGGCATATCTGAAGGGCCAAAAAGGGTTCAGGCCATAGGACAGGAAGGGGAAAGTCCCACCATACTATTGGGTACTACCATATTTGTGGCCATTTATTAATGTGGCACCTTGCCCATTGAATGGAGCCTCCGGATCCAAAGGCTACCCAGCCTGGCACTGAGAGCCCACCACTATTTCACCAATGGCCTCCTGATGGTCACCACTTGACGGGTACCACTTGACGGATACCATTTGACAGTCACCACTTGACGGGTACCGCTGGAAAATCCAGACAGCATCAGGAAAGTGTCCTTAATTAAGCACTCAAGGAGGTCAACTGGCTACTCACTGTGGCCAGTTGGGTAGCCAATCCTGGTGTCACCCCACCCTCTGCAGAGTTCCATGGAGGCTGGAACGTGTCGTGGAGCTGGGATTTCCCTCCTGTTTTCAGACCACCTCCAGAGCCGCCTCCACTGTCCCATGAGTTCAAATTTCACCATGGCAGCTGGGAATTTTAACTCAAGTAATTAAATAAATTTGGAATAAAACACTATTATCAGTAAATGTGACCAGATTGTCACAAAAAACCCATCTAATTTACTAAAGTCCCTTAGGGAAATAAATTTGCCGTCCTTAATGGGGTCTGTCCTGGATGGGATTTCTAACGCACAACAATTTGGTTGCCTCTTAACTGCACTCTGAAATGGCCTCGCAAGCCACTGACTTGTACCAAACTGCTACGACAAAGTGCAATAAGCAGTTCAGGAAAGTGGTTCACTTTCTCAAGGGCTATTCCGGATGGGCATTAAATGCCTGCCCTGCCAGCAATGCCCAAATCACATGAATGAATAAAAAAATCAGCAAACTTTCCAAAATCCTAGCACTATTGAAAACTAAGCTGCCACTTGGTAGTACAGAACTTGAATATTGGTGAAAAGAGAGACATATTGCCAAAGCTTTTCATCTTACACTCATTAGGACAAACACAAGAATGCCAAATTTCAAACAACTACAACAATTTATACCACAGGAGAATAGGGTGCTGATTGATTGGTCAAGGTGTTGCCATCGAGAAAGCAACAGGGACTATAGGCTCCCCAAGCTCCCAGGTAATTCAAAAAGGCACAAGGCTTCAACATATTCCTTATGTTTGAAGAGGCAAACATGGCAACATCTCAGCCAATCAGAGTTGACTTGCCAACCAATTAGCACCCCTTTCTCCTGTGGTATAAGTTGTGATCATTTGAAATTTGGCTTTCTTGCTTTTGGCCTGATGAGTGCAAGATGAAAAGCTTCAGCAACATGTCACTCTTTTCAGCAATATTAAAAATAAATGCACTTCTTAAAGGGAGGTGCATTATGGCTGCTGCAGATGGTGGCAGTATTGCAGAAAGTACACCTGTGCTGAGAAATGGTGACATTTTCACAACAAGGAGTCAATGACCCCCAAGGTTTTTGGAACTTTGCACTGGAGGTCTTGGTGGAGGAGATAGACTTTTGATGTCTCTTAATGTTTTTGCTGAGGATTAGTGAGGTCTTACTAATACTATGCTTTCTAGTTTTACTGAACCTTGATGAGGCTTTGCTTCCCTTTGACAGACTTGAGATAGTTTGTATAGTTTAACTTCAAACCTTTTATTAAGAACTATTTACAAAGACCTCAGGGTAAGCACATTGTATTCAAGACACAGACTATTCTGCTCATAGCTCTCTTGGAGTCTCTCAGTCATTTGACTGCTGATGTCACGGTCACATCATTAATATCATCATAGTCTCATTAACATATCTGTTAACCTATTACTCTACATTTACCCAAGTATAATTTCAAACTGTTACATTCTTTTGTTAAACTATTTACATGATATTTTCCAACATCTGCAAACCTCCTGCACTGTTACAGGTTCTATCCAACTCCTATCCTTTACCCACCAATCCCCTTCCCCCCTCCAAGTTACTGTTACAAAGGGCTTCAACATCTAACAGTGTTCTTGGCTTTCTCGTTGGACACAGTGGATATATGTGGTCACTCTTCTTTTTCCTGGAAGAAAAACACATTGGTGGAATGGGATAGCAGCTTCCAACAACCGCTGGTAACTGGACTGTGATCTCTACGACAATTGAACTGCAAGGGTTGTGAAACCCTTTCAATAAAAGACTGATTCAAGAGAGAAGCCTTCAGAACATGGACAAGCACACTCTCTTGAGTAGGAAGAGGATATACTAGCATTCAGTCTGGAACCTTCTGCTTCCTCTTTGCACACTGGGGAAAGGCCTGAGAAGATGAAGCATTTTCAATTTTGACAAAGAATTTCACAGCTGTATCATTCACTGTTGCATGGACGATGAAAGGAGTATTCAAAATCTGAGATTTGGATAAATCTAGAAGATAAGAAGGAGAATGACAAAGATTTTGTAGACATTGCAGAATATGAAGAAAACACAACTTCCTTAATACACATAGGGTATTACTTGCCCTTTCTGTAGATTGCGGTAACATTTCCACACTTGTTTCAACATGAGGCTGCTCCACTGTAGACAATGGGATGACAGTGTCCACATAAGAAGGTAAGACTATGCCAACTGCAACAAAGGAATGATTCTCCTGAACTGGATCTAGATGAAATTCTTGTATAGGACTCTTCAGCATAGAAGTTCTGTCGGTTTGGACCCTGCTTCTCCAGTGAAGAACGGTTTAAGTGTAAGCATGATTTGCTGATGAGATTCAAGGCCAGAATTTTGTGTCTGTTGGGTGCACGCAATCAGTGGGACTGGAAGCGGATGTGAAATCCACTTCTGCCTGACACTTGAAAAAACGCGATTTAGTGCTGGGTGGGCAATTAAGGCCTGCCCAGCATGAAACGCAGCACTCAATAAGTTCAGCAGTCCGGGCAGGATAAGGAGCGTGATAGGCGCCAGGTGCAAATGCAGCTCCAAACCAACCTGACGCTGGCGGACGGACTTCCTGTTGTCTCTGCGGGCTCCTCTCAGGACACTCTGGATGACCGAAGCAGCTTGTTCACCCCTCTGCCAGTGACCACGGCGACTGAGGAGTGCCCAGCCATGGCGCTGGATGCACCCTCCCAGGCGGTGGCCGCTCAAGCTCCACCAGCCAGAGGATGACCCCCAAGGTCATCAGGGCCAACAGGATAGCAAAGTCAGCAGGCTGCCTCCAATGCCACTGTCAGTGGGGGAAGGGGGGATGGGTGGGCACCAAGACGCAGTGCTCGCAAATGAAAGTTTAAGGCAACATTTGCATAAAACCACTGGTAAGATAATTTCATTTAATCAGTGCTTTGTATATCTTTTTGAGTAAATGTTAACACATTATGTTACTTTCCTTTTTTGTTACTCTTGAGAAGAGATAAATATTGATTTTGTTTTAATGGCCTGAGTATGCTTAATGTTTTTCATAGGTGCAGGGCACAACAGTAGCTTATGATAGATGGCAGGTGCTGGAAACTTAATTAGCGAGGTTGCGAGTTGAATTTGGGGTCATTGGATTGGTTCATCACAAATGTCTGGTAAGGAGGTATAATCTTTGGCAGGAACTTGAAGCAATGCCTTGGCAGCCTTGCTGAACATGCATAGAATCAAGGCTTCTCTGGTGTCCCTGCCTCCCTGAAGGTTCCTCATGTCTGCCTTCAATTCTTCTCCCCATGCCTCCCTGGGCAACTCATCAGATCCATCACTTGGGTCATCCTCTGCAGCATGCGGAGCTGTCTCACTATCCTCATCCTCCAGTGGTTCCCCGCTTACCAGAGCCAGGTTGTGCAGAGCGCAGCATGGAACAATGATAAGTGAGACATGCTCTGGAGGATATTCTCCCTGATCATTCCAGGCATCTGAACCTAATCTTCAGCTGCCCAATTGTCCTCTCTACCATCGTCCTTGTGGAGGCAGGGCTTCTGTTGTACCTCTCCTCCACCTCTGCTCTTAGGTGCTGGAGTGGGATCATGAGCCACCTTTTCAAGAGATAGCCCTTATCACCTAGGAACCATCTATCCAAACGAGCACAAGTGGTCACAAATAATCTGCACGTTCATTGAGCGGAACCCCTTCCGGTTCTCAACGGCTCCCCGCTCACCTACAGGCGTCTTGATGACCACATGAGGACAGTCGATGGCACCCTGGATGAGGGGGAAGCCTGCAATCGCCGCAAAGCATCTGGCTCTCTCAGCCTGGCTGACCTCATCCATCCGGTAGTGGATAAATGTCATCACCCGTCTGAAGATAGCATCAGTAACAAGCTTGATGTAGCCATGGGTCGCACATTGCAATACACCACATAAATCCCCATGACTTCTGGAAAGAACTGGTGGGGTAGAAGTTGAGGGCCACTGTGACCTTCAGAGCCACTGACATAAGATGTTCGCCCACGAAGTTGGAGGTGATCTCCAGCCCAATCATCTGGCATATGGTGGTAGGACTGTCTTTAGGGAGGTGAACCTCCTTTGGCACTGGACCTCGAACATGTTGAGGTAGTTGCCTGTACACTCTGGCTGCGGGGTAGTGACTTCTCCTGTGCACCCCTCCCCCTTGCACTCTCTGCTGGCCCTGCACACCCTGTGCTTATGCCTCTCCTCCCAAAGATCTCTCCCTGGCTTGCTGCCTGTGTTCATTTGGCCTCCTCTCCCTCCTGCCCCTCTCTTCCTCTTCTGAGGAGGTCCCACCAGCTGAGTATACTATCTACATTAGATGAGATGCACAAGGCACTGTGCATTGCGACAATGAGTGCACTCTGCTGCAACCCTCAGACAGAGCTGCCAAAAAAAATGAAGTCCTCAAAGAAAGCTAGGCAGGCTTAGAATGCAAAAGCAATTAACAGGTAATCTCTCAAAGCTATGAACTATGACACCAACAAAATTTCAACTGAACTGAAAATGCTTGTGCTCCGAGTGACCTTTTATCCTGCCCTTGCATGACAATTTGATGAAAACACGCTGGCCGCCTGCCTCTTTTGCCCATGTGACGAGTGCAAAATCACACAGGCAACGTAAAATCACTTCCTATTGGGTTCATAAATGGTTTAATTGGACCTTTAAATGTTGGTGGGCATGACTCCGACTCCCGCGCGTGCCTACCAACCGTACTATTGAATGCATGCATGATGACATCAGGATGCATACCTGACGTCTTCTCACGCTATTTTACGCGCATTCAGGTCGGGTGCACGCCTGCTTTCAACACGCAAAATTCAGGCCCAAGTGTGGACTGCTATTTACTTTCACAGACTATCAGGCTATGCATTTCCTCTAATGGTCTAATCGAACTTGGAATCAAGCATTTCTTTCTCCATGGATGGCTCACTGTGGTCAGCTAGCGATTTACAATGCATCTCATAGTTTGTATAGTTTAAGGTCAAACCTTTTATTAAGAACCATTTACAAAGACCTCAGAATAAGCACATGGTATTCAGGAGACAAACTGCTCTGCTCCTAGCTCTTTTGAAGCCTCTCGGTCATCTGACTATTGATGATATGGTTATATCATTAACATCATCATGGTTCAGTGGGACAAAGATATGACTTCAGCTCTTCTGCAGATACCTCAGCTGACTCCTCAAAAAAGGCAACAGGGGCTTCAGATACCTTGGCAGTGGAGTCAAAGAATGTAACCATCTCTAGGACCTCATCTTCCAATGGATTATCTGCTTCTGCAATAGCCTCCTTCTCATGACTTTTGTCAGGAAAAAGCCAACCTAGTAGTCTAGTGGGCCTAGTGGCTCCTCTACCAGATGGTCACTGTCTTTTTCAGTGTCTTCCATTTCCCCATCTTCTAGCCCATCTGCAAAAAGAATTGGGAGATCTGCAATCTCCCCTTGTGGTCCAGTGGATGGTGCTTCTACAATAAAGAATGGCTCCACAGCGTAATGAATGAACTTCACATGCTGCTGTTGAATCAAAGTTTGTCAGTTCTTCAACCAACTTTGGAAATTCCTCCTTGAATGGTAGCTTGTTGTCCTAAACTGAGGCCTCACTGAGAACTGAGAGCTTCTGTCCAAGAACAGGTCTAAAACATGCTGACCTGCTGAGCAGAAAAATAGGCTGATTCTGTGGCATAGTGGTAATATCACTGGACTAATAATCCAGAGACCCAGGCTAATGTTCTGGGGATATTTGTTCAAATCCCACCATGACAGCTTGTTCTCAGTAATAGTTGCCATTAAATTATATCATTAAAAACCCCTCTGATTCACTAATAGGGAAGGTAATCTGCTGGTCTGGCTGATATGTGACTCCAGGCCCATAATAATGTAGTTGACTCTTAACTGCCCTCTGAAATCATCCAGCAAGCCATTCATTTCAAGGGCAAATAGAATGGGCCGGCAATAAATGCTGGCCTTGCCAGTAATACCTATATCACATGAAAGAATAAAAAAAAATTCTCATTGTGTTTCATTTGTGGTGGTGAACTGACCCTTCACTTGGAGGTTTGTGCTTCCGGGCCCCTGTAGCTTAAAATCAGATGGGTGAATTCCAACTTCTTTCAGCCAATTTAGAAGCCAGTCCAATCTGTCTGATAAGACAGAGACTCCTAAACCAGTGTCGAGTTTAAATTCAGGTCGTAGCCTTGAACTTCCAACTGAGAAGAGCAAAACTGCTCATCGGCTTCTTTGATATCTCCTAGGAAATCATTTGGTTGAAAAGATATATCTCCTATTTCTTCCCTTGCATGTTGTTCTTGATTTACAAAACTGTTTAAAGTGACCAGTCCTGCCACAGAGAAAGCATTCAGCTCCCCCTGCTGGGCAGTCTTCACGACAGTGCTGTCTGTTTATACCACATCTAGAGTACCTGACTGTAGATGGAAGAATTCTCCCCACCCCCTCGCTAGTTTTGGCGGGCTTTTTGCTGGGCAGAGCTCCCAACCTTGGGCCTATGTACTGGAGCAACCCCTCCTGAGCTTTGGCATCACCTCAAATTACACCTTGATTTTGGCCTGCCAAGTGATCGGTTTGGCCTTCTCTAGGGTCAGATCCTCTTGTAATTGTGACAAGTCGGATGGCGTGTTGTCGATGATGCTGACTACAATGCAGTCTCTAATCAATTCAAGTTTTAAATCTCCATGACCACAGGTACATGGTAACCAATACAGATTATTAATGAAGGAAACAATGGACTCCCCTGGCCTTTGGGCTCTCTGATTAGATTTTTCCCTCTCTATAACCAAATTCTTTTAGGGGCTGAAGTATTTCTCAAAGGCCTCCATCACCTCTTCATATGATGCCGAGGCTTCCTCAATGCCTTGATGTGCAAGGACATCATCAGCTATGGCTCCCAACAGCATATTTCTGAGGTTTCCCTTGTAACCCTGAAGCTATTTGGTACCTTTCAAACTGACTCTTCCAGAGCTCCCATCACTGTCCTCGCTATGGACCTCTGATGTGTTGGAAAGGCTGTGGAAGTGGTATGGCTGTTTAGTGGCTAGCGACATTGCGTTTACTGTTCCCTCAGCAGGGTTCTTTTTAGGTCCGATTTTCGTCACTGCAAAGACAATTTTCTTCTCTCACTGGTCATCACCTGTGGGTTGGCAATCTATAGTCACAGTTTACAAGACTCTGGCCTCCAGCCACCATGTTTCAATGCCTTTTAATGTTGATCCCAAGCATTAGTGAGGTTTTACTAATACCATGCTTTCTAGTTTTACTGAACCTTGATGAGGCTTTGCTTCCCTTTGCCAGACTTGAGATAGTCGGTATAGTTTAAGTTCAAACCTTTTATTAAGAACTATTTACAAAGACCTCAGGATAAGTACATGGTATTCAGGAGACAGACTGTTCTGCTTCTAGTTCTATTGAAGCCTCTCGTTCATCTGACTACTGATGTCATGGTTATATCATTAATATCATCATGATCTCATTAACATATCCATTAACCCATTATTCTACAATAGAGAGGAAGAGAAATGTCCTGTATCCCCGTGGATGGGGTGGGGGGGAATGTGCTGCAGAGGCCTTCCAGCCACATGGTCAAAAGACATTGGGAGCAAGGAACCATGAATGTTAATGAGAAGAGTCTAGTTCTGAGGATCTGAATGCAGTGCTACCTGGAGTTTATTGTCCTCACCTGAGTGCTCAAGATCAGTGAATACATCTTCAAAGGCCAAATCCTACCAATTGCACCACTAGCCTCAGCCACTATTCAATTCATCACATCTCCTTCACTCACTAAGCAATAATATCTATCAATTGTCACATACACCTAATGCTCTGAACTTTACCTCATCCTCACATACTTGGCTCTGCTGTAAACCTCATACCCACATCTCACAGCTTGCACATACTGCCAGCTATTCAACCATGACAGACACACCAGCCAAACAGATCACATGACACTCACAGTCACATTTTACTCTCCCTTACAAGGTAGTGCACAACCGGGGGCAGCAGGAGCTAACTGGAGGAGGAAGAGGATAGGTGTGCCTGCATATTCTAAACCCCACGGAGGAGAGGGCACTGGCTATTATTAGGATGATGGTTGTTGAGGTTATAGCCAGTGGTGTGACTAAAACCATCATAGGTGACTGAATTCTCACACCTAGTCCTTATTCTTCCATTCGACTTCCCCCTCGTCCCACAATCTCTTCGGATTTACAAGCTGCAGATGGTGTAAGCATTCACCTCTTATCTTTCCCTTCAGAGCTCACCACAAACCTAGCCTGTGCATTAATCTTTTCAGATGCTCAAGAGCTGAAACCTAGCCAGGCCACGAAGGAACACCAACAACAGGATGATGATGAAGACACGGCATCGTCAAATGATTTCACACTCGCAGCCAACAGCTCAGATGCTAACACTGCACATACTTCAGAGGATAGATTAGAGCTGGAACAGCATGAGGTAGGATACTGATCATGAATGTGCTGCAAACAAGGCAGCGAACAAGGATACGATAGGTGCCAGCTACTAAAGGGTAAGATCACACATGAGTTCCGCTGTAGAGGACCCAGATGAGGAATTTGAGTGGGCAGCCTGGAGAAGAAGGTGAATGGGTATGCACCACAAAATGCTTGGTGCATTAAGAAGCCTGCTAGAAAGCCTGCGTTCAAGGCCAAGGGGCATGGAGGAGTCCAGCACTAACTTGACAGGATTTTGTGCAGAACTTGGAGCCCATTCTGTCCAGTATGAAGTGGTGGCCAACTCCATGAGGACACTTATGGGCCCAACCTTGATGCAGCATCTGATGGCCAAAGTCACAACTTCCATTGCAACACAGGCAGCAGCCACCCAACTTCTGAGTATTGCAGTGGAAACTCAGATTGCAAGGTCATTTTGCTGTGGATTAGTGTTCAAAGGAGCTTGCAAGGTGTCACAGCAGACTAGCAAGCAGTCCTCCAACAGTTTATTAGGATTGTGGAGGCACCCACTGGGGGCAGTGGCAGTAGTTCCATGGAGTACAAACCTGCTTTCCCTTTTCAGGGAGACAGCATTCATCCTCCCACGCCTGCTACTCTGCCAGTGCACTTGCTGTTTCCAATCAGTCAATCAGTCCAAACTGCATGTCTTCACCAAAGTCAAGATGGTGCAGTTGCAGCTGGGCCTTTGAGGCTCAGGGTTGTTTGAGGTCATCCTCCAAGAATTTCTTCTGCGGCAGGTTTCTAACAGCCATGTTGCAGCTGCTGAAGTAGCACTATGTAGGAGCACAAGGACAGGCAAAGGTACACGGAAGATAGGTGCTACGGGAATGCACAAGGGTGAATAGTTGACATTTGCATGCAATAGGGCTTGCTTTGATTTATAAATTAGATTTGGAATGATTATTTTGTGTTGGATATTAGTTTTGCATTGAGGTCAACTATGGTGGTCAGTGACAAAAGGACAGTAAGGAGAGGAATTTTATGCCATCTCTCGTGGCATCTTTGGAGGCATGGAGGACATTTATTCATCCTGCGGCCTTCCTGTCTCCATGAAAGTTAAGTCCGGGCGGGAAGGCCCTAGGTCGGACTTTCTGCCCAGTTGCTAATTGAGGCCCCTAAGTGGCCAATTAATGACCATTTAAGGACCTAATCTCGCTGCCACAGATATTAACTCAGCTGTGGGTGGGCCTGACATGTGGCATGCAGGACAAGTAAAATTGTGTAGGCTGCTTGTGGTCTCCCAGAGGGTGGCAAGGCTGGGGGGGGGCCTTCCTTCAAAGTCACAGTGCCTGATCAAGGAACCCGGCATTGAGAAGGTTGGAGGGGGAGAGCACGCTGAAAACCAGCCCTGCCCTTGCTACTGAACCCCCACACAGCCTCCCCCACAACTCACACCTTCAGAACCCTTCTTGCCATGACTTACCACTGGCCTTGGTCGCTCCTTGATCCTGGCCCTCCATTGGGTGTTGTTCCAGCAGCAGACACCACCTCCCTGGTGACACTGGGGAGCAAAATCTGCTGGCCTCTGATTGATCGGAAGCTGTCAAGGGGTGGGATTTCCATTCCCTGGATCCTTGATCCTAGGGAAGGCCTGCTGGTGGCCAGTTAATTGCCTGAGGGGCACTTAATACCAGCGGCCTTCCCAGAGGAGGCATCATGGGTCTCTTAGCAGCTCTCCAGCCGAGACAAGGCCCCTGATGCCTCCATTAAATCACCCCCACGAAGGTGTGGGAATGTTGGCGATTGGGGAGTTGTGGTTCCCACAAGGATAAAACAGTTCAGACCAGTACTCTTATTTCCCCAGTTTTTACAAGTGTTCCATTTTAAGGTATACAAGACCAGTTCGAACCAGTATTTTTATTTCCCAGTTTAATTTTTTTTTCCCTTCTGAGTTGTGGTTACTGCTATCACACTCGAATTAGTTCTTTCAGGGCAGCCAGGACAGAATGGAGCTATCTAGGCCCCCACCCTTCTTTCTCTTCTTCCTCCTCCTTATCTCATCTAACCACTGTAATGCTGGTGGCAAGAACTGTCCCCTCAAAATGATGAGGTTGTTCAGCATTCAGTAGACCACCACAAACCTGGAAATCCACTCTGCTGAACACTATTGAGCTTCTCTAGAGGTGGCCAGTTACTGGAAGAGGGTTTCAGTTCACTAATGGTCTGCTCTATCATATTTCATGTGGTAGCATGGCTTTCATTGGATGCATGCTGCACATATGAGTGTGAGTTGTGCACCAAAGTCATCAGCCATGTTGGCAGCAGGTGGCCCTTGTCACCCAGTAGCCACACTATAGTTTGCTGTGATTCTTCAAATGCAGCTTGCATAGTGAACTGCCACAGAATGAAGGCATCATAACTATTGCCAGGATATCAGGCACTGACCTGCATGATATGCTGCCGCTGATGACACGCCATCTGGACGTTAAAGCAATGGAATCCCTTTTGGTTCCAGTGTGGAGCAGACTTAACATACAGCACCCACAAAGCAATATGCATTCTTCATAGGGAAGCCTACAACAATCCTAACAAAGCTGTATGCATGCTCCACCTGCTGGTCTTTGGCAAGAGAAAATAAAATGAAGTTAGCTCTCTTTAAATAGAGAGCCTTGATAACCTCCCTTATGCAACAGTGGACAGCAAACTACAAGATGCTGCAATCCTCTTCAGTACCAGTCTAGAAGAACCACGTGTATAACAATTCATTGTCACTGTCACGACCACAGCCATGGCAATGTTGCCTTTCCCTGCTCTGAGGTAGTAGTTGGGGAAGCAACAGACAGCAGGTTTCAGTGTGGACATCCTTATTGAAACACAGATGGCTTATTGTTCCTTACTAAGGTTCTGGTAGTAGAA
Source organism: Cetorhinus maximus (assembly GCF_964194155.1). Lineage (NCBI taxonomy): Eukaryota > Metazoa > Chordata > Chondrichthyes > Lamniformes > Cetorhinidae > Cetorhinus > Cetorhinus maximus. The sequence continues at coordinate 92,300,573 of NC_135882.1, forward strand.
TTGCCCCCTGAACATTAAGATAAAAGCAAAATACTGCATATGCTGGAAATCTGAAACAAAAACAAAAATAGCTGGAAAAACTCAGCAGGTCTGACAGCATCTGCGGAGAGGAATACAGTTAACGTTTCGAGTCCATATGACTCTTCATCAGAACTGAGGAAAAATAGAAATGAGGTGAAATGTAAGCTGGTTGAGGGGGGTGAGACAGGTAGAGCTGGATAGAGGGCCAGTGATAGGTGGAGGCAAAGAAGAGATTGCCAAAGATATCATAGACAAAAGGACAAAGGGGTGTTGATGGTGGTGATATTAGCTAAAGAATGTGCTAATGGTGACATTAAGGGTAGAAAGCAGGACGAGCAAGTGACAGATAGCCCTAATGGGGGTGGGGTAGGGGGAAGGGATCGAAATAGACTGAAAGGTGGAGATAAAACAATGGATGGAAATAAATGTAAAAATAATAGAAATAGGTAGGAAAAGAAAAATATATTTTAAAAATGTATTAAAATAAATGATAAATTATTTGAAAAAGAGGGATTGGAAGGGGGGTGGGAATGGAGGAGAGAGTTCATGATCTGAAGTTGTTGAACTCAACGTTAAGTCCGGAAGGCTGTAAAGTGCCTAGTCGGAAGATGAGGTGCTGTTCCTCCAGTTTGCGTTGAGCTTCATTGGAACATTGCAGCAGGCCAAGGACGGCCATGTGGGCATGAGAGAAGGGTGGTGTGTTGAAATGGCAAGCGACAGGGAGGTCTGGGTCATGCTTGCGGACAGACCGAAGGTGTTCCGCAAAGTGGTCACCCAGTCTACGTTTGGTCTCTCCAATGTAGAAGAAACCGCATTGGGAGCAACGAATGCAGTAGACTAAATTGAGGGAAGTGCAAGTGAAGTGCTGCTTCACTTGAAAGCAGTGTTTGGGCCCTTAGACGGTGAGGAGGGGGGAAGTAAAGGGGCAGGTGTTGCACCTTCTGCGGTTGCATGGGAAGGTGCCATGGGAGGGGGTTGAGGTGTAGGGGGTGATGGAGGAGTGGACCAGGGTGCCCTCTGAACACCCTGGGTAGGTATAGCCTGCTACTGAGACCCCTTTCCTCCTCTTCCAGCAGCTTGTCATGCTCTGTGTCACTCCTGTACATTTTCCTGGTCATGCTTTATTCCAAGTTTGGGATCAACTGGTTTGGCAGAAGCGTTGAAGTCAGCAAAAATTCCATCAGCAGCTGCTACACCACTTGCTGCAGACACTTACAACTTGAAAGAGCTATGGAAAGCAGTAAACATTTGTACGATCATAGCAAAAACCAGAATTAATCAGCCATTAACTAACCTGTAAGTGATGGACGATGCCTTTAAATAGCAATGGTAGGAGCATGTGCATCTTGCTGTTTAATGTGTGTTTAGCTATATAAAGTTAAGATAGAGCATTTCCTGAAGTGCTGAGCTCCAAAATGGCACCACTGACATCAAATGAGCATTGTACTTTTGTTGAAGTCACGGTTTGCCTTCTCTGCATATTTCTGGCAGACATTAGCTGTGCACACGCAAAAGCCCACACCAAATGGTGCCTGGCACAATTCACAGAAGTGCACATCGGATGTCATTTGAGTCCCCAAGTGCCACTCATAGAGCCAAACAATGGGCACTATAGTGAGCCTATTTTCGTCCTTACGTTTTTGTATTGCTCCATGTAAATCTACTAGTCATTTGCAGGGTTTCCTATATTATGTAATACTTACTATTCCGAAATGATTTTTTTTTTTTTGGTGCTTCCTCAATGTGCTCGAAAAGGTCTGGCAAACTTTTACTTTTCAAAGAATTCTTCTTTTTCACTGCATTAGATAGAGATTCAATGTTAATTAGTTACTTGAAACAATTACCAATTGGTAGCTCCAAAGCTATACTGTAATAATTACTAAAACATCCTTTTCATCTGATGGCTCATTGACCTGATGGTCAACCTTTTGTGCACATATGCATGTGCTTATACATCAAGGCTCTAAAAATCTGAGGCCTTTGATTGTAAGTGATAGGATTGGCCCAACAGGTGGTTCTGCTCAACATTCTGGAGTCAGAAAGAGGTTCCCTCATTTAAGTATCAATTCTACTGTGGTACTTTTCAGGCATATACTAGTTGATGTGAGGAGATAAGAGTGGTGAAAATCCTAGCACAGGCTTCTAAATAGATTCAGCCCCAATGGTTCCCTAAAAATGAGTTGTAAAAACAGGGAGTTTTTTAAACCTTATTTTTTCCAGGGCATTACAGGAGTGTCCCGCTTGCGTTGGTCGGGAGCCTAATATGACTTACTTCAAGAATAAAAGTCCCTTCGCCTAACACAGCCCCTCTCACACGGGTAAGCATGTTAGGGAAAGCGAAGGCTCCATGGAAATGGCAAGGAAGATCAGGACATAGGTGTGCCATGTCCTAACTTAATTTTGGTCCTTCTGTTACAATCCTGCCAGAAGGGCCTCAGATTTTCTATTCCCAATTCTTATTAACATTAGAGCAAAGAAGCAGAGGAAGTCCATATTCTCAGTTTCTACTCCCTTGCATTCAGTGCGATGCATGCTTCTATAAAGCAGGCATAATTGCTTGCCAGAGTTAGCTTGTCAAGGAGAAAGTAGTGTTTTTAGTGACCAGACAAATGCAAGTACTTTTGATTGATAAAAGCTTGTATTTATAGGTTTTTGTTTTTGACAGAAAGTTTATAGGCCTCCAAATTTTTGATCGCAAATCCACTGTTGAAGGCATAAGGAGTTAAGAAAGGACACAGGGAAGCCAGGCTCAGTCGACAACATGGGAGGAGGGTGAGGCCCTCCCGTCAGTATCAACCAGAGAGTGCATACCTTGCACTCCATATCTACAAACAAATCAGGAACTTTGTTTGAGGAGGCTGCACTTCATCCAGAAGGGGAAACCTGCTCAAATCAGTTTTGCACCAAACTGGTCTATAAAGGCATAAGCTGGTTCCAATCTGGTTTGAACTGGGCTTCACTGGAGGTAACCAAAAGACTGGTGGATCGTCTGAAAACCAGTTCAAGCCCAGTTCCTGAGTCAGCACCAGTATCTTGCAGATGACTTAGCAGACTTTTAAGATTTCTCCTCATGTTTGTGCATATTCTCGTATTGAAATCTATTAGTATATTATATGCTTATTTTCATATTTTCCCATTTCTTTTAGACCCCTCCCCTGGACATGGATTTCAGCGCTTGTGTGTAGCCGACTTCAGCTGCATGACATTAAAAGCTGAGATCTGTATACCTCAGAATTGATGTGAATTGCAATATGCTAATTCCCTGAATGAGTTAAAATCGTGACAAACTTCAGTATTCTTATTGTATAGACCCTGATCCAACCATGCTGTTGCTGCACGAAGCCCAGCCACGTGTTCAACTTACTGCATTTGTTCTTCTATTAGATTTTCAGTATTTCATACAAATTACTATTCAAGTTTATGTGTATGAAAAAATCTATGTGCACTGATATGACAAGTAATGATGCTTGTTTACATAGGTACATACAATTATAAAAACAGGCTTGTTAGGTATGTGTGGTGCAATAACGTCCTATTGTGGAGAATACATCAAAAAGACAATAAAGACATTTTGCAGTAAGGAGGTTGACCGTGTCACTTCTATTTAATTTTGCAGGCTTGCAGTTACCCTTACACCCATCATGCATTCAGTTATTATCACTGGGGTCCAGCTATGTGCCTTATTGGGCAGTTAGTTAACCCATTTCTCTCCCACAATTACAAGTTCACATCAGGCCAGAGCAATTGGGCCTGAGATACATGCCAAATTTAGAGCCACGTAGATATGCAATTTAGCATATCTCTCTGAACTCCATTTTAATGCAGGTGGCCACTACTTCTTCAGCAGGCACTACCTTGGTGTCCAGAGAGATCCCCATGCAGACTCTTAAGTGTGCAATGCATTGTGTTTTGGGATCCTGGATTGGGGCTGTCTGTGCTATCAGCAGCTCCCTGACAACCAGGACACATGTGCCTTGAAACATCAGGATGCTGTCTATTTTGCAAATTTATTTGTTGCCAAACAGAATTAGTGAATTGTCCCTTTGCATTGGATCTGTACCGCAGTATACAGAAAAGCACCACATCCTTGCACATTCTTTCATATGCACCACTTGGGAGATAACTCCCCTATACCTTTTCAGCTGCTGCTTCATGTGCCAAATGCAAGCTTCGAAGGGGAAGCATGAATCTGTCCACAAGGGTCCCAATGACTCCACACTTTTTGGAAGATGCGTCAGCAAATGCATGGTTGTTTGTCATGGCAGCATCACCATATAGCATCTGTGTCCTTGCCACAAATATATATATATATATATGAAGGAGCGACACCTGTGGACCTCATCGGGAGCAACTGATTTCTGCAAAAGGACGAACGAAACCTGGACAAGGACCACCAATGCTCCAGATAGTCATCAAATACAATCTTCCTCAGACGTGGCAGACTGTAAAACAGCCTGTAAAATGTGTACCAGTATTTTCTGTCAGCTAATTGTCTCGGGGCCCTTGTGACAAAACTGGGTGGCCTAATGCACTGCAGGCATTCATCCAACACAGCTACATTTCTAGGAGAGCCAAAGTAAAATTCTTCGGTGGCTGGCGAGGAGGGATGTAATTCAGTTAGCTGCCTGACTACTCCAAGTAGAAGGCAGTGCATGAAATCTGGGGGAAACCCCCAAGCTAAGGGAAACTTTGGTGATTTAACAAATGCACTGGGTCCTTTAACGCCTCTAACTGGCCTATCCTCATCCAATGCCCTCACCAGATCACAGGCTACTTCTTGATCCGTCCTGTCTGTGTATCTGCACACATCTTTTGGGTATTTCACGACCCAGTCCACTGTCTTCCCAGGATGGTAGCACAAGCCACATCAATAGTACCCATTAAATCTAACCATGTTTTGCATGGCATGTCGCCATGGAGCATCCACACAGCAGCAAAGTAAAACTGGTGACCATCTTCCCGCCCCATCTTCAATACCTTCTATACACAATTTCCTCACTTCCAATACAACCTTATCCAAGAACATCTCCATTTTAGGCTTGCATTTCCTGAACCATAACCCACCTAGAATGAGATTTGTAGTTTTTAGTTTTGGTGGGAGCTCATTTATCATTAAATACTCTGGCCACAATGAGTATTTGGAAGAGTTATATACTGGAAGGTAATCAGAATTAATAATATACGGAAAGTTATTCCTGTCACTAAGTGGTTGCCCTCCCTTAGCTAGGTCCCTGTAATATAGTCCATCATATATGTCTTCAATGTTTTCATCAGCCAATTTCAGACACTGGACCCTGTACTGCAGGTTCTCTCTTATCTTGGGTCTCTGGAATAGATTCTGCACCTGCGCCTTCAAATCCGAGGTGACAAAAAAGTTACCACCGCTTAGATTCTTGAAAGCACAAGGCCGCCCACAATGAGAGCATGGCAGTCCCTCTTCATCAAGCATTTGAAATAAGTGGCATATGTATAGCAATGCAGGCAGTAGAAGTGGAAGCGTAGGCCATTACTGCAAAGTATCCGTCTTAGAAGTGCCTTCGTGTCCTTGAATATCAACCTGCCACATAACGTATTTACAAGTTCCTTAAGATGCATAAGAAGCAGCAGAGGATAAGCAGTGTCTCATTGCAAAAGTCAAAGCCAACAGCATCACATCTGCGATTGTGCTCTGAGAACTGGGAAATAGCGGCTCGTTCAATGTCTCGTAGAAAAAGTTTCCCGTCATTCCCTCAGTCGCCTGGCTATTTGTATCTCTATCCTCTGGCTGTAATCCTTCACCTATCCCATAAGCATCCACCGTCTCTCCATGACACCATCCGTCCATCTGGACAGCATTCTGTTGAGGAGGGGAATGACAAGAGATTAGCAATTACTAACTACCTTGTTACTCGCCCATTGTAATAGAGCTTCAAGCCTTACCAGTAGACTGGACAGCACTGCAGATTCACCTGCCTCTCCACTTGAATCAGCATCCAGTTCCTCCTCCAAGCAATCCCGCGCCAGAATACTCATTGGTCCAAGAAAGGACCGCCAGGTCTGACACCTCTATCTGAAGTTGCATCCTCCTTTTCCTCTGCCAAGCTATCCATTGACTCAGGAGGGGCTGGCAATCCATCCTCCTGGTCTCACTGTTCAGAGCCTCATTCCGCTGATCCTCCCCTGTTCTTCCCAATATCTCAGTAACGGGTGCCACTGGGCATCGGTGTGGCCACTCTGGTATCCCACTGTCCGGAACTTCCTCGTGCTGCTGACCTTGGTTTTCCGTCACTTCAGGTTCCAGCTGAGCTGCATCATGTTGCTGACAATGGCCATTGTGGACTTCTGCAAGTGCCTGCTGCTCTGCTGCTTGTAACTTTTTCCGCCAGCAGAGAGCGGACAGCTGAACTGGGTGGTCCACTCCAGGTTCCAGACAGAACCTGTACTTGCCCCTGCAAACACGAATTTTCAAGGCTGGCTCCTTACCTGGCGAAAGAAAGTCTTGCTGGAGTGGTTACAGTGCACTTTCAAGTGGAGAGAGGCTGGTAATTAAATTATTACAATGTGTTTTCTCTGCACAATGAGATTGACACTAAACTCAAATCTTATCTTTGAAGGCAGGACCATGGCCTGCGCAGCCATGCCCCCTGTAATGCCTGTGGAGTCCATTTCATGACTGTTGGTGCTCGAGGGTCCAGCAAATGAAGTAGACATCTCATTATGGACATGATGTAAGCCCATGGCATCACTGACAGGACCAGCTGCAGGCTGATCAGAGGCAAGCGTGCAGGCTGCACACATATAGCTTTGAGCCTCTTGGTGAGTCACCATTTGGAGATCTTCTTATGGACACCACTCTTTATAAAACCCTCTTGGCTTCCTTGTGCACATGTTTCCACACTTATTCAGGCAAATGGAATAAGTAATCCATAAAATGTACCTTACCACGGGAGAGATTTCTGCTGGAGTCTGATTTTTGCTGTTTCTCGGCCTGCCAGCAGTTTGCTGTGGGCACAGCTTAACCTTGACCCCTGCTCCAGCGCAGGAACTGTGGGCGGCTTGTACTTGACCTCCTGCTCCAAGAAGTGCACAGGTTATACCTGGGGCCAGTGGGTATTAGAGTGTGGCCTCTGCACCTACCGGCCACTCAGAGATGGGCACCATTAAGAAATCCTGAGTGTTCTAGAGGCTAAGCCCCCTTGACCTGCTGCGACAAGTACATATCAGTGAGTGCAGTCGCACATGTAGCGTGAGGGGGGAGGGAGGGGCGGCCTTTAATGGGTGTAGGGGTGAGATAGGAGCAGTCTTCTAACCGTGCTTTAAACTTCCCGCAGAGGCCGACATCTCACAGGTTCCTTTTAAAAGTTTTAAATCTCCCGCCCGGATTTCGCGCGCGCGCGCGCACAAAAGCTTCCAGCTGGAAACATCCTTCAAACCTTTTGAACCCACGCCGGGGACATCGGGCACAACCATTATAGAAAGCGGGGGTGGCAAGGACTGTACCATGTGGGAACGAGCCATGGGACTGAAGCAGGGAGGGGGCTGTACCACGATGCAGATTGGGGGGGGGTGGGGGATGGAGCCTACCAAGCTGGGGATGGGGTCCAGGCCAGCAGGTTGAGAATAATTCTTTTTCAAGAAAGTGTAGATAAAACAACTATTAGTGCAAAAAAGATCGCGCTCAAATATTTAACGTACATAAAACCCATGGTCAATTGACAATAAATACCTTGTCGCTTGCCATTTCAACACACCTGCTCTCATGCCCACATGTCTGTCCTTGGCCTGCTGCAATGTTCCAGTGAAGCTCAAAGCAAACTGGAGGAACAGCACCTCATCTTCCGACTAGGCACTTTACAGCCTTCCGGACTGAATATTGAGTTCAACAACCTTAGATCATGAACTCTCTCCTCCATCCCCACCCACTTTCTGATCCCCCTTTTTCCAATAATTTATAATTTTTTTACACTATATTTTTTTTCTTTTCCCTCCTATTTTAAAATTTATTTCGATCTATTGTTTTATCTCCACCTTTTAGCCCATTTCGATCCCTTCCCCCCACCCCACCCACACTAGGGCCATCTGCCACCAGCTTGCTTCCCTTAATGTCCCCATGAGCACATCCTTTAGATAATATCACCACCATCAACACCCCTTTGTCCTTTTGTCTATGACATCTTTGGCAATCTCTTCTTGGCCTCCACCTATAACTAGCCCCCTATCGAGCTCTCCTGTCCCACCCACCTCTACCAGCTTGTATTTCATCTCATATCTATATGTCTTAGTTCTGATGAAGGGTCATAGGGACTCGAAACGTCAACTGTGTCCCTCTCCGCAGATGCTGTCAGACCTGCTGAGTTTTTCCATTTTTGTTTTTGACTCTAAGTATTAGTTTTTTCCCTCAACTATAACACACAGACAGGCATATGACACATTTTAAGGGGAAAATCTAGTGATATCGCGGTTAACTGCATTTTCCCCTGAATCAGCAAGTTCACATAAAGGCCTGCGCCTTACCTGCTGCCTGGTTTCTGGCAATTCTCTTGCACTTTCTCATGCAGGTAAATTATCCAAATATGGTTGCTGCAACTGTTAAGCATGAGGACATATACTTCCTCGATGATAAGGGCATCTACAGAGTTGTCTCCATCAAGCAGGAGATACAGAGATTTGGCCCAAAGACGCACGCCTTCAGGAAGATGTACAAGGTCCATTGGGTTCAGGCGAGCAGAGGAAGCTCCGAAAGCGGTGCACGTGTCCGGCGAGCTGACGATCCTTACTTCAAAGCACAGGTCTTACTGCTTGGAGGTAATGGAAATGCTGATTGTTTGTGAGATTGGGAACTGCTTCTGATAAATTGATTAATTATTGCTCCTGTCTCCGAGCAAAAAGGGAGGGGGGGAGGCCTCTACTGCCTCATTGTGGATAGCAGTGTGGGGGAGAACTGCCATGAAGTTCCTGGCCTGAGCAGGCCAATGCTGAAGGGCCTCCACAGCGGCCAGGGTAGGTGCTCTCCATCAGCAACTCATTTTGTCCCATCTCACATTACCGTGAACATCTTCCTCAAACAAGACTGCATGGGCACTTCTGTGAACTGTACATGGGCAGTGGAAAAACCAATCCTAAGCTCTAAATTTTCATATGTTGATAGAAAGAGAAGGAGGACCAGACAACGAGCGCCCGGAGAAAACAGTCCGAAGCTTCTCGCAGACCGGCTAGAAGATACTTGCGGCACTCCAGAAGTCATGGTGCCGCCGGAGGAGGCAGACTCTTCTTCTAACTCATTGACAGAGGTAGAAAGGGACAGCCCTCCACCAAGGATGGCCAGCTCTGAGTGCTGGGAAAGGCTGCACAGGGACATCCAGAGGTTTGGGGAACAGAACACAGTCCTGACACTCAGGGTGGAAGACCTAACCTGTGACCTGGAGGAGGCCACAAACAGGAGCCAATGCCTCCAGGACCGAGAGGAGAAACTGCAGGACCTCAACCTGTAACTGCAGGAGCAGCCAAGGAGCCACTCACCGGGTAACATTTTTGTTTTCATAGTCTAAATGCTCATGAAGATTTTATGTTTTAAAGGTGCAGTGCAGCATCCATGCCACAGTGAAATCTGCATAATGAGCCAACATTTTTTGCTTTGTGCTTGCAGCTCGAGAACCTCAACAGGTCCAGCCAGGCCATGGGTGTCTTTAGGCCAGCACCCCCCAGATCAATGCAGCAACTTGAGGATACACACTCATCAACTACCCGTCCATGAAGACACCAGGCTCTATACTCCTGTTGATGGATGGGTAACTTCTTTCACAGAGTACCAAGTACTGCTACCAGATTCCAGAAAGCACCTTTTTGGTAGATGATCATCCTTATCTGTAGCATCTGTTCATTTATAGTTCTTCCGTTTACATAATTTCCAGACTTGATGCTGAATGCTGACATGACTGCAGAGTGGTATCATCCTCACGAATGTAATATTTTCGAGGACGAACTCCATGTTTGTCAAGACCTTGGTTTCTGCTATTTGGGGTGCAGAGGTTCTGAAGTACTGCTCTATTTATGGCAGACAGCGTGCCTGGTTTGTGAGCACTGCCTCACCTACCACAGCGAAACCTCTGCTTTTACCCATGAAGCCGAGAGCCATTAAAGGTGAGTATGATGCAAACACTAATGGTTTTCTTCCATCACCTGGATGCCCAGACTGCTACAAACCTAGCTGAATCCTCCGTCTTCAGTTAGCATTCTTCAGCTCTGACTTTTCTCCCATCTGCAGCATGCTACACCCACCACCTTGAGAAGAAAGCAGTGAACACGGAGGAGGTGGCCAAAGAGCGAGCCTGTGTGAACAACTACATCACGGAAAGGATAATGGACCTTGACCGGAAGGAGAAGACAGCAGCACCAAACCAGCCAGCTGTTTAGAATCGCACAGGGATATGCTTTTCTAAAAGCATTCATTTTTTCCTTAATGTTCACATTCTTTATGTAGATATTGTAAACTATTTGCATTAGTTCTGCAAAATAAAGAAACTATAAAAATTTAATGACTCCTGCCTCAATATGTTACTAAGAGTCACAGCCCTCAGCACCTTCACCCATACAAACACTGGAAGTGGACCACCTTTGTGCACTTTTAATTAAATGTAACCATCTTAATCATGACATATTTGTATTTAAATGAAAGTAAACATAAATAAATATTAATTTTTGAATGGAATAATAAAACAATAAATAAAATGGGCCCCATTCGATGCGTACGTTAGGGAACTGGGGAAATAACGTGTTCGGACCAGTTTATAACTGGCAGTAACCCTGCCTACTATGCCAGAGGTAATGGTGCAATGACCAGTAGTACTGGCACCACGCCTGCAGACTATGGCCAGTTCTACAGGGCCACAATCATCTATGACCAGTTCTGCTGGCTCTGTGTACAACAGCATTTCTCGCCAGCTAAGTTAATTTGTCTTATAAAAGCAAAATATTGCAGATGCTGGAAATCTGAAACAAAAACAAAAATTGCCGGAAAAACTCAGCAGGTCTGACAGCATCTGTGGAGAGGAAGACAGAGTGAACGTTTCAAGTCCGTATGAATCTTCATCAGAATGAAAGAAAAATAGAAATGTGGTGAAATATAAGCTGTTTAAAGGTGGGGGGGGACAGGTGGAGCTGGATAGAGGGCCAGTGATAGGTGGAGGCAAAGGAGAGATTGCCAAATGTGTCATAAACAAAAGGTCAAAGAGGTGTTGACGGTGGTGATATTAGCTAAAGGATGTGCTAATGGTGACATTAAGGGTAGAAAGCAGGACTGTCACTGACCTCATCTCCTCTGGAGATCTTCGCTCCACAGCTTTCATAGAAACTAGGAATGGAAGTAGGCCATTTGGCCCTTTGAGCCTGCTCCGCCATTCATTATGATCATGGCTGATCATCCAACTCAATAGCCTGCTCCTGCTTTCTCCCCATACCCTTTGAACCCTTTCGCCCCAAGAGCTATATCTAACTCCTTCTTGAAAACATACAATGTTTTGGTCTCAACTACTTTCTGTGGTAACGAATTCCACAGGCTCACCACTCTCTGGGTGAAGAAATTTCTGCTCATCTCAGTCCTAAATGGTCTACCCCATATCCTCAGACTGTGACCGCTGGTTCTGGATTCCCCCGCCATCGGGAATATCCTTCCTGCATCTACCCTATCTAGTCCTGTTAGAATTTTATACGTTTCTATGAGATGCCCCCTCATTCTTCTGAACTCCAGCGAATATAATCCTAATCGATTCAGTCTCTCCTCATATGTCAGTCCCGCCATCCCAGGAATCAGTCGGGTAAACCTTCACTGCACTCCCTCTATAGCAAGTTAATCCGTCCTCAGATAAGGAGACCAAAACTGCACACAATATTCCAGGTGTGGTCTCACCAAGGCCCTGTACAATTGCAGCAAGACATCCCTGTATCCCTGTTCCTGTACTCGAATCCTCTGGCTATGAAGGCCAACATACCATTTGCCTTCTTAACCGCCTGCTGCACCTGCATGCTTACCTTCAGCGACTGGTGTACAAGGACACCCAGGTCTCGTTGCACATTCCCCTCTCTCAATGTAGAGCCATTCAGGTAATAATCTGCCTTCCTGTTTTTGCTACCAAAATGGATAACCTCACATTTATCCACATTATACTACATCTACCATGCATTTGCCCACTCACTCAGCTTGTCCAAATCACACTGAAGCATCTCTGCATCCTCCTCACAGCTCACCCTCCCACCCAGCTTTGTGTCATCTGCAAATTTGGAGATATTACATTTAATTCCCTCATCTAAATCATTAATATGCATTGTGAATAACTGGAGTCCCAGCACCGATCCCTACGGTACTCTACCAGTCACTGCCTGCCATTCGGAAAAAGACCTGTTTATTCCTACCCTTTGTTTCCTGTCTGCCAATCAGTTTTCTATCCATCTCAATACACTACCCCCAATCCCATGCGCTTTAATTTTACACGCCAATCTCTTATGTGGGACTTTGTCGAAAGCCCTCTGAAAGTCCAAGTAAACCACATCCACTGGCTCTACCTCATCAAGTCTACTAGTTACATCCTCGAAAAATTCCAGTAGATTTGTCAAGCATGGGTTTCCCTTTCATAAATCCATGCTGACTCTGTCTGATTCTGCCACTGTTTTCCACGTGCTCAGCTATTAAATCTTTTATAATGGACTCTAGAATTTTCCCCACTACCGACATCAGGCTGCCTCGTCTATAATTCCCTGTTTTCTCTCTGCCTCCCTTTTTAAATAGTGGGGTTACATTAGCTACCCTCCAACCTGTAGGAACTGTTCCAGAGTCTATAGAATCTCGGAAGATGACCACCAATGCATCCACTATTTCGAGGGCAACTTCCTTAAGTACTCTGGGATGGAGATTATCAGGCCCCAGGGATTTATCGGCCTTCAATCCCATCAATTTCCCCAACACCATTTCCCTACTAATACCGATTTCTTTCAGTTCCTCCCTCTCACTAAGCCCTGTGTTCCCCAACATTTCTGGTATGTTATTAGTGTCCTCCTTTGTGAAGACAGAACCAAAGTATGTATTTAGTTGGTCAGCCATTTCTTTGTTCCCCATTACAAATTCCCTTGTTTCTGACTGTAAGGTCCAAATGTGGACCTACATTTGTCTTCACCAATCTTTCTCTCTTCACATACCTATAGAAACTTTTACAGTCAGTTTTTATGTTCCCTGCAAGCTTACTCTTGTACTCTATTTTCCCCTTCATAATCAATCCCTTGGTCCTCCTTTGCTGAATTCTAAACTGCTCCCAATCCTCAGGTCTGTTGTTTTTTTCTGGCAATTTTTATGCCTCTTCCTTGCATCTAATATTATTTCTAATTTCTCTTGTGAGCCATGGTTTGGCCACCTTTCCTGTTTTACTTTTGCGCCAGATAGGAATAAACAATTGTTGCAGTTCACCCATGCTCTCTTTGAATGTTTGCCATTGCCTATCCACCGTCATCCCTTTAAGTAACGTTTCCCAATCCATCAAAGTCAACTCATGCCTCATACCATTGTAGTTTCCTTTATTAAGATTCAGGATACAACTACGTTACGATTCAGAATCAATTACGTCACTCTCCATCTTGATGAAGAATTCTATCATATTATGGTTCCACATCCCCAAGGGGCCTCGCACAACTAGATTGCCAATTATTCCTTTCTCATTACACAATACCCAGTCTAGGATGGCCTGTTCTCTCGTTGGTTCCTCAATGTATTGGTCCAGAAAAACATCCCGCATACACTCCAGGAATTCCTCCTCTACGGTATTGTTACTAATTTCATTTGCACAATCTTTTTGCATATTAAAGTCACCCATAATTACAGATGTTCCTTTATTACATGCGTCTCTAATTTCCTGTTTAATGCCATTCTCAACATCACCACTACAGTTTGGGGGTCTATATACAACCCCCACTAACATTTTTTGCCCCTTAGTGTTTCTCAGCTCCATCCATACAGATTCCACATCATCGGAGCTAGTATCTTTCCTCACTATTGCATTAATTTCCTCTTTAACCAGCAATGCAACTCCACCGCCTTTTCCTTTTTGTCTGTCCTTCCTAAATACTGAATACCCCTGGATGTTCAAGTTCCCATCCCTGGTCACCCTGCAGCCATGTCTCCGTAATCCCGACTATATCACACCTGTTTACATCTATTGGCATGGTTAATTCATCCATTTTATTGTGAATGCTCCTCGCACTAAGCCTTAAGGCTTGTCTTTTTAACATTGCTTGTCCCAACCCCACTATTTTTCACTGAGGCCCTGTTTGTTTCTTGCCCTTGATTTCTCTGGCTATCACTTTTCTTATTCCACTTTCTGTCTTATATTCTTGTCTTTGATTCCTCTTCCTCTGACTCCTTGCATAGGTTCCCATCCCCCTGCCTTTTTAGTTTAAACCCTCCCCAACCACTCTAGCAAATGATCCCCCTAGGACATCAGTTCCGGTCCTGCCCAGGTGTAACCGTCCAGTTTCCACTGGTCCCACCTCCCCTAGAACCGGTCCCAATGCCCCAGGAATCTGAAACCCTCCCCTTCACACCATCTCTTCAGCCATGTATTCATCTGATATATCCTGCTATTTCTACTCTGACTAGCACGTGGCACCGGTAGTAATCCTGAGATCACTACCTTTGAAGTCCTACTTTTCAACTTACTTCCTAACTCCCTTTATTCTGCTTTTAGGACCTCATCCTTTTTCTTACCTATGTCGTTTGCACCAATGTGTACCATGTCCACTGGCTGTTCACCCTCTCCCTTCAGGATGTCCTGTAGCCGCTCTGAGACATCCTTGACCCTAGCACCGGGGAGGCAACATACCATCCTGGAGTCTCGTTTGCAGCCACAGAAACACCTATCTATTCCCCTACAATAACTATTGCATTCCCACAGTTTTCACTCCTCCCCTGTGCAGCAGAGCCAACCGCAATGCAACAAATTTGGCTGTTGCTGCTGTCTCCTGAGAGGCCATTCCCCCTCAACAGCATCCAAAGCGGTATATCTGTTTTGCAGGGGAATAGCCACAGGAGATTCCTGCACTGCCTGCCTAGTCCTTTTGCTTTGCCTGGTAGTCACCCACTCCCTTCCTGCCTGCGGATTCTTAGCCTGCGGTGTGACCACCTCTCTATATGTGCTATCCATGATACTCTCCGCCTCGCGGATGCTCCACAGTGTCCCAGCCGCTGTTCCAGCTCCAAAACCCGGGCTTCTAGGAGTTGCAGCTGGAGACATTTCCCACACACATGCTGGCCCCAGGCACTGGAAATGTGCCCGGCTTCCCACATAGAGCAGGAAGAGCACACGACAGCTTTGAGCTCTCCTGCCATGACTTACCCCTTTAAATTAAATTAAACCTTTTGGAAGATACTTAATATCAATTACTCTTGGGCTCTTCTTCCCTGCTCCTCATTGTCACAGAATATAGCCCCTACAAACGATGAACCACAAAATAAGACCTTAAAAACTATAAGCAATAAAAGTAGTAAATGTATACCCGGCCATACTCACGGTACTCAAAGGATCACCTCGTTCCCTCCTCACCGAACTCCCTCAGTCACCCCTGCTCTCCCAGCTTCGCTTCAACTCCCGACTCCTCTCACACTCTTCTTCAACTCCCAACTCCTCTCGCTCTTCTCTTCAACTCCCGGCTCCTCTCACGCTCATCTTCAACTCCCGGCTCCCCTCGCGCTCCTTTTCAACTCCCAACTCCTCTAGGTGCTGCTGACTGCCTGTCCCAGAGTCCTCTCGCTCTCTCCTCTAGGTGCTGCTGACTGCCTGCCCCGGGGTCCTCCTCTCGCACACTCCTCTAGGTGCTGCTGACTGCCTGTGCCAGAGTCCTCCTCTCACTCTCTCATCTAGGTGCTGCTGACTGCCTGTCCCAGAGTCCTCCTCTCGCACTCACCTCATAGTTTCCCAACCTTGGACTGTCCCGGCAGACCAATCATGTCAGCCTGTTCCTGCTCCATGGGACTCATTTCTCGCTACCTTGACTTCATTCTCTCTCCCCTCGTCCAGTGTCCTCCCACCTACATCCGTGATTTCTCTGATGCCCTACATCATATCAACAATTTCCAGTTCCCTGGCCTCAACCGCCTCCTCTTCACCATGGATATCCAATCCCTCTACACCTCCATCCCCCACCAGGATGGTCTGAGGGCTCTCGGCTTCTTCCTTGATCAGAGGCCCAAACAATCTCCATCCACCACCACTCTCATCCGTCTGGCTGAACTTGTTCTCTCACTGAACAATTTCTTCTTAAACTTGTCTCACTTCCTCCAAATAAAAGGTGTGGCCATGGTTATCCGCATGGGCCCCAGCTATGCCTGTCTCTTCATGGGGTATGTGGAACATACCTTGTTCCAGTCCTACTCAGGTCCCCTCCCACAACTCTTTCTCTGGTACATCGATGACTGCTTCGGTGCCGCTTCATGCAGGTCCATCTTATATTATACATGGACCTGGAAAAATTTGTTAATTTTGCTTCCAATTTCTACCCCTCCATCATTTTTACATGGTCCATCACTGACACTTCCCTTCCCTTCCTTGACCTCTCTGTCTCAATTTCTGGTGATAGACTATCCCCCAATATTCATTACAAGCCCACCGGCTCCCACAGCTACCTCGACTACAGCTCCTTAGACCCTGCTTCCTGTAAGAACTCCATCCCATTCTCTCAGTTCCTTCACCTCCGTCGCATCTGTTCTGATGATGCCACTTTCCAAAACAGTTCTTCTGACATGTCTTCCTTCTTCCTTAACTGAGGTTTTCCACCCTCAGTGGTTGACAGGGCCCTCAACCATGTGCAGCCCATCTCCCACGCATCCGCCTTCACACCTTCCTCTCCTTCCCAGAACCATGATAGGGTCCCCCTTGTCCTCATTCACCAGCCTCCATATTCAAAGGATCATCCTCCATCATTTCCACCAACTCCAGCATGATGCCACCACCAAACACATCTTCCCTTCACTGCCCCCCCATCAGCATTCCGTAGGGACTGTTCCCTCCGGAACACCCTGGTCCACTCCTCCATCACCCCCTACACCTCAACCCCCTCCAACAGCACCCTCCCATGCAACCGCAGAAGGTGCAACACCTGCCCTTTTACTTCTCCCCTCCTCACCATCCAAGGGCCCAAACACTCCTTTCAAGTGAAGCAGCACTTCACTTGCACTTCCCTCAATTTAGTCTACTGCATTCGCTGCTCCCAATACGGTCTCCTCTACATTGGAGAGACCAAATGCAGACTGGGTGACCGCTTTGCGGAACACCTTCGGTCTGTCCGCAAGCATGACCCAGACCTCCCTGTCGCTTGCCATTTCAACACACCACCCTGCTCTCATGTCCACATGTCTGTCCTTGGCCTGCTGCATTGTTCCAGTTAATCTCAACGCAAACTGGAGGAGCAGCACCTCATCTTCCAACTAGGCACTTTACAGCCTTCTGAACTTAACATTGAGTTCAACAACTTCAGATCATGAACTCTCTCCTCCATCCTTACCCACTTTTTGATCCCCTTTTTACTAATAATTATTATATATATTTTTATATATATATATTTTCTTTTCCCACCTATTTCTATTATTATTTTTAAAATCTATTTCCATCCATTGTTTTATCTCCACCTTTTAGCCTGTTTTGATCCCTTCTCCCCACCCGACCCCCACTAGGGCCATCTGTCACTTGCTCATCCTGCTTTCTACCCTTCATGTCATCATCAGCACATCCTTTAGCTAATATCGCCACCGTCAACACCCCTTTGACCTATTGTTTATGACATCTTTGGCAATCTCTCCTTTGCCTCCACCTATCACTGGCCCTCTATCTAGCTCCACCTGCCCTACACCCCTTAAACAGCTTATATTTCACCACATTTCTATTTCTCTTTAGTTCTGATGAAGAGTCATATGGACTCGAAACGTTAACTTAATTTTTTTTATATTAGCAAATGGAACAGTATCAGTGATCCAACATTTTATGGACCCTAACAAGTGGTACTAGTGTCACCCAGTGCTTTCCCAATGTATAGGGTATGTTGCTACCATTGTTCTCCCTCTTTACAACACAAGTTTAAGAGAGAGAAACAACCCTTTCAGAGACATTTCACCTCAAATCCTTCTTCTTTTCCCTTCCACATTCCCTGCACCTTAAGCGTTCTGCATAAGGATTGGCATCTAAAATGTAAATTCACGACTGGTACTCATAGCAACCAGTAGAATTCTCCTGCTGCAACTGTGATTGGACCACATCATCAGCCTTTTCATCTAATGGACTTTCCCAAAAAGAAGTTAAGAAACATTATTTTAAGAAATATTAACTTATGATTGCTATTTGCAATTATATCTTTGAGTTACTTACTGTTGATAACCTGTGGGTAGAACATCACATTGCTTTCTCCAGTGTGTGGAAATGGGTTTGTGTGTCCATCTGAGAGAAGGCCGAGATACATTCCTGGGCTTTTCACAGATTCCAGGCTTACAGTTGCATTTTCTAAATTTCTTTGCACCTTAAAGTGGCAGTACTCATCTCCTGTGCCCTTTGCAGAAAAAAACTCAATTAACTACAAGTTCTATAATAATTTATATTTTCCTAGTGATATGAATTCTGCACTTTCAGTTTAGTTAGTATTGGAATCAATTTTTCATGTATATTAATTTCAGAAATAAGGCTGCCTTTCTTTTCATTTAATTTATCAGTATGTCTGCCGCCTGCCAGATGGCGGCACAAAATGAAAAATGCCCTTTTCAAGACATTTTGTGAACTAATTCTGACCAAACAAATTGTACAATTACAAATACAAACAAAAGTAATAAATAATCCTTGATCAAAAAGTTCACATATATATGGCAACAATCCAACTGCACAATATAAGACATTTCAATTAATTCATATACGAGGGATAGAACGTGTTTTGACTGATAGCGTAAAATGGGCGATAGCGAATAAGCAGCCTGATTTATCCCACCTGATCTTCAAAAGAAATTTGGGTGATGTAAAAGGGCCATTTTGCATTAATGCACATGAGAACTGGAGTGACCCAGTTCGTCTGTAACACTAGCAGTTTTGAGATACAATTTAGTATATACAAGTAGTAAATTATTTAATCCAAGGTAGAGTGCCTGAATTAAATTGTGCAGAAAGGAATGTAATACAAATACATTAAGTACCCCTAAAATCTACCGGCCTTTCCAACATATACCTGGGGGAGAATTTTCTCCCTGCTGGGCGGGAGCGGGCATGCAGCCGAATGCTGCCTGCGATCGGCTGCGCGCTGCCATTTTATGTGGGTGGGCCAATTAAGGCCTGCCTAGCGTGACGCACTCCCTGTGCAGGCAGGGGGAGTAGGTTGAGTTGGGGTCTGCGCTCTTTCGTGCATGTGCGTGAAAGAGCGCAGAAATCTCCCTGAGACACGGAGCTGCCTCAGGGAGATTAGTTTGATTTAGAAAAATTTAAATAAAGAAAAAAAAATTTTTAAGACAAGTCCCCTCATGTGACAGTGTCACATGAGCTGGGACATGTCAATGAATTTTATTTCAAAATTTTATTAAACTTTAAAAACCTCATGAAACCTCATTCCGCCCGTGGATGAGGTTTCATGAAAAATGCAAAGGCCGCCTGGGCTCTTCGCCTGTCCGCCAACCTTAAGATTGGATGGGCAGCTCTGTTAATTCCTTTAATTAATATTTAAATGGCCTTAATAGGCCTTTGACAGTTTGGCGGGCTCGCAGCCAACTCCAGTGCACGTCCGCCAAACTGAAGATCTGAATGACACGCGGTGACATTGGGGCCCACCCCTGCATGCCGACCTGAAGATTCTGGCCCTGGTGTAAGTGCCTGGGAGTGTTATGGAGGGTCTATAATTTAGGCTTTTTTTATTCGTCCATGAGATGTGGGTGTCGCTGGCTAGGCTAGCATTTATTACCCACCCCTAACTGCCCTTGTTCAGAGGGCATTTTAAGAGTCAACCACACTGCTGTGGGTCTGGAGTCACATGTGGGCCAGGCCAGGTAAGGACAGCAGATTTCCTTCCGTAAAGAGGCTGTATAATTCGGTCTATGATTAAACCTGTCCTGCATTCACTGGTGTAGGAATCCCTCTGTCTGGCAGGATAGATGAGGCTCATCCAATATAATCCTGGTTCAGGCACAGGCCCTATGTGATGGGTAGCGCAGTTCCAACATGCAATATGTGCCTGCAATCCACCCACCAAAATGGGTACTTTTACACCTATTCTAAGCCTGTAGAACTGGCAGGGCATAAACCTCTTTTTAGGGCATTAATTTTGGGAAATCTATTTAGGGTGGAACATCATCAGTCTGTCCCAAAAAAATGGTCCCGTAGGTCAGATGGTCCTGATCCATTGACCAGAAACTTATCTGGACTAGCCATATAAATACTGTGGCTACAAGAGCAGATCAGAGGCTAGGAATTGTACGGCGAGTATCTCACCTCCTGACTCCCCAAAGCCTGTCCACCATCTACAAGGCACAAGCCAGGAGTGTGATGGAATACTCCCCACTTGCCTGGGTGAGTGCTGCTCCAACAGCACTCAAGAAGCTTGACACCATCCACCATAAAGCAGCCTGCTTGACTGGCACCCCATCCACAAATATTCACTCCCTCCACCACCGATGAACAGTGGCAGCAGTGTGTACCATCTACAAGATGCACTGCAGGAACTCACCAAGGCTCCTTAGACAACACCTTCCAAACTCACGACCACAACCAACTAGAAGGACAAGGGCAGCAGACACATGGAATACCACCACCTGGAAATTCCCCTTCAAGACACTCACCATCCTGACTTGGAAATATATCACCCTTCCTTCACTGTTGCTGGATCAAAATCCTGGAACTGCCTCCCTCACAGCATTGTGGGTGTACCTACACCACATGGACTGCAGCTGTTCAAGAAGGCAGCTCACCACCACCTTCCCAAGGGCAATTAGGGATAGGCAATAAATGCTGGCCTTGCCAGCAATGCCCACATCCCGTAAATGAATTAAAAAAATCAGGGGGAGGGAACCTCTACATTGGGAGTTCTTTCAGTGTCAATCTCAGGTAGACAATGGAGAAAGCAGTTATTTTGGACTTGCAGCTGGCAGGTGTGGCACTTGTGTTGGATCCAGGCCTAATTTCTACCCTGGATTCCCAAAATCAGGCAATAGGCGGGAGGGAGCAGCCCTTTTAATAGGGTGGGTTCTAGTTCCTTTGAGAAATTGTTGATGGGCTGGGATTGCAGACATAGCAGTGAGTAATGAGCAATGCTACTTTCTTGCTCTTTTTGTAGACAGACATCAAAGACGCACAGATGCATCCATTGTGGCATGGGTACCCACCAGCTTAATTTAAAATGAAGGAATCTCTCTGACAAAAGCAGCAATGGGGGTTAGCTGTTGGATCCCTGCACTTATGTTGGGATGAAAGATCCACAGTTGTTTGGGGCAGGACTTCTTATTACTAAAACCATATGCACTTTTAATCTTTACTCTTAATCATTTTGATTTGACACAATTAAAGCGTTACAAATATGTTAGATTAACTTATGTATTCTTAAAAATATGTAAAAATAAATGCTCACCAGTCCATCGCATTTGCCATCTTTGATCTGTATGAACTTTTGTGGATTCTGTACACTCTCAAACATGTAAACCTTAGGACTGACTTCATGTACCCGCAAATATGACATTTGAAATTGTTTCCCTGTTCCTAGGCAAGTTCCATCAGAAGTGATACACAGACTCTGGTAAAGGCTAGTATTCAGCAAAACAACTGCGTCATTTTCAAATGCATCCTTGAAATAAAGAGGAGTGAATAAATATAGAAAACATTACTTGTGTCTAACAGTTCAGCCAAAAATAATAGCCATTAATAAATCTGAAGATGAAAAATATTCTATTATGCAGAGTTCCTATAATTGGACAGATTCTGCTACAGCACTAACAATTAGACTAATAGTGCTCACTACTGTTAAAAAGGAATTTGGACAGCAACTTCAGTGGCTGCTCATGGATAGTTAAGCATAAAAATCAAGAAGTTGCTATCAGAAATGTCCTGCTCATCCTGAAACTTCAATCATCATTGAATTGCATGGAATGATATGAAGCTGCTGATACCTATTCATTTGCCGGAAAAAGTTAAGCCTTGTCCTTTTCAGCGTAAGTAAAGTTTTAATGGTGCGAAAAGCCTTAATTAACGTCAAACATCTTCTCTGGCAGTGAAATTAACATTTTTACAAGTGTGAAGTCTCATTTCTTCAGATTTTACTCATCATTGGAGTTTTAAAAAAATAAGTATAATGTTCTTATTGTTTCTTACTGTCTCCTTTATCTCTATTAACATTGTCTTTCCCTCTATTTTGCTTTCTGGACATGATTTGATATTGAATTTGATATTGAATTTGATATTGCAACTGACCTTTCATAGTTCAAACTTTGTGCTGTTCATTAGCAATTTTCTAATCTGATTAATTAATGAGACATGGGCCAGGACTTTTAGGATGGCGGGGTTTCCTTCCCAAGGAGTCAGTGGCAAACATATCCCCACCAATACTGCCTGCCCTGCAGCCATTTAATGGTCCAACAAGTATTAATTGGCTGGAGATGGAACTTCCACCCCTCACGTGGGAGGAAGTTCTGCCTAAGAGAGTTGCCAGCCAATCTGATTGGCCAGTAGCTCTCTAGCCCCAGCAGCGCCAGAAGATGCAGTGGGCAGAACTGGGACTGCAAGCAGTCTCCAGAGTCTTAATCCTGGGAGTCCAAGACCAGGTAAGATTTGGGGATCACAGAGCAGGATGAGGTGGTGACCCCCAAGGGGATGGACGGGGTATTAGTGGAGAGGCCGGGGTGGAGTGGGGAAGGAAGGGCCTGCAGGGGCCAGTCATTTTGGGGAGGGCCCTCAAACCCAACCACTTCCCACCCAAGGCCTGAACAAGGTTACTTTTCAGGTTCCTTCCTACCCCCTGACAATTGAGGCTGGGCTGGAAACAGGCTTTAAGTGGTCAATAATTGGCCACTTAAGGGCTTCAACTTGGAGAAGGTTGGGCCAGCCGGCCTAGGCCTCGCCCGTCTCAGCGTAAAATTGTGGAGCGGTCCGGGCGAGCAGAAGCCCAGTGGGAAAGCCATCTGAGAAAATTTTACAGCCTGCCTACAAACCCTACTGATGGGGGAAGGTAAAATTCTGCCTATGAAGTTGCTTGCACTATTCATTCAGGCCCCAGATTCCTTGTAGCTGGAGAATGTTGGTTTGGCATTCGAATTACAATAAGTTCCAGAACAAGACCTTGTAGGAGGTCCGTGGGTTCGTGCAATAAATGGCTGGCGCCACTGAGAGCAAGATCCAACCCATTATGTTTTAATCAGTTTGCTTAGTGTTCGACAAGAAAATATCCCTACTTGTACTTTTGCTCTTTTATTTCCAGCACCTAGCTACACTGCTAGACAAATATCTGTTTTATAATTATTTGCTTGAAAAGTTTTCAGCATATTGTACATTATCACAGTTAAAACTAATGGGTTCAATGATACAAGTGGTAGCAAGTTTCCATGCAGCTTGTCATTAGAAGGGTATGGAAACACTCCACCATACAATCCTGGCACAAGCTATGTTAGTTCTGCAGGCATGTATCACAATATGTCAGAGTTCTCAGCCATCTGGTTAGTGGGAGCCTCCTTCTACTGATACTGAACTGAGAACCACTATCTGTATTGGAAAATGATGAAGTTTTTCATTCCTGCATGTAGTGAGTGCCCCCTGCTGTTAAATATAAAACCATAGTCAGAAAAATAAATATATTTAATATACTATTCAATTTCAATTTGCAATTAGATGAAGTATCTCTCTTTTTCCTCTTTCTTTTCTACAATAATTCCTCCTTGGCCTTTTACTGCCTCCCTCCATTATTCATACATTTATAAGAACACAGAAGGAGGTGTGGAGGAATGCATGACAAGATTGCAGACATAAGAATGAATATTTTCTCCGTCTCCGTCTGCAATACAGATGGAGCAAATTAGAAGTATGCACCTCCTGCCCTGATGTGAACGTGCCCATATTAGTAGTGTAGGTCATTTAAGTCAGCCCGATATACCTCAGGCATTCACCCATCTCCTGGCAGTGTTTTTCACCTGAAAACTGTTGTAATCACTCTTGTAAACAGAACAAAAATATACCAGTATTTAATTATCAGAAAGTCAACAAAATAATTGCAGATTCTGTGAGCCTCCTCATCTCCGCATCCTATACATCTGCATTCCTTTCAGGTTTCTAAGAACTTCCTTCACATGTCTAGCTCTGATTTTCTCCTCTGTAAGATTTTCCCATCGCTCTAACATCCAATCAACCCAGTTCCCCACTTTATTTCTCGAGCTCTGATCTGCGAAGCGTGGGCTGAATTTTCACGGCCCCGGATTGATACATTTGGAGCTTCGCAAACCGGGAACATGGGGGACCCAAGTCGTGACAGTTCCCCGATGCGTTCCCGCCGATGAGGATCCTTCATGTGGGAAGGCATGAACCAGGATCAGCTACCAACACCATAAATGCTGACAGTCAATTAAGCTGGTTACAAACCCGATTAGATCCCATTTTGTGGGTTGTCGGCATTTTGCCACCAATGGTGCAAACTCTCAACATGTGCGAAGGTCGCCATCTCCATGGAGGCACCACTTTGTGGCAGTTTCCAGGGTCCATTGGAAACAGAGGCTCCATGTCCCAAACAGGGGGTCATGGGCAGGAAAGGCTGCAGCTATGGCCCAAATGATGCACTTGGAGGGTTCAAGGGCCCCAATGGCTTCACCCCTAATAATTTAAACTTGAAATACATGCTTCCACATGCCTTGAGGCACTCTTGCACTCCCTGACTTGCCTCAGCAGCATCCAGCTCTCCCAGTGACTGCCTCTGGTTGGATCAGTAGCATCGAAAGTCCACCAAACCTCCCCAATAGGTTGGTGAGCACAGAGGCAACCAATTATGAGGCTGCCCCCAGTAAGACTGTGCCAATAAGCACGCTGCCTGTAAATGCGGGATTTGGATCCCCATCCAGTCCCGACGTTGGGGTCCCAAAGCCCATGGGAAAATCTAGCCCCATGTCTTGTCCTTCCTGGTTGCTAAATATCTACTTCAGAAGTTTATCAATGTAGTACAGATTAACCAAGTATCTGAGATGCAGACACCAGGAAGGTAGAGCAAATGATAGACATACTAGCACATCAGCCAGGATTATAGCCCAAAGTGTCAAAAAACAACTGACATATATCTTAATGTTGTCATTCTGGAAATAATTGCCAAATATCATGATTCTTGTCATACCATTTTCACTGCTATATTCTGTCTGTAAACTTTCCAGCTAAGTATCAGTATGTCCAATGGATTGATGTTTCAGGCTGGGTAGCTTGTATGATTCCTTCAACAAATTTTACAATTAAGATCTGTTTATTGATAGAAACATAGAAAATAGAAACAGGAGTAGGCCATTCAGCCCTTCTAGCCTGCTCTGCCATTCAATATGATCATGGCTGATCGTCTATCTCAACGCCATATTCCCGCTTGATGTTCTGGCAATTAAATATATTTTTATTCTGTTTCCAATGACACCTACGGCTGCTAATGTAGATGGTGATGCTTATCCACGTACAGCATCAAAACAAAATTCAATCATCAAAATGAAAAACTGTTAACAAAATGCAGGGAAACAGTCAATCCTGCCTCAGGGCTGTAAGCAAATCCAATTAATTTTTGCTGTATCATTAATGCTGTGGACCTCATAATAAAAGCTAAAATTGAAAGCTCAGTATCAATAGTACTTGCTTGTTATAACTTTGGGCTGAGAGATTAAGCTGATTTGCTAAGGAATTATCACACGTGAGCTGTGAACAGGTTCTTCACTGAAGGATGTTATTGGATAACACTGTAAAGGATATTGCTACTGATTGCACATGTCAATTTACTATTTGAGGAATTTTTGAATGAATGGTGTAATTTATCAAACTTATGATTTTTCTCCATTAAACTATCCACTGATGGAAGCAGAAAACAAGCATTCTATTAAATATTCTATTTAATTAAAAATTAAATAAATTCTATTAAATATTCTATTTAATCTAATTAAAGATTAAATATCTTTACGCAGCCATAGAAGCTTCCAGTGCAGGAAGCAGTCTTTCGGTCCAATGTGCCTGTTTCCCCTCAAAGCTATGTGACTGCAAGCTGAAAGTTCCAGTACCTGCTACGCACAAGTCAGCCCCTTTAAGTTACCGCACATGCATAGCTGTGCAAAAAAAAATGAAAAACTTAAGGGGCCCCCTATTTAAATAAATCGCCCGCTAACTACAAAAAAATTAACTGGAACATTGCCTGTGTTGTCTCTTCATTAAAGAAATACAAAATTAATTACAGTGCCCTGCACTTTCCTCATAGTTCTGCATCTACCTCTACTTCAAATTTTCCATTTCTTTTGTTTAAAAGACGCATTGGTCTCTTCATCTTTGAATTGTCCTAACCTCCCTAACTATTTGTTCATTTTGCATATGCTTATAAAAGCCTTAACTGTTTATTTTTATGATTTTTTTTCTCATATTCCCTTTTAATTTAACCTCCTTTTACACCTTCCATTATACTTTCTATGATTCTAATGGGGCAGAATTTTACGGCCACTTTTTGGCGGGGACGGGCTGTAAAATGTGTCGAGCCGTTATAAATTCCATTGACGACAGCGGGAATGTAAAATCCTGCTGTCATAAAATTCTGCCCATGGTTATCTTTAATATTGTCAGGCCAAAATTTATCATATGCCTCCCTAATAAGTATTTGTATATTTTTAATGTATTGATCAATGGAACTCTACTTTGATACACCTTCATCTTACTAAATGTATCTATTTTGTACTCATATATTTGAATATTTTGCTGATCCGTTGACCTATTCAAGCCAGTTAATTTGGGCCAGATCTTTTATGTAAAAGTCTTGCCTTTTTTCTAGTCCAGCAGCTTCATCATTGGCTCTTTATTATTCATTTTTAACTATGACCGTGCTACTACTTCCAAATTTCTCTCTGTCACAATTTATTTGTCTTGCTTAATTTATCTAAATAAAACAATACTTCTTTCCTGTTGAACTCAAAACGTACTGAACAAGGAAGCAGTCCATACATATGACTACATATACCCAGCCTAATAGAAAGCAGGGATTTGTGTGAACTGTTGTTTTGTGGGCTGGAAGAAAGTATACAATGATTTTCCACTATTATATATATATATAAGTATATATATCTATATATATATAGATTAGATATACATGGCATAATTTCAAAGTTTACACGAAACTCATAAATTTTGTGAACAATGAGAATTGTAACAGACTTTAGGAGGACATAGAATGATAAAATGGGCAGATAAATGGCAGATGCAATTTAACTCAGAGAAGCATGAAGTGATCCATTTTGGCTATTAGAATGAGAAAGGCAATGATAAAGTAAACAGTACAATTTTAAAAGAGGAAGCAAGAACAACAAGACCTGGGGATGTATACACACAAATCTTTGAACATGGCAGAACAAATTGAGAAGGTTGTTAAAATCCTGTTAAAATATGAATCAGGAGGCAATGGGGTAGTGGTATTGTCGCTGGACTGGAGACCCAGTGTAATGCTCTGGGGACCTGGGTTTGAGTCCTGCCACAGCTGATGGTGGAATTTGAATTTTAAAAAATGAATCAGGAGGCGATGGGGTAGTGGTATTGTCGCTGGACTGGTAACCCAGAGACCTAGCATAATGCTCTGAAGACCCGGGTTTGAATCCTGCCATAGCAGGTTCCAACAACTCATTAATACCAATGCCCATCCAGGACCCTCCGACCCCATCTTGTCTTCTAATCCCAGCCCTTGCTGTGTATTCACCATATCCTCTGACCTTCCCCTCTCTGATGCTGAATGTTAAGGGCTCAGTTTCATATACTTATGCCCTCACCTCAATGAATTCCAAGCTCGGCACGATGCTGAACTCTTCTTCTGTCACCTTTGTCTCCGTGCTCACTTCTTTGGGCAGGATTCTTTCACCCGCCTCCAATATTCTCACTCTACCTGGACCCCTCCCTCTGGCCTCTTACCTGCTCTTGATCTTTTCATTGAGAACTGTCAGCGTGACATCAGCCATCTCAATTTCTCTGCCCCTGTCACCTTCTGAACTTGCCACACTCCATTCTCTCAGGTCCAACCCTGACTTTGTTATCATGGCACTTGCTGGTTAGATGCTCTTTCACTGTTTGGTTGGGGAGGTGGTGTCAGTGCGCCGACAAGGGTGGTGCTGCTGTTGTCTGGCGCACTGACCTCTACCTCGCAGAGGCTGAGCACCAACTCTCAGACACTTCTTCCTACCTCCCCCTGGACCATGACCCCACCACTAAACATCAAGCTTTGTTTCCAGGTCTGTCACTGACCTCATCTCCTCTGGAGATCTTCCCTCCACAGCTTCCAACCTCATAATCTCCCAACCCCAGACAGCCCGCTTCTACCTCCTCCCCAAAATCCACAAACAGGACTGTCCCAGTAGACCAATCGTGTCAGCCTGTTCCTGCCCCTTGGAACTCATTTCTTCTTATCTTGACTCCATTCTCTCTCCCCTTGTCCAGTCCCTTCCTACCTACACCCTAAGTCATATCAACAATTTTCAGTTCCCTAGCCCTAACCGCCTCCTCTTCACCATGGATGTCCAATCCCTCTATACCTCCATCCCCCACCAGGATGGGCTGAGGGCTCTCTGCTTCTTCCTTGAACAGAGGCCCGAAAAATCCCCATCCACTACCACTCTCCTCCGTCTGGCTGAACTTGTTCTCTCGCTGAACATTTCTCCTTTAACTTGTCTCACTTTCCCCCAGATAAAAGGTGTGCCTATGGGTACCCATATGGGCCTCAGTTATGCCTGTCTCTTTACGGGTTATGTGGAATATTGCTTGTTCCAGTCCTACTCAGGCCCTCTCCCACAACTTTTTTTTCAGTACATCAATGACTGTTTTGGTGCAACTTCATGCTCTTGTCTGGACCTGGAAAAAATTATCAATTTTGCTTCCAATTTCCACCCCTCCCTCACCTTCACATGGTCCATTTCTGACACTTCCCCTCCCTTCTTTGACCTCTCTGTCTCAATTTCTGGTGATAGACTATCCACCAATATTCACTTCAAGCCCACAGACTTCAACAGCTACCTTGACTACAGCTCCTCACATCCTGCTTCCTGTAAGAACTCCATCCTATACTCTCAATTCCTTCGCCTCTGTCGCATCTGTTCTGTTGATGCCACTTTCCAAGATGGCACTTCTGACATGTCTTCCTTCTTCCTTAACCGAGGTTTGCCACCCACGATGTTTGACAGGGCCATCAACCGTGTCCGACTCTATGCGATGTCCTCTACATTGGAGAGACCAAACGCCGACTGGGTGACTGCTTTGTAGAATACCTTCAGTCTGTCCGCAAGCATGACCCAGACCTTCCTTTCGCTTGCCATTTCAACACCCCATCCTGCTCTCATGCCCACATGTCTGTCCTTGGCCTGTTGCAATGTTCCAGTGAAGTCCAACGCAAACTGGAGGAACAGCACCTCATCTTCCGACTAGGCAATTTACAGCCTTCCGGACTTAACATTGAGTTCAACAACTTTAGACCATGAACTCTCTCCTCCATCCTCACCCCATTTTTATCCCCTTTTTTCAATATTCATTCTCATTTCTTAACTTTTATTTTTTCATTTTTAAATTTTTATTTTTTATCAACTTAATTTTATTTTTATTTATTTTCATTTTTATCCATTGTTTTATCCCCCTTATATCCTATTTTCAATCGTCCCCTCCTCCCACCCCACACCCTCAAGGACCATCTGTCACTTGTTCATGTTGTTCTTTCCAGAATGCTTACCCTTGTCCTGCCATTTCCAGATTCTGCTTTCTGATCTTAATGCCACCATCAGCACCCCCTTTAGCAAGTATCACTATCATTAACATCCCTTTGTCCTTTTGTCCATGACATCTCTGGCAATCTCTCCTTTGCCTCCACCTATCGCTGGCCTTCTATCCAGCTTCACCTGCTCCACCCCCCTTAAACAGTATAAATTTCATTATATTTTTTACTCTCTTTAGCTCTGAAGAAGAGTCATAAGGAGTTGAAATGTTAACTCTGTTTTTTTTTCTCTCCACAGATGCTGTTAGACCTGCTGAGTGTTTCTAGCATTTTCTGTTTCTGTTAAAATCCATACCGGATCTTTGGTTTCATAAACTGTGGATTTCAGTACAAAAGCAACAAAGTTATGATAAGCCTTTATAGATCACTGGTTAGACTGGACTGGTGTGTTCAATTCAGGGCATCACACTTTAAGAAGGATGTCAAGGCCTTAGTGCGGAAGTTTACATTGCAGCATGGGTGGGGCCATAAAATGTGACGAGCCATTCAAAAATCCATTGACTTCGGCAGGAGTGTAAAATCCCACCGCCATAAAATTCCACTTAGAGTGGTTACGCTGAAGATTTACTAGGATTGTACCAGGGATGCAGAATTTCAGTTATGGGAAAAACTAGTGGAGCTGGGTTTGTTCTCCTTTGGGCAGATACAGTTAAGGGGAAACTTGATAGAAGGATTCAAAATCATGATGAGTTTTGACAGAGTAAAGAAAGAGAAATTGTTTCCGGTAGCAGTAGCTCGGTAGCCAGAAGTCACAGATTTAAGGCAATTGGCAGAATAAAGAGGCAAAGGGAGGAAAATTGTCTTTTTACAGCGAATTATCATGATTGGGAATGTAATGCCTGAAAGGATGGTGGAAACAGATTCACCGATGAATTTCAAAAGAGAATTGGATTAATACTTTGAGGGAAAAATAATTCAGGGCTATGAAAAAAGGTCTGGAGAATGAAATTAATTGGATAGTTCTTTCAAAGAATCAGCACACACACAATGGGATGAAAAACTTCCTTCTGTTGTATTATGCTATGATTCCATGTAGTAACTTAATATCAAACTATCTTGGGATACAAAAAATCACCCAATATTATTTCTGTTCTTACATTTCTCTGAACTGCCTGTAGATCTCTACTTCTACTTCATTTAGCCTGTTTGTTGGCCTCTCGTGCACATCATGGACTGCAGCATTTTATTTCTATTTCTTATTTCTATCCATATGGTTTCTATCCTAACACAACCTCCAAGGCATCATCATCATCCAGCACTGTGACAGAATCTGTCATCCCACCTATCCCTTTTTCCCCTCTTTAGCTCTCCTGAAATTTTTATCAGCAATATTAAGCTCTAGTTAAAAGCAAAAAACTGCGGATGTTGGAAATCCAAAACAAAAACAAAAATACTCAGCAGGTCTGACAGCATCTGCGGAGAGGAACACAGTTAACGTTTCGAGTCCGTATGACTCTTCAACAGAACTAAGGAAAAATAGAAAAGAGGTGAAATATAAACTGGTTTAAGGGGGGTTAGGACAGGTAGAGCTGGATAGAGGGCTAGTGATAGGTGGAGATAACCAAAAGATGTCATAGACAAAAGGACAAAGAGGCGTTGAAGGTGGTGATATTATCTAAGGAATGTGATAATAGGTGACATTAAGGGTAGAAAGCAGGATGAACAAGGTAAAGATTGCCCTAGTGGGGGTGGGGTGGGGGATGGTTTAAGCTCTAGTTCCTTGTCACATCTTTGTCATATTGTATATCATTTCTCTCTATGATCCTTAATGTTTCTAACACTCTAATTTTATTTTGAAAGATTTGTGCATGCACATACATAATATTTAGCTCCAACTTCATTTTTTTGAAATGTTGACCCTGTTGTGAAACCATGCTTAACATCAGAAATAATTTTAGAATTTACTGACTGGAAACTCCTAATTGATTTTTTTTTAAAAAAGACTGAAGCCACATTCCAGTGTCTTGTGATTACAGTCAAAGATGGCTACACTTTGCATCACTGTACATTCTACATTTGAAAATCATTGAAATGGAGACAACCTGTCTGCAAAGCCGTACAAGGAATAATTGCCTTGAAAGGGACGAATGGGGTCCATCTCCTATCCCATTAGCAAAGCATCCAGGCAATCACCTGAGTGCTCCACAGGGTGGAGACAAACTATTTGACATGATCACTTGGACAATGGAATCCTGATTGACAGAGGCATTCCCTGCCATGACCTAATCAAGGTAACTGTAATACACTAGCCATGGCCATATTTGGGTCACTGAGCAGTTGGAGAGAGAATGTCATGTGACAAGACAACCTTTTGTGTGTTTAAGAATCTATTTTCTCTGCAGAACTAAAGTAAATAATCGAGATGTGGAAGGAACATGACCCTGAGTGGATCTCTTGCCTCTCTCTTTCTCCATCCAACTTGCGAGTTGACCCCTGTCTGCTGATTTTGACAATCCAGGTGCCACAGACAGAGATTTGAAAAAGAACTCAACCAGTGCCGTTGTATCCAAATGAATAGATAATCATCCATTTACCACTGTAAACTGCCTCGATGCAGAAAGCAGGAGGACCACTGAGTTCAACCTGAAGCCAGCTAAGTCACCAACCTCCCAGAGCCATACATCCCTTTAATGTTACTAGATTCTAAATTACTTAATCTATCTTCTCCGCTCTGCAATTTATTTGTGTGTGTGTGAACTTTAAATGTTTGTGTCTGCGTGTGAAAGTCAGAGCATTTTTTAAAATTATTTTTACTTTGACCGGGTTAAGTACAATAAAAGCTATCCTCTTTTCTTTTTAAAAACTCAAGAAAACCTGTCTGATTGTATACTTTATGGTCACAGCATGAAAACAGGTAAACACCAGAAGGCTATAAAACGTAGGAGCAGAAGTAGGCCATTCGGCCCATCGAATCTGCTCCGCCATTTAATGAGATCATGGCTGATCTGATAATCCTCAACTCCACTTTCCTGCCATCCCAAGGACCCTTGATTCCCTTACTGTTTAACAATCTGTCTATCTCAGCCTTGAATATACTCAACAGCCCAGTCTCTACAGCCCTCTGTGGTAAAGAATTCCACAGGTTCACTACCCTCTGAGAGAAGAAATTCCTCCTCATTTCTGTCTTAAATGGGTGACGCCCTTACTCTGAGATTATGCCCTCTGGTCCTAGACACTCCCACAAGGGGAAATGACCTTTCAGCATCTACCCTGTCAAGCCCCGTAAGAATCTTATATATTTCAATAAGGTCACCTCTCATTCTTCTAAACTCCAATGAGTACAGGCCAAACCTACTCAACCTCTCCTCATAAGAAAATCCCTCCATACCCAGGATCAACCTAGTGAGCCTTCTCTGGACTACCTCCAATGCCAGTATCTCTTTCCTTAGATAAGGGGACCAAAACTGTTCATAGTATTCTAGGTATGGTCTAATTAGTGCCTTGTATAGTTTTAGCAAGACTTCCCTATTTTTATACTCCATTCCCTTTGAAATAACTCACAGAATTGGCAAGTATGTCTATTTTTTAATCAACTGTTGTGGTCAAACAAGGAGAGTGAAAGGAAAGGAGCCATCTAACCCCTCCTCACCTGAATGTAACAACCCTTATTCTTTTTCCTATTTTTCTCATTTAATTTTTGACACATTTGTCACTTCTACAGTAGCATTTATATCTTTATCTAATAGCTTCAGATTACTACCTACTGCCCTCCTTCAACTGATGAATCAGTCAATGGAAGATGCACTAAGGGAGCAAGGGCACAAACTGTAGCCTGGGTAGGAGACTTCAATGTCCATTTCCAAAAGTGGCTCAGTAGCACCACTACTAACTAAGCTGGTTGAATCCCAAAGATCATAACTGCCAAACTGGGCTTGCAGCAGTTGGTGAGAGAACCAAGAGGGAAAAACCTACTTGATCTCATCCTCACCAAACTACCTGTCACAGACACAACTGTCCATGAAATTATTGGTAGGAGTGATCATTGTGCAGTCCTTATGGAGGTGATGTCCTGTCTTCACATGGAGCACACCCTCTATTGTATTGTGTGGCACTGCCATTGTGCTAAATTTGATAGATGTAGAACAGATATAGCCATTCAAAACTGGGCATCAATGAGGCACTGTGGAGCATCAGCAGCAGCATTATATTCAATCATAATCTGTAGCTTCAAATTTGCACATCCCTCGCTCTGCAATTACTATCAAGTCAAGGGATCAATCTTGATTCAATGGACTGTTGGTGGGGGGGGGGGGGGGTGGGAATTTGCTAACAATGACTTTTTTGGGATATGTACGAAAACATAAATATAATGGTTATGAATACAGAAAGCCCTTTTAGTAACGGGGGATGTGTGAAAGGAATCATGTGGTGATAGATGAGTTGCTTCATAAAATATTTGCATATAGACCAAGCCGTAAATTAACATCTGCCCTAGCATGGGCTGTCCATGCCAAGAATTCACTGCAGATGGTCGGGGGCTATTGTCCATGTCAGTTGGTTTTTGGTAGAAATCCAAAAATTTCTTCAGTCCTGAGTGATCTTGCCCCAGCTTGGGAAGGAGCTATTAGGTCTAATTTTTCTGGGCATTTAAATGCACTACACGCAGGCAGAAGAGCATTCCTTAAAGCCAATGTTTCTTAAAGCTCATCAAATCCTTTCTGAAACTATGTAAGATCATCAGAAATTATTTTCAATCAGAGAAACATGGTATACTATAGAAGAGAAGGACTTAATGAGTGGAAAGGTTATAGGTAAAG
This sequence comes from Cetorhinus maximus, assembly GCF_964194155.1. Classification (NCBI taxonomy): domain Eukaryota; kingdom Metazoa; phylum Chordata; class Chondrichthyes; order Lamniformes; family Cetorhinidae; genus Cetorhinus; species Cetorhinus maximus. The sequence goes on from NC_135882.1 coordinate 92,335,312, forward strand.
ATGGTATAACAGTCATCTTACAGCATGTGAACCAGGCTATTCAGGTACACAGTGAGGTTAGTTGGCACAGATTACTAATTTGTGGGTCCGGAAAGGGTTCTAGGAAGTGATGAGGAACCATATACTTCTCATACCCATATGTTACATGACTGTGAGGACCAGATTGCTGAAGTTGATAGGGTATCTGAAGATGGACACAGTGATTCGGACAAAAAAGATGAGGTGAGTTGTCCCAGAAGACAACTGCCAAAAGCTAGCACTAAAGATATGTACTTGCCAGAAAGGGGCCAGTCAATGGAGGGATGTGAGAATTGTGGGTAGAGCAGGGAATGTCACCAGAAAATATGAAAACTGGACAAATGTATGAGCTAAAGGTCAAGAGACTAGGCCCATGGATTGGGAACATGAAGTACAAAAATGGAAGGCATGAAAATGTAGTGCCAGTTCGGACAGTGGGTCTGTGAGTGAACATGCCTCTAGGAAGAAATTGCGAACTGTTGAAAGAACATCTATTAATAGGAGAGGGAGATCAAACAGGAACAGAGAGCAGAATAGAGGATGTAGCTTAACAAGGTCAAGGAATATGGCACAGACTACTAATCCTACAAGGAGCAGAAGCCCAGGTGATCAAGAAGTCTTAGTAGCTTCAAACAAATTAGACGATAAATTAATAAAGGATGCCAAAGAGCAATAACTACATAGTTGGAAAAAATTTGGGGTATACACAGGTGCCAGATAGGGGACAACTAGCTCTATCTCGTCGATGGATATGCACGGAAAAGGTGCTCCCTGATGGGACTTATAAAACTAAAGCCAGGCTAGTGGCATGAGGTTTTGAAGAAAAATTGGGTGAGTAGATTCACCCACAGCAGGAAATGTTATTCTGAAGATCATCTTGGCTCTGTTAGCTACAAATGCTTGGAAATGCAAGTCAATTGATATATTAAAGCTACCTTTTTGCAGGGATAGTGAAGTTTTTCGCCGTCCACTGAAATAGGTGTCAAATGAAGAAGGGACTCTCTAAAAGTTAAATAAATGCATATACAGTTTAAGTAATGCCTCCAGAGTTTGGTATTTCTCAGTGAGGTCAGTTTTGTTAAAGTTGGGCTGCCTTCAGTTGAAAGCAAGCCCGGCAATATTTTATTGGCGTCATGGAGGGAAACTTTCAGACATCTTCATGATGCATCTAGATGATTTTTTGTGGGCTGGTAGCAGTGAATTTGAAACAGTTGTCATTAATGGGCTCAGAACGGAGTTCAAGGTTGGATGTCAGGCTTCTGGTGTGTTTAAATACATTAGATTGAAAATCGGGCAGAGCAGATCACACATCACTTTACATCAGCAGTCCTACTTGGAGAATGTCAATCCCATTGCAATTAGTTGTGGTAGGGCCTCCCAAAAAGATATAGCAGCTTCTAAAATGGAAAAAGAGGAACTTGGAAGTCTAATTGGGCAACTCAATTGGCTAGGCAAACAAACAAGGCCGGATGTCAACTTTGAAGTTTTAGAATTGAGCACTAAAACAAACGATCCCAAGGTTGAATAAATTATTTGAGCAAACCAAACATTGACAAAATTAAAAATGGAGCATTGTGTTTGGAAATTCCCATCTTTGGGTGATGTTAGAAAAATGAAATTGATTGTGTTTAGGGTGCGCCTTATGTAAATCTGTGATGGGTTTTCGAGCACAGGAGGGTTTATAATATTTCTCATGTGGGGAAAATGGTAAATGTTGCCTTTTGGCAAGGGGAGCTAAAAAGATACGAAGAGTTGTAAAAAGTACGTTGGCAGCGGAGACTCTCACTCTTATTGAGGCGGTAGATATGGCATTCTTCATATCAAAAAAGCTGGCAGAAATTTTAAATGGAAAAGGGTATTCAGGAACAGTACCTATCGAATGTCATATTGACAATAAGTCGCTTTGGGAAAATGTTCGCTCTACGAAGTGAGTTAATGAAAAGAGATTGCAAATTGACATTGCAAGCTTAAAACAGATGCTGGAGAATAAGGCAATTGCCAAGATCAAATGGATTGATAGCAGCTACCAATTGTCCGACAGCTTCATGAAAAGAGGACCAAACTCCAGAAGGTTGGTGGAGATCCTCAAAGAGGGATGTCTTTTCTTATGAGAAGACGAAAGGATTTTTTTTTTGTAGACATTTCCATACCTATTTTTTTTCTTTTTTTCTAAAGGGGAATAAAGAGGATTTATTTAGAAAAGAAAATTTATTTAGAAGAAAAATATATTGACATTTGTGTTATGGAAAAGAAGATCCATTTTTTTGATATATGTACTTAAGGGTTACTTTCATTTTAAAAGGGGAATCTGTTAGGGAAGGAAACAGTTAACTGTCGAGGAGTGCTAAGTGATAATTATAAGTTAGCAAGCTAAGTACTTCACTTGGTGTATATAAAAGGAAAACAGTTGAGACCACATGTCTGTGGAGCTTTATGCTTCAGAGTAAAACTCTGTTCGGAGAAGTCAGTCTTGGTCTCTGTCTTTGTTATCAAGCAGCTGTTGGAACTTAACACCCAATGCCTGTCCATCTGTGAGGCACAAGGCAGGAGTGTGATGGAATACTCCCCATTTTCCGGGATAAATGCAGCTGAACACGATCCAGGACAAAGAAACCCACTTCATCAGTACCCCAACCACCACTTTAAATATTCACTCTCTGCACCACCAGCACACAGTAGCAGTTCTGTATACCATCTACATCTGCAGCAACTCATAAGGCTCCTTCAGCAACCCATTCCAAGCCCACAACCTCTACAACAAAGAACAACAAGGGAACACCACTACCTGTAATTTCACAGGATCAGAGGAATACAGGACTAAGGAGCAGGAGGCCACTCAGCCCTTCCAGCTTACTCTGCCATTCAATAAGATCATGGCTGATCTGGTTGTGGTCTCAACTCCAGCTTCCTGTTTGCCCCCATAAACATTTGCTCCCTTTTCTATCAAAAATCTATCTAACTCATCCTTAAATAAATTCAATAACCCAACCTCCACTGCTTTCTGGGGAAGAGAATTCCACTGACTAACATCCCTCTCAGAGAAAAAAATCCTGCTCATTTCCATCTTATTCTTAATTGTGTCCCCTAGTCCTAGGCTTCCCCACAAGGTGAAATATCCTCCTGGTATTCACCCTATCAAGTCCTCTTAGGATCTCATATGTTTCGATAAGATCAAGGGTCATTCTTCTAAACTCCAATGGATACAAGCCCAGCCTGTTCAACCTTTCTTCATAAGATAAACCCCTCATCCCAGGAATGAGTCAAGTGAACCTTCTCTGAACTGCTTCAATGCAATTATATCTTTTTTAAAAATTATATCCAGATGTGGTCTCACCACAGCCCTGTACAGCTGCAGTAAAACTTCCCTACTTTTATATTCCTTCATCTTTGCAATAAACACCAACATTCCATTTGCCTTCCTAATCATCTGCTGTACCAGCATACTAACATTTTGTGATTCATGTACCAGGACATCCAGAGCTCTCTGTACCACAAGAGTTCTGCAATCTCTCTCATTTAAATAATATACTGCTTTTCTATTCTTCCTGACAAAGTGGATGAGTTCACATTTTTCCCACATTAAACTCCATCTGCCAAATGTTTGCCCTCTCACATAACCTAACTATATCCCTTTGTAGGCTCTTTACCTCCTCTTGACAACTTACCTTCCTACCTATCTTGGTGTCATCAACAAATTTAGTTATCATAGATTTGGTTCCCTTCATCCAAGTCATTGATATAGATTGCAAATCGTTGGGCTCCCAGCATTGATCCCTGTGGCACTCCACTTGTTCCAGCTTGCCAACCTGAAAAAGACCCATTTATCCCTATTCTCTGCCTCCTGTTAGCTAACTAATCCTTTAACCATTCTAGCATGTTACCCACTACACCATGTGCTCTCATGTGTGTAGTAACCTTTGATGTGGCACCTTATCAAATGCCTTTTGGAAATCCAATTACACCACATCCACAGGTTCCCTTTTATCCAACCACCAAATCACACACCATCCTGACTTGGAACTATATCGCTATTCCTTCACTTTCTCTGGGACTCCTTCCCCAAAAGCACAATGGGTGTACCTACATCAAATGGACTGCAGGTGTTCAAGAATGTGGCTCACCACCATCTTCTCAAGGGCAATTAGAGATGGGAGATAAATGCTTGCCTTGCCAGTGATACCCATATCCCATGAACGAATAATAAAAAGAATCCTGCTTTTCCTCTTGTGTCTCAAAACTAGATTTTACCGACCATGCAATACATTCATTTAAATCCTCTTAACTACTGCAGTTACCCTCCCCACAAATAATACGAGTGCTGTTTCAGTTCAGATGAAGGTGAGATATCACTCCAATTTCTCAAAAATCTGAACCCTTCCCTCCTGCATCAGTTCTGCTGCCACATGCTGACCTTCACAATCTTTGGCTCCTTAATTGGTCAAGTATTTATTAATAGGAGCAAGCATGAATGTCAGTCCTTGTGCTTCAGTCTAGTGCCTATTTCTTTGTGCAAAGCATCAAATGTATTTCTATGCCTAACTGGTTCTACATTGAGCCACAACTTTTTTTCTACACTCCATTTCCAGAGGTTTTTCCACTTATTCTTTGATGTCCTTCATCTTGACACCAGGGAGGCAATGGACCATTTGGTACTCCCAATCCCAATTGCTATATATCTCTAATTATTGAAAATTCACTGTTATAACTCTCCTGTTGGGTAGTCCCTACCCAATGAATCACAAAAGGCTAGTATGCAGGTACAGCAAGTAATTAGGAAAGCTAATTGAATGTATCATTTATTACAAGGGGAATTGCATACAACAGTACGGAGGTTCTGCTTCAGTTGTTCAGGGCACTGGTGAGACCACATCTGGAGTGTTGTGTACATTATTGGTCTCCTTATTTAATGTAAATGCATTAAAAGCAGTTCAGAGAAGATTTACTAGGTTAATAAAAGGAATGGGTGGGTTATCTTATGAGAAAAGGTTGGACAGGTTAGGCTTGAATCCTTGGGAGTTTAGAAGAGTAAGAGGTGACTTGATCAACTTCTTTAAGATCATGAGGGGTCTTGACAGAGTGGATGTGGTGAGGATGTTTCCTCTATGGGATAGTCAAGAACTAGGGGTCACAGTTTAAAAATATGGGGTTGCCCATTTAAGATGAAGATAAGGAGATATTTTTTTCTCTCAGAGGCTCGTGAGTCTTTGAAACTCTCTTCCTCAAAAGGCAGTGGAAGCAAGGTCTTTGAATATTCTTAAGGCAGAGCTAGATAGATTCTTGATTAACAAGAAGGTGAAAGATTATCAGGGGTAGATTACAATTACAAGAGATTACAATTAGATCAGCCATGATATTATTGAATGGTGAAGCAGGCTTGAAGGGCCAAGTGGCCTACTCCTGCTCCTACCTTGTGTGTTTCTTGGTTCCATGATGTCATAATGTTGCTTAGGCTGACTTTCCTCTAAGTCACTGTCACAGTCCACCTCATACTTTCACATGACTTAAGTTATCTATTGAACATTTCCAGTAAACCAGCTGTTCCTTATGCCTGAGTCCCGGCTCTTGCTGTGGATGGATGTCCATTTCTCTCTCTCTCTCCATTACCCCAATGTCCTTATGTGTCCAGCAATACTTCTTGCGTGACTGCATTCTGGAACGATTGCTACAGGAACCTTCCTTCCTATCTAATTCTGGAGAGCACAGAAAATTGCTGCTTCAGTGATTGAATTTACTGTTACTTATTGCAAATGCATAGCCTCTGAATAAACTGATGATCCTTATAGAATTATTCAATATCAAGGCCCACTTTTATTGGACACCTCACATATCACAAAGGTTCCTTCCACTGATGATCTTCTTGTTAACGGTAAAAATATAGATAACCTTAGCTTGAACTCCCACAAGAACAAAATCAAAAGCGGGGCAAATTTCCTGTCCAATGTCACTTCAAGGCTGAACTCCCTAGAAAGTTGAACTTTTGCTGAACCTACACTCCACACTCTTCCGACCTTTCATATTATACTGACCTCTCAGAGACTGCAACTGAGATTGAGTTGTTTCTAGATTCAGCTCAAATATACCGAGTTGAATTCAATAGCTGCCAACTTTGTGATCCCTGCTGTTTTAAATTTTTGCAACATCCAGTCAGCTCAACCTGCACTGTACATTGGCTGGATGCCTTTGCGGAAATCAATATCGCAAGTGCCTAGCACCAGTTAAAACTAGCCTGCACTGCTTAAAGCTAGTCTGCACCTCCTAAAGGGAAGATGCATTGTGGCTGGAGCATGAGCTAGGAGTCCTTTGTGAACTGAAACTGACCTGGGAAACAATGAAGAATGGCACAACATGAACCACCCTACTAATGGGTCCAAGGTTTCTTGTTGCTCACTGGAAGCTTTGGTGGAGGAGGTGGAAAGGGGGAGAGATGCCCTGTAGTTCCCCTCCAAGTTCCCCGACAAACCACTCACCATCCTGACTTGGAAATATATCGCTGTTCCTTAAATGTCGCTGAGTCAAAATCTTGGAACTCCCTCCCTAACAGCACTGTGGGTGTACCTACACCACATGGACAGCAGCGGTTCAAGACGGAAGCTCACCACCACCTTCTCAAGGACAATTAGGGGTGGTCAATAAATGCTGGCCCAGCCAGCGAAGCCCACATCCAGCAAACAGAATTAAAAACATAGGGATCCAGGAAGCCTTCCAGACCAAAGGGAAGCAGAGGGTTATGGAAGTCAATGTTAAATGTCAAGATCAAGCCCTAAAGACCTGGATACAGTGCTGCAAGAAGTTCAATGACCTCATACAAGTGGTCAAGATCAATAGATTTTCAAATGCCATTTCCTTACATCTGAACCACTAGCTTTAGCCAATCCTCCATTTACCCCACCACATGACTTACCTATCAACATTCTTTATTCAGGGTACAAACCTGACTTTCATATACTCCACCTCATGCTCACACATTTAGCTCTGCTGCAAGCCTCACAAATACATCTCACAGCTTGCACACATAACTGCCAGTTATTCAACCATAACAGTCTCCTTAGCCAAATAGATTGCACGTCACTCGCTGATGCAGCTCCGTCTCTCTTGCAGGGCCAGGAGATGCATAACCAGAGGTAGCAGGAGCTAACTGGAGGGGACAGGTGTGCCTGCATGTCCTTCCCCTCATGGAGGAGATGTTGCCAGTATTGACAAGCCTGTTGCTGAGGCTATGGCCAGTGGAGGGGCTGAAGCCATCAAAGATGACGGTATCCTCATACCTAAGTCCTCTTTCTTACATCCCATTACACTCCCTTCTGATTTACAACCTGTAAATGGTGCAAGCATGCACATCTTATTTTTCATCCCTCCCCACATCCTTACCCTTGTGCCTTTCTGCTTTCAGGTACCCAAAAAGTGAAATCTTCCAAGCAGTGTAGGAACAGCAAGAAAACAGTAATGATGAAGACACACCTTCACTTGATTGCACACTTGCAGCTACCAGTTCAGATAATGACACTGAACCTAATTTAAAGGATAGTATTTTTTTTTATTCATTTACGGAATGTGGGCATTGCGGGCTAGGCCAGTATTTATTGCCCATCCCTAATTTCCCTTGAGAAGGTGGTGGTGAGCTGCGTTTTTGAACTGCAGCAGTCCTTGTGGTCATTGTCGGTCGGCCCTCGGAATCAAGGATGACGTCCATCAGGCTTGGTGAGACGTCAGAAGACCGAGGAGCCCAATTCTGTTCTTCAGCAGTGGGGACATGTTGTTGCGCAGGGGAGCGGAAATCGCAGCCCCGGGTTGGCTTCCTTCTCTTTCCTCTGCTGCCGCCGTTCCTCCTCGCTGTCGAGTCGCTGGACCAGGTGGTGCCATGCCGAGTGATCAGCAGCATTCTCCTCCCTGTCAGTGGCATTAATGCCTCTGTGCTTTAGGGCGATCTTGAGCATATCTTTATACTTTTACCTCTGACCGCCCTTTGAGCGTTGGCCAATGGAGAGCTGTGAAAAGAGAACCTGCTAAGGGAGGCATCCAGATGCAATGGCCTGTCCATCGGAGCTGGTTCCACAGGAGCAGGGCTTCAATGTTGGTAGACGCAGCTTCCCAGAGGACGCTCGTGTTAGTCCAGCCGTCCTCCCATTTGATCCCCAGGGTTTGATGCAAGCATTGTTGATGGAGGCTTTCAAGGATCTTAATGTGGTGTCAGTAGACAGTCTGTGTTTCCGTGCAGTAGAGGAGGATGGCCAACATAACAGCCTTATAAACCAGAACCTTTATTGATTTCCAAAGGTCCCTGTTGTTAAAGACACATTGGTGCAGCTTGAAGAAGGCGGCTCTGGCACAGTTGACTCTGACTTTCTCATCGACGGTTGTCCCTTGGGACAGGTGGCTGCCGAGATAATGAAGTACTGCACATACTCCAGAGCCACCCCATCTATGTGGATGGCACGGTGTATGCTCAACAGGCCCGGGGAAGGTTGGTGAAGGACCTTCATCTTGGCAATGTTTAAGGAAAGGCCAAGCTTCTTATAAGAGGTGTTGAAGAGGTCAAACGTCCTTTGCATGTCCTGTACAGAGTGAGCCATCACGCAGCAGTAATCCACAAGCTGAAGGTCGTGGATGTCCATGGTGGTGAGTTCTGTTTTTGCCCGGAAGCGACCAAGGTTGAAGTGCTTTCCGTCCAGGCTATACTGAATATTGGCACCAGGTGATAGGTCATCTCGGATTAGGTGGACAATGACGGTCAGGCAAATGGTGAACAAGGTGGAGGCGATCACACAACCTTGTTTGACCCCAGTCTGGATGTGAAAGGTGTCAGTGAACTGCTGCAGTCCTTGTGGTGTAGGTACACCTACAGTGCTGTTCGGGAGGGAGTTCCAGGATTTTGACCCAGTGACAGTGAAGGAACGGCGATATATTTCCAAGTCAGGATGGGGAGTGGCATGGAGGGAAACTCCCAGGTGGTGGTGTTCCCATGTGTCTGCTGCCCTTGTCCTTCTAGATGGTAGTGATCATGGGTTTGGAAGGTGCTCTCTAAGGAGCCTTGGTGAATTCCTGCAGTGCATCTTGTAATGGTACCCACTGCAGCCACTGTTCATTGGTGGCAGAGGGAGCGAATGTTGATGGATGGGGTGCCAATCAAGTGGACTGCTTTGTCCTGGATGGTGTTGAGCTTCTTGAGTGTTGTGGGGGCTGCACTCATTCCAGGCAAATGGAGAGTATTCCATCACTTGCCTGACTTGTGCCTTGTAAATGGCGGACAGGCTCTGGGGAGTCAGGAGGTGAATTACTCGCCACTGAATTCCTAGCCTCTGACCTGCTCTTGTAACCTCTGTATTTATAAGGCTAGTCCAGTTCAGTTTCTGGTCAATGGTGACCCCCAGGATGTTGATAGTGGGGGATTCAGCGATGGTAATGCCACTGAATGTCAAGTGGCAATGGTTAGATTCTCTCTTGTTGGAGGTGGTCATTGCCTGACACTTGTGTGCTGTGAATGTTACTTGCCACTTGTCAGCCCAAGCCTGGATATTGTCCAGGTCTTGCTGCATTTGGACATGGACTGATTCAGTATCTGAGGAGTCGCAAATGGTGCTGAACTTTGTGCAATCATCAGCGAACATCCCCATTTCTGACCTTATGGTGGAAAGAAGGTCATTGATGAAGCAGCTGAAGATGGTTGGGCCGAGGACACTACCCTGAGGAACTCCTGCAGTGATGTCCTGGAACTGAGATGATTGACCTCCAACCACCACAACCATCTTCCTTTGTTCTAGGTATGACTCCAACCAGTGGAGAGTTTTACCCCAATTCCCATTGGCTCCAGTTTTGCTAGGGCTCCTTGGTGCCACACTCGGTCAAATGCTGTTTTAATGTCAAGGGTAATCGCTCTCACCTCATCTCTGGAGTTCAGCTCTTTTTTCCACATTTGAGGTGTAATGAGGTCGGGAGCTGAGTACCCTGGCAGAACCCAAACTGAGCATCAGTAAGTAAGCAGGCTAGTGCTAAGCAAGTGCCGCTTGAAAGCACTTTAGATATGATCGAGAGTAGACCGATGGGGCGGTAATTGGCCAGTTTGGATTTATCCTGCTTTTTGTGTACAAAACATATCTGGGCAATTTTCCACATTGCAGGGTAGTTGCCAGTGTTGTAACTGTACTCGAACGGCTTGGATAGGGGCGCGGTATGTTCTGGAGCACAATTCTTCAGTACAATTGCTGGAATATTTTCAGGGCCTATTGCCTTTCCAGTATTCAGAGGTGAGATCTGCATCACAAAGACACCAAGATTGGCATGCAGCTAGGGAAAGGCAATAATAAAGCAGGTGCCAGCTCACCAGAGGGAGAGGTCACACATGAGTTCCTCTGCAGAGGATTCAAATGAGCAATTCAATAGGGCAGCCTAAAGAAGAGGGTATGGATATGTACAACAAAATGCTTGGTGCAATGAGTAGTGTGCTAGAAAGCTGCAGTCAATGTCAAGGACAATGGAGGAATCTGGCACAAACTTGGCGTGGAACTTGAAGCCCATGATTTTCAGCATGGATGTGGTTGCCAACTTCGTCAGCACACCCGTGGACCCAATCATGATACAATGTCTGATGACCGATTTTTTTCAGCTACCGTTGCAACACACAAGATGTCCCCCAGATACCTGGGTGTTGCATTCAAAGCTTAGACTGAAGGCATGGAAGGCCAGCTTGCTGCCATGCAAGCTCAGACTGTGGTCATCAAGGCTGTGGATTACAGTGTTCAAAGGGGCCAGCAATCTGTCATCCCACAAATTATTCAGATTGCAGAAGCGATGCTCCTGGAGGAGTGGAAGTGGCTCCATAGCACATAACCCTGCTGTCCTCTTTCAGGGTGACACCACTGCCACTCTGCCAGTGTACTTGCTGTTGCCTGTCAGCCAACCAGCCCGGATGGTTCTGCCCATGTTGAGATGCTGCAGTCCAAAGTTGAGTTGCTCAAGGTTGTCCTCCAAGACCATCTGCAGTCTCCTTCCACCAGCCATTCTACAGCCACAAGAGTAGCACATGTAGGGGTACTAGGACAAACAAAGGCACATGGAACACAGGCACTAAGGGAATATGTAGGGGTAATTAGTTTACTTTTGAATGGAATATAAAATAATTTTATTTATAAATTTAGTTTGTAATGTTTATATAATGGTGGCTTCTCTTTATAAACTTTGGCCAAATGGACGGTGTAACGTTTAATGATAGAGGGTAAGGTGTGGGACCGTTGGTGAATGGGGAATTGGGTTGCAGTTTCTGATATCGCACTCAAATAACTTCTTCATGGACAGCCGAGCCAGAAAGGGGCTATCTGGTTTGTGGTCTCTCTTCCTTCTATTCCTCATTCCCATCCTCCTCAGCTCCTCACAGTAAAGCTGTTGGTAATAGCTGTCACCTCGTGATAGTGAAGGTGTGCAGACTCCACCTCCAGTCTAAACACCCACTCTGCCAACTATTACAGGGCTCCTCCTGTGTACTCCAGGCAGAAGAAGAGTTGTTTCAGTTCACCAATGGTCTATTCTATCACATTTCATGTGGCAGTATGACTTTCATTAAATGCATGCTGCATATGTGCATGTAGGTTGCACACTAGAGTCATGAGGCATGTGTTCACTGGATAGTGCTTGTCATCCAGTAGCCACCTTTGCTTTGACTTGCTGGCTCAAATGCAGTTGACACAGCAGACTGCCACAGAATGAGGACATCATAGCTAATGGCAGAATATTGGGCATGATTTGCTGCCCATGATTACACATCAGTTGGAAACTGCAGTAAATGGCATCCTAGACCAAGGGGTGCCTGCAATCTAGTGAAGCTGTGTGCTCACTATACTTGCTTTTCTCTCACAGGTGAGAATGAAATGAAATCAGCTTTCAATGCATAAAGAGCATTAGGAACCTCTCCCATACATCATTGATACTATGAATATCTCTAGCTCAAAGGTGCCGACATATGAAAGTTCATTACCACAATTACCTTCACTGCAATATCATCCTTGTCTGGCTCTGAGCTTGCAGTTGTGGCTGCAGGTGGTAGATTTTAGTGCATATGTCTTTACTCATATGTCATATTGGAGAACTGTTCCCTCAACATCCTGGGTGGATATGACTTCTTGCTGAGAGCCCATCTCCCTTTCCTCCTCCTCCTCCTCCCTCTTCCTGCAGTTTATCCTGCTCTACCTGGCCTCTGTTCATTCCCATGTCAGGTTGTATTCTGAGTGGAATGCCTATTTATGCATTCATGTCTTGGAGCAACTGATTTGGACAGAAGCCTGGAACTCAGCAAGAAGTCCTTCAGCATCTGCCACATCACGCCCTATGGACTTTTATACCTTGAAGCATCGATAGTAAGTACCAATCACTTGTAGGATTGAAGAAAGTGCCAGAAGAATTCAGTCAGCAACTAACCTGAAAGTAGTTGAGAGTTCCTTTAAATGGTTCTGATTGCCAGAGGGGATTCTTTCCTGCTGCTGAACCTGTGCGTGAGGTGAATTAGCTGGAGCATTGAGCTTCAAAATAGCAATGATTCCATTAACTCAAAATGATGCAATTATCTGCCTGCTCTGTATAATTCCAACAGCCATTTATGATGCATCTGCTAAAATCCTCACCAATATTGCATCCAGTGCAGCTCACCCCAAAAGTGTACATGCATGCCTCAAATGCCATTTTGGACCCAAAGTGCACCCTTGGTGCCAAAACAACAGGTGCTACCAATTTGAACTTTGCAGCAAAAGTGTTTTATAGTCTAACTGTCCCAGGAAATCCCTGCTAATTGGAGAACAATTAAATGGACCTTGTTTCTTCTTCTTATTTATAGTCTATTATCTATTTGGGCCTCAAAACAGTTAATTAAGGCACCAAATAAACTACTATAAACTGCCTGGGATTGAACAGTTAAAGTTAAATAAGTTAAAATACATTTAGGGCGAAATTTTACAGCAGCGGGATTTTACGTTCCCGCCAAAGCCAATGAGGTTTAGAACGTCTCACCACATTTTACAGTCATGTCCCCGCCAAAACAGGGCTGTAAAATTCTGCAGTTAAATTCAAAATACAGCAAGTGTCATAAATGAAAATTTCAACAGTTATGTCCTAATCTTTCCTATTAAATAAATTAATTATATGAATCATTCATGAGAAATTAATGTGGTCATGAAAGTACCACTGAACAAAATTCAGAGATTTGCACAAAGCTGTTCATGAAACTACTTATAAATTCATCAATGACTTCAAATTACCACTTCTGGTTGTGAACTGGTTCAATTATGCATATTAATATCTTCATATACTCAATATTAATAATAATATAACAAAAACTTTCTGATTTTAACCAGTACCTTAACATGGACAACAAAATCTTTGATAATGTCTGAATCATCCTTAGATGATGCATTAGCAGGCCTTCCTTCTAAGTTGAATGCAACTATCTGTCCTGGGATTTGAACAGACTCTAGTATTACCGAGCGATTGGTCTTAGGGTGAACCGTCAATTCACAAAGAGGTCCAGTTTTCTCCTGTACCAGAGCATATTTGAACAGTCAAATGAAATACATTTATAAAAGAATATTAAACTTTCTGCAATGTATGGCATCAAAATATAAAAAATGAATGCTACGCTTTCTCTTTTAATCTCAGTTGATACAAATTAGAGGGCAGCAATGTTTGGTAAGATAGTCTAAAGTATCTTATATTTATTTTAATTTACACACTAGAATTAAATATAATCAATTTAGCTTGGTGATAGGCTCCCTTTTAAATGGTGAGCACCGAAGATAAACCCTATAGTTTTTGAAATAGAGGCTGGAATTTTCCAGCCCTGTTGATGTCTGGTGTCATGGCAGATGGGAGGTGAAGGATCAATATGGCGAGAGGGCCAAAAATCAGTTTCACGCCGGTGTGAAAGCACAGCGGGATCATCCGATGGTGTTTGCCATGGCGGAATGACAATCCTGCTGGAAGCCAGCACGAGCCCGCTTTGCATCTCGGTAATGGGTTACAAAGTAAAGCCCGATCAAAATGTCCTCCAGGGGAGAGGAGGGTCTAATGGGGGGGAATGTGGCAAGTAGGGAGGAAGGTGTAAATGAAGGAGTTTAAAGGGGGGAAGTAGTCCGGGGAAGGAGTCCGGAGGGGAAGGAGTTCGGTGGAAGGAAGGAGTCCAGGGGAGGAAGGAGTCTGGGGGGAGGGAGTAGACCAGAGGGAGGAAGATGTCCGGGAGGGGGCAGGGAGTACGGATGGAGGAGGTAGTAAGGGGAGGGTCGATGTCCAGGTGAACGTGGAAAGAAGGGGTCTGTGGAGTCAATGACTGCCTCCTGGGGAGCAAACCGAGGGTGGGCATGGTAGGAGGGAATGTTGAGTATGAGAGGGGGTAGAGTGACCCAGAAGGGTGGGTGGGTGAGGCTGCATTGGTAGTAGAAGAAGGGACAGCAAGTGTGGTTGGTGGGGACTCGGAGGCAGACGTGGACACTGGGGGTTGGGGGGAGAGGGATTGGGGAGGTCAATGTGGATGGGGGTGGGATTTTCAGGAAAGTAGGGAATGTGCACATCCTGGAAAGAAAAGGGTTCAGGTTGGCGAGTGACAGTTCGGAGATGGAAGGCGATGCCAGGGGGGAAAGTGATGGGTGAGTGGGGGGAGGGAAAAGGACAGGGGAGTTGAGCAAGAATCTGACTATGACTATCGCTATCAAAATCAAAAGTGAGTACAGCCTTGTGTTGGACAGGCACAGGTGGTGCTTTGGCAATCAGTGTGTGGGTGGAGATACAGGTCGGCTCAGATGGACAACTGAAAGTGAACCCCAGCAGGCAGCAGGGAAAATGCTCAGGACATTGAAATGAGTCTGATGGGTGAAGGCTCCATGTGCGTGGGAGAGTACTTGCATGAAGCTCCGAAAGTCCCTGCCACACACATACTCGTCCCTCCAGAATCACTCATGGTCTGGCTGCGTGCAGCTGAACTATAGTTGGATGGAGTGGTGGTGGTGGTTGGGGGGGTGGGGGTGGGGGGGGGGCAGTGGTGCCAGGTGGGGAGGACTCACAAAGCCTGTCGATGAAGCTGAAAGACAACATTACACGTTATCCAGTGAAAGTGAATATATTTTCAGATAATAAAGTGACGAAACATGTTCACCCGGCAACCGCTTGTGGTCAGAATTTCTTAACTTTTCCATGCCTACCACTTCTTCTAGGTGCTGCCCTGACATCCACAGCAGGGTGCAATGGTTGGCCCTGTTGCCTTTGATGACTTCGGTGCGTGTCCTCTGGAGAGCTGAGACCTTGAGGGCCCTGGCTTGCTTTGGCTGTTCTCCTGTGGGCCAGCTGTTCCCTCTGCAGTGACAGAGGATGAGGTTGATGGGGTCACAGGCAAAGGTGACTTGGAGTGAACAGATAGCCTCTGAGATTCCTGGATGGATGACCCAGCGGTGTCCATCTGCCACTCCTCCTCCCTTAGGGTGCTCGAGGGCCCCGGCCTGACTCCTTGAAGGGAAGGAACATCTGGAGGGATGTCAAGGTGCCCCGTTTCCCTCTCACATTGCCACTGCAGGAATTCACACATGGCTACCACTATGAAGTGCAGGTCTACACGCACTTCCAAGTTCTATTGGATCAGTGTTTCCATGGTGTCCACTATCTTTCCCATGGAGATCCCCATCCCTGCACGTGTCGGCACCACTTCATCAGAGAGCATTGAAACATAGAAACATAGAAACTAGGAGCAGGAGTAGGCCATTCAGCCCTTCAAGCCTGCTCTGCCATTCATTATGACCATCCAACTCAATAGCCTGTTCCCTCGTTCTCCCCATACCCTTTGATCCCTTTCGTCCCAAGAGCTATATCTAACTCCTTCTTGAAAACATACAATGTTTTGGTCTCAACTACTTTCTGTGGTAACAAATTCCACAGGCTCACCACTCTCTGGGTGAAGATATTTCTCCTCATCTCAGTCCTAAATGGTCTACCCCATATCCTCAGACTGTGACCCCTGATTATGGACTTCCCCACCATCGGGAACATCCTTCCTGCATCTACCCTGTCTAGTCCTGTTTGAATTTTATAAGTTTCTATGAGATCCCCCCTCATTCTTCTGAACTCCAGTGAATATAATCCTAATCGACTCAATCTCTCCTCATATGTCAGTCCTGCCATCCCAGGAATCAGTCGGGTAAACCTTTGCTGCACTCCCTCTATAGCAAGTACATCCTTCCTCAGATAAGGAGACCAAAACTGCATACAATATTCCAGGTGTGGTCTTACCAAGGCCCTGTACAATTGCAGCAAGACATCCCTGTTCCTGTACTCGAATCCTCTGGCTATGAAGGCCAACATACCATTTGCCTTCTTTACCGCCTACTGCACCTGCATGCTTACCTTCAGCGACTGGTGTACAAGGACACCCAGGTCTCATTGCACATTCCCCTCTCTCAATTTATAGCCATTCAGATAATAATCTGCCTTCCTGTTTTTGCTACCAAAATAGATAACCTCACATTTATCCACATTATACTACATCTGCCATGCATTTGCCCACTCACTCAGCTTGTCCAAATCACACTGAAGCACCTCTGCATCCTCCTCACAGATCACCCTCCCACCCAGCTTTGTGTCATCTGCAAATTTGGAGATATTACATTTAATTCCCTCATCTAAATCATTAATATATATTGTGAATAACTGGGGTCCCAGCACCGATCCCTGCGGTACCCCACTAGTCACTGCCTGCTATTCGGAAAAATACCTGTTTATTCCTACTCTTTGTTTCCTGTCTGCCAACCAGTTTTCTATCCAGCTCAATGCACTGCCCCCAATCCCATGTGCTTTAATTTTACACGCCAATCTCTTATGTGGGACTTTGTCGAAAGCCTTCTGAAAGTCCAAATAAACCACATCCACTGGCTCCTCCTCATCAACTCTACTAGTTACATCCTCGAAAAATTCCAGTAGATTTGTCAAGCATGATTTCCCTTTCATCCATGCTGACTCTGCCCGATTCTGCCACTGTTTTCCACGTGCTCAGCTATTAAATCTTTTATAATGGACTCTAGAATTTTCCCCACTACCAACATCAGGCTGACTGGTCTATAATTCCCTGTTTTCTCTCTACCTCCCTTTTTAAATAGTGGGGTTACATTAGCTACCCTCCAATCTGTAGGAACTGTTCCAGAGTCTATAGAATCTCGTAAGATGGCCACCAATGCATCCAATATTTCTAGGGCCACTTCCTTAAGTACTCTGGGATGGAGATTATCACGCACCAGGGATTTATCGGCCTTCAATCCCATCAATTTCCCTAACACCATTTCCCTACTAATACTGATTTATTTCAGTTCCTCCCTCTCACTAAACCCTGTGTTCCCCAACATTTCTGGTGTGTTATTAGTGTCCTCCTTTGTGAAGACAGAACCAAAGTATGTATTTAGTTGGTCAGCCATTTCTTTGTTTCCCATTATAAATTCCCTTTTTTCTGACTGTAAGGGACCTACATTTGTTTCACCAATCTTTTTCTCTTCACATACCTATAGAAACTTTTAGTCAGTTTTTATGTTCCCTGCAAGCTTACTCTCATACTCTATTTTCCCCTTCTTAATCAATCCCTTGGTCCTCCTTTGCTGAATTCTAAACTGCTCCCAATCCTTTTCTTGCCAATTTTTATGCCTCTTCCTTGCATCTAATACTATCTCTAATTTCCCTTGTAAGCCATGGTTTGGCCACCTTTCCTGTTTTACTTTTGTGCCAGACAGGAATAAACAATTGTTGCAGTTCACCCATGCGCTCTTTGAATGTTTGCCATTGCCTATCCACCGTCATCCCTTTAGGTAACGTTTCCCAATCCACCATAGCCAACTCGCGCCTCATAGCATCGTAGTTTCCTTTATTAAGATTCAGGGCGCAAGTATCAGAATCAACTACGTCACTCTCCATCTTGATGAAGAATTCTATCATATTATGGTCGCTCATCCCCAAGGGGCCTCGCACAACTAGATTGCCAATTATTCCTCTCTCATTACACAATACCCAGTTGAGGATGGCCTGTTTTCTCGTTGGTTCCTCAATGTATTGGTCCAGAAAAACAGCCCGCATACAATCCAGGAATTCCTCCTCCACGGTATTGTTACTAATTTGATTTGCCCAATCTATATGCATATTAAAGTCACCCATAATTACAGATATAAAAACAAAAAGCTAAAAGCTACTGCGGATGCTGGAAATCCAAAACAAAAACAGAATTACCTGGAAAAACTCAGCAGGTCTGGCAGCATCGGTGGAGAAGAAATCAGTTAACGTTTCGAGCCTTCACGGCCCTTCGGCAGAACTGAAGCATAGTTAGGAGAAAGGAGAAATATAAGCTGGTTTAAGGTGGGGGAGGCGGTGGGGGAAGAGAGAAGTTAAGGGTGTGGTGATTGTGGAGATAAGCAAGCCGTGATAGGAGCAGATAATCAAAAGATGTCACAGACAATCAAAAGATGTCACAGACAAAAGGATCAAAGAGGTGTTGAAGGTGGTGATATTTGTCTAAGAGAAGTGCTAATTAAGAATGGAAGACAGGACACTCAAAGTACAGCTCTAGTGGGGGTGGGGTGGAAAAGACTAACAAGGTTTTAGTTTTAGATTTAAAAATAATGGAAATAGGTGGGGAAAGAAGAATCTATATAAATTATTGAAAAAAAAGGCGGGGGGGGGGGGGGAGAAACGGGGTGGGGATGGGGGGGAAGGGGAGTTTAAGATCTAAAGTTGTTGAATTCAATATTCAGCCCGGAAGGCTGTAAAGTGCCTAGTCGGAAGATGAGGTGCTGTTCCTCCAGTTTGCGTTGGGCTTCACTGGAACAATGCAGCAAGCCAAGGACAGACATGTGGGCAAGAGAACAGGGTGGAGTGTTAAAATGGCAAGCGACAGGGAGGTTTGGGTCTTTCTTGCGGACAGACCGCAGGTGTTCTGCAAAACGATCGCCCAGTTTGCGTTTGGTCTCTCCAATGTAGAGGAGACCGCATTGGGAGCAACGAATGCAGTAGACTAAGTTAGGGGAAATGCAAGTGAAATGCTGCTTCACTTGAAAGGAGTGTTTGGGCCCTTGGACGGTGAGGAGAGAGGAAGTGAAGGGGCAGGTGTTGCATCTTCTGCGTGGGCATGGGGAGGTGCCACAGGTGGGGGTTGAGGAGTAGGGGGTGATGGAGGAGTGGACCAGGGTGTCCTGGAGGGAACGATCCCTACGGAATGCCGTCAGGGGGGGTGAAGGGAAGATGTGTTTGGTGGTGGCATCATGCTGGAGTTGGCGGAAATGGTGGAGGATGATCCTTTGAATGTGGAGGCTGGTGGGGTGATAAGTGGGGACAAGGGGGACCCTATCATGTTTCTGGGAAGGAGGAGAAGGCGTGAGGGAGGATGTGCGGGATATGGGCCGGGCACGGTTGAGGGCCCTGTCAACGACCGTGGATGGAAAACCTCGGTTAAGGAAGAAGGAGGACATGTCAGAGGAGCTGTTTTTGAAGGTAGCGTCATCAGAAAAGATGCGACGGAGGCGAAGGAACTGAGAGAATGGGATGGAGTCTTTACAGGAAGCGGGGTGTGAGGAGCTGTAGTCGAGGTAGCTGTGGGAGTCGGTAGGCTTGTAATGGATATTGGTGGACAGTCTATCATCAGAAATTGAGACAGAGAGGTCAAGGAAGGGAAGAGAAGTGTCAGAGATGGACCATGTGAAAATGATGGAGGGGTGGAGATTGGAAGCAAAATTAATAAAATTTTTCCAGGTCCCGACGAGAGCATGAAGCAGCTGTTTCTTTATTAAACACATCTCTAATTTCCTGTTTAATGTCATTCCCAACATCACCACTACAGTTTGGGGGCCTATATACAACCCCCACTAATGTTTTTTGCCCCTTAGTGTTTCTCAGCTCTACCCATACAGATTCCACTTTGTCAGAGCTAATATCTTTCCTCACTATTGCATTAATTTCCTCTTTAACCAGCAATGCAACTCCACCGCCTTTTCCTTTTTGTCTGTCCTTCCTAAATGCTGAATATCCCTGGATGTTCAGTTTCCATCCCTGGTCACCCTGCAGCCATGTCTCCGTAATCCCAACTATATCATACCTGTTTACATCTATTTGCGCAGTTAATTCATCCACTTTATTGTAAATGCTCCTCGCGTTAAGGTACAAAGCCTTAAGGCTTATCTTTTTAACATTACTTGTCCCGTTCCCACTATTTTTCACTGAGGTCCTGTTTGATTCTTGCCCTTGATTTCTCTATCACTTTTCTCATTCCGCTTTCAGTCTTTTGTTCTTGTCTTTGATTCCCCCTCCTCTGACTGCTTGCAGACAGACACACTCCTCCAACTCGTGTGCCACTCTGTCGAGAGCTTTCAACAGCTCTGCGTAATGTTCCGCTGCTTTCTGCTCACACTACATGATGAGTTGAAAGTCCAAATCCAGAGACTCAGACCTCACAGATTCCTCTTCTCCATCAGCTTTCCAAGTGCCAGGGAGCTCGGTTGAACCTGCATCCACCTGTTGTGGACACGTGTTAATGCGGTGACCACCAGATTGTGAACCCAAACCTGCTCTAGATCTAGGTTCCACCGAGGTGTGTGTCTCTGTGCTGGTGGAGGGTGTGAGTAAGCACCGTGACGGGTCTTCCAGACTGCTTATTTCCAGCTCTTCAATGGAGGTGTCCTCTAAGGCTGGAGGTGAGGGCATGGATGGAGCCGAGGGACTGGTTGGCTGAGGGAGTCAGTTGCTTGGCAGAGCTCCCTGTAAACCAAAGTAGAGATAATTAGTGCATGGCAGCAGAGCCAAAAACAGGAGAGAGAGCACTTACAGTTGTGTCGTGGGAGGGATGGTGTGGTGCAGGATCCTCATGTGGGTGTTCGCCACCGAACTCACCATTGCCACAGGCATGGTCCATGGCCTCACCATTCAGCGCAATGGCATGCCCCTCAAAGTGAGTGAGGTGCCTAATGTGGGCCACTCTACCCCGGGTCTGGGACCTCTTCCTGCTGATGTGAACAGGCTTCTCCTGCATGATAACAGAGTGAGTGTGAGCAGGACACATTGCACTTATGTGGTGAGCGGAGCCACGGACGGGATGAGCTCCAAAGGATATGAGCCTGATGGAGATGTGAGGGTCTGTGTGAGAGTCAGTGGTGTTGTCTCTTGTGGTGTGAGATCCCTGTGGATGTGTGATGTGTTTGTGAACGTGTGTTGAGAGTGATGAGGTGGTTGACTTACCCTGGCAGAATGGATGAGATCATTCATCGTCTTCCAGCACTGGATGGCTGACCTCCTCTGTGCTCTGGTGGCGGTGACTGCCACTGCCACCACCTCCCAGGCTGGATTGATGACTCTGGTAGACCTCTTGCAGCCAGAGCTGGTGTAGACGACATTGCGGTGGCCTTCCACTGTGTCCAGCAGGCGCTTCAGAGAGGCGTCACTAAATTTGGAGGCTTCTGTCTTCTGGCGTGTTTCCTGTGAATGCATTATTAATGAGGCAGGACACACCTGGAATGGGACGATACAGCACGAAAATCCGCCACTGGGGTCGGCCAGTATAACGTCCTTTTTCCCGCCCACTACCGCACTTTGTGCAATACTGGGACAATTCTGCCCAAAGAAAGTATATTAGCAATTAAATTAATAGGTGAAGAAATTAGTTTTAATTACCATTTTCTACATACATATACCACTAATAGGTTTTGAGTTATTGGACAGCTAGTATTGGACCTGGTTTGAATGAGTAAAACAGGTCAAATTCATTGTGATATCATCTGTTACTGTGATTTTCATAATAAATGCACATTACAAATTTGTAATATTAAGAATTGCACTTTATGAGTCATTAATCTCAGTCTTTTTAAACACAAAAATAAAAGCAAAATACTGCGGATTCTGAAATCTGAAATAAAAACAGAAAATGCTGGAAAAGCTCAGCAGGTCTGGCAGCTTCTGTGGAGAGAGAAATACATTTCTTAAACACGTTTCGCCTACCCCACTCCTTCCTCAGCAACATGTACAAAAAGATTATGAACCTTTTTGAGACCGCGGGCGGAATCATCCCAGGTTTGCACAAAGTGCGGTAGCGGGCAGGAAAAATGTTGTTTTACCTGTTGGCTGCAATGGCGGGTTTTCATGCCGTATCATCCCATTCCCATTTTATTAACTAAGCAGCCACAGGAAACACACGGCCTTGCTGGTAGGCAGCCTCCGATTTATCCAACGCAACGTTACTTCACCGCTTCCTCACGCAGAGCGTCATATTTAAACTGCAGCTACACGCACACTTCTTAATGCTCACAGCCCAGGAGGGCACCGGTGAAGACATGGCTCCAAAAGCCAAGAAAAGTACAGTCCCCCCCGATTCAGTGATGCATCCCTGGGATATCTTCTGGACACTGTGGAGGCCCGCTGTGATGCCCTCTACCTCCGCTCTGGATGCAGGAGGCCCATCAGTCTGACCACTCCGGCTCGGGTGGCAAAGGTGGTCAGTGCCAATGCTGCACACAAGAGGTCGGCCATCCAGTGCAGAAAACTTGTCAGCAGAGTAAGGCAACCATCTTATCACTCTAAATTCACATGCTCACAAGGCCATCACACATTCACTGGTATCTCACTGACTGCCAGCTTAAGGGACATCACCACTAAGTCTCTTACGCACACGCTCACATCACCATCCGGCCTCATCTCCTCTGGAGACTGTCTCCTCAGCTCTCACCATCTTGAGGCGAATTGCACCAGATCAACATGTGGTCCCACCCACAATCTCGGATACCCCCTTTCCCAGTACACCCCTCGCTCTGCAGCCTGTTCCCTTGCATGAGGCCACTTCTCTCCATTTGCTGATGATTGCACCATTCACGCCCCCTCAGATACTGAAGCAGTCCATGTCCAAATGCAGCAAGACCTGGACCCTGCAAAGTCCTCCTTATTAACATCTGGGGACTTGTGCCAAAATTGGGATAGCTGTCCCAGAAAATAGCCAAGCAAAAACCTCACACTCATGGAATCATATCTTATAAACAATGTCACAGGCATCATCACCATGCTATCCCATGGGCAGGATGGACGCACCAGAGGTGGAGACACAGTGTCTACATTCAGCAGGGAGCTGCCCTGGAAGTCCTCAACATTGGGTCCGGACCATGAAGTCTCATGGCAACAGGCAAAACATTGGCAAGGAAAGCTCACACATTAGCACCTGACTGCACACACCCCTCCGCAGATGATGAATCAGTACTCCTCCACGTTGAACAGTACTTGAAGGAAGCACAGAATGTTCTCTGCATGGATGACTTCAATGTCCACCACCAAGAGTGACTCGGTAGAACTACTACTGACCAAGCTGGCATTGTTCTAAAGGACACAGCTACCAGACTGGGTCTGCAGCAGGTGATGAGAGAACCAAAAAGAGGGAGAAACTTGACTGAGTGACCACCGCACAGTCCTTGTGGAGATGAGTCCCGTCTTCACATTGAGGACACCCTCCATCATGTTTTGCGGCACCACCACTGTGCTAAATGTGATAGATTTCAAACAGATCTAGCAGCTCAAGACTAGACATCCATGACTGGATCAGCAGAATTGTACTCGAATACAATCTGTAACCTCATGGCCCGTCATATCCCCCACTCTACCATTACCATCAAGCCAGGGGATCAACCCTGGTTCAATGAAGAGTGCAGGAGGGCATGCCAGGAGCAGCACCTGGCATACCAAAAAAGAGGTGTTAACTTGGTGAAGATAAAACACAGGACTACTTGCGTGCTAAACAGCATAAGCAGCAAGTGATAGACAGAGCGAAGTGATTCCATAACCAACGGATCAGATCTAAGCTTTGCAGTCCTGCCATATCCAGTCGTGAATAGTGGTGGACAATTAAACAACTAACTGGAGGAGGAGGCTCCACAAATATCTTCATCCTCAATGATGGGGGAACCAGCACATCTGTGCAAAGGACAAGGCTGAAGCATTTGCAACCACCTTCAGCCAGACATGCCATGTGGATGATCTACCTCAGCCTCTCCCGGATGTCCCCAGCATCACAGATGCCAGTCTTCAGCTAATTCTATTCACTTCGCGTGATATCAAAAAACGGCCAAAGGCACTGGATATTGCAAAGGCTATGGGCCCTGACAATATTCCGACAATAGTACTGAAGACTTGTGCTCCAGAACTAGCCACGCCCCTAGCCAAGCTGTTCCAGTACAGCTACAACACTGGCATCTACCCGGCTATGTGAAAAATTGCCCAGGTATGGCCTGTCCACAAAAAGGACAAATCCAAACCGGCCAATTACCGCCCCATCAGTCTACTCTTGATCATCAGCAAAGTGATGGAAGGGGTCATTGGCGGCACTATCAAGTGCACTTACTCAGCAAAAAATTGCTCACTGACACTCAGTTTGGATAGTGCCAGCACCACACAACTCCTAACCCCATTGCAGCAGCCCATGTCCAAGCATGGACAAATGAGCTGAACTCAAGAGGTGAGGTGAAAGTGACTGCCTTTGACATCAAAGCAGCATTTGACCGAGTGTGGCATCAAAGAGCCCCAGCAAAAATGGAGTCAGTGGGAATCAGGGGGAGAATTCTCCACTGGTTGGAGTCATACCTAGCAGAAAGGAAGATGGCTGTGATTGTTGGAGGTCAATCATCTCAGTTCCACGATATCGACGCAGGAGTTCCTCAGGGTAGTGTCCCCGGCCCAACCATCTTCAGCTACTTCAGGAATGACCTTCCTTCCATCATAAGGTCAGAAGTGAGAATGTTTGCAGATGATGGGACAATGTTCAGCACCATTTCACGACTCCCCAGATGCTGAAGTAGTCCATGTCCATGTGTAGCAAGACCGAGACAACATTCAGGCTTGGGCTGATAAGTGGCAAATAACATTCGCGCAACACAAGTGCCAGACAATGACCATCTCCAACAAGAGAGACTGTAACCATCTCTCTCTGACATTCAATGGCATTACCTTTACTGAATCCCATATTGGCAACATCCTTGAGGGTTACCAGTGACCAGAAACTGAACTTGATCAGCCATATAAATACTATGGGTACAAGAGCAGGTCAGAGGCTGGGAATTCTGCAGCGAGGAGCTCACCTCCTGACTTCCCAAAACCTATCCTCAAGGCACAAGTCAGGAGTGTGATGGAATATTCCCCACTTGCCAGCTCCAACATTCACGAAGCTCAACACCATCAAGATCAAAGCACCTCACTTGACTGGTGCCCCATCCACCACATTAGTCATTCACTCCCTTCACAACGAAGCTCAGTGGCAAAGGTACACTACAGCAATTCACCAAGGCTTCTTCAATAGTACCTTCCAAACCCGAGACCTCTATCACCAAGGAGGGCATCAGATGCATGGAACACCACTACCTGCAAGTTCCCCTCCTAGCCACACACCATCCTGACATGGAAATATATTGCCATTCCTTCACTGTCGCTGGGTCAAAATCTTGGAACTCCCTCCCTTCTCATCAATATTCACCAAAGAGAAGGACTTAGCGGTCGATTTGTCTAAGGAAGAGTGTGTAGATAGCCTGGATCATGTTGAGATCAAAAAAGAGGAGGTATTAGGCGTCTTGAAGAATATTAAGGTGGATAAGTCTCCAGGGCCAGATGGGATCTACCTCAGAGTACTGAGGGAGGCAAGTGAGGAGATTGTTGGGGCCTTGACAGAAATCTTTGTATCCTCACTGGCTACGGGTGAGGTCCCAGAGGACTGGAGAATGGCCAATGTTGTTCCATTGTTTAAGAAGGGTAGCAGGGATAATCCAGGAAATTACAGGCCGGTGAGCCTTATGTCAGTGGTAGGGAAATTATTGGAGAAGATTCTTCGTGACAGGATTTACTCCCATTTGGAAACAAATGGGCGTATTAGTGAGAGGCAGCATGGTTTTGTGAAGGGGAGGTCGTGTCTCACTAACTTGATCGAGTTTTTCGAGGAAGTGACAAAGATGATCGACGATGGAAGGGCATGGATGTTATCTACATGGATTTCAGTTGGGCCTTTGACAAGGTCCCTCATGGCAGACTGGTACAGAAGGTAAAGTTGCACGGGATCAGAGGTGAGCTGGCAAGATGGATACAGAATTGGCTTGGTCATAGAAGACAGAGGGTAGCAGTGGAAGGGTGCTTTTCTGAATGGAGAGTTGTGACTAGTGGAGTTCCGCAGGGATCAGTGTTGGGACCTTTGCTGTTTGTAGTATACATAAATAATTTGGAGGAAAATGTAACTGGGCTAATTAGTAAGTTTGCAGACGATACCAAGGTTAGAGGAGTTGCAGATAGTGAAGAGGATTGTCAAAGGATACAATGGGATATAGATCGGTTGGAGACTTGGGCGGAGAAATGGCAGATGGAGTTTAATCAGGACAAATGCGAGGTAATGCATTTTGGAAGGTCTAATACAGGCAGGAATTATACAGTAAATGGCAGAACCCTTAAGTGCATTGACGGGCAAAGGGATCTGGGTGTACAGGTCCACAGGTCACTGAAAGTGGCAACGCAGGTGGATAAGGTAGTCAGGAAGGCATATGGCATGCTTGCCTTCATTGGCAGGGGTATTGAGTATAAAAGCTGGGAAGTCATGCTGCAGCTGTATAGAACCTTGGTTAGGCCACACTTGGAATATTGCATGCAATTCTGGTCGCCACATTACCAGAAGGATATGGAGGCATTGGAGAGGGTGCAGAGAAGGTTTAGCAGGATTCCGCCTCGTCTGGAGGTTATTAGCTATGAGGAGAGGTTGGAGAAACTCGAATTGTTCTCACTAGAGTGACGGAGATTGAGGGGCGACTTGATAGAAGTTTACAAAATTATGAGTGGCATGGACAGAGTAGATAGTCAGAAGCTTTTTCCCAGGGTGGAACAGTCAATTACTAGGGGGCATAGATTTAAGGTGAGAGGAGAAAACTATAGAGGAGATGTGCGGGGCAAGTTTTTTATGCAGAGGGTAGTGAGTGTCTGGAATTCGCTGCCAGAGGAGGCGTTGGAAGCCGGTACGATAGTGGTGTTTAAGAGGCAGCTTGACAAATACATGAATAGGATGGAAATAGAGGGATACGGACCCCGGAAGTGCAAAATGTTTTAGTTGACGGGTTATATGATCGGCGCAGGCTCGGAGGGCCGAAAGGCCTGTTCCTGTATTGTACTTTTCTTTGTACTTTGTTCTAACAGCACTGTGGATGTACTTACATGACATGGACTTTAGCGGTTCAAGAAGTGGCTCACTGCCACCTTCTCAAGGGCAATTAGGGATGGGCAATAAATGTTGGCCTTGCCAGCAATGTCCACATCCCATGAAAGAATTTTTAAAAATTTTATATTAAAGCTGCTTATAAATGCAAGTTGTTAATGAATACATGCAAATATTTAGATGTTTGCATATTTAGAGTCTGTTGGAATGGTTTAGCAACACTTCTGACCAAATTCTAAACAATACAACTCTTATACACCCATTGCCTACACAACAGGTGGGGTTCCAACACAAAATGCTATCAAAAAACATAAATCAGTCAAGTATACATTCTTAATTGTTTTCATTATCAATCTTTCAGCTTCCTCTCCCTTCCTTCACGAAATGACCTGCCCAAAAGGTGTGAAACTGGATTACAATTGGTTATTTTCAGCTTTATTAATCACTGATACAATATAGCTAAATGTATTAAATTTTCTTACCGAGCCACTAACTTGATTGTGATCAATAGCAAGAGCTAGGTTTGGGTTAGCCACACTGCTGAATTCTTGAATGCCTTTCTTTATGACGAAAACTTTAAAAAGAGCTTAAAAAGAACAAAAGTAAATTTTGTTATTATAGTTAAATCTTATAGATCAGCAAAGAATCAAAATGCACTTCTATAAATAATTTTCACTGCTAACAGGAATTACATAGGGGAGAAATGTGTTTGTGTAATGCAGACTAGGTCAATTCCCTAGGAGCAGGGATGCTTTTCAATGATAGCCAATAAATTTCCCCCCATAATATCTTTGAGCCCCATGGGTCTTCAGCTTTTCAACAATTACACTCCAGATGGGACAAAATGAGAAGAAAAATGATGAAGATGAAGAAAATGAAAAGAAAGAATTAAAGAGAATAGTGGCAAGAAAAGAGGAAGCAATAAGGAATGTACGAAAAAAAAGAACAGAAGAAAGAAAATTTATCTTCACAACTGACTTCAGTAAGATAAAAATCATGGTTTATTTGTAAAGGGCATATGAAGATGTGGAGTAAAGATCCATCCACTTTGTCCTAACTATTAATCCCAACTACAGAACGCTCCCACTGCATACCTAAACACTTACCACTTCCCACACCGCATGATCCTTCTGGTCTTGTGGAGTGAGGTTCCATTGGGGAAGTGCATTACTTCCATCGCATTGTGCCCTTATAGCCAAATGACATTGACAATCATCCATCCTGAGTTAGGTTCAAACTTATGTCACAGTGGTAAGGACAGTGAGGACACGTTTGTAACTCTTCCCTACTGAAAGGAAGCTTTGCCTAGTGGCACTGCACACCACAAATTCAAGCATGCATAAAGTGGACAAGTTAGCATTAATGTACCCAACCTGATGCACAACAGAGATTCCATTTTGTTTTATAAATATTGGTCGGGATTTTCCATGCCCGCCAGTGTGGGCGTGTTCAGTGGCGTGAGCGGACAATAAGGTGCGATCGGTTTCAGGACAGCATGAAACCAGCCAATGGCAGGCCATGTTCTCCATCATTGGATGTGACGAATCTCATTGTAATACACCAGCATGTCATTATTAGGCCTGCCCGCCGGACTTCTACCCCCCCAACCCTGCTGGATCATCCACCGCATCGGCGGGAAAACACGCTGGTGTAGAACACGTCTTGAGAAGTGTGATGTGCAGAAGTCGAGATTTACCCACCAGGGCTTTGTTACATCGCGGACGCTCAAGGAGCAGAAGGTGCTGGAGCCCGACACCAACAGCACACTGGAGGAATGCCCATGACATGCTGGGTGGATTCTCATGGACATGGGCTCTGCTGCGAAGCAGCACACAGAAGTTGGATAGTCATCTTTGATGCTTACAACAGGTGATGGTTGAGGGGGTGGAAGAGGAAGGACTGGGGTCAGCTGGAGAGGAAGAGATGTCGGGGCGGTGAGGGTGGGAGGGGCGGAATGAAGGTGTCAGGATGGGGGAGGTTGGGAGGGGGGGAATGAAGCTGTCAGGATGAGGTGAGGTTACATAGAAACAGAAACACAGAAACTAGGAGCAGGAGTAGGCCATTCAGCCCTTCAAGCTTGCTCCACCATTCAATATGATCATGGTTGACCCTTTATCTCAACGCCATATTTCCGTTTTCTCTCCACCCCTTGATGCCTCTAATATCCAAAAAATTATCAATTTATTTCTTGAATATACTCCATGGCCTCCACAGCCTTCTGTGGTAGAGAATTCCACAGGTTGATCACCCTCTGAGTGAAGAAATTTTTCCTCATCTCAGTCCTAAATGGCTTACCCCATATCCTGAGACTGTGGCCCATGGTTCTAGACTCCCCAACCAGGGGAAACATCCTGCATCCAGTCTGTCTAGCCCTGTTAGAATTTTATACATTTCAATCAGATCCCCTCTCATTCTTCTAAACTCTAGTGAATACAGGCCAGTCAAACCAAGCTCTCCTCATACGACAGTCCTGCCATCCCTGGTATCAGCCGAGTGAACCTTCACTGCATTCCCTTTATGGCAAGTATATCCTTTCTTAGGTAGGGAGACCAAAACTGCCCACAATAGTCCACGTGTGGTCCCACCAAGGCCTTGTATAACTGCAGTAAGACATCCCTACTTCTGAACTCAAATCCTCTTGCAATGAAGGCCAACCTACCATTTGCCTTCCTAATTGCTTGCTGCACCTGCCTATTTACTTTCATTGACTGGTGTACAAGGACACCCAGATCCCTTTGTACATCCACATTTCCCAATATATCACCATTTAAATAATACTCTGCCATTCTATATTTCACACCGAAGCGTATAACTTCACATTTATCCACGTTATACTACATCTGCCATGCGTTTGCCCACACACACAACTTGCCTAAATCACCCTAAAGCCTCCTTGCATCCTCCTCAAAACTCACAACCCTGTCCAGTTTTGTGTCATCAGCAAACTTGGAAATATTGCATTTGGTTCCCTCATCCAAGTCATTTATATATATCGTGAATAGCTGGGGCCCAAGCACTGATCCCTATGGTACACCACTAGTCACCGCTTGCCACCAGGAAAAAGACCCGGTTATTCCCACTCTCTGTTTCTGGTCTGTCAACCAATTCTAAATTCATGCCAGTACATTACCCCCACATTATCCCCAATCCCATGTGATTTAATTTTGCCCCCTAGCCTCTTATGTGAGACCTTATCAAAAGCCTTCTTGAAATCCCACATCCACTGTATCACCCTTATCTATTCTACTAGTTACATCCTCAAAAACTCCAGTAGATTAGTTAAGCCCGTTTCATAAACCCATGCTGACTTTGTCTAATCCTATTAGTGCTTTCCAAGTGTTCTGTTACCACATCTTTTATAATAGACTTCAGCACTTTCCCCACCACTGATATTAGGCTAACTGGTCTGTAATTCTCCGTTTTTTCCCTCCCTCCTTTTTTAAATAGTGGGGTTACGTTTGCCACCCTCCAATCTATAGGAACTTCTCCAGACTCTATAGAATTTTGGAAGATGACCACCAATGCATCCAATATTTCCAGGGTCACTTCCTTTAATACTCTGGGATGTAGATTATCAGGCCCTGGGGATTTTTCAGCCTTTAACCCCATTAATTTCTCTAGCTTTTACTAATACTGATTTTCTTCAATTCCTCCTTCTCACTTGGCCCTTGGTTCCCGAGTAGGGGGGGAATGAAGCTGTCCGGGGGGGGGGGGGGGGGGGGGGGGAATGGGGGAGGAGGGGTTAATGGGGGAGAAGACCGCAACTGGGGAGGTAGGTGTAAGGGGGGGGAGTGCGGAGAGGGGAGGGTGTCCCGAGGGAGGAAGGAGTGCGGAGAGGGGAGGGTTCCAGGGGGAGGAAGGGGTGCAGAGAGGGGAGGGTGTCCCGGGGGAGGAAGGGGTGCAGAGAGGGGAGGGTGTCCCGGGAGAGGAAGGGGTGCAGAGAGGGGAGGGTGTCCCGGGAGAGGAAGGGGTGCAGAGAGGGGAAGGTGTCCTGAGGGAGGAAGGGGTGCAGAGAGGGGAGGGTGTCCCGAGGGAGGAAGGAAGTGGTGTGGTGAGGGGAGGGTGTCCCGGGGGAGGAAGGGGTGCAGAGAGGGGAGGGTGTCCCGGGGGAGGAAGGGGTGCAGAGAGGGGAGGGTGTCCCGGGAGAGGAAGGAGTGCAGAGAGGGGAGGATGTCCCAGGGGAGGAAGGGGTGCAGAGAGGGGAAGGTGTCCTGAGGGAGGAAGGGGTGCAGAGAGGGGAGGGTGTCCCGAGGGAGGAAGGAAGTGGTGTGAGGGGAGGGTGTCCCGGGGGAGGAAGGGGTGTGGAGAGGGGAGGGTGTCCCGGGGGAGGAAGAGGTGCAGAGAGGGGAGGGTGTCCCGAGGGAGGAAGGGGTGCAGAGAGGGGAGGGTGTCCCAGGGGGAGGGAGGGGTGCGGAGACGGGAGGGTGTCCCAGGGGAGGAAGGGGTGTGGAGAGAGGAGGAAGTAAGGGTTGAGCTAGAAGTAAGGGTGGAGGAAGGAGTCAGGAAGTGGGTAGGAGTAAGGCTGGAGGAAGAAGTAAGGCTGGAGGAAGAAGTGAGGCTGGAGGAAGAGGTAAGGCTGGAGGAGGAATCAGGGGGGATGGACGAAGGGCGGCTGAAGAGGTAAGGGTGGAGGAAGGAGTAAGGAAGGGAGAGAGACTAAGCGGCAATGAGTCCACGGGGATGGGAGGTCTTAGGGTGGTGGATGGTGTTCTGGGAGGAGAAGGGGTGTGGACATGGGAAGGGGTGCAGAGATGGGGGGGATGTGCAGGTGAACTTGCAAGGGAGGGGTCGGATAGGTCCATGCTGCCTCCTGGGGAGCAGATTGAGGTGGGTGTGGTATGGAGGGAGGATAAGAATGACTGAGGGAAGAGTGAGGTGTAAGGTGGGAGGGTGAGGGTTCGATGGTAGCAATAGGAAGGACGGTGAGGGTAGTTGCTGGGGACTCAGAGGCAGACACAGGCCCTGGGGGTGGGAAAGAGGAGGTCAGGGAGGTGAATATGGATGGGGGTGGGATTTTCAGGAAGAAAGGGAACGTGTATGTTCACCTGAACATCCCGGAAAGAAAAGGGTTGTGGCTGGTAGGTAACAGAGGAGAGGTGGAAGGTGATGCCGGTTGGGGGTTCAACAGTGATGGGGTGGGGAAATGGGTGACTGGGAGATGGTAAAGCACGAGGGAGAGAAAGTAAAACTGAAGTAGCACTTTGCTGTCCAAATCGAAAGTGAAATAACAGTTGTGGTGGACAAGATCAGGTGCTTCATGGGAGTGTGACCATTGGATGGACAGAGATGCAGGTCAGCTCAGATGGACAACTGAAAGAGAACCTCAGCAGGCAGCATTCAAAATGCTCAGGACATTGAGATGAGTGTGAAAGGTGAAGGATCCGCGTGCGTGTGAGAGTGCATGCACGAGGCTCTGAAGGCCTTGACACACACACACTTTTCCCTCCAGAATCACTCGTGGGTCGGCTGCTCCCTCTGCAGTGACGGGTCTTCTGGGCTGCTTATTTCCACCTCTTCAGCGGAGGAGGTGTCTTCTTGGCTACAGATGAGGGCATGGATGGAGCTGAGGGACTGGCTGGCTGAGGGCGTTGGTCCCTTGGCAGAGCTCCCTGTGAACCAAAGTAGAGATAATTAATGTATGGCAGCAGAGTCAGAAGCAGGAGAGTGAGAACTCACAATTGTATTGAGAGAGGGATGATGTGGTGCAGGATCCTCAGGTGGATATTCGCCGGCAACCTCACCATCGCCACAGGCACGGTCCAGTCAGCACAATGGCACGATCCTCAAAGGCCTAATGTGGGCCATTCCATCCCCAGTCTGGGAACTCTCTCTGCTGATGTGAGCCAGCTTCTCCTGCATGAAAACAGGTGGCGAGAGTGTGAGCAGGGCACTTGGCACTGCATGGAATGTTTGTGTGGTGAGCGGTGCCATGGACAGGAATGAAGATGTGAGTTCGAGAGGATATGAGCCTGATGGAGATGTGAGGATGTGTGTGAGTTTGTGGTGTTGTCGCTTGAGGTGTGAGTTCCCTGTGGATGTGTGATGGGTTTGTGGGTGTGAGTTGAAAGTCATGTGAGGAGTGAGTTATCTGGCGGAACGGATGAGACCATTCATCCTGTTGAGGCTCTGGGTGGCTGTCCTCTTTTGCAGGGCATTGGCGTGGACCACCACTGCCGCCGCCTCCCAAGCCTAGTTGGTAACATCACTGCCCATCAGAGAGCAGGAATAGAGGACATCGTGGTGGGCCTCCACGGCATCCAAAAGGCGTTTCAGTGACGCATCATTAAACCTGAGGGTTGCAGTCTTTTTGCCTTTTGTGGACATCTTCCCCGCAGCAGTCGTGGGCTGGAAGCACTGAGATGTGTGCGTGCGGCTGGACTTTAAATATGGCGCCCGGCGTGATGAAACAATGAGGTGATGGTGGGCGGGCAAATGAGAGCCATGGAAATGGCATGTTTCCTGAGAATGCTTAAATAATGTGGTGGATTTGGGACAATACGGTGTGAAAACCCACCATCGTAGCCAACGAGTAAAACATCTTTTTACCCGCCCGTTGTCGCACTTAGTGCAAACCTAGGACAATTCCATATCTTCTCCTAGCATTGTTTAACCCTGCAATGGATCTGCCTAAAGTCTTAATAGTATTTGATGTGAAAGTAAGATAGAATACATAGTAATGCAACTATGAATTTTATTTTTGGTCCATGGTCTATGAAGGCAATCGCACTACAGTATTTTAGTTTATTTATCGGATTATAACCCTCTATAGTGGACTGTCAACAGGCATCAGCAAGACTCTATATATCTCTAATGAGTCAGGATACAGTCAAGTAATCAGCCTATGAAACTGTTAGGACCCAGGCCACATCAAGGCCTGTGCAGAGCTGTATATAGTTGTTGCTAGTAATAAATTTCAGATACTTGTGTTCGACCAGAACCCTTGTCAGTCTCAATATCTCACTTAATAGAGAAAGCATAGAGACAGATCCTTTGAGGTCCACATCAAGATCCTCAACATATATGGTGGCAGCAGACTGCCACGTCATGGCTGGCAGCGGTAGTTGCTTCTAAAAGATACCATATCACTGGAAGTAATTCCTGAAGATACCAGAATACAAGGCAGAAGGCTACTTAAGCAGCAAAATAAACTGCAGCGATACCACTTACCCAGCTCCAATCAAGACTCCTTGAAGGAAGGACAGTCTTCAAGTACAGCATTTTAATGGAAGTCACTCACAGGGAACCTCAGTTCAAGTGCTTCAGTTAAAAAAAAGTCTAGTTCTTCCACTGCATGGACTTGGAACCCGAAATTAGGCATAGAGACTAGCTCCGAAAGTCATCCGAGTTCAGAGGCGAGTGAAGACCTCACTCCAAACTCAGTGATTTGGGCAGAAGGCTTTGTTTTATCTGAATGTCAAGATCAGCTATTTATAAGCCACTCACCCTAACAGGCTAAAGCATCAAATTTGTTTTAAAAATGGTACCCCGATGCTGAGAGGGCCGGGAGCGGCAAGTTCCAACAGCTCTCGGCAGAACTCAGCAAGACTGTTGGTTGGTTCCGCCATTTTGTATTTTTCAGTTTAGGCGCCAAAACCAGCTCCCCAGCCCTGTCAATCAAGATGTGGTGGCAACCCAGCAGAATAAAGCTGCGCACTTCAACTACGGCAACAGAAACAGCAGGCAAAGCAAAAGTTTCTGCAATGTAAAGATCTGCAACTTAAAATTCTTTATCCTTACACTAAGCCAGATTAGAAGAAATCAAGAATCTAAAGTCATACGTTTAAAACATACAGCACAGCAAAAAAAGAGGCAAGTTCCCCTTAGCAGCATCACTGTTATAAGCCGACAGTAATATATCGTTGCAGCATTTGTTCTCCAAAGCACAGGGACAACAGAAAGGCAACAGGTGCAGATTCACATTCAAAGAGGTACAGCATACAGAAACTACATTTGTGTAGCCTGCAGTGCAGCTGATAACCAAGAACATCACAATGGTAAATAAAGATGGGTCTATGGGCTAGCGAGCAGGAGATCTTCTTGCAGAATTTCAACTCTTTAGACAGAAGCTACACTTGCATTTTGTAGACCAGCGGGTACAGGAACAAGAGAAAATGGCCGCCAAATTATTAATTGCTCTTGGCAATGAGGGACTAATGCATGTAAACTCATCAGGTCTATCTGATGAAGACCAAAGGGACCCCAATAAAATCTTCAAATTCATCGAAGATCAATTAAAGGTCCATGTTAACTTTAGAATTCTCAGGCTAGAGTTTATGTCGTACAGACAACAGCCAAGTGAAAACATTGATCAGTTTGTAAGCAGGTGCCTGTGCAAAGGAGCCGAATACGACTTCAATGCCGATGACCTTTCAGAGAGATTGATGGAGCTTGTCATCGCTTCAACGCCCATCAAGTCTTTTAGGAAAGCGGTGCTAGACAAAGCCAAAGGTTACACAATAGATGTGCTACTGGACCAAGGTAAAAAATTAGTGGCTGGTGAACAGCACCTTCAAGCCCTCGATAACAAATCTACCATTACCGCAGTAACCAAAACATCAGAGACACTCAAAACCTGAATGTAGTGTGCTCTTACATTCTTACCCAGACAATGTCCAGCATATTTCGACATGTGTAAACTGTGTTCTACCAAAGGACATTGGGCAAAAATGTGTCGCAAACGCAACAAACCAGACAAGCCCGGAATACAAAATTCACAACAAAAAAGGACACTACATGAAATCCCCTCTGTTCCATGGTCGAAAATAGCCACTGATTTATTACATCAGTGAAGATTACATCTTGGTGACTAACTAACTATTTTACCACATTCCGTTTCGTTCACCAGCTGAAGGACACAACCCGCTTTAAGGTTGCTAACACACACTGCTATTTTCCGCATGTTCGCTGTGCCGGAAACCATCATCTCAGATAACAGTCCCCAATATACAGGGCAACCTTCCAGGATATGTGCAAAAAGTGGGATGTAAAACACATCACATCTTCCTCGCACTACCCTCCGTCCAACGGGTTAGCCGAACGGATCGCCAAGACAGTCAAAGCAAGATAAAGTGCAAGGTAACTAAGCAAGATAGCAGAATTGCTCGATCTTTGTGCCAAGCCAGAGGGAAACGGTGTACCCCCACCTGCCAATTGAATGTTTGGGAGGCAAGTCCGTACCACTATCCTGTCCCATCTACTGCCAGTCCAGACAAAAGCTCATGACATTTTATTATAATGGAGCGAGAGAATCTTCCGCAGCACAACCGGGGAGAAAAACTGCTACCACAGTTAAACGTAGGTCAAAGCGTGCACATACCGGATCACCACACAAAGACGTGGGTACAAGGGAAGGTACTGCAAAAGTGCACACAGCCACAGTCCTACGAGGTTAAGATGTAAAACAGACAGATCCTGTGAAGGAACCATCGGCATATCTGCATCATGCATGCTGAAACACAGAAAAAATCAGAATGATGGCGACTCAAACACAAAGTGTCATTTCAGTCTCAGAGGGCAACACAAGTACCAACACTATAGGACAAGATGATCCTGCAATGAACAATTCCCAACAAGAAACACAAGCCGAGAATGCACAAACACAGAACACTCCACAGCATCCTGAAGAACAGGATACGATCATGTCGTTTGCCCACCAAAGCGTTATCTTCATGTATAAAGACTCTACATCGTGACTCAATCTTGTTATGCATGATATTCACTGTTATGTTTGTTCTCACAAAGTTTTCCTTTTATCAAAGGGGAAAAGGGGATGTTGTTATATTGTATGTATGCCATTGCAGATGATGACATGTACCTTTAAGAAGCTGCAGAGTGACATCGCTGCGTGTGAGGCTGGAGTATAAATGTACAGTCTCCATGTCAGATGCTCACTGCTGCCTGTGACCCTGGCCTGAATTTTACCTTTGGCGGGCGCGCCTGATCGGCGGTCCAGGGAGCAGTCGGGAAACAGGACCCCAACCACGATTGGCCCCCAACCACAATTTCACACTGGCTGGCTGTTAATTGGCCATCCAGCGTGAAACGCACACTGAAAAGCTCAGCGCTGCCAGGGTGGGGGCAGGAAGAGGGCGAGCGATGACGTTTCCGCGGGCGCAGGTGAGCGCTGTGCGAAAGCTATGGACCTGAAAAAGCTAAAATAAAGGCTTTAAAAGCTGAAAAAAAATCTCCATGCATCATAACCAATCACCTAAAAATATAGCTGATAAAATTGCTGTCCACAGATATTTATTTTGATTTTATTTCTTGGTGGAAATCTCATCCAGGCCTTGGATGAGGTATGATGAAAAATGCAAAGGCCGCCTGGCCGATTCTCCTGTCCGCCAACCGTCGGGTTGGTGGGCAACATAAAATCGGAATCAATTGCACCGTTAATGGGCTTAATTGCCCTCTTAATTGTCGGCAGGCATGCTTCCAGTTTTTGCGCACGCCTGCCGAGCGAAATATCACGCGAATGCACGATGACATCAGGATGCTCGCCCGACGTCGTCTCGTGCAATTTTATGCCTAATCAGGTCAGGCACGCACCCACCCACAGGATGCAAAATTCTGCCCTCTGTATCAGCAAAACTCTATATACATCTTACAAGTCAGGCATATAGTAGTCAAATAATCAGCCTACGTAACTGTTCGGACCCAGGCCAGATCAAGGCCTGTGCAGAGCTGTATATAGTTGCTGCTAGTAATAAACTTCAGATACTTGTGTTCAACCAGAACCCTCGTGAGTCTCAATATCTTACTTAGTATAGATAGCAAGACAGACCCTTTGAGGTTTACATAGAGATCATCAACATATACAGTGGCAGCAGACTGCGACATACCACGTCAGTGACTGAATTTTGTTTGATTAACTTTGATGTTTTCTGACTGTCTGCACCCTTTATCTATGTGCTCCCCTTCCTGAGGAAGTAGAAGTGGTAGTTGTTAGCTAGGACAATCCACTTAACCTCCAGCGTGCTCACTGTCTGCAGATGTGACTATTTTATGTAACAGTATCAATGTTATAATGGCCCTTTAAGTGAGCATGGGCATTCGCTGCATCGAAATGTCTAAACTGAAGCTACCTGCATATGGTCTATATTGACACAGAACAATCACTGTCTGCAATGTCCCTCAGCTATTCCTTTGTATTACTGTCCTACCTAGAGACTAGATCACCTGGTCAACAACTACTTTGTTTGATTAAAGCACGTTATGCCCAATTTGCTCTTGACATTTCTCCTTGATCCTTATCGGAATATAATCACCAAACATTTCTGTGCCAGTGCCCTGCTCCCAAACTGACTCCAGGCTATATTTCAGACAAATAGTCATTTATCACCTGAAGAATGGTGTATAAACACCAAAATGACTTTCCAACACTTTCAAGAGTTTGCAATACCCACTGATGTAAAACAGAAGCATTTAATGTTGCTAACTGAGCCATCTGACTGGATCTATTGTCAGAAGTAGGCCTAGCATAGTCTCATACTGGACATATAGCACCCTCCTGAGCTATGCTCTCTTCATCTCTTTCATTAGCAGTGCCATTTAATGCACTCAGCGATCTCTTGCTGCAAATCATAAAGGATGTTAATCTTGTCATCGTTTAGGAACTCCTGGGATCCACGAGATTCCCCCTTGACCATATAAGTTTAGATTGTTCAATTACAATTGATGTTATCTTAGATCCCACATGGATTGTCCTGGAACCCCTTCCCTAACAGCACTGTGGCTGTACCTACACCAGATGGACTGCAATGGTTCAAGACAGCAGCTCACCACCACCTTCTTGAGAGCAACTAGGGATGAGAAATAATGCTGGCTTAGTAATGCTTAGGTCTATGAACAAATGAATAAAAAAAAAGGAACAAAACTGAAATTCAGAGAGGATGAAAGGTCATTCAGTCCATCAAGCTTATCCTTTTAATATTTTAACTCATGGGGTAAATTTGACTTTGTACAGTGTGAAATGGCCAATATCAAATCAGCTGTCCATTATACATGTCCCCTGAGTTTCATTTCCATTGACTTCAAATGTTGAAATACTTGGTCTGTACAATGGTATGATAATGTATCTGTGTTTCTGTTGTGTGTATCCCTGTATGTCAGTGAGGAGACAAAATATAACAAGCAAGGGTCAGTACCAGCTCTGAGACTGTACAGGCCTGAATCTCTACCTTCCCCACAAGGGTGCAGCATGAATTTCTAATTGCTACAAATGGTGAGTTTAACCCTCTGTATCAAAAGGCCAAGTTATTCTTCTCAGGTGCTCCAGGCGTAAGACCCTGGCCTAAACATCCCTTCTATCAATGCACAGGGTGCCAGTATTTTGCCAGTAGCCTGGACACTCAGGACAGAGGTGATGGAAGCAGTGAGAGATCACCCTGTCAGTGCTGCCTTCTTTTTACACAGCAGGTTTTTAATCAGGTGAATGTTACCTCCATCTACACCACTTGTACCCAAAGTGGGGTTTCCCAGACAAAGGGCAGAACTTTTCGCTCGTCGGGCAGGCTCGGCCGGGGCAGTCGGACCGCCGCCCGCGATCAGGCTGTGACCACAATTTCACACTGGCAGGCCAATTAAAGCCCGCCCATTGTGAACACCGGCTGCAGAATGTTCGAGAAGGGGCGGGGACCTGTCAGCGGCCGGGTCCAATGGCAACCCAGCGGCCGGTTCAAGAACAGCGCAGGCTGCCCCAGAGAGGCTGCCCACGTCGCAGTTGCTGCAATGACATTGCTGCAAACGAAGATGTAGATGCCAGGCAGGACGTGAGGTCGGCTGGGCACTCGGGGCCCCCCCCCCCGTTTTTCGGATGAGTGCCTCGCCACCCTCCTGGACGAAGCGGCAGCCAGAAAGGACACCCTTATCCCCAGAGATGAGAGAAGGAGGCCACCGCACCTCAGCAAGAGGGTATGGGAAGAGGTGGCAGCCCAGGTGAGCAGCCACGACATGGTGGGGCACACCTGGGTGTAGTGCCGGAAGAGGTTTAATGACCTGCTGTGCTCAGGGAGTACCGTGCTGGCACGGGTCAGTGTGTTGAATTGTTTTGGGCTGGCCACACCCCCTGTGGAGCTCAGGGGTGCTAGAGTCTGAATGCCAACTGTCAATGACGATGGAGCTGGCCAAGGTGCTGAGCCTTGGCTGCTTGGGCTGAGTGCTTTGCGTCTCGAGGACCACAACTCGGATGTTCCCTGCAAGGTACGCCTCAGCTGGGGTTGGCCAGGCTGCAATGGCGCTGCAAGTAGAGAGTGGACTTATCGATGCTCCTCTGAGCTTGCAGGAGAAGACATCCCATAACAATATGAGAGGTTGCGGACTGGCAGAGGACCCTCACACTACCTCATCCTCTCCAGATACGAGCAGGAAGTCTTGGAGCTCAAGAGGTGACATGCACCTCGGTCAACCAGCTACGGAGAGGCTGGGGTGTCAGACGAAGGTAAGAGTGCAATGCACAGAGGTGATATTTTTGGATGGTACAAACATTCTTGTGCAGTCTCATCATTGATGGGAGCCTGCAGACTGAATCCCTCATTGATCATTGAAAGACAATGGCACCATGATGTAAATCTCCATTGCCTCATCAGGATGCCTGGCATGTACAGTGACAGTGTCATGACTTTAACTAATGACATGTCCCTCTTCTCCCTTAAACCTGCCACCAAGCAGCCAATCTCAGGAACTCCAGGAGCTGCCCCTGGCAACAGAGGACCACCATGCTCCAGAAACACCTGTGTCATACCCATTCTCTGAACCAGGCACCAGCGCAGATACCAGCACCTCAGTGGGCATTAGTTCGGCGGCTAGTGTCTCGGTGCACATTGATGAGGGCAATTCACACTTGCTTGAGGTGCAGCTAGAGGCAGAGAGTGCCCAGGGCACCGGCAGTCAGAGGGCTGCTGGAGACTAGGACAATGGTCAGTCGAAGGCTGATGATGAGCCTCTTGAGTCGTCCATTAGGCGGCAGATACTGGATGTCCAGCAGGATGTGCGGGAGGATCTGCACCATTGTCTCTGTTGTGGAGTCCTTGTGGAGCACCAGCACTGCAGTGACCCTCATGGCCGAGCACAATGCCTCCTCCATAGATAGAGTGGCAACTCTCATGGAGAGGCTCCTCCAGGGGCAGAATCAGGGTTTCCTGGGGTTGCGCTCGGACCTGCAAGCCCTCAGACAGGCACCAACCTCAGGTGGTCAGTGTCAGTATGTGAGATGGATGAGGCACCCAGTATCCCAGCTAAGTGCCCATCCATCAATGGTGAGCAGGGAGGTCCACAGC
Source organism: Cetorhinus maximus (assembly GCF_964194155.1). NCBI lineage: Eukaryota > Metazoa > Chordata > Chondrichthyes > Lamniformes > Cetorhinidae > Cetorhinus > Cetorhinus maximus. The sequence continues at coordinate 92,376,790 of NC_135882.1, forward strand.
CACCTCAGGTTGGCACACGAGCTGCCTGTCGTCTCTGCGGGCTCCTCTCAGGGCGTTCTGGATGACGGCAGCTGCTCCTCCGCTCCTCTGCCAGTGACCATGGCATTTGATGAGGCTGTGGCAACTGCGGAGATGCCAGCCATGGCACTGACTGCTCCCTCCCAGGCGGGGCCATCACAGGCTCCACTGCCTGAGCACAATCGCCAAGGTCATCAAGGCCAACAAGACAGCAGAGTGAGCAGGCTGTCTCCAATGCCGGTGCCAGCGAGGGGGTAGTGCCTAGACGCAGCAGCCGTAAACGTACGTTTAAAGCATCTTAAGCACAAGAGGGACTGGTCACGGGTGATCTTTTGTTCCCCCATTTATTTTTCCTTTTTTTAAAGGTGTGACCTCCAACACCAGATATTGTTCTGTTCAGAACCTGTGAGTGCCAACATTTTATTACATTTGCTTTTGTGGTATTGGCCTGAGTATGCTTCATTTGTTTTGTAGGCGCAGGGTACACCAGTGTGAATGCTGGACGTGGGTAGCTCGAAACTCTATTGCACAGGTACTGAATGTATCTTGAGACAAAAGAAAGGGTCATTCCTGAAATCCAGAATGGTGGCGGCAGCCCTGGCATAAGGTGGTAGTGCTTATTTGGCAGCCTAGCTGAAGGAGCGTTGGATCAAGGCATCCCTGGTATCCCTGCCTCCCTGGAGGTTACTGAGATCTGCCTCCATGCCCTCAGCATTCTCCTCACCATGCTCCTCTTCTGACTCACTACTGGATTCATCATCTGTGGCCTGTGGAGCTGCATCAACATCCTCTTCCTCCAGTGGGCTCCCCCTTGCCAGTGCCAGGATGTGGAGAGCGCAACATGCAACCACTATCAGTGACACCCGCTCTGGAGGGTATTGCAGTGCGTCCACTGAACGGTCCAGGCATCGGAAGCGCATCTTGAGAAGACCTATGGTTCTCTCTATCACTGCCTTTACCACGGCTCCTGTTGTACTGTTGATTGGCTGTCTCTTCTTGGGTGGTGGAGAGGTGCCATGAGCCACCATTTCAAGGGAAAGCCCTTGTCACCCAGCAGCCATCCATCCAATCAGGCTAGAGCACTGAAGAGCCTCAGCACCTGGGAGTGTCTGAGGATGTATGCATCATAGAAGCTGCCTGGGTACCTTGTACGCATTTGTAGAATCAGCATCCTGTGATCACACACTATCTGAATGTTCATGGAGTGGAAGCCCTTCCTGTTGACGAAGGCACCGGACTTACCTGCTGGCGTCTTGATGGCCACATGTGTGCAATCGATTGCACCCTGGACACGGGGGAAGCCAGCAATGGCCGCAAAGCCTCTGGCTCGCTCAGCCTGGCTGGCCTTGCTCATGCGGAAATTAATGAAAGTCAATGCATGCCTGAATAGAGTTTCTGTCACCCCACTTGACACAACTGTGGACAGCTGATTGGGACACACCACACTAAGCCCTGGAAAGAGCCAGAGGCACGGAGGTTGAAACCACTATGACCTTCAGAGTCACTGGCATGGGGTGTCCGCCCTCACAATTGGAGCTGATCTCAGTCCCAATGATCTGACAAATGGAGATCATTGTCTCCCTTGAGAGGCGGAGCCTCCTTCGGCATTGCCCCTTGGATATATTGAGGTAGCTGCATCGCCGCCTGTAAACCCTGGCAGCAGGATAGTGGCATCTTCTGCGAGCCCTTCTGCCTTGGACTACCTGTTGGCCCTGCACCCCATGTATCTGCACCTCTCCTCCCATAGGTCCCTCCCCTGGAAGCTGCATTGGGACACGTGGCCTCCTCTCCCTTCTGCCTCTCGCTTCCTCCTCAGAGGAGGTGCCTGCAGCGGAGAGCACAATCCCCATTACCAGGGTAAGGGAAGGCTGTCTGATACCTGGAAGGGTCCACATGGTCCGAATTGTCTGGGGGCCTTGGTGACACCAATAAGTCCTGGAATGACGCATGGAAATGCTAAGAATGAAGCCCCGAACAGAGATGAAGCTGCCAAGAACCGAGAAGCAACCAGCAGCAAACTATCTCCAAAACTCTTCACTACTCACGCTGGAAATGCTGCTGACCTTTTTATCCCACCCGTGGATGAGGTTTTGCAAATTGTGGGCTGCCCGCCAGCCCATTTTCCCCGTGCAACAAGCGAAAAATCGGATGAGCAACATTAAATCGCCGTTAACTGGGTTACCAAGTACCTTAACTGGCCTCTTAATTAATGGTGGGCGTTGCTGCAACTCCTGCACGTGCCCACTGACTGAAATATAGCACGAGTGCGCAATAACATCGGGACGCTTGCCCGACATCATTGCGCATCATTTTACGCTCGAGTGAGTTGGGCACGCACCCGCACGCCGAGTGAAAAATTCTGCCTGTAGATTTTTTGGAGTTGAAGTCTGATATTTCTAAGTCTCATCTCACTTCCTAACCTCGTCTGTCAGATTGTACCTCTTTCATACATGCACCCTGCCCCAAAACCTGAGGATTTGTTTTTCTTTATTCTTTCAATGGAATTTGGGTGTCATTGGCAAGGCCAGCATTTGTTGCCCATCCCTAATTGACTTTGAACTGAGTGACTTGCTTGGACATTTCAAAGAACATACGAATTAGGGAGCAGGAGTAGGCGACTTGGCCCCTCCAGCCTCCTCCACCATTCAATAAGATCGTGGCTGAGCTGATTGTAACTTCAACCCCACATTCCTGCCGACCCCCGATAACCTTTCACCCCCTTGTTAATTGTTATGACCACAGCTGATGTTAATTGCTGCCAAACCAAATCCCAGAGGGAAACTTGGCTCACAGGCCATAGCCTTTTTTTTTGTATTCTGAAACCGAGAAGAACATGTCCCGATCTCAGCAGTAAGAGGTCCAGTACCACTTTTTGGATTTTAAACATTAAAAGTTAAAGTTTTATTAACAAAAAAAAAACTTAAGCACACAAGATTACAGTTACACAATTAAGGTTAGTCTTACAAAACATTCCCCAAAATCTCTCCACTTGGTCAATCTCACAAGTAAACATCTTCCAGGCAACACTTCCATATAGATGTTAACTATGAAATCCAGTAATATTACCCAAGGCAAATTGCTATAGCTTCAATAAAGGTGTACCACATAACCTTTACCCTCTTCCGCTCTGCTGTGGAGTCCACTTCAAGAATAAACCTGCTTACTGCACCCCAAACTCTTCTGGCCTGACTGGATAGGTGATTCAAACTACATCGTCTCTCAGCCCAGTGCTCCAGCTATCTCAACAGCTCCAGCTATTTCCAGCCATCTCTAGTTTAACAGCTATACACAGTGGCCTGAATTTACAGGCCAGCAGGCGGGCGCGATTGGCGGGCCCAGGAGCAGCTAGGAAACGGACCACTGACCATGATCGGCCCCCGACCGCAAATTCACACTGACTGACCAATTAACAGCCAGCCAGCATGAAATGCACGCTGAGAAACTCAGCACTGCCGGGGTGGGGGTGAGAAGAGGGTGGGCACAGATGTCAGCATGGGAGACCGCTAGCAGAAAACTCCCTGAAGGCAGAGAGCTGCCTTGGGAAGCTGAAGACCTCAAAAGCATTAAATAAAGTTTTTAAAATTAGGGAAAAAATGTGCAAGCATCACAATCAGTCACGGGAACGTATAGATTATAAAAATGCCGTGCCCATCGATTTTTCTTTTTCTTTCATTTAATAACGGAAACCTCATTCTGCCCTTGGATGAGGTTTCATGAAAAATGCAAAGTCCGCCTGGCCAATTCACCCATCCGCCAACTGTAAGGTTGGACAGACCACGAAAAATCGGAGACAATTGCACCTCTTAATTGTCGCGGGTATGCTTCCAACTTTTGCGCACATGCGCCGACTGAAATATCGCGCAACTTCACGTCTGACTGGGTCGGGCACATCCACCCACCAAGCTAGAAATTCTGCCCAGTAACTGTAATATATCTTTTCCCCCTTTCGTGTCAATCCCATTGGTCTAATACCCCTTTGAAACTCTTCCAAATATAAGGTCTTTCATGTTTCCATCTTTTCTTTGCTTTTCAGTCAATAAAATATGATATCCCCACTAATGTTTACCTACTACTGCAACATGCAAATATGTTTCTTGATACCTCTGACTCCCCTTTGCTATTCAAACAAACTCTCAATTTATCTAAAAATGCAAATGTCAGTTCTAACCTATTTACTTGTGCCTCAAACTTAACACCTCTATCTTTTCCATGTTTCCAAACCCCCCCTCGACAACCTGACTCCAATCAAACTCTTGCCCAGCTTAATTAATTAAATCACACGCACGCACGCGCACACACCCAGCTTTCTTTACCGAAAAGCACAATATTCCCCAAGATATTTTTTAAAAATACATTCTCACATTATCAAGAATCTATCTAGCTCTGCCTTAAAAATATTCAAACACTCTGCTTCTATGCCTTTTGAGGAAGAGAGTTCCAAAGACTCACAACCCTCTGAGAGAAAAACATTCTCCTCGGTCTGAATTTTCCCTGCGTCGGGCAGGCTCAGCGGGAATGGGCAGGGGCGGTTGGGGAGCCGGCCACTGCCCATGATCGGCTCCGCACCGCAATTTCACGCGGGCAGGCCAATTAAGGCCCGCCCTGTGTGGATCGCAAGTGGTAGTAGAGCGCTACCTGTATGGGAAGGGGGAGGAGGGAGAGCGGGCCTGGCGCGCAGTCCATACATGCGCGCGAAAGAAGTGCTTTTTGAGAAAAATTAATAAATACAATAAAAAATTCAATGAAACATGTCCCCTCTCGTGTGACTGTATCACATGAGATGGGACATGTTTTCAATTTCAAAAAAAAGCTTTTATTTAATTTCTTATCCCGCTCGTGGATGAGGTTTCCTGAAAACTGTGAAGGCCGCTTGGCCTTTTCGCCTGCCCGCCAAATGTTAGGTTGGACGAGCAGCGTAAATTTCAAGTTAATTAGGTCCTTAATGGCCTTAATAGGCCTTTCAATTATCGGCGGATGCGCATTCGACCACAGCGCGTGCCCACCGAATGAAATATCGCGTGAGTGCGCAATAATGTCGGGACACACGCCTGACATCATCACGCGTCAGGCGTGCGCCCGCACTCTGAGGGTAAAATTCAGGCCCTCATCTCGGTCTTAAATGAACAACCCCTTATTTTTAAACCATGACCCCTAGTTTTAGATTCTCCCACAAGGGCAAACATCCTCCTCACATCCACCCTGTCAAGACTCTGCAGGAGCTTAAAAGTTTCAATCAAGTTGCTCTTACTCTTCTAAATTTCTGTGGATACAAGCCTAACCTGTCCAACCTTTCCTCATAAGACAACCCACCCATTGCTAGGTATTAGTCTAGTAAACCTTCCCTGAACCCCTTCCAACACATTTACATCTTTCCTTAAATAAGGAGACCAATACTGTACACAATACTCCAGATGTGGTCTCACCAGTGCCCTGTACAACTGAAGCATTACCTCCCTACTTTTGTAATCAATTTCCCTCACAATAAGTAATAACATTCTATTAGCTTTCCTAATTACCTGCTGTACCTTCATAGTAGCTATTTGTGATTCATGCACTAGGACACCCAGATCCCTCTGAATCTCAGAGCTCTGCAATATCTCACCATTTAAATAAGCTTCTTTTTTATTCTTCCTGCCAAAATGAACAATTTCACATTTGTCCACATCATACTCCTTTTGTTGGATCTTTGCCCACTCAGTTAACTTATCTATGTCACTTTGTAGCCTCCTTATATCCTCTTCACAATTTACTTTCCTATCTTTGTGACATCAGCAATTTAGCAATCCTTCACCCAAGTCATTTATATAATTTGTAAAAAGTTGAGGCCCCAGCACTGATCCCTGTGGCACACCACTCGTCCATTGCTGCCAACCAGAAAAAGACTCATTTATGCCTCCTCTCTGTTTCCTGTTAGCTAGCCAATCTTCTATCCATACCACTATGTTACCAGTGGGCAGTTAAGAGTCAACCACATTGCTGTGGATCTCTTTTTTTTAATTCATTCTTGGGATGTGGGTGTCGCTGAGTAGGCCAGCATTTATTGCCCTTGAGAAGGTAGTGGTGAGCTGCCTTCTTGAATGCTGCAGTGCATGTGGTGTAGGTACACCCACAATGCAGTTAAGGAGGGAGTTCCAGGATTTTGACCCAATGACAGCGATATATTTCTAAGTCAGTCTGATGGGTGGTTTGGAGGGGAACTTCCAGGTGGTGGTGTTCCCATCTATCTGCTGCCCTTGTCCTTCTAGATGGTAGCGGTCGTGGATTTGGAAGGTGCTGTCCAGGGAGGCTTGGTGAATTCCTGCAGTGCACCTTGTAGATGGTACACACTGCTGCTACTGTGCGTCAGTGGTGGAGGGAATGAATGTTTGTGGAAGTGGTGCCAAACAAGCGGGCTGCTTTGTCCTGGATGGTGTCTAGCTTCTTGAGTGTTGTTGGAGCTGCACTCATCCAGGCAAGTGGGGAGTATTCCATCACACTCCTGACTTGTAACTTGTAGATGGCGGACAGGCTTTGGGGAGTCAAGAGGTGAGTTACTCACCGCAGGAGTGACATGTAGGCCAGACCAGGTAAGGATGGCAGCTTTCCTTCCCTAAAAGGCATTGGTGAACTGGATGGGTTTTTACAACAATCGATGATCATTCTTTTAGCATATTGTATTCCAGATTTCTTTTTTAATTAATTGATTTTAAATTCTACCAGCTACTGCCATGGTGGGATTTGAAACCATGACACCCAGAGCATTAGGTGGGCTGCTGGATTGCTCGTCCAGTGACTTTAGCACTTTGCCACCCCAATACCCACTCTATCATTATAGATGTGTGATGCAGTGCTGCAGAATCCGATGAACTAATGATACTAATGAACTTTTAATTATGATATTCTGCACAACATGCAGCACCAGGGAAATATATTATATAAATCTGTGAGCAGTACTGACAGGAAATTAACTTGTTTAATTTACAAATTTTTTAAACCTTAGGGGGAGAAATTTCTCCCCATCGGGCGGGCTGGGCGGGAGCAGGCTGCCCACGGTCAGCTGCGCGCCGCCATTTTACATGGCCAATTAAGGTCCCACCCAGTGTGACGCGCACCTGGAAGCCCTTAGCGCTACCTGTGCGGGTGGGCAGAGGAGGGAGAGTCAGGGCCTGCGTTCTTTTGTGCATGCGCATGAAAGAGCGCAAAAATCTCCCTGAGGCACAGAGCTGCCTCAGGGAGATTAATTTAATTGTGAAAAATTGAAAAAAAATATTTTTTTTAATTATTGAAACATGTCCCCTCATGTGACATTGTTACATGAGATGGGACATGTTTATCAATTTACATGAAACATTTTATTAAATTAATAAAGCCTTCATGAAACCTCATCCCGCCCGTGGATGAAGTTCCATGAAAAATGCGAAGGCCGCCTGGGCTCTTCACCTGCCCACCAACCTTAAGGTTGGATGGGCAGCCTTGACAAGTACTTTAATTGGTTTGTTAATGGACTTAACAGGCCTTTGACAGTTCGGCGGGAATGCAGCCGACTCAGGTGCGCGCCCGCCGAACTGAAAATTGGAATGACACACGCCAACCAGAAGATTCAGGCCTAGCTGCTCATGTTTTATTGCAAGCAGTAATTTCCATGCCCAAGAGTAACTAAATATATAATTCTATTGTTGCACTTGTAATACTTCTGCAGCGGGAATGTGTCATTTTTCTAATTTTTATCTTGCATTGCGCAAGGATTTTTTGAAAAGATAAATAACTGAGCAACTTTGTTTTTAACAATGTCTGTTTTCTAAATAGGCCTTAAAATTTGTAATACAGCATAATGAATTGAGTGTTGGGGATCTCAGACATATTTTACTGTGTGAATGGCCAGGATTTTCCAGTTTTCTTCCGGCTTGAAATAATGGAGGAAAAGTGCGCTGCTGCCCCTCTTGGTGGGTCGCCATTCCCGCCATAGGCCGGCGTGAAGCCGTTTTTGCATCACATTAATAGGATGCAGATGAAGGCCCAACTGGAATTGTCCCCCCTGTCCAACTATCTGCGCCACCAGTGGGGTATAATGCCGGCCCGGAACACGCCTGGACCAACATGGCACTGAGATGTCAGTACTCACCTGGAAGAAGGCTTGGGCAGCTTGCAGAGATCGGAAGTTGGAGGCCTCCAGTGACGGAGGACCCTGTAACGCCGCTTGCAGCAGTGGGTGGGTGGAGGATCAACCATGTGGATCTTCACACTGCAGGAGATTCCAGGATGTGGATCTTCACTATGCCGGAGATTCCAGGATGTGGATCTTAACACTGTAAGAGATTCCAGGATGTGGGTCTTCACACTGCCGGAGACTCCAGGATGTGGATCTTCACACTGTAGGAGATTTCAGGATGTGGGTCTTCACACTGCCGGAGATTCCAGGACATTGATCTTCACACTGCAGGTGGATGGCTGCATGAGGTACAGTTGGGTAGCGATGGTCTGTGCTGGTGGGGGGGTTGGGGGTCGGGGGCGGTGGGTTGGGGGGGGTGGGTGGTGGCATAAATTAGAGGAGGGTGGGAGGAGAGGAATGAAGAAGTGGAAGCAAAAAGCAAAAAACTGCTGATGCTGGCAAATGAAGAGGTGGGGCAGGTATGGAGGTCTAGAGGGGGGCTGGGAGGTTGAAGGTGGTGGGGGAGAGAGAAAGATGCTGCAGGGGCCATGGAATGAGTGAGCTGGTATGGAGCAGGGGGACAGGAAGAGCCATGGTGGACTGTAGGTGGGCAGTACGGGGTGTGCAGGTGTGAATGGGCATGGCTGAAGAGAGGAAAGGGGTTCAGAGGGAGGGGTCCGTGGTATCAACTGATGAGTCCTGGGGGCATACTGAGGGAATTGGTGATAGGAAGGGATGGTGAAGGTTAAAGGGGACAGTGGAAGTAGGTTGGGAGGTTGAGGGTTCTGCGATGACAGGTGAAGGGCCGCTGAGGGTTGTTGGAGGCGACACGGAAGTAAAACCAGATTCTAGAGTGTTGGCAGGATGAGGGGAGGGATGTTTATTGTCACGGGGTGGCCTCCCTGGGAAGCTAGGGGACGTGGACATTCAACTGCACGGGATGGAGGGTGACTGGGGAGAGTTGTAGGGTCACTTTGGGGAGGGCTAAGGTCCTCCAATGGTTATGGGGTGGAGGGGAGGGTGCGGGTCAGTTGTTAGAAGGTGTTGGAAGTAACATGAAAAGTCACACGCACCATGGCCGCTTCCAACTATCTAGAGCCTCGAGGTGGAGATCTCGAGACGCTGCATGGGTGTTGGGTCAGTGGGAGCGGGCGGAGTGGCAGGTCAGCTCACCTGGATAATTGAAGGGAACCCCAGCACGCAGTATTGACAATGCTGAGGCGTTTCAACAGATGAGTGTGGGAGACCTCGTGTACATGGCTCACAAGAGCCCTGGCAAAGATCCTTGCCTCCCTGCACATGCACGATTCCGGGGACATAGACCCAGCCTGGGGTGTCCTTCTGAATGTTGGGGTTGTGGGGGGGTGTGCAGGGGTTGCACACAGGCTCAAGGACTACAAATTGCAAATGAACCACATCAGATCTGATTAAAGTGCAAGTGTACTATATTTACAAAAGTAATTAACATTAACAATCACAGTGCACCCGTGCAACCACATGTGAAATCATAACTTCTTAATCTTTCGTTCCCTACCACTTGTCCTAGGTGCTCCCCTGGTATCCACGGCAGGGGTGGGGGCAGCCTGCTGGCCAGTTTGCCCTGTTGTTTTGGATGACCTAGGCTGTCATCCTCCGGAGAGCCGAGGCCTGGAGGTCCTGGCTTACTTTGGTTGTCCTGCTGTGGGGCAGCTGCTCTGTCTGTGGTCACAGATGATGAAGCTGAAGGGGTCACAGGCAAGGGGGATTCCAAAGGGCCGGAAACCCTCAGAGAGTCCTGAATGGATGTTCCAGTGGTGTCCAACAACCGCTCCTCCTCCCTTTGGGTGCCCAAGGTCCCTGCCTGACTCCTTGAGGAGAAGGGGCACCTGGAGGGAGGCTGAGGTGCCCCGTCTCCCTCTTGTGCAGCCAGTACAAAAGCTCACCCATAGCTACAGGTCTCTGCGCATCTCCAGCAGAAACTGGGTGTTCTGCTGGACCAGGTTCTCCATGGCGTCCGCTATCCTCCCCATGGAGACCTTGATGCACACACATGTTGGCACCTCTTCATCAGAGAGCAGGAGAATGGACTCCTCCGCCTCACTTGTCATTCTGTTGAGGGCCTCCGCCACCTCTGCCTGATGTTCCCTGCACCTCTCGCTGCATCTCCAGCATCTTGGACAGGGCCAATCCCAGAGGCTTGTCATCTGACTTGGACATCATGGACGCCTCTTTCCCAGCAGTCCTCTGAGTGCTGGTGAGCTTGGTTGACCCTGTCTCCTCCTGCTGCAGATACGTGTCTGTGCGGTGACCACCAGAATGTGAGGCCCTACCCGAGCTATATCTAGTACCCACTGAGGTGTGTGTCTCTGTGCTGGTGGAGGGTGCAGGTGACTCGTGTGACAGCTCTACAGGTGCACTTTCTTCCTCCTCCCCAATGTCCTAGGTATGATGGAGGTACTGCTAGACAGGGCTTCCTCTTCCTGCCTTGCCCTCTTCCTGCTGGCACCTGTAAGTGACAGAGGAGAGGGCAAGTGACTGCATGAGCTGCCTCCAACATGGAGGAACCCATGACCCTGAGGTTTCTATGTGACAACATTTTTATAGATCATTACTGGAAGAAGGCTGCTCACCAACCTTTCCATCTGCACAGGCTCAATCCAGTTCCTCCCCTGCCTGCTGGGCTGCCCGCTCCTCAAACTTAGTAAGATTCTAGAGGTCAGGCTGGCCCCCTCCCATTGAAGGATGAGGCTGAGCTATGTGATCAACCCTGCATGGGATGGCCACCTCCCGTCTTTCTTCTCTCTCTCTCCTGTAGTGCCTCAACTTTCCCTGTACAAAGAGACGTGGGGTTGAGAGCAATTGGGTTTCAGGTATCTTTCCCATGCTTCCAGTCTTACAAATAACCCACTGAATTGTGTGCCATGTGACTGATGCACTGCAGGTTGTCCACAAGGATTCTGGGGCATCACCTCCAGAGCAGTGAGAACATGCAGCTATAAGGATAAGGCTCACAGAGGGATGCATTAGTGGTGATTGCTGGTGCCCTCAACAACTAACCCCCACCACAGCAACATCTGAGCACCCTGTGTGGAAGGGTCAGGGACCCGTTGTGGCCTCTCCACCTGCAGACTAGGTGGACTGCAGTGAGGCTATGAGGCATCACCTTATCACATTGCGTAGCTCTTTAATGCATTGGCCAAATGGATGGTGCCCTTTCCACTTAGGCCTGTGTCCCCACTACCATTCAGTGAGGTGACTGTGAGCAGTTGCGGGTTCACTTACCCTGGTGGCGCGGATGAGGTCAACCATCCATTTCCGGCACTGCAGGGCAGTCCTCCTGTGGAGGCCATGGGCACTGAGCTCCCTGGAGACTTCCTCCCATGCAGGGTTGGTCACACGGCTCAGCCTCCTCCTTCCATTTCAGGGTACAGGACACCCTCCTGGCCTCCACTGCAATGAGTAGCACACAAAGTGAAACGTTGCTGAGTCTGGGAGCCGTAGCTCCCTGGGATTGGTGGGCCATCTTCTCCTCCTTCAACGGTGGGTACCTGACAAAGAAATTGATGCCTGGGCGCCTTTTCAATATGGCGCCCAGATATGACGGTGGGGCACACGTCAACCTGCCCGCCCCGCTGCGAAATACGCAGGGAATCCCCCAACCGCATAAGTAATTAGGTCAGCATCGTGCGATTCAGCGGTGAGTTCCCACCGGCCTCTGTGGCAGGAAACATTCTTGCTTCCCACCCCCGCCACTGGACTTAGGCCCAAAATGGAAAATTCCTCCCTGTGAGTCTATGTCAGTATTCAAAGCTGATGACAGGTATATTAATTAAATTAGGCTACAACAGGAAATCAATGTAACTACCAGCAAATCTTATATTTAATTTGTTGGCTCAGAATACAAGTAGTACATGACATCATCTGCTTTGATATTTTGATACTGTTTGTCCCTAGAATTCCATGCCACTCAGAATATGGGGAAATTAATAAAATGTTCATTAAAAAATAAGCAATCTCCATTAAAATTGTACAGCAACACTGGATTCTACTCTTTCATACCATTGTGATCGTCCTTCTCTGCAGTAGCATCCACTGTGCCATCTGGCATCAGACGTATGAACTTTCCGGTCGGTTTACAGTAAAACTGCAAAATCCTCCCCGCCGTGAACTTCCACCTCTCAGCAGCCCACTGATTAGAGAGAGAAAAGCAGCACTAATTTACGGGCTGATCAGGGAAGTCCCATTTAAGTCAACAAACACAATACAATCGATGTTTCACTGTTTGATGCTTCTACAAAATCTAATGGGCTTTCAGCATGTTTACACGAAGTTAATTCATGAGAGGGAAAAAAAAGAGTTTCTTACAATTTCCTTTCTTCTGAATTCCAGCTCATGTTCTGTAAAGATAAAAAATATGACATCAGTTTCCACAGCAAAATGTAGAAGCGTCTGCTGATAATGATAACAGAGTGTTTCATATTCACCGGAGAAGCCATCTGGTGAGGCTGGAGCTGAATTGTCGGCACTTACTTTTTGGAAAGGTGAAGTTTTCTGCAACAAATAGTTCCCGTGCAATTTTGCCATCATCCTCTCCCTGATCCAGCCATCTGCCAAAAGAAAGTGATGTTCTATGTATTATTTGTATTGTGTTGAAATCAATGTTGGGCAGAAGATTGCTTAGACAAAATTCAGCTTGTAATCTCTGTAGGACTCTTGAAAAAATGTTTTGGAGCATATATATGACATGCCTGTTTTGCATTATTTGTTTTCTTTTACTGCTCTACAACTAAACCAGTATAATATGAATAGATCCACGGACAAAATAAAACAAAAACTGGATGGAAAAAGGAAATAGGTGTACATAAATTATACCCCTTCTCCTAAAAACTGTTTTTAAACTTTTATATTTTGTATTTGTAAATCCAATCTTGAGTCATTTTCCAGGTATGGTGGGTAAGGTAGAAACAGATGAACATTTATGAGTGACAGAAAATATTGCTTCTGAAAATAGCAAATTTGAAAGAATGCAAAATGTTTTTTTTTAAATTGGAAAAAATAATAGCAGGAATACATTAGAGAAATGGAAAGTGTTTAAGAAATTCTTGAATCTAAATTTCAGCCAAATCAAAATTGATTAATTTTGACCCATCTTGTTAAGTAGGGATATAGAAAGTAATTTTAAGGAAAAGCAAAAGGCTTCCAAGGAATCTAGTAGACAGAAGCATTGCATAAATTATAAGCCAGGATTTTTTAGGATGGAGGGGTTTCCCTTCCTGCCATCTGAAGATTCGGCGGGGAACACATCCCTGCCAACACTGCCTGCTCCGCAGCCATTTAACGATTCAACAAGTGTTAATTGGCTGGAGGTGGGTCTTCCACCCCTCACTCAGGAGGAAGTCTCGCCTTAGAGAGCTGCCTGCCAATCTGACCAGAAGCTCCAGAAGTGGCCAGGACGCAGGGGCCAGCACTTGGACCACAATCAGTCCTCAGACCTAAGTCCCAGGGTTCCAGGAACAAGTAAATTTTGGGGGTCTCAGGATGGAGAGGCCTGGGGTTGTGAGCAGAGGGGGATTGGGGTGTCGGTGGAGAGGCTAGAGGGGAGGAGGTCTTGCGATTACCAGACCTTAGCAGTGGGGGGCAGGGGCACCCAATGTCAAAAGGGAGCTGGAGGTGAAGGTAGCCCTTCTACCACTTCCCGCCCGAGGCCTGAACCCGATTTATTTTCGGGCTTCTCCCACACCCCAGAACTCCTTCCTGAAAATTGAAGCTGGGCGGGAAAAGGCCCTCAAATGGTCAATAATTGGCCACTTAAGGGCTTCAAATGGGGCAAGGGTGGGCTGGCCAGCTGAGGCCTTGCTCTCCCCAGCATGAAATTGCGGAGAGGTCAGGGCAGGTGGGAGCCCAGCGGGAAGCCTATCCGAGGAATTTTACACTCACTCCCGCACCATCAAACCCGCTGGTGGGGGCGTGTAAAATTCTGCCCATGAAGACAAGGTAAAGCAAGAGAAAGAATGATGACAATTCAAATGACTATTTATAACATCACAGATAGCGAAGGCCTCCTCAAATATAATCACATTAAACAAAGGAGGAAAGAAATTTTTGGTTCACTTAAAATGTATGTGGGAATCTCAAATTTAGGAACACATAGTAGAATAATCAAATAATTCTGTTGCATCTATCTTTACTTAGGAAGAGGAAAGAAAATGGGCATCAGACTTGCAGGAGCAACAGGAAGAGCTCGACAACATGCAAACAAGAAAGAACATAAGGTCATAAAAAAAGCTTTGATGCTCTTGAAATAGATCATTTGTAGCCTTGAATCTTATAGGTACTTAAGCCAGTAAAGGTTTAGCTGACATTCCATGCTGGAATTGGAGACAATTCTCTTAGGATTATGAGTCACAAACAGAAATCCCTGGCTGGATTTTCATTGTGCCGAGGTGGTGGGATTGGAGGTGAAGTGCAGGCAATTTTGCGTTGAAGAGCGGTGTACTGGTTTGCCGGCATGTTCCCGCCTCTAGGCCATTTTGGAAGAAACTGAATCAGAAGGGGTAACACAAATGGCCTGTAGCCAATTAAGCCGATAAAAGGGCTATTAAAGCCTGTCGGCCTGCAAGCCGTCCCCTAAGGCCAAAACCTGGATGGAGCTGACTCCCAGCATCAGACAAGGGGGCCATTATGCAGGGTCAGGTCTCAGAAATGCTCCCAACATCGTGCTTCCAACTTATGATTAAAAATTCAGTCTCCCCCCATTTAAAAAAAAACTCATGAGTGACATCCATGAAAATTATACCCAGGTAACTTTCACATCTGTAGGAAGAGTCTTTAAAAATATCTTTACAAGTTTATTGTGTAAAGAATTGGAAATGTTTGGTTTGTTAAAGGATAGATTCAAGAAAGGAATATTGGGGCTGAAAATCCACCGTCTTTATATGGATCTGAACGGCAGCAGATTTTGGGAGGAAACCTGTTCCACTGGAGCTCTTCCCTATTTAACTTATGTCCTTTTCCTCAGGGAGCGGGTGCAACTTCGTCTTACATCTGTCCAGTTACTGATGATGTAAGGATAAGAGATGGCACTGGCAGGATAACAGCATCTACCAGAATTCCCGCCTTCTGTTTCTCTTGCCCCACGTGTAAAATATCCTTGTATGGAACAGACAGAAATTACTTGCCAGGATTGCATCCTGGTAGAAGTGTGTTCCATTAGATTTTGAAGAGTCAGTTTCCTTATACAGTCGGCTGTGGTGTGACTGACTGCAACATGGATACCAGCCTTTCTCTAAGGGATCAATTTCTATCAGAAATAAGCTTCTGCATCCAATCCTGCATCTTCTATAGCAAAATTCTCCCTACCACCCCAACCTCTATAGCAGGTTCCCTATTGGTAGCACTACTGATGTAGATGCCTGCCACATAATCTAAATTTCCCATATCTCCATTTCAAATATGGCCATCAGACGGAAGGCTCAATCTACCACGATCACAGTTGCATGTGGGTTCATGGGTTTTGATACTGTCATGTTTAATTATCTCTTTGGTGTTTTTTTCAAACTGACCTGGTTAATGGATAGAGGAAATATAATTGATATTACATGGCAAAAATCCGCATGTAAAACTGAAATTGATAGAGATCAAAAGGAAACCTCTCCAGTGGCTGGAGTCATACCAGACATAAAGGTGGATGCTAATGGTTGTTACAGGTCAGTCATTTACAGCTGGCACATCACTGCTCATTCCATGGAGAAGTTTCCTTAGTCTAATCAACTTTACCTGCTTCACAATGACATTCCCCCAATATAAGGCCAGGAGTTTACTGACAATTCTACAGCCCAATTCAAAACTCTACAAATGATGGAGTACCCATACTAACCTCCTGCAGGACTTGGATAACATTCAGATTTGGACTGAAAAATGCCAGGTAACGTTTATGCCACATAAGTGGTAGACAATGGCCATCTTCTCTAGGGGCAGAATTTTACGTTCCCCTGCCAGTGGGTTTGTAGGCGGGAGGGGGTTGCGGTGGTGTGTGACCATAAAATTTTTCAGAGGGCCTTCCCACCAGGCTCCCACCTGTCCTGACCTCTCCACAGTTTTACACTGGGTCAGGCAAGGCCTAAGCCAGCTCGCCTGCCCTTGCCTCAGTTGAGGCAATTATCGACAACTTAAGGGCTGTTTCCCACCCAGCCACAATTTTCAAGCTGGCAGGAGGAACTCAGGGGCAGGGGGGATGCCTGAAAGTTAACCCTGTTCAGGCCTCTGGCGGGTAGTAGGATGTGGCACCTCCATCAGCAGCCTCCTTTTAACATCAGGCGACCCCTCTCCCCCACCCCAAAAAGGTCTAACCCCTGTGGAGGCTCCCACCCACATGCACAGCCTCTCCACCGACACCACAACTCCCCCTCTATCCACACCTCCAGGCCTCACCTACCCTCCCCACCACACCCCACCCTGAGACCCCCAAAACTTACCTAGTCCTAGGCTCCTGAGGCTTAGGCTGTGGGAACTGTTTGCAGTCGCATTCCTGTTCACTGCAGCTTCTGGCACTGCAGGGGCTAGAGAGCTGCTGGCCAATCAGATTGGTCAGCAGGTCTCTGAGGCGGGACTTCCAACCGAGGGGGGGAATTCCTGCCTCCAGCCAATTAACCCTCCTTGGAGCGTGAGGTGGCTGCGGGGCAGCCGGTATGGGCGGGGATGTGTTTGCTGCCAACTCCTCATATGGCCAGAAGAGAAACTGCGCTGTCCGAAATATCCTGGCCTGAATTAAAGCCTAACCATGATTTATGCAGCTCAAGTCAAGAATGTGATGGAATACCCACTAATTGTCTTAACGAGTACTGTCACAACAACACTGAAACAACTCAAGGGTAGAGCAGTTCTCTTGACCCTATTACCAGAATCAATATCAACCCCTTCAGTTTTCCATGTACAGGCAAACTCTGTTGCTTAACAGGTGGCGTATGAGGAATTAGCACAGGCCTAGAGAAGAAAGATTAGAAGGGGCCATCGAAATCTCAGTTCAAGAGTCGGGTATAGAGCGTGCCCTCAAAGAAGGGAATAGAAATGGGGGTTGGGAGGCAGGATTTATGGAGAATTTCAGAGAGTTTAACCCAGACTTCAGCGTCTGAAGGGCCAGACAGGTTAGGGGAGGAATAAAGAGTTAGTGAAGATAGGAAAGTATGAAGCTATGGAGAAACAGGGAGCCAAAGGAGGGCAAAGCTGATGGATGAACAGGACTTACTGTGGGACTGTATAGCTGTGGCACAGTTTTAGACAAGGCGGAGCTTAGGTAGAGTGGCGTATTGGAGGCTACTTGGAAAGTACTGAAGAATGAAGTCTGCCCATAAAAAAGGCATGTAGAAGGATCTTAGCTCTGAATGGCTGAGATGTGGCACAGGCAAGTGATGTTGTAGAGGTTGAAGTAAGTAGTCTTTGTAATAGATAGGTTATAGTGTCTAAAACTCAGCTCTGGGTGAAACAGAATGTCCGGCCTGGATACAGTTTAATATTGCCTTAAAACATGGCTGGGCAGAAGAACAAAATCAGTGCTAAGGGGATGGGGTTATGGGGAGGCTGGTGAAATCTTCAGTCCTCCAGATATCGAGCTGGAGGATATTTTATTTATTCATTCCTTGGATATGGGCACTGCTGTCAATACCTGCTTTTAGTGCTCATCCCAAATTATCTTTGAGAAGGTGTTGGTGAGTTGCCTTCTTGAACTGCTGCAGTCCTGTGATGAAGGTTCTGTTCGGTAAGGAGTTCCAGGATGTTAACCATTGATGATGCATAAATGGCCATACATTTCCAAGGGCAGGATTTTCGGGTTGTCGGGTGGGCGGGCCCAGCTGTGGCCGGAAAACGGTCCGCCGCCCGCAATCGGTCCCCGACTGAGAATTCGCACTGGCTGGCCAGTTAATGGCCAGCCAGAGTGAAAGGCACGCTAAGAGCCTCAGCACTGCCAGGGTGGAGGCGGGAGGAGCACAAGTGCTGAAGTGTGCGCTTGTGCAGGGGTGCGCTCAGTGAAAGCTACCTGAAGGCACAGAGCTGCGTCAGGGAGCTGAAGATTTTTAACCTGAAAAATAAAGATTTCACATATGAGATAAACATGTGCCCACATGTGACTCAGTCACATGAAGAGGGACCTGTAAGAAAGGATGTTGAAAAATTTTTATTCTTTTTTTACTAAGCGTTGGAAACATCATCCTGTATGTGGATGAGGTTTCGTTAAATGCGAAGGCCGCCTGGCCTATTCGCCCACCCACCAATCGAATGGTTTATTAATTAATTAATTAATTACTTTATTAATTACTTAAGGGCCTTAATAGGCCTCTTAATTGTCGGCAGGTGCGTGTGAGAGGCAGCAGTGCGCCTGCTGACCGAAGGGTCACGAGAGAGTGCGATGATGTCGGGACGCTCGCCCAACGTCATCATGCATTATTTCACTCCCGTTCAGGTCGGGCACATGCCCGGAGGACAAAAAATTCTGCCCAGTGTGTGACCTGCCCACCACCTACCTCACCTTCCCTGACCTGTCTCAGATGATCCACCAACCCTTGGTCCCATTGAGTTCTTAAGGTGACCAATTAATGGTCACTTAAGGGCCTCAGCCCACCCCGTCACTATTTTACCATACCATGTGGGAAGCCTGGCAGCTTTAGCTGTGTGGGCTATTGTTAGGCAAGGTGGGGTTCTCCTTTGCAAGTTTCCTGTGCCATCAGAGGCACCCCAAGGTCATCCTTTCCCTTTACACACCCTTCCAGCCTCTCAAACCCACCCCTCATCCCCCTCACCTTCCTCACCAGAACCTTCCAGCCTGGACCCAGTGATCTACCAGACTTACCTTAAGTATGGACTCCTCTTTGCCAGGACTGCCTGTAATCCCAGCAGTGGCTATTGTTTCTGCTTGGTGCTGCTGGACTACCGAGCTGCCTGCCGTCCTGTGATAGGGGCAGACATCTCACCTTAAAGCAAGTAACACTACTCCAGCATTAAGTTACCGAGGGGCAGCTGTTATTAGAGTGGGTGGGCTTACCACCAATCTTTTAGCTGGGTGGTTGGGGACCATGGCACCCTGTAAAGTCTAACCAATCGGAAAAGTACTCTAATGTATCTCAACACTCACACAATGTTGTTCAATGTAATGGTCAACTTATCATTGCAGGACAGAGCCCTATAATCAATCACTACAGTAAAAATACATCTAACCTACAGTATAGCACCTAACTATTGAAACTGAAAGAACAGATTTTATTTTGGTTGGGACTGGATTCACCCCATGCTTCACAACTCCTCTGAGATGTCATGAACCATGTCTACCTATGGAAGGGACCTAACTCCACAAAAATGGCAGAGGGGAGAATTTTCTCCCCATCAGGTGGGCGGTTCAGGAGCGGGCGCCCACGATCGGCTGCGTGCCATTTTACGTGGGCGGGCCTTAATTGGCCCACCCAGCGTGACTCACACCCAGAAAAGCTGAGTGCTCCCTGTGCGAGCGGGGGGAGGAGGGAGAGTCGAGGCCTGCACTCTTTCACACATGCGCGCAGAAATCTCCCTGAGGCACAGAGCTGCCTCAGGGAGATTACTTTGATTTTTAAAAATTGAAATAAAGAAAAGAAAATTATTCAGACATGTCCCCTCATGTGAGAGTGTCACATGAGCTGGGACATGTCAATGAATTTTATTAAAAATTTTTTATTAAACTTATACACCCTTCACGAAACCTCATACCGCCCGTCGATGAGGTTCCATTAAAAAAGCGAAGGCTGCCTGGGCTCTTTGCCTGCCCGCCATCCTTAAGGTTGGACGGGCAGCTCTGTTTATTGTTACAATTGGTTTTTAAATGGCTTTAATAGGCCTTTGACAGTTTGACGGGCGTGCAGCCAACTCCGCTGCGCGCCCTCCGACTGAGGATCAGAATGACACCCGCTCGACATCACCGCGCGTCATTTCATGCATCAGCGAGTGGGGCCCACCCCAGCACACCGACCAGAAGATTCAGGCCAGAGTGTTTGAATAGCCCACCCCCACAATGGAGTCAACAACAGCAGAAGTACTGCGTGCAGGCTGGCTACGCTCACCGTTATCCCTTGCCAGTGGAAATTACCAGAAATGGGAATGGGGTGGGAATCCCAGACTCACCTCCCGCCTGCCATTTTTAAAAGGTTCCCAAGTTCACCCAACCTGGTGAAAATCCAGGTCCAGGATTGCAAATACATCCCTAAATTTAGTAAAATATATTGTACTGGGTTGGTATTGTGTTATGGTCCCATAGCTTCCAGCGATCACAATTAATTGTATCAAGTATCTTTACTCGCAGTGAGAGACGTGTACCTCATCAATCTGAACTGGGTGCAAATCTAAATCCCAGAAGTCAAATGGCACTGTAGTAAGCCATGGCACCACCCACTTCCCAACACAAAAGTGTTTCTTATCTAAAACATTGACTGTGTGATACAATATCACTTACTTTGCAGTTAATAAATGCAGACATAAAATAACGTGGTTTTAATTTGTCCCACAAAGTTGTAAATTCTGATGACAGAAAACTCTATGCACACAAAGGTAAGTTAAATCAAACCTGTGGCAAGGAAAAAGAAATCCTTTGCTGTCTTTAATTGTATCTGTTATTGTAACCTTCTCCAGAAACCAGCCATTTCCTGTGAAATAAAAGGAAGCTGTAAGCCTGAGGGTTATAAGTGCAGCAGTATACTACAGCACTCCTTTTCATGTTAGTGGTAAAATTTACAAAACAACATTGAACATACACATAAATGGTTGAAGAGTCACACATGACAAAACATGAATCCTCATTTTATTTTTACACTAAGTATAATTGACTTTATACCTAATATATTAGAAATAACATCAGCATGAGATAAAGGAATCTCCTCTTTTAGTTTATACATGCAAATCAGCAAGAACTCTAACACTATATAAATCAGCACCAATCACCATGCATACATGCAAGACAAAAAAATCAAACCAGCTGACTAAAAAGAGCAAATGCATCAATTCAACTCTAATCAATAAGTGACCAATTTTATCCATCCTCTCTAAATTTAATTAAATAACTTAAATTGAACCTAAAAAAAGTAAGTATTTTAGTTTAATATTTCCTAACGCATTCCCCAATGTAAATGAAGTGGGAGGAGATTAAATGCTGATATGATACCTCTTCACCAATAGCAAGGTGGAAATAATCATTCAAGATGTGCTTGCCCACACTACAATGTTATTTAAAAGATGATACCAGAACTAAGAGGACACAACTACCAGGTAACCTGATAGAGGTCTTTCAAATTATAAAAAGGTTTGATAGGATGGATGTGGAGAAGATGTTTTCATTTGTGAAGGAGTCCAAAACTTGGGGCCATAAGTATAAAATAGTCACTAATAAACTTATTTACTTAGAGAGCACCGATAATGTGGAGTTTGCTGGCACATGGAATGATTGAGGTGAATAGCATAGATGTATTTAAAAGGGAAGCTAGGTAAGTGTGAGGGAGAAAAGAATAGGCGAGTATGTTAATAAGATGAAATGAAATAAGATGGGACAACACTCGTGTGCAGCATCAACAGCAGCATAGACCTTTTGGGGAAATGGCCTCTTTCCATAAAAGTTTCAAATATATAGCCCCATTATTCTCAAAAGGCTAATGTTCCTATTGCCTAAACTAATCCCTAGCCCTGGTCTTGCTTGGCCACTTCAGAGGGCAGTTAAGAGTCAACCACATTAATGTGAAGCTGCAGTCTTAAAAATGCCAGACTGGGTTTGAACAGTGGGATGTGATGTCTCTACCAAGAATCAATAAACCATGCAGGGTTTTACAATAACTTCAAGGTCACTTCTACTGAAGAACAGTTTTTTTAATATATTTCTAGATTTTAAATTCTCAAACTGCCATGGTGGAGTTTGTGCTCTCGTTGTCTGGATTCAGTATTACCCGTCCACTAATCCAGCCACTGCACTATTAGTTGCTCCTTACCTCTAAGTTTTATTATCAACTGCCCCTTTTCCTCTATACAAATTACCTTATCCCACACCCTCTTAATGTAAAAAAAATTAAATGCTTCTCCGCTTTTAAGGTCAAATCTCAGAAGAACACCAGCCATTGTTTTGACCTCTCTGAGAGAGACTGCACTGTGGAAAACTACATCTGATAGAAATACAGAGGCCTTTCAAAGCTAAAAAATAAAAACCAAATAACATTTCTGACCTGCACCTAGACCATCGTGGCCAATCACAAGCTTTTGTAAGTTGCCAAGGTGTACAGCTTTCAATGAGAAGATATCAGTCTATAACAAATGATATGGAAATGTTATATATACTCTCATAAGAAAAATAAAATATTGATAATCAATCATATTACATTTTGAGAGTAAAACAAGCATACGAAACAACCACATGATTCTCTTTTTCAATAATTAATATAGGCTGAATTTTACGCTACCTTGCCATTGAGCTTGAAGGTGAGGGGGCACATAAAATCTAGCAGGTGACCTTCACACTGTCAATCCACCCATCCCTGACCTGTCTAAAATTTTAAGGGGTGCAGGGAAGGGTCGGGTGACCTGCCGTCCTTGGACCTATTGAGGCCCTTAGTGGTCAATTAATAGCCACTTAAGGGCTTCATCCCACCCCCAGCTGTATTTTACCATGTGGGAAGCTGCATGAGCTGTTATTGGGCAAGGGGGCGGGGGAACCTCCTTTTTGGATCCTCTGGACCCACCCTCCTCAGTCATTTTCCCCTTTAACCCTCCCCTGGCCTCATGAACCCCCCTCCCCACCCCCCTCCACGCTGAGACCCCTGATCCGAGGACTTACCTGGGCTGCTTGGCGTGGTGGGATTGCTTGTAGTCCCAGCAGTGGCCACCAGTCCCTGCTGGTGCTGCTGGGACTATAGAGTTGCTGGCCAATCTGATTGGCCAGCAGTTCTCGAAGGCATGACTTCCTCCCAACATAAAGGCAGGAGTCTCGCCTTAAGGTAATTAATGCTGCTCCTAGCATTAAATTGCTGAGGAACAGTCATTGCGAATGTGAGTGGGCTCCCCCAGCTAAAAAGTAAATGGAGCGGAGACCACGATGCCCAGTAAAGTTCAGCTTTACAAACTTCTCTCTAATTTTTCAACAGTAAGGACGTAGCATAAACTGTATGTGATTTTTGAGGGAGATAAATTACATGCTAAGATGGAGGTAAGGACCCCCTTATGTAAACATGTGGAAAATTGTCACTAATTTAGTAATTCTACAGCTGAAATTCTGGGGAAGGCTTTTAGGGACGGATCTGGGGCAGTGCAGTATTTGTGCCCACCCCTGTATGCACCACTCCCAAATCCTTGGATCAACAGTAAATGCAGGACGTTGATGTGCTCCCATTCTATTTATAGCACAACAGAGGTGCCCATCCCTCGTGAATGAGGAGAAATTCACTGTGTCACCTTACCACAACATAAAAATGTCAATTCAAAGATATAGAAGAATACATTTGTTCAGTAGGCCATATTTTATGTATGATAATTAATTGCCTTCTAGTCACCAAAACCTACTGCACCCAGTACTAAAAGAGTTTGGTCTTCTGTGTTTGCTGCTGTGTGCGTCAGACACCACCACCCCCCTGCCCCCCCCACACTGCACCCCACCTCCCCCAACCGCCCCCCCCACCCCACGCGCACCCCCCCACCCCTCACCAAGACTCACCAACAGCTTTTGGAATGCAAAGATATGGTGATTGCCATCTTGGCAGTTATCCGGTTGATGACTAGGACTGCTGATCCAAGATCAAGTAGAACGTTGTAGCCCCAAGTGCCTCATGTTATCTCTGTCAGGACAGGAGTACATATGGCCTTCCTCTTAGAACACCATTCCACTGAAATCTGGCAAGTGAGTCCAGGCTACACAATAACTTTCACCGGAGGCACAGCCAGCAGCCTTCTCAGGTGCCAGCTGCCACGGATTGAGACCCACTTCAGTTGCGTGGCTATTCAGTCAAATATCGGCAGTCCACTGCTTCCCACCTTCTTGGTCCTCGTGGCATTGTTAATGAAGCATCAACATAGGTGATGGAAGGGCATATTGAAGTAACAAGGGAATGCACAGTTAGAAACAGAGGCTGACTGTTTTGATGTATCTGGCCTTTGATCATGTTACGTAAAAATTGCACTTCATTTTTCATAGTTAATCAGGGAGCCTGTTTTGCATATTGTCATAACTGTACCATGGTTGACCTTGCATTTACTCTGTTCTAAGTTATTGATGGAGGGCTGTTTGTTTTCAGCCATTATATTAAGCTTCAACATAATACTCCGTTGTATGGAGGCTGGTTTCTATTTTGCCATTAATGTACTCAGATTAATGTGCAGTTATTTTATGCTTTGCTATTCATGGAAATTTGTTTGTATTTTGTCATTTTTTGTAGTCATGTTGAATGTGCACTTATTCTCTGGTTATTAATCATGGAGCTCATCATCATACGGAAAAGGGTGTCTCAATCAGTGCATTCTTACTCACTCAGGCAATGACAGTTAACTCAGTCATATCAGAGCAAACAGGATTGATGTATTGTATTGATGTATTTCAGGTATTCTCTATTAGCAAGTGTAGGAATTGGTGCAAGAGCTGCATTCTGTAGATGGAAGCAATTAGATGCTGAAGACCTCTGTAACAAGCTGCTATCTGACAGTCCTGGCAGCTTCAGGTGATGATACATCTGAGTGGGCATCATTCGTGGACCCCGGAGCCTACAGTTCAGTGTCTTCTGTTGCAATGGGCTTCTTGCCAGGTATGCCCAAAAGAACATAAGAAATCGGAGCAGGAGTAGACTATATAGCTTGCCGAGCCTGCTCTGCCATTCAATACGATCATGACTGATTTGTCTCAATTCCACTTTCCTGCCCATTCCCATATCCCTTGATTCACCGAGAGACCAAAAATCGGCCTATCTCAGCCTTAAATGTATTCAGTGATGGAGCATCCACAACCCTCTGGGGTAGAGAATTCCAAAGATTCACAATCCTTTGAGTGAAGTAATTTCTCCTCTTCTCAGTCCCAGTTCATTGTCCACTTATCCTGAGACTGTGCCCCCGTGGTCTAGATTCCCCAGGCAGGGGAAACACCTTTCAGTGTCTACCCTGTCAAGCTCCTTCAGAATCCTGTATGTTTCAATGAGGTCACCTCTCATTTTTATAACCTCCAGAGATATGGACCTAATTTACTCAGCCTCTTATCATAGGACAACTCTCTCATCCCAGGGACCAAGCTAGTGAACCTTTTCTGTATTGCCTTCAATGCAATTACATTCTTCCTTAAATACAGAGACCAAAGCTGCACACAGTATTCCAGGTGTGGTCTCATCAAAGCCCTGTACAATTGTAACAAGACTTCTTTATTCTTATACTCCAATCCCTTGCATTACAGACCAACATGTCATTTGCCTTAATTGCTTGCTGTACCTTTGTGCTAACTTTCCGCATTCTTTGTACAAGCACACCCAAGTGTCTCTGAATTTCAACAGTACAAGTTTCAAGCTTTTTATAAGTATTATACTTTTCCATTCTTATGACCAAAGTGAATAACCTCACACTTCCCCACATTATACTCCATCTGCCACCTTGTTGCCCACTCTCAACCTGTCACTATCTCTTTGCAGCCTGTTTGTGTCCTCCTCACAACTTACATTCCCATTTAGCTTTGTATCTTCAGCAAACTTAGATACATTACTCTCTGCTTCTTGGTCTAAGTCATTAATATGGATTATAAATAGCTGAGGCTCCAGCACTGATCCTTGCTGCACTCCAGCCTGCCAACTTAAAAATGCCCCATTTATCCTTACTCTGCACTTTGTGAGGAACATATTTTTGGAAAATTTGAAGGGCATTGAATTTTGGACATTCTCCCTCCTGAGTTATTTTTTAAAAGTCTGCAAGATTAATTTGGGGCAGTGAATATACCATTCTTCAAGAAACCATGGGGTAACAGAAGCTGTCCAGTGGAGACACCTGGAGAGGGAAGGGATACTTTGCATATCTAAGTCAATAAAGAATTGCAGTTGCCGGGCTATAGATTCTTGCTGATTGGTTAAAAACACCTGGCCTGAGAGAAATATTCTCTGAACATTTGATTATTTGACTCTCAATCAGAGAGAGTGTGTATGTGTGCCTTAGAAACAGGCTACAAGAAGAAGGATCTCTCTTTTTCTATCTCTGACCCACCTATGTGTTACAAGCGGTCTAGAGTGAGTTAAATTTTCATCAGAAACGTCTTATCAGAATAACTCTTTTTTTTTGAAAGTCCACAAAATTGTGATGAGTAAGAGTCATCAAAGACAGTTTCACCAAAATTCCATCTGAAAGAACTTCCAGATCTATTGTGACCAGAATTCTGTTAGAGCAAAAGCATCAAGATCTTTTTGAATTTTATCCTTTTAAAAGAAACATTTCCATGCCCCAGCCTCTGCAGGGGACTGTTTGTTTTGTCCTATTTTGTGTTTGTATGTGTGTGTATGGGGTTTCAAATATATTTTTTATATAAAGGGGAAAATCATTACACTTTTAAACTACAACTTGTATGTCAACTAGTTTTACAACTTGTTTTTAAAAAAGTTTGTTTTATAATAATTCATTTTTTTGTGTTTACTGAAAGAAGCCTGGTTAGAGTCCTTTTTACACTGGGATTAACAGTACCAAAGGGTAACAATTGGTCAGTTTTGTGGGTGAGTTAGACATTTAAACTACTGCGACAACCTGTGGAGAAGTGGGGCGAGAATTGATGTGCACTCCTCCCATCTTGGTCCGTAACAACTTCCTGTCAGTTAACCAATCCTTTATCCATGCTGATACGTTATCCCTTCATGGGCCCTTATCTTGCTGAGTAACCTTTTGAGTGGTACCTTATCGAATGTCTTTTGGAAATCCAAGGGCAGAATTTTCCCCCATCAGGGGGAAATTCAGGAGTGGGCGTGTGCAATTGGGGGCGTGCCGCCATTTTACGTGGGTGAGCCAATTAAGGCCCGCCCAGTGTGATGTCCATCAGGAAGCACTATGTGCTCCCTGTGCGGGCAAGGGGGGATTCCCTAAGCCGAGAGTGCGGTCTTTCGCATGCACTCATCTCCCTGAGGCTAAGTGCTGCATCAGGGAGATCGGTGCCAAATTCAAAAATGTTAAAAATAGAAAAATAAAATTTCCCTGACATGTCCCCTCATGTGACACTGTCACAGGAGTTGGGACATATCCATTGCTTTTAGTTAAACTTTTATTAAATTTTTTTAAACCTACATAAAACCTCATCCCACCCGTGGATGAGGTTTCATGCTTTTTCTGAAGCCCGCCAGGGCTCCCGGCCTGCCCGCCAACCTTAAGGTTGAATGGGCAGGTCCTTTGACTACTAAAATTACTTTTTAAATGGCCTAAATTGGCTGTTGACAGGTCGGCGGGCGCACAGCTGATTCAGCTGTGCCCCCGCCGACCTGAAAATTGAAATGATGTGGGGTGACGTCAGGAGTTCTGCCCGACGTCATCCTGCGTCATTTTACGCGTCGGTGAGCAGGCCCTGCCCTCCACACGCCGACTGGGAAATCCTGCTCCAAGTATACACATCTACTGGTTCTCTTTTGTCTGCCCTACTAGTTACATCTCAAAATACTCTAATAATTTTGTTAAGCACGATTTTCCTGTCCAGATTGAGCCTTCCCTATAATGCAAAAATTGTGAATTATGCAACAGGCCACCATTATTCGTCATACCCACTGACATGTATTGGAAGTTATCTGCTAACTTGTTCATGCACCTTTTTTTAAAATTCATTCATGGGATGTGGGCTTCACTGGCTGGGTCAGCATTTATTGCCCATCCCTAGTTGCCCCTGAGAAGGTGGCGGTGAGCTGCCTTCTTGAACCGCTGCAGTCCATGTGGTGTAGGCACACCCACAGTGCTGTTAAGAAGGGAGTTCCAGGATTTTGACCCAGCAACAGTGAATGAAGGATCCAAGGCAGGATGATGAGTTACTTGGAGAGGAACCTCCAGGTGGTGGTTTTCCCATGTGTCTGCTGCCCATGTCCTTCTAGGTGGTAGTGGTCGTGGATTTGGAAGGTG
This sequence comes from Cetorhinus maximus, assembly GCF_964194155.1. Taxonomy (NCBI): domain Eukaryota; kingdom Metazoa; phylum Chordata; class Chondrichthyes; order Lamniformes; family Cetorhinidae; genus Cetorhinus; species Cetorhinus maximus. The sequence goes on from NC_135882.1 coordinate 92,405,003, forward strand.
CTGTCGAAGGAGCCTTGGTGAATTCCTACAGTGCATCTTGTAGATGGTACATACTGCTGCTACTGTGCGTCAGTGGTGGAAGGAGTGAATGTTTGTGCATGTGGTGCCAATCAAGCAGGCTGCTTTGTCCTGGACAGTGTTCAGCTTCTTCATTGTTGTTGGAGCTGCACTCATCCAGGCAATTGGGGAGTATTCCATCACATTCCTGACTTGAGCCTTGTAGATGGTGGACAGGCTTTGGGAAGTCAGGAGGTGAGTTACTCGTCGCATGATTCCTAGCCTCTGACCTGCACTTGTAGCCACAGTATTTATATAGCATGTCCAGTTCAGTTTCTGGTCAATGGTAACCCCCAGGATGTTGATAGTGGGGGATTCAGTGATGGTAATATCATTGAACATCAAGGGGCGATGGTTGGATTCTCTCTTGTTGGAGATGGTCATTGCCTGACACTTGTGTTGCTCCAATGTTAATTGCTGCTTGTCAGCCCAAGCCTGGATATTGTCCAGGTCTTGCTGCATTTGGACATGGACAGCTTCAGTATCTGAGGAGTCGCGAGTGGTCCTGAACATTGCGCAATCATCAGCGAACATCCCCACTTCTGAACTTATGATGGAAGGAAGGTCATTGATGAAGCAACTGAAGATGACTGGACCTAGGACATGACCCTGAGGAACTCCTACAGTGATGCATTGGAGCTGAGATGACTGACCTCCAACAACCACGCCCATCTTCCTTTGTGCTAGGTATGACTCCAACCAGCAGAGAGTTTTCTCCCTGATTCCCATTGACTCCAGTTTTGCTAGGACTCCTTGATGCTACACTCGGTCAAATGCTGCTTTGATGTCAAGGGCAGTCACTCTCACCTCACATTGAGAGTTCAGCTCTTTTGTCCATGGTTGAACCAAGGCTGTAATGAGGTTAGAAGCTGAGTGGCCCTGGCGGAACCCAAACTGGGCAGCAGTGAGCAGGTTATTGCTAAGCAAGTGCCGAATGATAGCACTGTTGATGACCCTTTCCATTATTCTACTGATGGTGGAGAGTAGACTGATGGGGCAGTAATTGGCCAGGTTGGATTTATCCTGCTTTTTGTGTACAGGACATACCTAGGCAATTTTCCACATAGCTGGGTAGATGCCAATTTTGTAGCTGTACTGCAACAGCTTGGCTAGGGGAGCAGCAAGTTCTGGAGCACAAGTCTTCAGTACTATTGCTGGAATATTGTCAGGGCCCGTTGCCTTTGCAGTATCCAGTGCCTTCAGCTGTTTCTTGATATCATGAGGAGTGAATCGAATTGGCTGAAGACTGGCATCTGTGCTGCTGGGGACCTCCAGAGGAGGCCGAGATGGATCATCCATTTGGCACTTCTGGCTGAAGATTGTTGTGAATGCTCCTTATCTTTTGCACTGATGTTCTGGGCTCCTCCATCATTGAAGATGGGGGTATTTGTGGAGCCTCCTCCTCCAGTGAGTTGTTTAATTGTCCACCACCATCCACTGGATGTGGCAGAGTTTAGTTATGATCCGTTAGTTTTGGGATCGCTTAGCTCTGTCTATCACTTGTTGTTTATGCTGTTTGGCACGCAAGTAGTCCTGTGTTATAGCTTCACAGGTTGACACCTTATTTTTAGGTATGCCTGGTGCTGCTTCTGGCATGCCCTCCTGTACTCTTCATTGAACCAGGGTTGATTCCCTGGCTTGATGGTAATTGTAGAGTGGGGGATATGCCGGGCCATGAGGTTACAGATTGAGTTTGAGTACAATTCTGCTGCTGCTGATGGCCCACAGCGCCTCATGGATGCCCAGTCTTGAGTTGCTAGATCTGTTTGAAATCTATCCCATTTAGCATGGTGGTAGTGCCACACAACACGATGGAGGGTATCCTCAATGTGAAGGCGGGACTTTGTCTCCACAATGACTGTGCGATGGTCATTCCTACCGATATGATGCATCTGTGGCAGGCAGGTTGGTGAGGATGAGGTCAAGTATGCTTTTCCCTCTTGTTGGTTCCCACACCACCTGCCCGCAGACCCTCTAGCAGCTATGTCCTTTAGGACTCGGCCAGCTTGTTCAGTGGTGTTACCAAGCCACTCTCAGTGATGGACATTGAAGTCCCCTACCCAGACTGCATTCTGAATCAACCTTTTGGAAAACCTACAATAGATGATGTCCTCCCCAGGATCTATCCATCAATTCAGCTTCTTGAATACCTGTGTGATGGCTGACATTCAGTATCCATTGCTTTACAGCAAAATAATCTGACACTCTGCGTGTGGAACCCACTCCTATTGATGTGTGACAGTGACCTCCAGGTTGATGCTGATAGAGCCACATCAGTCAAATGGATAACCCACTGATTGCTAGAGGAGAAATGTGAGCCTGTAGAGTTGAATGGTTCTATGTCTTTGTTCTTCACAATCAGGCCATTGTTGACGGTCAGTTGCTCTTTGGAAAAGGACATTTATCCTTTGGCAAGAGCAGATTTTTACAACCCCCCGGCTACTACACAGAACGTCCGTAGCTGACTGGAAGGCTTTGGATTCAAAGCACCATGGTGACCTTCATATTTTAATGATGTGCAAGCAGTTGATCATGGCTTGAGCTCTTCTTCTAAAATATCCCGCAGCTGGCATCTGGCTTCTTTGAGGAAGTAGTCTACTGACTCACAGCAGGCTTTGGTTTTGCTGCCTGAAAACTCTCTGGGGTAGACGTGGAAGTAATAATGAGTAGGATGCTGCCTTCTGCCATGATGTCTCACTCTCATAATCTCTTGCCTTGGCTGTTCCTCTTCCTCCTCCTTAAAGTACTTCAGAATGCCAATGGATAGCCCTTACTTGGTTAGCATGGCTATACTGCCATGCAGATCATGGTGAGATGGAAGGGAGATGGGAGGCAGAGGTGCCTTTGGAAGGGATCTGAGAATTCTCAGTTGTAGGGAGACAGATAACACATTGGTAATGTATAGTGAAGAACTGACTGAGAGCAAAGGGTTTTTAAAATTACTAGGAAGCTTGAGAGCAAACTGCAGAAATACAGAAAAAAGGCTTGGGGATTCTCCAGTGCTCCAACTTCAACATACAAATTAGGTGATGGGGGTCATGCTGTGTTTATTATATCCTGATGTAAATCTATGCCAATGCGTTGGTGGCGTTAAAGCATCATTATTGCACCGCTAGATAGAAGGGATGAACCATGGGAACGAGCAGTACAGGGTTCAAAGGGTGCATGGCGGAAATTGCCAAAAAGAGCAAGGGAACTCTCATGTAATGATTTTTCTGTGTAAAAGCAGTGGAAATCACTTACACATGAGTTCTCTTACTAAAAATCAGCACTGTGCATACATATGCCATAGTTACAGCAAAAATACAAGGAAATTCCAGGATATTGATTTCCACTGCTACTTCTATTACCATCCTATTTCAAACATCAGGTTGTATACGTATAACACTGCTGACCTGCTTTCTTTTAAATCTGCTGCCTTCCTTGAGTCTCAGTAATATCCCCCACTTCATTGCATAACATTGGGGAAATGAAATGTAAATCATAAGCATTGCAGTGACCCATTTTGCTCACAACAACTGAATTGAAATCACAATAATACACAGATTGACTGATAGTAAGGAAATCTAGGTCACAGTATCTAGATAGTAAGATAATGTGTACATTTTTATATTCAAATTCCAAACCTGGCCTTTCCGGAACTTCAATGAATTATTTGATCTAATAAGCTGCCTTGAGCCTGTATCACCTCTTTTGCCATATATGACAATGAAGACATTAGCTTCTGTACCACCATTCCAAAGATCTCCAGTTACAACAAGGATCTCATACTTGGTCACTGTAAGTAAAATCTTAGATTAATGCCTTGCACATCAATTTTCCTTCCATAACTTATTTACTGAATTAACAGAAACTCTACCATTAGCACAGAGACAAATTACAAATCATTTATTAATCACATTTAGAGCTAGGGATCACCCAAAACAGCAATAAATTGTATTTATCCAGGACCTTTAATGTGCTAGAAGATCAAGGCATTTTGCAGGGAAATGGGGAACAGATGCAAAGTTATGGGGAGATAGAAGAAGCGGCTGAAGGTTATGTCAAAACGTGGGCTAAAGGAAGACAGAGAAACAAACTAACAGGATTTAGGAAGGGAGTTCCAGAGTATGGCTGAGGTGATTCAAAAGATGATTCTCTGTCCCTAATGGTGGGAGTGAAAGACGTAGATGTTAACAGAAAGTCAGAATTTCTGAGCCAATGGGTGGTACAGGGGTTGCATAGTTGGACGAGCTGGGGAGGTGCTAAGCCATGGAGGAGTTTATAGACAAGGATAAGATCTTTTAATTGGATCAATTAGGGGACGGGTATAGATTAGCAATTCCATGGGATAATGAGTAAACAGACTTTGTGTGGGACAGGATATGGACAGCCGCAGTTTGAACAAATCAGAATTTATGGAGGATGGGAGGCCAGCAATGAAATATTGAAGTCATTGAGGATAGAGGTGGTAAAAACATGGGTAAAGATTTCAACAGCAGGACAGAAGCAGACAATGTTGCAGAGTTGGAAGCAAGGAGATTTGGTCATGTAGAGGAGGTGAAGCATCAGGGTCAAGTATAATTCTGAGTTTGCATATGTGTTTCACCTGAGCAAGTGATCAGGCTTGTGGATGGCGTCAGAGGCATGGGAGCAGAATTTATGGCAGATACTGAAAGCAATCACTTAAGTCTGCTTGATGTTCAGCTAGAGGCGATTGTGACTCATTTGAAACTTGATGTCAGACAGACAGTCAAATACCATGGAAGTGGTTGTGGATTCAAGAGAATGGTGAAGAGGTAGAACTAGATTCAGCAGCATATATATGGAAGCTGCTCATGTCTATGGATGATGTTATGGGTGGGCAACATGTAGATGAAGAAGAGCAGGTAACCGCAGAAAGAACCTTAGGAGAATTTCAGAGGTGATGATGCTCTGGACAGAGGAAAAGCCATTGCTGGAAATGTACTTCATCAGATAGGTAGGGTAGAGCCAGTCAAAGGAAATGTCATGGACATGGATAAGAAAAGTTGTCAGAGAATGGCAGGGTTAGGTGTATCAAACACTAAACAGGCTGAGGAACAAAGAAGGATAATGTATGATGTTCACAATCACAGAGGATATTTTTTATGACTTTTGACTAGGGCTTTTTTAATGCTGTGGGACAGGCGGGAATTGAACTGGATAGAGTCCGACCGGATGTTGCAAGAGAAATGGGCATGGAGCTACAAGATGATGAAGTGCTCGAGGATCTTACAAGTTATAGATGATAGTGGTTTTGAACAAAAAAGGGAAGGTGCCAGAGGAAAAGCAACTGTTAACAATGTCAGATGTCCTGGGAGTTGAGTCCTGGGTGTAGTTTAATGATCATGAGCGGAGAGGGGGGAAGATCAAGGGAACAGGAGATCAGATTTGAAAGGGTGAGGGGAATGAGGGAAAAAACTAAAAAGTGCCAGAAGTTCAGTTCTAGTGTAGTAGAAGTGGGGGAAAGTTGGAGACTGAAAGGGAGAGAAAGTGGAGAAAAGGGGAAAAGGGGAGGCTGTGCGGACACTTTTGATCTTAGAGATGGAGAAGTATTTCAACTACTTGGATTTGGAATTGGACATGAGGGATGAAAGGGACAGGAAAATGGGATTTGAAGAAAGAATATGGCTTAAAAATAGAAGAAAATGATGGATTTCTGATACTTTTTAAATTATTATTTGTGTTAATTTCAGCTTGTTAGGTGAGTGTTATACAAATAATTGTAATATTTATCATGTTTCAGTCAGTGATTCAATGGCCTTTGGTGATTCAACCAGTTTTCACTGCAATGTTGAAAATCAAATCATTCCCGCAAAGAACAGAAATAAGCTCAAACAGACTTTAAAGAATTGCACTAGTATTACCAGGCCTTAAAAGTTAGCCATTTTCCCTCACTACAGTCTACTTGTCAATCATCCAACAGGACTTTACTTACCTGGATTTAGATGTTTTCTATTCATCACAAGCTATTAAAGATTTAGCCCTATGATCGCTTGATTTGCAAAACCGATTGGGTCCTCATACTGGGTGGTTTTGATTTGTATCAGGGGTTTAGTTTGAGGAGATGGAGTAAATTCAGGTGGGGATAAATTTCAATTTGGTAGCCATTGTATTTATTATTGTTGTATTTTCTGCTTTCTTTGAGAGCGGAGTTGCTGGGACATCTGGTGAGAGTAAATGTTACAAATTCATGCCCTTGGTATAGAGCTTTGCCTGGTCAGAACAAGTAGAAGATCACTGGAATCCATTGGATTCTGATGGAACCTGATACATTTGGTCTTTGTTTGGACAAACAAGGTCATTATATCTATTAGGGGTAGAAATTGTGGCAATAATGGCACCACTGAGGCATTAATGCCACAGTCTTCAAATTGTCACCTTGCTGCTCCGATGGGGATTGCAGGTTAGTCTGACTGGGATCTGCTGACCAGCTCCCTCGCTGGTAGACCCCATATAAAAATGAAATTGATTGCCGTTTGATGAAAGTATTGTCGGGCCCATATATGGTAAATATGCCTGTTTCATGCAGGAGTACTTACTGCTAACCGTATTAGAGACATAACTGATATGATTTCCAAGAGAACCATGGGTTACATCAATGCTGTACCCAAAAGTTATGTTAACCTTAAAAGAAGGCCAGGCAAAAGATGTTTATAAAGGAACCAAAAAGGGGCCAAGAACTTACTGGAACAGAATTTTTATGCTTCTACTTTTAGTCTTCACAAGCGTAAGAAATTATCGAATTACAATCCAGTCTGCTTTCAAAGTGTTAGATGAAGATGTCACTATGGTCTTATGAATATGAACTTTGACCAGGTAAGCCATATAAATCAGGGTCAATGCTGAGTTAGCTGATTTTGGTCAGGACAGGTCCTACAATTTATCTCAATGGCCATGGTTTAGGGAGGGGAAATTCAACCAGTGCTCCTGTTTCTATTGTTCCTTTTATTCAAGCTGCTGTTAATGTGTATAACAGGGTTAGGCTCAAGTCCATGCCCTAAACACTCACTGCTTGATCAAGGTACTGCAGAACTACTACAGAACCATAAGAGTCAACACCTTCCTGTGGGGAGAAAATAGATAACATTGTTGTGGGCGGAGGGGTGGGGGTTTAAGGTCCTGAAACCAGCAAATGTTGGTTGCATCAAAAACAAAAATAGCTGGAAAAACTCAGCAGGTCTGACAGCATCTGTGGAGAGGAACACTGTTGATGTTTCGAGTCCATATGACTCTTCATCAGAACTAAGGAAATAGAGAAATGAAGTGAAACATAAGCTGGTAGAGGGGGGTGGGACAGGTAGAGCTGATAGAGGGCCAGTGATTGCGTGTTTTATTAACGAATCGAACCCAGATCATACAAATCTATCTGTTTTAAATGGGTTCCAACAAACTGCAATAAACAAAGTTAAACTGAGGCTGTCCCTTTATGTGTCACTACATTTGTTTAACTGTGACTCTAAAGGGCTACAGTTCCATACTCTAAGGGGAGAATTTTCTCCCCGTTAGGCGGGCTGGTCGGGAGTGTGCACGAGCGGGGGTGGAGCCGATCGCCGCCCACGATCGGCTGCGCGCCACCTTTTTATGTGTGCCGGCCAATTAAGGCCCGCCCAGCGTAACACGCACCCAAAAGCACTCAGCGCTACCTGTGCGGCCGGGGGGAGGAGGGACAGTCGGGGCCTGCGTTCTTTTGCGCATGCGTGCAAAAGAGCACAGAAATCTCCCTGAGGCAGCTCCGATTAATTTCATTATGAAACAGTGAAAAGCAGAAAAAAAAATTCAGACATGTCCCCTCATGTGAAGAGTGTCACATGAGCAGGGAAGTTTTTATGAATTTTCATAAAAATTTATATTTAATTAATGAAACCTCATCCCGCCCATGAATGAGGTTTCATGAAAAATGCAAAGGCCACCTGGGCTCTTCGCCTGCCCGCCAACCTTAAGGTTGGACGGGCAGCTTTCTCAATAGGCTTAATTAATTAATTAATGGCCTTAACAGGCCTTTGACAGTCCGGTGGGCGCGCAGCCGATTCCACTGCGCGCCCGCCAAATGGAAGGTCGGAACGATGCGTGTTGACATCGGAACGCACGCCCGACATCACCGCACATCATTTTATGCATTGGTGTGCAGGGCCCGCCCCCACACACCAAACACAAGATTCTGGCCTAACTTTCTCTTTGCAAGCAGCTTCAAACACAAACCCTTCCCAATTCTCCTGAAATGCACCACCAATATGCCATCTATGGCACACACATCAGGACTGCCAATACAGTACACTCACATCACCTCAAGTATTGTTGTCATGATGATACTGTATCAGAAGCCACTGCTGTTGTCACTGTTAATTATACAGTATTCATTGTTTATTATAAGCCATAAGTTGAAGGAAATTCCCAAAATGAAAACTGAGTTTCTGGCCAGTGGACATATTGACAGCAAATTCTAACAGGGCGATGGGGAGCACAGGGGTGATGGATGGAGGGGAAGCAAAGCAGACGCTTCCTCTCACCACTTCCACCCCAAATTCAGGTTACTGCATCTTAAGAAGCATTCTTGGATAGATTCTATAAAGGTGGAAGTGGCACTCGGTAAATTGCTTCTGCAGAGACCCAGCGCTGACATGACAAGCCAAATGGCCTCCTCCTGTGCTGTAACAGTTCTGTGATTCCATTCTGGATCAAACGGAGAAGAAATTGGGTCACAATCAATCTCAGAGAGATCAATTTTTCTCCACCCTGAACCTAGCATTGAGGGAGTGACCAGTAGGTAAATGTTCTCACTTATTCCTCCTTGGCCAGACAAGCCTGTGGGGTCCCTCTGGGAGGAGCAGAGTGCCACTCTGATATTTGGTCTGTTGTGCTGGGTGGACATCCCTGTTACTGGCACAAGTGCCCAGCTCAAATATGTTAATTACCAAGTATCTGGTTCACTAGTTCCTTGAGTGAAGGAAATCTGCTGTCCTGACCCAGTTTGGCTGATATGTGACTCCAGATCCACAGCAATGTGGTTGACTCTTAACTGCCCCTCTGAAATAAGCCACTCAGTTGTCTCACGGGCAATTATTGATGGGCAATCAATGCTGACCTTGTCAGAGATGACCACATGCCGTGAATGAATCAGAAGAATCATGGTGGGACTAAAGAGTTGGGAGGAATTTCTAGACTGAGATATTTATTCAGCTTTGTCTTTAATGAGGTTTTCAAGTCAATTCTTTGTTTAATTTGAGAGATATTCAATGATGAAATATAGAGGCCTGGATTTTCAAGTTTAATTGTGTGATTGGCATCAGTACATACAAAGATCCCAGCACACCAACAACAGAAATGCATTATAAGCAGGATATAACATTCAGTCATGACATACCATCACTAAGGGCACTTAGGAAAAGTTATGTTTTAAAACCATAAAGGAAATGGATATTTTTAGTTCATGATCAGTAAAACATCTCAGTTACTGGGGCCAAAAACCAAAAAACTTGCAACCTGGTCATATGTAAAAAATTCCATGACAAACAATACCTTTAGAAAAGATAAAAACAAAAAGCTAAAAGCTACTGCGGATGCTGGAAATCCAAAACAAAAACAGAATTACCTGGAAAAACTCAGCAGGTCTGGCAGCATCGGCGGAGAAGAAATCAGTTATGTTCTGTTCTGCCGAAGGGCCATGAAGGCTCGAAACGTTAACTGATTTCTTCTCCGCCGATGCTGCCAGACCTGCTGAATTTTTCCAGGTAATTCTGTTTTTCCTTTAGAAAAGAGCTGCTTCTTCTCCAAATGACTTACCTGGGAAGACCTCATTACCATTTTCCATAACAGGCACTTCTCGACTGATTTCTCCATCATCTTGATTCTGATCCATCCAACTATTAACAGCAAAGTGATACTCTTTACCTGAGTAAATATTCTTTAAATGGATCTGCAACATACCGACAAAAAGATACAGTAAGATGGTGTACACAGACACAAGTTCAAAGCCTTCCCAGATTTCTGTTTAAAGTATGTGGGGGCTAAATTGGATAGCCTGCAAAATCGGGTGCAGGGATTGCGATGTATGATTAACCCACATCCGTTTGAGGTGATGCAGGCAGCATGCAAACTTCATGCTGTGATACTAATTGTGGCATGCAGTCCAGCATTGAGTGTGCTGATGGGTGGCTGTAGTGGCGACTCAGCAAGAAGCCCAAGTTCGTGCGAGGCCTGCACCATTAAAAACTAGCCTGCACTAATTAAAGCCAAAGGCTGGATGCATTCTGGTTGCAGAGTAGAATAAAACTGCTTAGAGAAGAGTTGAAGACCAGCAAGAACCAAATTGAGCAACAGATAGCATGCTCCGAGGTTCTCAGATGTTGCGCTGGAGGCCATGATGCAGGAGGAGAGAGATCCTTTTCCCTCAGTGGACCTGGAGACCACCCAGACAGAAGACAGTGTCTATTGAGAAGACAGTGGAGCAGGTGACTGTGACGGAAAATGCCAGCAGTTTATCCCAGAGGACCTGGATGCAATGCTGAAAGAAATTTAATGATGTCACATGAGTGTTCAAGGTCAGTGAATGTATCTTCATTTGCTATATCCTACCTCCTGCAGCACTGGCCTTCACTGCCTCTTCATTCATTTACCAAAAATCTCTATCAGCCATGACTCATTGTTCTCACTTATAGCCTCATCTCACCCTCACACTAGCAGCACACTCACATCTCACACATTCTGACAATATCCAACTATGGCAAACACATGGCAGCACACCCACTGATATACTTTCCTCTCTCCTGCAGGACAAGGTAGCCCATAAAGTGGCAGCAGCAGCAGCAGCTAACTGGCAGGGAGCAAGCACAGCAGCATTTTCTCATCCCCATGGAGGGAATGGTGCTGACCATCATTGTGGAGCTCATCATTGAGGCAATTTTTAGCGGCAGAGATGAAACCATTGAGGCTGACAGTATAATCCAGCTTCTCAAATCCCACTTCACCCTCATCCTGCAATCTTTTATGGTTTAAAATCTTACATTGGTTGTAAGCATGCACCATTTGCTTTCTCTCCTTCCATGACCCCAAAACCTATCCTTCTGCCCTAATGTTTTCAGATACCCAAGAATTGCCACCTGGCCAGCTCAGGAAGCTGAAAGTTTAGCTGAAGAAGAGACTGTTGAGGAAGAGACACCGTCACTCAATCTGACACTCACAGCCACAAGCTTAGATCCTAACACTGTCCATATTTAGAGTTGAGATCTGTACATGGTGGCCAGAGTTTTGTCAGAGCGGCAGGGATCCCCACAAAGGTCCAAAAGCCAGGGGCGACCCCTCCTCTGCCAGTTGTGGGATGCCGGCTGCATTCTCTGTTTATCTGACAACTATCAGGAATCTTGGTGCCATCTGGAGTCCCATTCCTTTAAAAGATGGGAGCGCACCTCCTAGAGCTGCCAGCCATTCAGAGAGCAGGCAGCTCAGCAGCTTCTGGGAAGGGGTCAGGTTGCTGGGATTGCATTCAACTACGAGGACTGCATGGAAGGATGATGCCCTCCCAACTCGTAAGGGGGTTTGGAGATCGCTGGAGCCAGATGGGCAGGGGGTGGTTATTGCCAATGGGAGGCCCTTCCAGGGGCCACAGAGTGCCCACTAAGCCTGTGAGAGTCTGCCAGCATTTACCAGGCAGTCTCCCCACATGACAGAGGGCCTACCTACAGCTGATAAAATGCCTGTGGTGGCAGGAAGAGGGCCTTAATTTGCCTCTTAAGTAGTTCAATTGGCCTCTGGGTGGGAGAGCTATCCTTCACCTTCCCCATCACTGGTAAAATGCTGTGGTGGTAGGATGATGACGGGCATTACACCCCGCCCCCCCGCTCTGCCTGCCAGCTTCTCCCTAGTGGGCTTGTGAAATCCAATGGCACCCTGCACCATGAAGACGTCCAAAATCCTGCCAAAGCCACATGCACACTTGGCTTGCATTTCTCTGTTCAGAGAGAACACAATGAATTCTCCTCTCCTGACACACACAACCTGTGTCATCTCTCTAATGCAACAAGGATGATGAACTGGGAGATGTTAGCCATGTCACCTGTTCCAGCCTGGAAAAATCCTGATGCATTGAATTTGAGGCCTGTGGTCACTTTCACCACCACTGGCAGTGCCATCTTCACATGGCACTGAGGCTGCAGATCTGGTTGCAACAGGTGGTTCTGAGCACCTTCTTCATGAAACATAGGTGACAAACTCAAGCAGAAGCAACAGAAAGTGTCAAACAACTCACTTAAAAGTTGTTGATGATCCCTTTAAATAGCACTTGTTTGGTGGGAGACGGGAGTGGTGGTTAGTTGGGGAAGTCTTTTGTGCTTATGACTGTGTGTTCAGCTGTGTATATTTAAGAAAGGGCGAGAACTAGAGAAGCAAATTCTAAAATGGCTTTAGATGCTTACCGATGTCATGACCTGCCTACTCTACATCCTGCAGCGCAGGCTCATGACGCCTATGCTAATACCCTCGCCAAGATGGTGTTTGGCACACATCACACCGGAATTGGCGGAAGGGGCACAGATGCCATTTTGTCACTAAACTGGTACCCATAGAGCTGAAACTAGTAGTGCTACAGGGCTGAATTTTGCAGTCTGTGTTTTTTTAAGATTGTATATTTCATTCATTTTTAACTGCAAGTTTTGAGTGCTATGCGCTTCCTGTTTGTTTTCAAAAGCTCCCTCGCAAATACAACTCCTGCCAGGATTTTACAGAGTTTCACTGATGGAAGTTATAGGGGCATCCGAAGCTCATGTACTTCCAGCTTAATGCTGAAGAACAGTTCATGGTGACAAGTGGTCCTCATAAAACATACTGGAAAAGGAAAATGATAGAAAGGAATTATCGATCTATGTCACCAGCATTAATATAATACTGAAAGCCTGGGGATTCTCATCATATTTACATTATATTTGAATGTTCAAGGAGCTTTAAGTTAAACTTAAACTTTAAACTTTTTGTGATAAGTGAAATCTGTTGTGTTTATTTCCTGCTCTTATCCAATTGTTGCTTTTAATAAATGCGATCTGTAGTTTATTCTTCTGCTATCCAGACTAGAAGGTGTAAAGTATTAGAGTAACAAGGCATTCTGCTCAACTCCTAGGCAACACTACCTAACCAGATACTCTTCATACAGGATGGAATTGAATGCCCTTCCCTGAGGTGTGATTGAAGGCGGAGGCTTGAAGGCGCGAGATTCTCCCGACCCCCATTCCCTTGCTGCCATCCGCACCGGCCCCCCCACCTTCCTCAAGACCCCTAACCAGCGATCCCCATTCTGCCATCACTCCATAAGACATAGGAGCAGAAATTAGGCCATTCGGCCCATCGAGTCTGCTCTGCCATTCAATCATGGCTGATAAGTTTCTCAACCCCATTCTCCCACCCTCTGCCCGTAACCTTTGATCCCCTTACCAATCAAGAACCTATCTATCACGGTCTTAAATACACTCAATGACCTGGCCTTCACAGCCTTCTGTGGCAATGAATTCCATAGATTCACCACTCTCTGGCTAAAGAAGTTTCTCCTCATCTCTGTTCTAAAAGGTCTTCCCTTTACTCTGAGGCTGTGCCCTCAGGTCCTAGTCTCTCCTACTAATGGAAACATCTTCCCCACGTCCACTCTATCCAGGTCTTTCAGTATTCTGTAAGTTTCAATCAGATCCTCCCTCATCCTTGTAAACTCCATCGAGTATAAACCCAGAGTCCTCAAACGTTCCTCATATGTTAAGCCTTTCACTCCTGGGATCATTCTCGTGAACCTCCTCTGGACCCTCTCCAGGGCCAGCACATCCTTCCTGAGATAGGGGGCCCAAAATTGCTCACAATATTCTAAATGTGGTCTGACCAGAGCCTTATAAAGCCTCAGCAGCACATCCCTGCTTTTATATTCTAGTCCTCTTGAAATAAATGCCAACTTTGCATTTGCCTTCCTAACTACTGACTCAACCTGCAAGTTAACCTTGAGAGAATCCTGGACTAGGACTCCCAAGTCCCTTTACACTCCAGATTTCTGAATTCTCTCCCCATTTAGAAAATAGTCTATGCCTCTATTCTTCCTACCAAAGTGCATGACCTCACACTTCCCCATGTTGTACTCCATCTGCCACTTCTTTGCCCATTCTCCTAACCTGTCTAAATCCTTCTGCAGCCTCCCCACCTCCTCAATACTACCTGTCCCTCCACCTATCTTTGTATCATCTGCAAACTTAGCCAGGACTCAGTTCCTTCATCTAGATCATTAATGTATAAAGTGAAAAGTTGCGGTCCCAACACTGAACCCTGCGGAACTCCACTAGTCACCAGCCGCCATCCTGAGAAGGACCCCCTTATCCCCACTCTCTGCCTCCTGCCTTACAGCCAATCTTCTATCCATGTTAGTACCTTGCCTCTAACACCATGGGCAGCCTCCTGTGCGGCACCTTGTTAAAGGCCTTCTGGAAGTCCAAGTAGACAACATCCATTGGCTCTCCTTTGTCTAACCTGCTCGTTACCTCCTCAAAGAATCCTAACAGATTTGTCAGGCATGACCTCCCCTTGATGAAACTATGCTGACTTTGCCCTATTTTACCACGCACTTCCAAGTATTCTGAAATCTCATCCTTAATAATGGACTCTAAAATCTTACCAACGACCAAGGTCAGGCTAATCGGCCTGTAATTTCCCGTCTTTTGCCTCACTCCCTTCTTAAACAGGGGAGTTACATTAGCGATTTTCCAGTCCTCTGGGACCTTCCCTGACTCCAGTGATTCCTGAAAGATCACCACCAATGCCTCCACTATCTCCTTCAGAACTCTGGGGTGTAATCCATCTGGCCCAGGTTACTTATCCACCTTCAGACCTTTCAGTTTTCCTAGCACCTTCTCCTTGGTAATGGCCACCATACTTACCTCTGCCCCCCAACTCTCTTGAACTTTGGGGATGTTACTTGTATCTTCCACCGTGAAGACTGACGCAAAGTACCTATTCAGTTCTTCCGCCATTTCTTTGTTCCCCATTATTACTTCTCCAGCGTAATTTTCCAGCGGCCCAATGTCCACTTTTGCCTCTCTCTTACCCTTTATATATCTAAAAAAAACTCTTGCAATCTTCTTTTATATTACTGGCTAGTTTACCCTCATATTTAATCTTCTCCCTCCTTATTTCTTTTTTTGTTGTCCTCTGTTGGTCTTTGTAGGCTTCCCAATCCCCTGGCCTTCCCACTGCTCTTTGCCGCATTGTATGCTTTCTCTTTAGCTTTTATGCTGTCCCTGACTTCCCTTGTCAGCCACGGTTGCCTCGTCCTCCCTTTAGTATGCTTCTTCTTCCTAGGGATGAATTTTTGCTCTGTCTCCCAAATTACTCCCAGAAACTCCTGCCATTGCTGTTCCACTGTCTTTCCTGCTAGGCTCATCTCCCAGTCAATTCTGGCCAGCTCCTCCCTCATGCCTCTGTAGTTACCTTTATTCAACTGTAATACCGTTACATCTGATTCCAACTTTTTCCTCTATCATTCTATCATTCTATCATATTATGGTCACTTCCTCCTAAGGGTTCCTTCACCTTAAGCTCCCTTATCAAATCTGCCTCATTACACATCACTAAATCTAGAATTGCCTGTTCCCTAGTGGGCTCCATCACAAGCTGCTCCAAAAAGCCATCTCGTAGACATTCCACAAATTCCTTTTCTTGGGATCCACTACAAAACTGATTTTCCCAGTCTACCTGCATATTGAAATCCCCCATAATCACTGTAACCTTGCCTTTCTTACACGCCTTTTCTATCTCCTGGTGTATCTTGTGCCCCACATCCTGACTACTGTTCAGAGGCCTGTACATAACTCCCATTATGGTTTTTTCACTTTGCGGCTCCTCAACTCTACCCACACAGATTCTACATCGTCTGACCCTACGTCATTTCTTGCTATCGATTTAATTTCATTTCTTACTAACAAAGCAACCCCTCCCCCTCTGCCAACCTGCCTATCTTTTCGATAGGATGTATATCCTTGGATATTTAGCTCCCAGTCCTGATCCCCTTGCAGCCATGTCTCCGTGATGCCCACCACATCATACCTGCCAATTTCAATCTGCGCCACAAGCTCATTTACCTTATTTCGTATACTGCGTGCATTCAGATACAACACCTTCAGTCCTGTATTTCCCGTCCCCCTTCTCATTGTCGTCCCTTTATCTGATGTGCTTGAAGTTAGATTCCTAGCCCTTTCCAAACACTCTGTCCTATTTTGTGTTCTGGAGACTTTAATAGCCCCTCCTGGGCTCTCCTTCTTTTTCAGTTTTTTCATAATTTTCCATGAAGTTGAATCCAGCCCCCCACATGCTAACGTGCTGCTTTGTTTCCCATTCGTCATACTTCTTGCAGTTTTACCCTTCTCTTCCCCCCACTTTCTAGTTTAAAGTCCTGTTGATCACCCTATTTACCCTTTTCGCTGGAACATTGTTCCCAGATCAGTTCAGGTGGAGACCATCCCAACGGTACAGATCCTCCTGTTCCAATACTGATGCCAGTGCCCCATGAAATGGAACCCCTCTTTCCCGCACCATTCCTTTAGCCACGTGTTTACTTCCCTTATTCTCGCATCCCTATGCCAATTTGCACGTGGCTCGGGTAGTAATCCGGAGATTATAACTCTTGAGGACCTGTTCTTTAATTTAGTTCCTAATTCCTGATAATCCCCAAACAGGTCCTCTTTCCTAGTCTTACCTACGTTATTTGTCCCGACATGGACCACAACAACTGGATCCTCCCCCTCCCTGTCCAAAATCCTTTCAAGCCGGTCAGAGATGTCCCTCACCCTGGCACCGGGCAGGCAACATACCATGCGGGACTCTCACTCCTGCTTACAAAGGAAGCTATCAATTCCCCTAATTATAAAATCCCCTACAACTACCACTTGTCTTTTTGCTCCCCCCTCTTGAATGGCCTCCTGTGCCACTGTGCCGTGGTCAGCTGGCTCATCCTCCCTACAGCCCTGTTCCTCATCCACACAGGGAGCAAGTACCTCGTACCTGTTGGACAAGGTCAAGAGCTGAGGCTCCTCTGTTCCTGAACACAGGATCCCTCTACCTGCCTCACTTGCAGTCACACCCTGCTGACCCTGACCACTGACCAAATTTGAGGTACTTAATCTACCGGGTGTGACCGCCTCCTGAAACAAAGCGTCCGGGTAACTCTCCCCCTCCTGGATGTGCCACAGCGTCCGGAGCTCAGACTCCAACTCATCAATTCTGAGCCGGAGTTCCTCCAGCAACAAACGCTTGCTGCAGATATGGTCACTGCGGCTCGCAATGGGATCTGCCAGCTCCCACATCATACAGCTACAGCACATCACCTGCCCAGCCATCTCTACTTAGTTAATTAATTTATTAATTAGCTTTGCAGTGTTTTTTTTCAAATTTGGTGCAGATTTCCTACTAACCAATCAGGTCACAGCTTTCCTGTGACATCACTTTTTCAGATTTATCCTGTGTCTCCGTCGCTCTCCTTGCGCTCTTTTATCCTGTAACCTGGGGTCCCTGTGTGACCCTGGAGCTCTGGTGGGTACATTGCTGGTAGATGCCACCTCTCCCACTGGCGCTGCCTGCATTGCACAACTACCAATCTCTGATCGGCCAGCAGCTCTCAGGGCTGGGGCAGGGGGGTGATCTTCTGCCCCCGGGGTCCTTGATCTCGGGGAAGTCCACTGATGGGCACTTAATTTGGCGGGCCTTCCCAAAAGGAGGCAAAAAGGGCTCTTGCAGGCTATCCAACCAGCAGGCAAGACCCCAGTTAAATTAAATACCGACCATAGAATCACATGCCATTTTGTGACATGCCAGGGGTTACATACAGGGGGGATCTTTGATGTAAAGCACATAAGAAATTATTGAGTAAAGCTGATGAGTATCACAGTTCTGTTGTTCTTTTTCAGCGTCCATATGAGCCTGAGATTGAAAGAATGAAGCTGCAAGGATGTAGAGTAGGCAGATCATGACATCGGTCAACATCTAAAGCCATTTTAGAATTTGCTTCTGTAGTTCTCTAATTCATTTTATATTCATGTTCATAATGGCAAGCAGAGGAAAATGTGTCCTATATATTTTAAATAACATTTACACAATGTAAAGGTTAATTGATTCAATACAATTTCAATATGATTCTTTAAATTATTTAATTAATGCACATAGTTCCTTTCAAATTAATTACTCTTTGCTCTATTGCAGGAATCTGTAATTTAAAGAAATAAACTTGTTCATTCAGTGACCTTACCGACTCACAATGCCATCCCGGGAATTCACCAGCATTGTTGTGTCCAATTCGAATTTTGTATAATTTGCCAATATTCCTTGTGTTTACCTAATGCGTGAATAAATAAATTCTTCTCAATTTTCATTGTTTCCACTGTTACAGAATGCATTGCAATTTCAGGTTAAACCTCAAAACATAAAAAATGTAAAATTGCCCAGCTACGTCCAGTCCACAGAAAGCAGGACAAATTGAATTTAATCAATTATTTTCCCATCATCCAATTTCAATTATAAGCCAAGTGATGGAAGGTTTTTTCAACAGTGCTAGCAAGCAGAACTTGCTCACCAATAACCTGCTCTATTGGGGTTCCACCAAGAGCACTTGACTCCAGATCTCATAACAGCCTTGGTCCAAACATGGACAAAAGTGCTGATTTCCAGTGATGACCAGAGTGTGACTGCCCTTGCTATCAAGGGCAGCATTTGACCAAGTGCGCCATCCAGAAGCCCTGCCAAAACTGAAATCAATGCGAATCAGGAAAACTCTCCACTGGCAGGAGTCAGGCCTAGCACAAAGGAAGATTATTGTGGTTGTTGGAGGCCAATAATCTCAGCCCTAGGACAGCACTAACAAGTTCCCCAGGGCAATGTCCTCAGCCCAGCCATTTTCAGCTGTTTCATCATTGACCCACTGTCCAGTACAAGCTCAGAAGTGGAGATGTTTATTGGTGATTGTACAGTGTTCGGTTCCATTCACATCTCCTCAGATAATAAAGCTGTCCATGTGCACATGCAGCAAGACCTGGACAACAACCAGGCTTGAGCTGATAAGTGACAAATAATGTTCACACCACAAAAGTAACAGGCAATAACCATTTCCAACAAGAGTAGGTTTAATCACCTTCCATTGACATTCAATGTCATTATCATTTTTTAACCCCATCGTGGGTGTTACAATTGATTAGAAACTTAAATAGACCAGCCACATAAATAGAGTGGCTACAAGAGCAGGTCAGAGGTGGGGAATTCTAAAGCGAGTGACTCACCCCCTGATTCCTCAGTGACTCAACCACCTCCTCTTTCACTGTAGGCAGAATTTAGTGAAACCCGTTGGAGCAGAGAGGACGGTGGGCGGGCCAGGAGAAATGCACATGAGGCTGCATGTCCAAATCCCAGCGGCTGGAAAGTTATCCCAAATTTAGTGAGAAGCGGGAAGGGGCTGATGCAGGAAACTCACCCACTCGTGGCAAAAAGGCAATTAGGCTCACTAAAGAGTCACTTAAAATGAATTATCCCTGAGCAAACAGTAATTAATTGGTGGCTCAGGGGTTACATTTTTTTTTTATTTTTATATACTTGTAGAAACTTTTACTGTATGTATATTTCTTTCTAGTTTTATTCTCATACTCCAATTTCTCCCTCCTTGTTTTTTTTTTACTCATCCATTGCTGGTTTCTAAAACTTTCACAATCATCTAAGATGACTACTAATCCTTGCATCATTGTATGCCTTTTCTTTCAAGTTGATACCATCTTTAACTTCCTTAATTAGCCATGGGTGGTGTATCCTTCTCATAGAGTCTTTCTTTCTCAATGGAATACATCTTTGTTGAAATATTTCCTTAAATGTCTGCCATTGCTTCTCTACCATCTTCCCTTTTAACCTATTTTCCCATTACACTTTAGCCAACTCTGTCTTCAAGCCATTGTAATTGCCTTTATTTAAGTTTAAGATACTGGCTTCAGACCCAAATTTCCCACCCTCAAACTGAATGTGAAATTCTATTCAAGTTGTGATCACTCTTACCTAGGGGATCCTTTACTATGAGGTCATTAATTATTCCTGTTTCATTACACGTTATCAGGTCTAAAATAACCTGTTCCCTGCTTGGTTCCAGGACATATTATTCTAAGAAACTGTCCAGAATGCACTCTATGAATTCATCATCCAAGCTACTTTTGCCAATTTGATTCACCCAATCTATATGAAAATTAAAATCTCCAATGGTATTGCAGTACCTTTCTTAAAAGCCTCTATCATTTCTTGATCTACAGTATAGCTACAATCAGGGGACTATAAACAATACATTCAATAGTAACTTTCAAATGGGGAATTAGATAAATACTTGAAGGGAAAGAATTTTCAGGGTTATTGGGAAACAGCAGGGGAAATATGACTAATTGTATAGCTCATTCAAAAAGCTGGCAAAAGCATGATGGGCAGAATAACCTCCTTCAGAGCTATAAGATGAAGTTCAAAACAGAGAAGTGTGAGGTGATGCGTTTTGGCACGAAAGATATGGTGAGGCATAATGAAATAAAGGGAGAGACTCTAAAGGAGGTGCAGGAACAGAGGAACCTGGGTGTATACATACATAGGTTATTAAAGATGGCAAGGCATGTTGAGAAAGCAGTTAATAAAGCATATGGTATCTTAGGCTTTATTAATAGGGGCATCGAGTACAAGAGTAAGGAGCTCATGTTGAACTTGTATGAGACATTAGTTATGCCTCATCTGGAGTATTGCGTCCAGTTCTGGGCACCATACTTGAGGAAGGATGTGAAGGCATTGGAGAGAGTACAGAGGAGATTCACAAGAATGATTTCCGGGATGAAGAACTGTAGCTATGAGGATAGATTGAAGGGGTCGGGACTGTTTTCCTTGGAGAAAAGAAGGTTGAGAGGAGACTTAACAGAGCTATTCAAGATCTTGAGGGGTATGGACATGGTAAATAGTGAGAAATTGTTCCCACTCAAGAGAACATCAAGAACTAGAGGGCACAGATTCAAAATAATTGGCAAAAGGAGTAAATGTGAAGAAAAATTCTTTCACCCAGAGGGTGGTTGGGATCTGGAAAAAAACTTCTTGAACGGGTGGTGGAGGCAGGTTCAATCGAGGTATTCAAAAGGGAATTGGATTGATACCTGAAAAGAAAGAATGTGCAAGGTTACGGGGGTAAGGCAGGGAGTGGGACTAGGTGGAATGCTCCTTCAGAGAGCCAGTGCAGACTCAATGGGCCAAATGGCCCCCTTCTGCACAGTAAAGATTCTGTGATACTGTGAAGATTCTATAATTCAATGAGGGATTACATAGAAACATACAGTTTTGTGCATTGGAGAAGCTGGGGATGCCTTCTTTCCATCAATAAATTGATAGAGGTTTTAAAATCATGAAGGATTTTGATAGTGTAAATAAAGAGAAATTGTCTCCAATGGCTGTAAGGTCGATAGCCAGAGGGCTTGAATTTAAGGTGATTGGTAAAAGATCCAGAGACAACATTTTTTTATGCAACAAATGGTCAGGATTTGGAATGCTTGAACAAGAAAAAATTACAGGGTTACGGGGGAAAGAGCCAGAAAATGGGAGTAACTGGATTACTCTTTGAATGAGCCAGCACAGATGTGATGGGCCAAATGGCCTCCTCTGTTATATAATGCTATGGTTCTATGGTTTTATGATTATTTCCATTGTTTGGCAAATGGGCCACAATAATGCATAGACTCTGGGTTATCACCGGAAGAATAAAGGAGGAAGTTACTAGATTTTCACACAGATGGTTCTTATGAATGTTTTACTAGAACAACTATTGAGACAAAGGCTATCATTTAAAGTGGAACTGGAAAAAAAATTTGTAAATGAGGAATATTGAAAGAGATAGGAAAGGGCAAGGAAATGTAACTGAAGAGTTAGCTCCAACTGAAGAGCTAGCACACCAATATGGATGTTGTCTACAATAATTCCCGTGATTCCCGTGAAATAGGCACTAATTTGTGAAGCTATTTATTTCATTAAATTACTAACTTTCTCCATTAAATAGTTAAAGTAAAAAGCTATTTAGATTAACTCCCATAAAAATGTGAGCTAGAGGTCCAAAAATTGCTGCACATAACAGCCCAAATATGTGCTAGTCTCACAATCTGTAAGGGTGCAACTTTCTAATGTTGAATGAAAACTACAAAGATCATCTAGCACACTTCCACACATTTAAAAACACCTCAAATGTCCCCAAAATCCAGAAAAAGAATACCACATGGATCAACCAAAAGACCGAGATGGCAACCACAAACTGAAATGTTTTGTACCTGAATAGTGTCTCAACAATTGCCTTCCATTAATTGATTTTAATTCTTCAAACTCAAAGTTGTCTGCTTCTATCTATTAAGGCTGAATAGGATAAATGGTGGCTGAGTGACAATGATAAAGGACTAGTAACCTAGATATCATGAGTTCATAATCCTACCTGTGTCAAATTGTAAGAATTGAATTCGATAAATTGGTTAATTTGTGGGCTAGTGTCAGGAAATGATAAAAGATTGTTCTAAAGTTGAAGCTCTTTTAATAATGTACTTTCAGGGAAAGGAACCTGCTACCTCTCTACATGTGACTCCAATCCCACGCAATATGATTGACTCATAAATCCTTTAGAGCAACCAGGAATGAGCAATAATTTTGCCTTTTAAGTGCTGCCCACATACCAAGAACAAATTTAAAAAGCTGATATCAAATTCATCAAAGATTACCTGGGGCATCAAGTAATTAAAATAAAATGGGAACAACAATTAAATAACTTGGTTATAACAAGTCTTTTTTAAAAGTTCTTCCAAAAAATGTAATTTAAAGCAACCTTAATAAACCAGAAGATTTGTATTGAATTAATTTCCTATTTTAAGGGGATTCTAACTATAAAAATAAATATCTCCTGTGGCATTAATTAATTTTTAGAATGACATTTTGCAATAAAAATGCCATTAAATAATAGAAAATGGCACAAGAAGAAGTTGACAGCATAAGTTTTGAAATGACTGAATGTTATATTGAACATTTTTCTTCAGTAAAAATAAGTTCAGCTAAGTGAGGCCCTCTGCATAAGAAGCTATTTTCTTTTCCTTAAAAAAAGGTCAAATGATAAAGATAAATTACACCGCAATATAGACAGGATTAACTTGGAGTAAGCAATTGTCAAGATTTATGAGGAGGTCTAAAAGCACCATTACAACTTAAAAAGAATACAAAGCAAAGCAAAGATTATCACCATAGCACAATATAGAGATGAAGGATTACTAAGATCTGGGGCAAATTTCAACCAAATTTTTTGTGTGTTTGGTTGGATGGGATGATTAATTTCTTATTAATCAGAATTCAAACCCAAACCTGCCTCCAACCTATGTGGTTCCAACTTTAATGGAGCTTGGAGGTGGGCAGGCAGTCAACCGCTTCCAAGGAGGAGGGCTAGGACTTGATATTCGACTTTTTGAATTTAACTGTCAGCGGCCGGCATCAGGGAAACTCAGCAGTTACATCCAGCCAAGGGCTTCTGGATCCAGGAGGTAAGTGCCTTTAGACCTACCTGCTAATCCAGTATACATGCTCGGGCATCCCACCACCCTTGACATTCTCAACGAGGTCTTTCAAGTCCCCACCCTCATCCTCGAGGCATCTGATTCCCCCAGCAGGTCTCCAACCGCCTCCCCCGAGACTTCTGAATCCCCCCAGATCGTGGACTTGACTTCCCCAAGTCTCCTCTGATACATGCCAGGCCTCTGACCTCCTTTCTAGTTCTTCAATAACCCCTCTCCACCCCCGAGGCCACTGATACCCACACCACACCCAATCTCCGATCCCTTTCACAGGCCTTTGATCTTCCCCGGTTCCCCAAGTCTCTGATGCCTGACTCCAGGCCTGCGGTCATCTTAGTTGTCCTCTAATATCCCCCCCACCCCTGCCTTCCCCCACCAAAGGCCCCTTACATCCCTCCACTCCAGAATGGCATCCACCATCCCATCTCCTAATGCCCACAATCCCACTGACACCACCCCCCACCACCCCTCCAGGGTTTTTGGGTCTAAAATCTCCACCCCCTTAGCATAATGGCAAAAATCGGAGGAGCATTGCCTTGGCACCATGAAGCAGGCTACCGCCAGAGGAGAACTGAAGCACAGAGACACAGGAGTAATAGGGATTCCACAATCACAGAGGTAGATGGGCAGGAACTCTTCAATGGTGTGTTGCCTCCTAGGAGTCAGAATAAATAAATGGCATCATAAGGTTTTGACTGACGATTTAAAGGATAAAGAACAATTCAGTGTAAAAATAATTAACTGGGGGAAAGCCAACTTGAATGGGGTAGGAATGGATTAGAGCCAAATAAATTGGAGTCAAACATTGGCAGGAAAAATAGTAGCTGAACAATGGGTAGAAAATACAATTGAGAACCAAGCTTAATATAGAAGGTTCAGAGGCGAGGTGAAAAAGCAAATAAGAGAAGCAAAGAGACAGCATGAAAAGAGATTGGCAGCCCACATAAAAGGGAATTCCAAAGTTTTCTATCAGCATGCAAATAGTAAAAGAAGGAATAGGCCTGGATAAGGACCAAAAAAGGAGTTTACTCATGGAAACAGAGGGCATAGCTAAGGTATGAATATTTTACATTTGCTTTTGCCAAGGAAGAAGATGTTACCCAGGCCATGATGGAAGAGGAGGTAATTCAGGCACTAGAAGGGTTTAAAATTGATAAGGAGGGGACATTGGAGGGCTATCTGTACTTGATAAGGCACCAGAAACAGATGAGGTGCATCCAAGGATACTGAGGGAAATAAGAGTGGGAATTGTGGAGACATTGACTATAATTAGACTCCTGGGCTCAAAAAGGGTGAAAGGATAAGCCCAGCAACTACAGGCCAGTCAGTTTAACTTTGATGGTGGGGAAACTTCGAGAAACAATTTGGGACAAAATTAATAATCACGAGTGCAAATGGGAGTTATTTAAGAAAAGCCAGCTTGGAGTTCTTAAGGGAAAATCATGTTTAATAAATTTGTTTATTTTTTGGGGAGGTAAAAGAGAGGGTAGATGAGGGAAATACTGTTAATGTGATACATACGGACTCCCAAAAGGCATTTGATAAAGTGCCACACAACTGACTTGTGAGCAAAGTTATAGCTCATGGAATGAAAGGGACAGTAGCAACATGGATACAGAATCAGCCGAAGTGTTAAAAAACTGGGAGTAGTGGTTAATGGATGATTTTTGGGCTGGAGGAAGATTTGTAGTAGAGCTCCCCAGGGTCAGTGTTGGGATCCTTTGCTTTTCCTGATGTTATGACCACAGCCAGTGTTCATTGCTGTGCAAACCAAATTCCAGAGGGAAACTAGGCTTATGGGCCATACACTTTTTTTTGTATTCTGAAAACAAGAAGACGATGTACCGATATCAGCAATGAGGTCCTGTAACACTTTTGGGATTTTAAAAATTAAAAGTAAAAGTTTTATGAACAAAAATAAAATAAAATTTAAGTGCACAAGATTACAGTTGCACAATTAAGGTCAGTCTTACAAACATTGCCTCCAAAAAGACTCTCCACTTGGTCAGACTCAAAACTATGCACCTTCTAGGCAATTCCCTTATAGATGTTTAGCTATAAGAAATCCAGTAATATTACCAAAAGCAACCTGCTGTAGCTTCAATAAAGGCATACCACATGACCCATAACTCTCTTCTACTCTGCTATGAAAATCCAAACTTCAGAATAGAACTGTTTTTTGCAGCCTAAGACTTTTCTGGCTTGACTAATGGTTGATTCAAACTGCATCCTCTCCCAGCTCATCAGCTCCAGCTCAACAACTCATAGCTCAAACAGCAGCTCCAGCTATAGCTATCCTAAGCTCCCTACAGCAACTCTAAAATACCCTTTTTCCCCTTTCATCTCAGGTTCCATTGTTATCATACCTCCTTGAAACTCAAACCCTTCCAAATATAAGTCCTCCCATGTTCCTATATTATCTTTGCTTTCGGGTCAATAAAATACAATAGCCTTCTTCTATTTACCTATGGAACTCTGGCAAGATGCAAACATGTTTCTTGTTACCTCTGACTCCCCTTTGATGTTCAAACAAACTCTCAATTTCTCTAAAAATGCAAATGTTAGATCTAACCTATTTACTTGTACCTCAAACCTAACACCTCTATCCTTTTCATGTTTCAACCTCTCCAGACAACTTGTCACCTATTAATCTCTGCCTAGCTTAATTAAATCATATACATACAGACTTTGTGTATAAGTCATTGAAAGTGGCAGGACAGGTTGAGAAAGTGATTAATAAAGCATACAGTTTTAGTAAAACATACGCTTTAGTTATCCTTTTTGTCAGCTTTGAAGAAATAGCTGAAAGGTAGCTTACTTAACTTTAAGCAAAACACATGCATTAATTTAATTGATTAACCATATTTTTAAGGTAGAACATCTGTATTAGAGGGATACCTTTCTTTCTGTTTTGACATTATGGTAGTATGTGTTATTAACATTTGTTCTTGATGGCATTAGTATCTGTGGGACTTGGGTTAAAATATGTTGACGACAATGTGACATTGTTTGTAACTGCTCTGTATCTAAAAATGTGTCCTTTGTTCACAATAATGTAAACTCTGGGGGCCCAGGGAGCAAGGGAGGGACATTTGTCTTTAGTCGACATGACTCCAGATTCAGAGGTGGGGTGACACCAGATGACCTGCACCTTAGGCCAATAGAAGAGGTGAATTTGGACCATTTCTAAATAAAGGATTTTGGAATAATGAGAAGTGGGGATAAAAGTTGGACAATTGGAGTCTTTGTTGGCACAGTTTTACCATAGCTTCTGTGATATGACTCTTCTGGCACAGTTCAACATCACTTCAGAGACAGAAGAAGAGGAAGACATCAACTGTGCTGGCAACGCTCAAGGGATCCTTGGAACTTGAGGGATGAGAGACTTCCATGCTGTCTTCATTGTTTTTAAGTACATGTAAAATCTTGCTTAATAAATTCTACTTGATTCATAAATGCTAGTTATTCATACTTTCTTAAGCCAGGCACAACTGAGGACCCAAGTATTAGAAATTAAGAATTCAGAACTTGGAGATTTTAATTAGAAGTGTTTTATACCTTAAATCCCTAAAATGTTGTAGTGGCTCTAGGAAAGAGCTATTCACCTCATCCCATTCTCCTGCCCTTTTCTCATTACCCTATCAATTTTCTTGTTTTTCAAATATTCATCCACCCCCTTCATGAAAGCAATTATGGGTTCTGGTTCCACTAATGTTTCTAGTTGCATGCCCCAACTACTTGCAACATAAGAGCTGTGTAGTGGTTAAGACATATAAAATACTTTAAAGCTGTCTTTATTCTTTTGCAAATGATTTTAAATTTATGCCTTCTAGTTACCAATTCACCAAGCAGTATAAATGGACACCACAGTTCACTTACCTCCGTTCAAAAACATTCATTGGCTGCTATTTTATGTTTACTGTCCTTTGGTCAACTTCCTGCCCATTGTCACATTCTCTACAATATCATTTTCAAATTCATGAAAACTTTTATTGGGTAATCAGATAAAAAAAATTTCACTGGACAGTGAATCAGTGACCAGAAGACTTAAGTTTAAAATTCGTCAGCAAAAGAACAATGGGAAGTATGAGGAAAATAATTCCTTGAGGTTCCTGTGAGAACCACTGGTCTAGTCAATCAATACATGTGTATAAATGATCTGGACTTAAATGTTGTAGGGGTGCAATATCAAAACTCGCAGATACATAAAAATAAGCAGTTTGTTTTATCATGAAATATATTGTAAGAGGCTTTTGAGGGAAAAAAAACACATTAGGAGATAGGGCAGATAAATGTCAGGTGAAATTTAATGCAAAGTAGTCCGGTGAGACCTTTGGGAGGGAATAAACACTAAATGGCAAAACTTTAAAAGAATGAATACAGGAAGGACGCTTGAAAGGCATAAAAAATTTGATTCCAGGTTAATTAAATAGAAGCACGAGGTACCAAAGTGAAAAAGGCAATATTAAGCCTAGTCAAATGATTGGTTATGCTATTTTAGAATATTGAAGTAAATGAAGGCTCGAAGGAGACATTGTGAAGGGTCTCATAATTCCATGAATCTGTCTACCAGCGGAAGTGTGGTGAAATAGAGATTGCGTTCATCAATGTAGAAGACTCTGTTCCAAATAATAGAAATGAAACCATTAATTTGAACAGGACAGACAGTCCTTGCTTATCAAGGCACATCAAAGGTGCCTGCTCTGTTCCACTGAAGGGTGTTGACTTGGCTGCTTGGGCTTCTTCCTCAGAGATTAAAAATAAGTTAATTCTATCTTCTGCTCCTATTGAAATAAATCTCTTTTTAATTAAAGATAGTCAATCCTCTCCAGGAATTATTACCGTAATCTATTTTTTGAGCCTTTTCTTAGAAAGTCAAATTAACTCACATCAGCTCTCAGGGCACAACAGTTTCATTGGGCCTTACCAAGACATAAGCCTAAATTTTTCCCTCGTCATGTGCGATCAGCACTGCGATTTCACGCTGGATGGCCAATTAAGGTCCGCCCAGTGTGAAACGTGTTTTCTGAATGGTCGGGAAGGACCCGGCGGGGGTGGAGACCTGTCGGGTGCTGGGTCCAATGGCGGCCGGATGGTTTCTTTAATACCAGCAAAGGCAGCTCCCTGAAGGCTGCCAGGGGAGAATCTTTAGAGTTGGTCTGGAGGCTGGAACAATGGCCTCGCCAGCAGCTGGAAACTTCAGGCAGGAGGGCAGGTCGGGAGGGCACTCGGCCCCCTGTTTCTTAGATGATTATTTTGTGGTCTTCAAGGAGGAGGTCGGTGTCAGATGGGACACTCCCGTACCCAGGGATGGCAGGAGGAGGCCATTGCACCTGACCAAAAATGCTTGGGAGGGAGGTGTCAGCCGAGGTCAGCAGCCACGACATTGTTAGGCGCACATGGGTGCAGTGCCACAAAAGATTCAATTACCTGCTGTGCTCAGCAAGGCTGAGTACCGTGTTCGCATGGATCAGTGTGGAGAAGTGTTAAGGGCTGGCCGTTCCCCCATGGAGCTCAGGAGTGTTAGAGTCTAATGGCCAACTGTCAATGATGCTTTGTGCCTGTGCCTCTCCTTCCACAGGTCGCTACCCTGGAAGCTGCATTGGGACACATGGTCTGCTCTCCCTTCTGCCCCTCTCTTCCTCCTCAGAGGAGGTGCCACCAGCGGAGAACACAATCCCCATTACCAGGGACATTAACAGAAGGCTATCTGATACCTTGAAGGATCCTCATGGTCAAAATTCTCCAGGGGCCTTGGAAACACCAATGAGTCCTGAAATGAAGCCTCGAAATGCTAAGAGTGAAGCTCAGAACAGAGATGAAGCTGTCAAGTTCAAATAAGCAACCAGCAGCAAACTATCTCCTAAACTCCTCACTACTCACAATGGCAATGCTGCTGATCCTTGGATGAGGTTTCGTTAAAAGTGGGTTGCCCGCCTGCCCGTTTTGCCCGTGTGACTTGCGCGAAATCGCATGGACAACGTAAAATCGCAAACAATTGCCTTTTTAGTGGCCTTAAGTGACCTTTTAATTGTTGGCGAGCTCGGCTCCAACACCCCCCGCACATGCCTGCCGAGCTGAAGATTGCTTGTGTGTGGGATGACATTGGGACGCTCGCCCTACGCCATCTTGCGCTATTTCAAGTCCATTCGGTTCGGGCGCCTGCCCGCGAGGCATAAAACCCTGCCCATATTGGACAACCCATTTCTGGCTGTGCCCCCTTAACAGGTACTGATCTTTGAATTCTGTCCCGAGCAGGCATGAAATCAGCAGAGCGAATTGTCACCCGCCTGATGTCAGTATCAGGAGTTCCAAACCATTTTCAGTCTGGGCCTCAGCTAAATGCCACAGGTTAGCCTTGGGCCCTCTGCTGCAGCTCACCATGTATGGGATGCCAGGAAATCATTTAGCTCACGTGCTGAGTAACGAGCAGGCCTGGCCTAGGGATGAACACAATCCATAGACAGCAAGAGTACTTGCACATGTTGGGCACCATGCTAGAGTGTTTTCTGGGCTCAGGGAGAGCATTCTGTTCTCCCTAGCTACACAAAAATAACAAGCGAATCTTTTTGCAGCCATTTTTGAGCACCCTTCAACGATCTCTTTGGCTATTGGTTACAGTGATGAAAAGTCATCAATCTGAAACATTAACTCTCTTCCTCTCTCCACAAATGCTGCCTGACCTGCTGGGTATTTCCAGCACTTTCTATTATCTTAGGTTTCCAACATCTGGGGCAGAATCTTGCCCTTGTCAGGTGGGCTCGGCAGGGGCGGGCGGGGGCCTTCAGGAAGCTGACTGCCACCTGCGATCAAGACCGGAAAGCGATTTCACGCTGGCAGGCCAATTAAGGCCTGCCCAACGTGAAATGTGAGCAGCAGCGCTCAGCGCTGCCTGTGCGGGAATGGGGGGAGAGGGCGAGCAGGGCGAATGCAAGTGCATGCTTAATAATCTCCCTGAGGCACAGAGCTGCCTCAGGGAGATGAAGAGTTTTTTAAAAAATAAATAAATTAAAAATGTTATAAAACATGACCCCTCATGCGACTCTGTCACATGAGCAGGGACATGTTATTAATTAAATTTTTAAATTTAAATTTTATTTTATTTGCGTTAGGAAACCTCATTCCGCCCGTGGATGAGGTTTTCTAAAAAGTGCAAAGGTTGCTTAGCCTTTTCACCTGCCCATCAATCGTAATGTTGGACGGGCAGCGAAAATTATCAGTCAACTGTCTTTTTAATGGACTTAACAGGCCTTTTAATTGTCGGCAGGCACACTGCCAACTCCCGCATGTGCCCACCAACCGAAATATTGGGCAAAATTTTGCCCTTGGTGGGGTGCGGGCCCCACCAGCTCAGCGGCGAGCGGACAGCCGACCCCCACCGCTGAAACGGGGCCTGCCGCCATTTTGAGTGGCCTGCCCGACAGGAAGCGCTTTGCGCTTCCTGTGCGGAGGTGGGGAGGGAATCCCCAGCTGTCAAAGTGCGCTCTTTCACGCGCAAGTGCACTGCTCCCTGAGACTAAATGCTGTCTCAGGGAGACTAGTGACAGTGCACAAAAGTTAAAAATTAGAAAAATAAAAATATTATTAACATGTCCCCCTCATGTGACACTGTCACACGAGATGAGACATGTTAATAAAAACGGTATAAACTTTATTAAACTTTTAAAAAATGGACATGAAACCTCATCCCGCCAGTGGATGAGGTTTCATATATTATCAGAAGCCCGCTGGGGTTCCCGGCCTGCCCACCAGCCTTAAGCTTGGACGGGCAGGTCTTTAATGATCTCAATTAGCCTGTCAATGACCTTAATTGGCCATTGACAGGTCGGCAGGCGAATAGCTGATTTCGCTGTCCACCTGCCTTCCTAAAAATTTAAAGGGACAGGGATGACGTCAGGGGTTCCTCCCAATGACATCCCATGTCATTTTCCCGTCGGCGAGCAGGCCCCACCCCCAAATCGCCGACGGGAAAATTCTGACCATTGTGGGACTGCACATTGGCGTTGGGATGCTCGCTCGACGTCAATGCGTGTCATTTTACGCTCGAGCGGGTCAGGCGCATGCCCACCCGCTGAGCTAAAAATTTTGCTCCTGCAGTATTTCGCTTGTGTGGGCTGCTCAATGCCTGGTACAAATGGGCAAAGCATATGTGATACACATTCTGCTCATATCAAAATTTGGAGACAGATCCTACAAGTGGCATAAGACTCTAATTTACATATTTAAGCAGCTTCCTTTCAAAAATAAGCAAGTGGTCCACTCACCCAGTTACTGGCCCACCTGAAAATTGCATCAGCTGAGAATCACAGAAGCACAGAATTGTTACAGTGCAGAAGGAGGCCATTCGGCCCATCTTGTCTGTACCAGCTTTCCATATCAGCATTTCAGATAATGTTATTCTCCTGTCTTTTCCCACAACCCTGCAGATTGTTTATTTTCAAATAATCATCTAACTCCCTCCTGAATGCCTGGATTGAACCCACCTCCACCACACAGTCAGGCAATGCATTCCAGGCCTTAAACAATCACTGCGTAAAAGAGTTTTTTTCTTATAACTCTTTTGCCAATTACTTCATATCTGTGCCCTCTCATTCTCAATTCTTTCATAAAAGATAAAAGCAAAAAACTGCGGATGCTGGGATGGGAACAGCTTTTCTGTCCAGACCCCTCAAGATTTTGAATATCTCTATCAAATCTCCTCTCAGTCTTCTTTTCTCCAAGCAAAATAGTCCCAACTTCTCCAGTCTTACTTCATAACTGAAGTTCCTCATCCCTGGAATCATTTCCAGAAACCTTTTCCGCACTCTCTCCAATGCCTTCCCATCCTTCCTAAAATGCAGTGCCCAGAACTGTACACAATACTCCTGCTGAGGTCTAATTAGTGTCTTCTACAATTTCAACACAACCTCTTGCTCTTGTACTCTATGCACCTATTAATAAAGCCTAGGATTCTGTATGCTTTATTACCTTCTCTCTCAACCTGTCAGCCACCTTTCTTGACTTATGCACATATACACCCAGGTCTCTCTGCTCCTGCACACCCTTTAGAATTGTACCCTTTATTTTATACTGTCTCTCCATGTTCTTTGTACTAAAACATATCGCCTCACATTTCTCCGCATTGAACTTCATCTGTCACCTATCTGCCCACTCCACCAACTTGTCTATGTCCTTAAGAAGTTCTACACTTTCCTCCTCACAACTTACAATGCTTCTAAGTTTTGTATCATCCGCAAGTTTTGAAATTGTTCCCTGTACACCAAGGCCTGAGTCATTAATATATATCAGGAAAAGCAAGAGTCCCAATACCGACCCCTGGGAACTCCACTACAAAACTGCCTCCTTACTGAAAACATCCACTAACCATTATTCTCTGTTTCCTGTCATTCAGCCAATTTTGTATCCATATTGGTCCTGTCCCTTTTATTCCATGACCTCTCACTTGCCTCACAAGTCTGTTGAGTGGCATTGTATCAAATGCCTTTTAGGAGTCCAAAAGTCATGAACATCAATGGCACAGCTTGAGTGCCCTGACCAAATTGCCAGCTACCATTGTACAGATGAGAAATGGCCAGTTAGCAATTGTAAATTGTTCCCTAGAGCTGAACCAACTAGAGTTAATCTGATGGTGGATGCAGAATGTTCCATGAAGAACCTTGTTTTCATCAATGAAAGAAATATTGAAGGAAACATGATTTAACTCTTTAAAATACTGAGAGGAAATTGATGTAAATGTAAGTGTGCTGCTTGATCAAGCATGGAAAAGAGGACATAAGTTTAAGATTAACAAATTTCAAGTGAGACAAGAGATTAGAATATTTTTGTCTCCTCACATAATAGTGGATATGAAGAACAGATATCCAACAAAAGCTGGAAAAATACCTGACTGGGAATGAGATTAAAGTTTAAAGGGATAGGTATAGACTAAGGTGATCAAATATTCCATGGGGAATGATGGCACCTCACTGACAATCCTGGGGGATGATGTTAACATTTTCTATGTAGGGGATTTGGCTACGTTTGAATAGCAAAGATGTTAACAAAATTGAGGCTCATGTAAGAGGAGGGTCGGTTAGCAAATTGGATTTAAAAAATGACTTAAGGACAGAAAGCAGCGAGTTATGGTAAATTGTTTTTTTAAGCTAAGACAATGGTGTTCCCCAAATATCAGTGTGAGGACCACTGTGCTTTTGTTAGATGCAAGTGACTTGGACATTGGAATACAGAGTAAAGTTTCAAAATTTGCCGATGATACCAAACTTGGAGGAGTGGCAGACAGTGAGGATGATACTAATCAACCGCAACAGGACATAGATAGGCTAGAAGAATGGGCGGCAAGTGGCAAATGGAATTTAACACAGGGAAGTGTGAGGTTGCATTTTGGCAGAGGGATATCGAGTGATAATACAGACTCAATCAGACTGAATCGCACAGCTCTAAAGAGTGTGCAGGAACAGAGGGCCCTGGGGGTGCATGTGTGTAGATCTTAGAAGGTGTCAGGACATATTGAGAGAGTGGTTAGCAAAGCATATGGAATCTGGGCTTCATAAATAGAGACATTGGGCGGAATTTTCCATTCCAGAGAATAAGTGCAGTGGTGGGCGGGATTAGCGGTGAGTTTCCCGCTGATGGGCAGGTCACATTCTCATGCCCAATCTTCCACTTGAAACCTCATTCATTATGCATAGATGAGCTGCTAGCTGAATCATATGGCGGGATGGGCACTGATTCGTCTGCCTGCCGTCACATATGGGGTCAAAGTTCCTGGTGCCATGTTGAAACGCCATCTAAACACACACATTACTCTCTGCAGCCCAGCTGTATGGTCAGAAGTTCCGGAGGTGGGCCCAAGGAACAAAAGGAGTGTGCCAATGCTTAGCCACATCTCCCTGGAGCCTTTAATTAGAGGTGTCCCCCAACACCGGGATGGTCATTATCCCAAGGTGGATCCAGGAGGTCCATCAACCTCACCTCGCCGGACAGAGAGGCAGCCGCAAAGGAGGTCAGCTCCACAGGCAACCACCAGAGAAATGCTATCGAGTGCAGGAAGAAGATGAATGGCCTCATCCACTCTGGCAGAGTAAGTCAACCTTCAGCTCACTCCAAACGCATACTCTCATAATGGCATGCACTCAAAACATCACACAGCTCAGGGATCTAACATAATATCAGCATTGAAAGCCTATATGCCAGCATCTCATCTATCATGCTGCACAAACTCCATCCTCAGCCTTTACTGAGAAGGGCTCAGCACACACACCAGGTATGCAAACTTCCCAACCTCTCCTCCTTCTCTTCTCATCGCATTCCGTCCATTTGTCTTCACGCAGGCTAAGCTTTCCCACAACAAGAAGGAGAAATCCCAGACTGAAGGGGGGAAAGCCAACATACTCCAAATTCGAGGAGGATGCTGCAAGTTGGCAGGGGAGGACAGGGTTTGCTCCTTGGAGGAAGGCGAGATGGGCCTCTCCCAGCAAGCCAGTACGGATAAGCCCTCCATGAGTTGGTCACATCCTGACATTTACAGTGAGTGATATGCAATCTTGCATTTAGCCTGTTCATGAAATAAATCTATCCCCTCTCTCTTCCAGGTAGCAGCAGGTCCAGACAGACTAGCACAGGCAACATAATCCTCGGCCACCTTAGAAGAGGATGATGAGGATCCATTTGAAGAAGACCTGTCACTGCCCCTGTCTGCACCCTCCACCAGCACACCCCATTGGGTCCCGGATCTAGATTAGGCTCAGGGTCGCTTTCTGGGGAACATCTCACTGACAGGCATCCGCAGCAGTCAGAGGCAGTGACAGCCCAGGTCACTGACACTCGGAGGAACTGCTGGAGAACCGGCATCCACTGAGTCTGAGTCAGATGATGAGCATCTGGAAATGGCCGTCGCAAACATGATGGAGATACAAAGACAGGCGGGGGAAAATCAGGTGGAGCTGCGACAGACAGTGAACAGACTAGAGGGAAGGGTGGAGGAGTCTGTCTGTGTTCTGTCTGATGTCCTGTCTCTGACATGCGAGTGAATCAAGGTCCCCTTGGGAAGGGTGGCCTTGGAGACCTTAGTCCAGCAGATCCTCCGAGGTTTGTGCTCGGACCTGTATTCCATCGCTATAGGCATTGATGGGATCTATCAGTGGCTAGGCAAGAGGGGGGTGGGGTACTTCAACCTCACTCCAGGAGTCAGGCAGGGGCCTTTGGGCACCCAAAGGGAGGGAGACCAGCAGCTGGACGCTCTGGGGCCATCCACACAGATGACTCCAGCCGATCCCAAACCCCTCTGCCTGTGACCCCTTCACCTCCAGCAGTATAGGCCGAGGAAGATGCACTTGTCCCACAGCAGGAGGCCCAAAGCAGGCTGGGAGCCTCCAGGTCACAGCCCTCTAGAGGACGCCCACCAAAGTCAAAGACAACAAGGCATAGCATTCAGCAGGCTGCCTCCACCTCTGCTGCTCTGGATGTCAGAATGCACCAAGACGTAGCAGTATGGTTAGAAAGATTAAGAAACATTGATATATCACTTCTGGCTCACAAGTGTTCACTTACTGTTTACATCATGCACCTTTGTAAATACATTTGCTGTTCATGAGAATGGCCTCGTCATTTGAATGCGTTGTTCATATGCATCGATGTGCCTCTTATTGCGAGGTTGACCTAAGCTCCCATTCCATGATCACCTCCTTTTGTGAGCCTCAGGTTCACGTGATGTCTAACTGACTCATTTAAGTTACTTGCCTGATGTGTAATGTCAAGGAGATGTGTCAAGCTCTTAATTGAAAGTGACTGCAAATTGTTTCATGAACTTTTATTCCTTACAAGACATCACAGAGTTATGCGTGTTTGATTGCTTCGAAGGGTCACCAGTGACGTTGCCTCATCTTTACATAGCTGTCTTCATTGATAATACCAATGCACAAGACCTGCAGCCATGAAGGTCTCTCTATCCATGTGCGCATATCTGTGGCAGCAAGAAGTGTCTCATTCAGGAGGCCACGATTGCATCAGGTCCAGTTTCTCTCTCCACAGATGCTGTCAGAACTGCTGAGTTTTTCCAGCATTTTCTGTTTTTATTCCAGTTGACACAGGGTTTGCGCTGGTGAGCTCCTTTCACTTCCCAGAGCAGCTAACTGCAGCATTGGCTGCCACCCTTCTCAAAGGTTAGGGCCTGGTGAAACCTGAGGATTGGCGGTCCAAGACAGAATACTGACCTTGCTCTCAATGTTAGTGGTTTTAAAAGCCTTTCAGATCTCTGGTATGCCTCTAAGGGGCAGGAAAAATGCACTTGGGTCCCCTTGCCTGTACCTTGCTACTCCTGAAGCCTTGTGGCTGGCTATCAGTGTCTCACAGACGTGCCTTCCACATCGAGCCACTTCAATGACATCCTCTAGTGGAAGCTGACCATCATCAGTTCCTCCTCAGCTTCTTGCCCTTCCAGGTTGTGATCATCCAAGGACTTCTCA
Organism: Cetorhinus maximus; assembly: GCF_964194155.1. Taxonomy (NCBI): domain Eukaryota; kingdom Metazoa; phylum Chordata; class Chondrichthyes; order Lamniformes; family Cetorhinidae; genus Cetorhinus; species Cetorhinus maximus. Next base: position 92,442,111 of record NC_135882.1, read on the forward strand.
GCCTTCTCCATGTCTCCATCAGGCAAGTCATCTCCCTTTCGAAGTGCCAGGTTGTGCAGGGCATAACACTCCATGATTATTCGGGACATTCACTGTGGAGAGTAATGCAGGGCCCCACCTGAGCACTCCAAACATCAAAAGCACATCTTCAGGATGCCAGTGGATCGCATCGAGCTATGTGCCATGTTGCATTTCTCCTCTGAGGCACTTTGAGGATGATGCACAGTTGTCATGAGCCATATTTTCAGCAGGTACCCCTTATTACCCAGCAGCTGGCCCTGTAAGCACAGTGGCCCTTCAAATATCTGAGGCACCTGGGAGTGCCTCAGGATATAAGAGCCATGGGAACTCCCAGGGTACCTGGCACAAATGTGCATGATGTGCTTCTGATGATCGCATACCAGCTGAACGTTTACGGAGTGGAACCCTTTCCAGTTAATGGGGGTGGTGCCATGGATCTCTCAAGGCCACATGTGTGCAATAGATTGCACCCTGTACTCTAGGGAAGTCAGAGATAGCCGCCACTGGATAGCAGCCTGGCTGGCTTCATCCAATGTGAACCTCACATAATGATGAGCTTTACTGTAGAGGGCATCCGTCCCCTTCTTATATGTTTATGTGCTGAGGATTGAGAAATGCTGCATTGGTCCCCTGTGGATCCCTGAAACAACCCACTGGCATAAAAATTGAGCGCGGCGGTGACCTTCAGGGGCACTAGCAGATGGTGTCCTCCCAGTCCATGCGACGTTAGCTCCTCCCACAGAATGTGGCAGATATGATCCACCACATCTCTTGACAAGTGCAGACGTGTGCAGCATTGTCTGTCGCTCATCTCCAGATAGGGAGGTCTTCTCTGGTAGACCCTTGGTCATGTGAGTTGCCTCTGTGGAATGGGTTTGATTGCCTCATCCTCTGGGTGTCGTTGGGGCTTCCCTAAACCATGGGCCTCGGGCCGGGTCTCCTCTCAAAACTGTGCTAGGCAATGTCGGGCCCTTCTTCTCCTCCTCAACTGGGGCACAGCCATCAAGAGGGCAGCATTGAGCGCAGGCTCCATTATTCACTCTCCTTCTCCCTGTGGACTGATAAATGCAGTAGATTGATGAATTATGGGCAACTATAGTTGACCTCCCATTCGCAAACAGAAGGCCACTGTTATGCCCTAGAGCTGCATCTGTGTTACTCACCTTTCCCTGATCCAGTGTTCCAGCTGAGGTGCTATCTCACAGATCTAGGTGACTCCAGATACTTAACATCTCAATCTCTGAGAGGTTGGAAGAGGCTTCAGGGCATCCATGGGATGTTCAACATTACCAAAGGCACTTCTGCTATGTCTGATCTGGTAAACTGATTACACCTAATTCGCATCTTTGGAATGACTGGATGCCCTTTGGCCTGTTAGTTATGCCAATTGGCTAAAGCACATTCAAGGCTTTCATTGATCATCTTGCAGATATCCAGCCACTGTGCTCCCTTAATGGTTGTCTGCATCTTCCATTTTCACATTCCTCTCTGTTAATGCTCAAATTGATCTACTTCATTGTGACCTCAATGACTCCTGCATTCTCAAGTTGAAGCGCTCCAAAAGTCAGTGGTTCCAATTGCACCTTCTCAAAACACTCTTCCAATCTAACAGCTCAGAGTTCATTTCTATGTTGTTACTCTAAGCAGTATGAGGGTGCCACCTGAGAGGGTCCCTGAATCCAGCCACGGGCTCCTCCTACATTGCCTCAGACCCCTCCCGTGCACATTCCTTTCCAGTTTCAATTTTAAACTGTGTCATAACTTTAGGGTTTCAAGATGGTGGTGTTGCATTTCTACTTTGAGACCAGCTTCAGCCCTCCCCTGTCAGGGTTTGGGTTCCCCCTGAACTCCCTCTGGTGATTCTCCAGCCTCCCCGAGTAACCCTGGATCCCATTGTCGTTGTAGTGGACAGTACTGCCCTCCCCACTGAATCCATCATTGTTGATGCCCCCATGCCCTATGTGGGCCTCACCCCTCCCCATCCTGAGGCCATGTGCACGGTCACGTACAGAGGCAACCCCCCCGCACAAGGGAGCTTCAAGTACCCCCACCCCCACCCTTCGGTTTCTACGTTTTCCCATTTACAGGCTGCAGATGCCTCCTCTGACCATGATCATTCCATCTGCAGCTCATGACTGAGTCAGATAGCCCCATCACCCCCAAATGTAAGGCTATGACCACACCCTACACACCAAGCGGTGCCTGATCCCCCTTGAGCACACAGGCCTTGCCCCTCCCTGGAGCTGGAAGACTATGTGCGTGCCATGCATAGCCCTGCAGCATGGCCTTCAAAGCCCTAGGACTGCCTTTAACCTCTCAACAAGACCTCTTCGCCCCAGACGAGGGACTGTCCTTCACTCAGCTCCCCAGTTCCTTCAGGACTGGCCACAAGACCATTTCCCCTCCATTAGTCTCAGTACAACCCCCAACACCACTCATGCATCAATATGCAACCCTTGCCTCTCATGCCACACTAACACCCTCCATCCTACTCCAGAGTCTGCAGGCATGCCCTCGCATTCATGCAATGCAAATTTTATTGTGTTGCATGTCGGGCTCCAGTTTCCCCACCCCCAATCTTCCCTCTGCCTGCCATCATGCACCCACCCCAAAAACCACCATACCCCCTTCACCCTCATGTCTCCATAATCTGTTTCCCACCCCCCACAACCTGCCCACGCAGTCACCATGCTGCTCTCTGTTTTAGAGTGCAGCGCTGCCTGAAACTCGCAGCACATAATGCTGTCATCCCGGAGTAGCCCAGCAGCCACTGTAAACAGCCCAGCTCAACAGCTGAGGCACCCACCATGAACGGCCCAACAATAAACCCCCACCAGTATGTGATAACACTAGCATCGCTGAAGACCTGGAGTAGCGCTGTTGTAGGTAGGCTCTTAATGTTGCATTCACCTTGAAGCCATGAGCGAAGTGAGGGTGAACTGTTGCACGCCATTCTATCCGGTCATGAATCAGACCACTCTAATTTCCCATTGGTGTGGCGCATAATTAGAAGAAGGAATGTGATTCTGGGGAGCTGCATTTTTACTGAGTATTTATGACATGCTAATGCATGCAGATAGGTCAGTGGGAAATCCAACTCACACTCAGCCCGCCATGAAAGAGGTGAGGAGAAAATTCCTAATTGTTTTCCCACAGTCAGGATTCTGACTTTTGGCCTGTCCCCAAATTTTCCGCTCCCCGAATTTTCCTCTCCCCGAAATTTCCACTCCCGCCCGGCATGAAACCCATCACTGGTGGGACTAGAAAATTCCACCCATTGTGTACAAAAGCAGAGAAGTTATGCTGAACCTTTATAAAGCTCGGGTTAGACCAAAACAAGAGCATTGCTTGCAGTTCTGGTCATAATGCTTTAGAAAATATGAGGGCCCTTGAGAAGGTGCAGAGGAGGATTACTAGAATGCCTCCTGGGATGGGGTTTTTGAGCTACAAGGTCAGGTTGGAGGAGATGAGGTTCTCCTTGTAGCAAAGGTGATTGAGGGTGGATTTGATAGAGGTGAGCGTGATTATGACAGGTTTGGAAAAGGTAGACAAGGAAAAACTATTCCCATTATCTGACGGTATACGAACCAGGAGACATGGATACAAGGTTTTGGAAAGAGATGCAGGAGGGATGCGAGAAAGAACTTTTTTATGCAGCATGTGGTAATGACCTGGAACTCGTAGCCTATAAAAGTGATGGAAGCTGAGATGACCAATGATTTCAAAAGGAAATTCTATGGGCACCTGAAAGAAATAAACTGGCAGGGCTAGAGTGGGGGAGTGGGACTGACTAGATTGCTCCATGAACAGCCGGCATATGATCTGATGAGCCAAATTACCCCCTACTGTGCCATAAGGGATGTGAAGGCATTGGAGAGAGCACAGAGGAGGTTCACAAGAATGATTCCTGGGATGAAGAACTGTAGCTATGAGGATAGATTGGAGAGGTTGGAAATGTTTTCCTTGGAGAAAAGAAGGCTGAGAAGAGACTTGACAGAGGTATACAAGACCCTGAGGGGTATGGACAGGATAAATAGTGAAAACTATTCCCACTCAAGAGAACATCAAGAACTAGAGGGCACAGATCCAAAATAATTGACAAAAGGAGTAAATGCGATGTGAGGAAAAATTCTTTCACCCAGAGGGTGGTTGGAGGCTGGAACAAACTTCCTGAAAGTGGTAGAGGCAGGTTCGATCAAGGTATTCAAAAGGGAATTGAATTGCTATCGGGAAAGAGAGAATGTTCAAGGTTATGGGGATAAGGCAGGGGAAAGGGACTAGGTGGAATGCTCTTTCAGAGAGCCAGTACAGACTCGATAGGCCGAATGGCTCTCTTCTGCACTGTAAAGATAATGTGATACTGCGAAATGACTCTCTGACTATGAATATATTTTTATATTGAGAAGCATTTAGAACGAACTTTCCTTCAAGATATTAAAAGGAAAGTACACTGTTCATTTTACAACAAAAGGCCAATTAATTCCAAAAATTGATTAGTAGCTGTTAATTGTACAGATTATGAAGTAATAGAAATAGAGAGCTACTAAAATGTCACAAATATTTAATTTTATATAAATTAATAACTAACAGATTTATGCATTGCTGGTAAACGATCAGTAAAGTAATTGTGGTTTGTGCATGCAGGACAAAAAAAAAACAAATATATAAGAATACATTTTCAAGTGTTTTCTCCTGTCAGGTAGCAGTAAATCACAAGGGTGCTCTCTACAATTTTTTGCCCATAAACTTTACTGTGATTACTGTAATTTCATTATATGAGTTCCCAAAATTATGGGCAGAAATTTTCACTCGGCGGGCGGGCACGCGCCTGACCCACTTGAGCGTGATATGACGCGCGTTGACGTCAGCCGAGCATGCTGACGCCAACACGCAGTCGCGCGATAGTTCATGTCCCTGCTCATGTGACAGAGTCACATGTGGGGACTCACGTGATGGGACATGTTTCATGACATTATTTTTTAAATTAATTTTTTAAAATATCTCTTCATCTCCCTGAGGCAGCTCTGTTCCTCAGGGAGATTATGCAGCGCTCACTCGCGCACATGCGCCAAGTCCGCGCTCACCCCACTAGCCCTCCTCCCACCCCACCCACACAGGCAGTGCTCAGCGCTGCCACTCGCGTTTCATGTTGGGCGGGCCTTAATTGGCTCGCCAGTGTGAAATCGCAGCGCAATGCTGATCGAGGGCAGCAGTCAGCTTCCTGAGCCCCCCGCCCTCACCAAGCAGTCCCACCAAGGGCAAAATTCTGCCCGATGACTCCATCTCAGCAGGATGCATCAGTAAAATTTACCTGGTAGTGTTCATTAAAATACACGTAAAACAAAGAAACTGAATTGAGCGTTTTATACATATACAAAGGTATGAATGAAACATATTAAAATTAACTTCCCATCAAAACATACAACAAAATGGTGGTATTAGAGATCAGTCCCATTGAAAAGTCAATTGAAAAGAAATACTGATCTGATTGCAACATCAAAATGATAAGAGTATGGCAACTCTGCCCTAAATTCTCAGGAATGCATTTCATCTACAGAAGATAAGGAATCGCAAAAGAAATCATTAACATATTGGCCCGTAACTTCCGGGCTCTGGGGCGTCATAATGGGGTGGTGGGGGTGGGTAGGGGGGGGGGGGAGGTGGGGGTGGGGGGTGCAGGGTAGCATGGTAGTAGGAACCATCCGAAAGTTCAATATAAATCACAAACTTTGGATGGTTCCGACTGTCTTACAGTAACAGTTATCCTGAAAAAATTAGAAGAATTAAAATTACTTCTAACTCCTGGATAACAATCATGTTGACCACCCTCCCGACCCCCAACGGGACCATCCCCTGACCCTCAACCCCACACTGACCACCTCCCCACTGACACCCCCCGCCACCACCCACCCTCCCTCTCCCCCCATCCCCTCCGCGCCACTGACTGCACCCCAACTGATTACTTGACCCCCCTACACTGACCACCCAATGCCAACCCCGCACTGACCAATCCACCTGATCCCGCTCCTGACCCCCTAATCCTACCCACTTACCTTAAAACTTTACCTTTCCCTGGCTTCTCAAAGTGACTGGACCTTCAAACTTACCTGCTTTATGGTAGCTAGTGCTGTAAAAAATAGGGACTGTGGCTTTCCTTACCTCCGACTCTCCTGCCCTCGACACAAGGCCTTCGGCACCCACTGCACTATATTGTTCTTGCCCAGCCTGAGTCAGAAGGTCAGGCAAGAAAGGAGTGGCTTCATTTTAAGGTAAGAAACTAGGGGTGGAGTGCCAATCTGCCTCTGATTGCCACTCCACGGAAGCTACCTGTAAGTTGAATTGCCTTTTTAAAATATTTACTGTATGCCACACAATAATAAATCACAGTTAATCAATACATACAGTGAAAATGTCCTTGTGCCCTCTCTGAAACATTTCTTCTGAATTTCCTTGAAGTGCAATAGCTTTCGAATTTCCCTCATCACCATAGACTGTGATGTGAGCCTGAGCAGTCGTACCTGCAGATGGTAGGTCACTTGTGAAAATAGTTACCTTCCATTTAAGTCCTATGATGAAAATAAGAACATAATTAATTTTCATAGGCATGTAAAACATGTGATGCTAACGGTTAAATATTTTGCTGTGCAAAATTAATCTGATATGCGCTATGACTAAAATCTTTGACTAGACTATGGTTACTCTTTAGCTTTGATGCTAATTTATTTATAGCTATCAATTATAGCCAACAGTGATAAACCATGCTCATGTTGAGAAACCAAGATGATGACTATGTGCCTCCTACCAGACACCACAAGACAGAACATAGTAGGATAGGAGGGTAAGTATTTCAGTAAGAGTGATTGGGCACCATCAATCTTGGTCTGCAAAAGCCTCTAGGAGGTAAGTGAATCTAAGGGTGGCTAAAAGAATAATCCACAGTTTGGTATCTTTCACAGGAATGAATTAGACTAGAAAATTGAGTGACAGTCTTCATTTTTACGTAGCAATGATGTTGGGCTAAGCATCATTATGGCGAGTGACATACTTCAAGCTTAAGAAGGGCAAGAGAAAGAAAAGAACCATAGAATCAGAGAATAGTTACAGCACAAGACAGGGGGCATTCAGCCCATCATGTCTGTATCAGTTCTGTGCAGAAGTAACTCAGCTGCTCCCACTCCCCAGCCTTTTCCTTGTAGCACTGCCAATTATTTCTCTTCAGATGATTATCCAATTCCCTTTTGAAAGGAAAGTTGAACATATTTCCAGCACACTCTCAGGCAGTGTATTCCAGGTCCTGGTGACTCACTGCATAAAAAAAATCTTTTCCCTCATGTCACCTTTGGTTCATTTGCCATTCACCTTAACTCAGTGTCCTGTGGTTCTGTTCTGCTAGTGGGAACAGTTTTTCCCTATCTACTCTGTCCAGACCCCTCATGATTTTGAACAATCTCTAACTCCTCTCAAACTTCTCTTCTCTAATGAGAACAGTCCCAGCTTCTCCAACCTATCCATGTAACTGGAGCTCCTCCTCTCTGGAACCATTCTTGTAAATCTTTTCTGTAGCAGTCAACTGCTGTCATGTCTATCCTAAAGTGTGATACCCAGATTTGAACAAAATACTCCAGTTGAGGCTGAACAGTGTTTAATAGGGAACAAAAACAGAATTACCTGGAAAAACTCAGCAGGTCTGGCAGCATCGGCGGAGAAGAAATCAGTTAACGTTTTGAGCCTTCATGGCCCTTCGGCAGAACTGAAGCATAGTTAGAAGAAGGGAGAAATATAAATTGGTTTAAGGTTGGGGGGGGTGCGGGGGAGAGAGAGAGAGAGAGAGAGAGACATTGAGGGTGCGGTGATTGTGGAGATGAGCAGATAATCAAAAGATGTCACAGACAAAAGGGTCAAAGAGGTGTTTTGTCCGAGAAAAGTGCTAATTAAGAATGGAGGACAGGATATTCAAAGTACAGCTCTAGTGGGGGTGGGGTAGAAAGGCTAACAAGGTTTTAGTTTTAGATTTAAAAATAATGGAAATAGGTGGGGAAAGAAGAATCTATATAAATTATTGAAAAAAAAAGCGGGGGGGGTGGGGAGGGGGGGAAGAAACGGGGTGGGGATGGGGGGAGGGGGAGTTTAAGATCTAAAGTTGTTGAATTCAATATTCAGCCTGGAAGGCTGTAAAGTGCCTAGTCGGAAGATGAGGTGCTGTTCCTCCAGTTTGCGTTGGGCTTCACTGGAACAATGCAGCAAGCCAAGGACAGACATGTGGGCAAGAGAACAGGGTGGAGTGTTAAAATGGCAAGCGACAGGGAGGTTTGGGTCTTTCTTGCGGACAGACCGCAGGTGTTCCGCAAAACGGTCGCCCAGTTTGCGTTTGGTCTCTCCAATGTAGAGGAGACCGCATTGGGAGCAATGAATGCAGTAGACTAAGTTAGGGGAAATGCAAGTGAAGTGCTGCTTCACTTGAAAGGAGTGTTTGGGCCCTTGGACGGTGAGGAGAGAGGAAGTGAAGGGGCAGGTGTTGCATCTTCTGCGTGGGCATGGGGAGGTGCCATAAGTGGGGGTTGAGGAGTAGGGGGTGATGGAGGAGTGGACCAGGGTGTCCCGGAGGGAACAATCCCTACGGAATGCCGTCAGGGGGGGTGAAGGGAAGATGTGTTTGGTGGTGGCATCATGCTGGAGTTGGCGGAAATGGCGGAGGATGATCCTTTGAATGCGGAGGCTGGTGGGGTGATAAGTGAGGACAAGGGGGTCCCTATCATGTTTCTGGGAAGGAGGAGAAGGCGTGAGGGAGGATGCGCGGGATATGGGCCGGACACGGTTGAGGGCCCTGTCAACGACCGTGGATGGAAAACCTCGGTTAAGGAAGAAGGAGGACATGTCAGAGGAGCTGTTTTTGAAGGTAGCGTCATCAGAACAGATGCGACGGAGGCGAAGGAACTGAGAGAATGGGATGGAGTCTTTACAGGAAGCGGGGTGTGAGGAGCTGTAGTCGAGGTAGCTGTGGGAGTCGGTAGGCTTGTAATGGATATTGGTGGACAGTCTATCATCAGAAATTGAGACAGAGAGGTCAAGGAAGGGAAGAGAAGTGTCAGAGATGGACCATGTGAAGATGATGGAGGGGTGGAGATTGGAAGCAAAATTAATAAATTTTTCCAGGTCCCGACGAGAGCATGAAGCAGCACCGAAGTAATCATCGATGTACCGGAGAAAGAGTTGTGGGAGGGGGCCGGAGTAGGACTGGAACAAGGAATGTTCCACATACCCCATAAAGAGACAGGCATAGCTGGGGCCCATGCGGGTACCCATAGCCACACCTTTTATTTAGAGGAAGTGAGAGGAGTTAAAGGAGAAATTGTTCAGTGTGAGAACAAGTTCAGCCAGACGGAGGAGAGTAGTGGTGGATGGGGATTGTTGGGGCCTCTGTTCAAGGAAGAAGCTAAGGGCCCTCAGACCATCCTGGTGGGGGATGGAGGTGTAGAGGGATTGGATATCCATGGTGAAGAGGAAGCGGTTGGGGCCAGGGAACTGGAAATTGTTGATGTGACGTAAGGTGTCAGAGGAATCACGGATGTAGGTGGGAAGGGACTGGACAAGGGGAGAGAGAAGGGAGTCAAGATAACGAGAAATGAGTTCCGTGGGGCAGGAACAGACTGACACGATCGGTCTGCCAGGACATTCACTTGCATTTCCCCTAACCTAGTCTACTGCATTCGTTGCTCCCAATGCAGTCTCCTCTACATTGGAGAGACCAAACGCAAACTGGGCGACCGTTTTGCGGAACACCTGCGGTCTGTCCGCAAGAAAGACCCAAACCTCCCTGTCGCTTGCCATTTTAACACTCCACCCTGTTCTCTTGCCCACATGTCTGTCCTTGGCTTGCTGCATTGTTCCAGTGAAGCCCAAAGCAAACTGGAGGAACAGCACCTCATCTTCCGACTAGGCACTTTGCAGCCTTCCGGGCTGAATATTGAATTCAACAACTTTAGATCTTAAACTCCCCCTCCCCCCATCCCCACCCCGTTTCTTCCCCCCCTCCCCACCCCCCCCGCTTTTTTTTTCAATAATTTATATAGATTCTTCTTTCCCCACCTATTTCCATTATTTTTAAATCTAAAACTAAAACCTTGTTAGCCTTTCCACCCCACCCCCACTAGAGCTGTACTTTGAATATCCTGTCCTCCATTCTTAATTAGCACTTTTCTCGGACAAAACACCTCTTTGACCCTTTTGTCTGTGACATCTTTTGATTATCTGCTCATCTCCACAATCACCACACCCTCAATGTCTCTCTCTCTCTCTCTCTCTCTCCCCCGCACCCCCCCCAACCTTAAACCAATTTATATTTCTCCCTTCTTCTAACTATGCTTCAGTTCTGCCGAAGGGCCATGAAGGCTCGAAACGTTAACTGATTTCTTCTCCGCCGATGCTGCCAGACCTGCTGAGTTTTTCCAGGTAATTCTGTTTTTGTTTTGGATTTCCAGCATCCACAGTAGCTTTTAGCTTTTTGTTTTTATCTTAGTGTTTAATAGGGGTTCACCATAACTGCTCTGTCTTTTGTACTCTATGCTTCTATTTATAAAGCACAGAATCTTGTATAGCTTATGAACTGCTTTCTCAACCTGCCCTGGCAACTTCAACAAGTTGTGTACATATACCCACAGGTCCCTCTGCTTCTGCTCTTTAGAATTGTATCCTTTATTTTATATTACCTCTCCTTGTTCTAACAAACAAAATGAATCACATCTGCATTAAATTTCTTCTGCCACATGCCCATCTATTCCATCAGCCTGTCTATGTCCTCTTGAACTGCTGAATGTTATGCTGCTCGGCAATGGGCAGGAATCAGACCTGGAGCTGCATCGAACTCCTGCCCCTGCCTTTGAAAGGCATCCGATGATATGCTTTGTAGTCAATTAACAGCCGCCTGGCAGGAAGCCAGGCAAACTACCCAGAGGAAGGGTGGGCAGCAGCCCAATCAGCAAGAAAGGACAGAGAGGGCTGGCTGTGAACCAGGAGTCGGTCATGGCCACTCAGTTAGAGGCACCCCTGGCACAGGGCTGTGGCACCAGCACCAGAACTCATCGTTTGGAGGCTGAAGTATTTTGCGCAAGAAGACTTTTAGATCCAGTGAACTAGAGCAACGGGCAAGAGCTTGGTTTTAAATGTCGATGACTATTGTGCTAGTAATGAATCATTCAGGACCCTTGCCAGGAGGAAAGAACATTTGAATATACCCGACCCATTCCCCTTATGAACAATAAGTGTCAAGGAAAAGCTTAAAAATCAACCCTTTATCTATCTTTGTCTCTCCACAAATGAAGGGGAGAATGGAGTCAGCAGCTGCTGAAAGGTGTGCCCAAGGGCGGTCCCACAGTTTGATGATGATTCCCTTCCAGTTCTCCTCCAGGCTCTGAGTGATAGGCAGGAGGTTCTCATGCCAGCAGATCGGAGGAAAAGACCTCCCAGCCAGACCAAAGCCGACTGGCTGGAGGTTGCAGAGGAGGTCAGCTGCTGTGGGGTTGTCCAAAGAACCTGGCTGCAGTGCCATAAAAGGTTCAAAGACCTCTTGAGATCTGCTAGGGCGAGTGTGTAACCATTTTGGAGATGGACCTGTAAGGAAGAGTATGAGAGTGTGAAGTGGCTCGAATGTGGGATTGCCTAATGTATTTCCCAAGTGTGGAAGGTGGCATGATGCAGACATGCCACTCTGCATGGCTTTGGGAGTTTGACAGGCTGGGTTTAAACTCCAACACCTGGTTAGTTGGCAAGGAGCATTGAGAAATGTTGGCTACCGACAAAGTACACGTTGGTCACACACGTGAAGGCATGATTGTAACACAGCATAATCATTACAATGCTCCTCAATATTTGCAGGAGAAGAGGGCACGTAATGCCCGAGAGAGGGACAGGGCCAGAGATGGACCTGCAAACCTAGCCATTCTCACCCCCAATGAGCAGGAAGTCCTGGAGCTGGAAGACAGTGGCTAGAGCAGGGCCATTGGTTGAAGCAAGGTGGGAAGAAGGCCCCGGGGCAGTGTGTTTCTAAGGGCACATATTTATAATCCCTGCAAACAGTGCTCAAGGGGCTGGAGTAGGGAGTATGTTGGAAACTGGAGAAGCTGGTGGGAAGGCGGCACTGTTGGCTTTTGACTTTGGAGGCTTGCAGAATTCAGGGACAAATGTGTGCCTCAATGTTGAAGGAGCTGAGAGGCATTTCCAATGGTGCCAGTATGTACTTTGAGGAAGCATTTCTCTCCAAGCTCACCTCAAATGATGATGATGTCCCTCATTCCCCTTGTTCTTGATTCACTCCACACTAAACACCGGCAGCTGCAGCCATTTGCCCTGAGGATCCATGATAACCTCTGAGGAGGAAGACGAGGAAGCCTCAGAGGGTGCAGTGTCACATCCTTGCTCCACATTGGCACCAGTGCAAATACACACACCTCAACAGGAATGCATGAGTCAGCTTGAAGGGATCCACACAATAGTCAGAGAGGATTGCAAGACAACTGTCAGAGATTGAGATTGAGCAGGTCTCTGTCACTTGGGGAAGTGCTGGAGGCAACCTAGATGCTGAGTCATGTGACGATGAACGTCTGATGTTGGATGTACAGTGCGAGGGACATGGGGATGTGACAGAGATTCCAGTGGGGTTGCATACACTAGCACAGACATTGAAGGAGTCCATCCAGGCCATGATCCACTCTTCAGGAAGCATGGCTTCCTCCATTGAGAGACTGCCAACTGTCGTGGAGGGTCAAACCCAGCAGATCACTGGTGGGATACCAGTATTTGTTCTGACCTGCACTCCATCACCTTGTATCTGAGCTCCTTAGCCCAGAGCCAAGGCGAGAGAAAGGCCAGGAGTCACTTCCAGGGCCTGGTTCCTCTCAGGAAAGCAGGGAGGGCCAAATGGACCTCATGATGGCAGATAAAAAATTACTGATGCCATCAGGGGCACCTCTCAGGGCGCTTCTGAGGGGGACAGCCTCTCCTCTGCTCCTCTGCTATTTACATAAATGCCCCCAAGTGCCATGCGACAGGTGGGCCTCCTGCCACTAGGCAAGAGGCTCCCATCACGCCAGGCCCTCATGGCCTCAGGCGACAACAGAGCGGCTGCCAAAGTCAACAGGCAGCCAACTTACAGCTGGGAAAGCTATTTGCATTTGTTACTGGCTTATTTGATAGCTTTACTGTCATGTGTGTGCCATGTGGCACCCTGTGGAATTCAACTATACTGTGAATTCCTGCCTCTGTGCCTCTGATGCCTGTAAGCAATACCAATGTGGATGAATTTGGCTGCTCTAAGGAAGAGGGGATCTGTTACCTCCTGGTCACATACCCCAGAAGGAAAAAACAGTTCAGACCAGTACTCTTATTTCCCAGTTTTTACTGTTTTTTTCTATCTGGGGCCCGGACAGCTCCCTGGTTAATATTGCATGGAAACCCTGCAGCAAACTGGAAGCATCAGGAATGATAAAAATTAAGGGCTGTTTTCACTTTCATTGATAAGGACAGAGCAGATCTGACTGTGGAGTGAGTCTATAAATATTCATGCAGAAGTTGACAAAGATGTCCAGTGGCATACTTAGTGAGGCAAGCCATTGGATCCACAGCACCTCAGAGAACCTAGGATCTACATGACTGTACACATGCTGGGGAGGGTTGTACTTGATGGGTTCCTCCTAAGCTTGACATGCTGCTATTGCAACTCCTGCTCCATTATCATGGCATATAGCGGTTTGGCCAAGGGGAATTCATCCCATCTCCAAAGTCATCCCAAGTCTGGGTTTGCAGGAGAAGTTCTTGTACTGAAATGTCATTTAATGCATGGCATCAGCATCTGGTGTCATAAAAGCAACTTAGAGACACCACAGCTGCATGGTGCAGAATAATTCACACCAAGGCATCTGAGTTCTAGGCTTTTCTTCTTTGCTGTTAGACATTATCACAGCTCATTATTACCAGAAGTATTACTCCCAATGCATCCATGCAGCAAACTATTTTTATCCTCTCTAAATTTTAAAAAATAGATCAGTATGTTAAAAAATAGATCAGTAGCAAAATATAATGTTGCACTCCAGGCAACATCTCCCTCACAAAGTGGGAAGAGATCACTGAGTAATTCAATGTCAGGGTAAGAAAAATAAAAGTAGGGGAACATCTAGGCATTGTTGTGATGTTTTTATAATGGCACAAAGGCACCAATCACTCATAAGGGATTGTGCAAACACGTTGTGGGTTCATTTATTTAGATTAGTCATATAAGAACTTATATATACATGGATAGTAAAGCTTGAAAACATCAGCAGCAGAGCTGTGTGCCATGTGCCCTGCTCACAGGCCTAGCTGAAACTGAGACAGGATCACATGATACACTTCCTTTCCAGTGATGTCATGTTGCTATTCCTTAAAAACATATTACAATACCCCCTTTCTTTATAAAGACATTCCCCACCCCCCACTCCACCTTCCAAAGAAGTATAACTATTTACAATACGTGTTCATGTTTAGTTACCTTAACATAAATGCATAGAACTGATAAATCTATGAGTCTCTAAAGTGTAAAGATAATCTGCTAGTAAACTCTCATCTTGTAATGGCAATCTTGTCTGGAGGTTTCTTTAACGGTTCACAGTGAACTGTGGGATTGTCATTCCTGGATGCTGTTCCTGGTTGCATTTTGGACCTTGTCCCACATGCAATGGGATTGGACGGTAGTTGAAGAGCTGGAGTGGATCTGATTTGTCCTCAGTTACACTTCGCCTTTATGTGTAATGACTTCATAGGACCTTGGTTCTGAACAAATCCTTGTCACCTCCGCAGGTTGCCACGGACCTTCTGTGGGATCCTGGATGCCAACTTGTTGTCCCAACTGTAAACTTGGAAATTCTGTACCTGCATTTTTATCATGCAAGTTGGTCATCTTCTCTTGCAGTTTTAAAAGTTGCTCTCTAGTTTCTGAGAGAGTAGAAAGGATAAGAGTAGGTAAATTGGTACGCACTAGTCACCCAAACATGAGCTCTGCCCGTGATGGAATAGTTGCACTCAACATTGCAATATTTAAATCTTGCTTCGTCTGTCTACATTTGAGAATTAGGGATTTCACCATGTGAATCATTCTTTCAGCATGGCCGTTAGATCTAGGGTAACGAGGGGAAGAAGTAGTATGATCGATATTCCATTTCTCACATATATCCTGAAATGGCTTACCAATAAATTGCGCACCATTATCAATAATGATCTCTCTGCGCACATCAAATAAACTGAAAATAGCACTTAGAGCATGTGCAAAAGTTGTGCTTGATGTATTGTGCAATTGTGAAATAATGGGGTACTTGGTAAAGTAGTCGACAATAATGATGAAGTCAATGCCGTGGACATGGAAGAGATTGGATGCAATTTTGGACCAAGGGTGGGCAGGAACTTCATGTGAAATCAGTCGTCCTTTGTGCTGACTTGGCATATACTCTTGACATGCCTCACACTTCTTGACGATGACTGCAATGTCGCTTAGCTCATTCCGGTAAGGCCAAGATGGCCTGACGTGTTCATGGACATGCTGAATTGAATCAGGCCGTCCTTCAATGTTGGTTCCACAGTTTCTGTAGTGTAGAATCTTTCAGGTTTCTCCTTGTAGCTGCAGGCATTTGTATTGCGCAATATGTACCAGATCAATTAATGGACTTGCATTCTCCTGCAAGTGTAATATTGTAGCTCCCTTGAAATTGCCAATTTTGGTGAAACATTCTGGGTTTTTCGATATTAGATCATGAACTGAGGTGACAGGAGCAGTTTCTGAGGTTGATCTGCCATATGAGGTCTAACTGATTCCGTGGATTGTTACTAGTGCAAGGTCACAGTATGTCAGTAGGCCTACAATCACTGAGTCTTTAGTCTTCATGATGTAGAACATCTGTGACACCCAGGAGGATTGATTGTACTTGCACTCCAGGACTATGGATTCTGCACATGGAATTAGTGAACCGTTGTATGTCAAAAGCTGCACAGTAGTAGATTTTGCCATGGCGCTCCATGGGTGTGGATACATGTCTTTTAGAATCCACAGAGGTAGGCATTTGCCCCTGTGTCAATTTTGGCAAATAATGAGTAGTTACCAACTTTCTTAAGGCAGATAATTTGAATGTTGGCAAATACCTCGGAGGGTGACAGTATCAATGTTTTCCACAAGGTTGATGGTGTGAGGCGTGTTCACCCCTCTTCGTCTCGTTGTGCACATCATCGTCATTTTCTGGTTTGTCGATCACCTCATGTTTATGTTTCTAACAGGACACCAGATGATCATTCTTATTACTTGAAGGTACCCATTGTGTACAGTCTATTTGGATCAGTACATGGCTCTTTGTAGCTACATCATCCTTTGTTTTAGTGCCCTGTCGCTGCCAATGACCCTTTCTACCACATGCCTTGCAGAATTGATGGAAAGCTGGGCATTTCCTTGGTGCATGCAGAAGGCCACACCTTCTACGTGTCTTGCTAGGTTTGGGTGTCCTAGTGAATGCGTCAACAATTGGGGTGGTACTTTGGACCTGTAAGCTCATCAGCCAGCGAGGATTGCTTTATATTTATGTCCATCCTTGAGTAGGAGCAGACTATTCCTTGCCTGCTGGTGTCGGGCGAGCTCAGCGGCGTGAATAAATAATATGGCGAGAAGGCAAGAAATTGGTTTCACAATGTTGTGAAATCAGTTTGTGATCGTCCGCTCAGTCCACTGATGGCGTGCCACGTTTCCCGCCATCGGATGTCGGGAACCTCACTGTAATACATCTGCATATCATTATAAGACCAGCCCACATGATTCCCCTCATCCCGCCAGGCTGGATCCTCTGCCCACGTCGGCATGATTGCACACCAGTGCAGAACATGTCTTGACAAGTGTGACATGTAGAAGTCGCGACTTACCGTCAGGGCCTTGTTCACAACGCGGACATCTGAGTAACTGAAGATGCTAGAGCCCGACAGCAACGGCACACTGGAGGAATATCCATGGCATTCTGGGTGGATTTTCATGTACATTGCTCCGCTGCGAAGCAGCTCACAGAAGGTGGAAAGTCACTGTTGAGGGTCTGCTCACAACGGGTGATCGTCTCAGAGGAGAGGAAGGTCCAGCTGTGTTTGGGACAGAAAGATATACTGGGGGTGGGAGAGGAAGGTCCAAGATTGACTGGGAGAGGAAGAGGTGTCGGGGGGGGTTGGGGTGAGGTTGGGAGAGGGGGAGTGAAGGTGTCGGGAGGGTGAGGTTGGAAGGAGGGGAAACAAAGGTGTCAGAGGGGGTAAAGCAGGTAGGTTTAAAGGTCCAGCCAGATTTTGAGAAGCCAGGAAGGAGGTAAGTGTGTAATGTAAGTGGGCAAGATGGAGGTGGGTGGGGGGGGCAGAATAGGGTAGGATAGCTCGGGTGTAAGGCGGTCAGTGGGGGGCTGGTATGTGAGTTGGGTCGGATGGTCAAGTGGGGGGTGTGTTCAGTGGGGGGTTTGGCTGGTCAGTGCAGGGGTTGGTTAGTCAGCGAGTGGGTCAGGAGGTCGGTGGGGTGCGGTCAATGGAGGGGTGGTCAGTGGGAGGATGGTCAGCGGGGTAGATCAGTGAGGGGGTTGGGTGGTCACTGGTCGGGGGGGTGATTGGTGGGAGCAGTTTGGGAGGTGTGGAAGGGTAGTTGTGAGGTGGGGAGATAGTCAGGTGGTCCTCAGTGCTTGGGAGTAGTCGGGGCATCTCGTGGGGGTGTGGGGGGGGGTGGGTAGAAGGATAGTCAGGGTTCCCATGGGGGTTCAGGAGGGTAGTTGGGGGGTGTGTACTTGAGGGTCCTGTAGGGGTTCTGGGGGTGTAGTCGGCAGACTGCAGGTGCAGTTGGAGTGATGGTAGGGTAGTGGCGGGTCCCTTGGGGGGTTCTAGGGTGTCAGTATTATAGTTAGCCAGGAGTTAGAAGTGGTTTTACTTCTTCCAACTTTCCCTGGGTAACTATTCCTGTAACACAGCCAGAACCATCCCAAGACGGTTATTTAAATCGGATTATCAGGTGGTCCCTGGGGCAGGATAATTGAACTTTACGGGCAATTACTGTGTAATCCTTATGTGGGAACTTCCGGTAGAGTTGGGGGGTGGCCCTCAGCACATCTTTGGGGTAACTCCCCTGGGAATGATGCCCTGGAGGTCGGAGGCTGTGAGCCATTATCTCTTATAGGACCCGGGATGAGTGTCGCTGTAGCCACTTTTGCATGCATTATCAAAGTTCCAGCTGTCATAATGGCAACCCCAACCTTCTCTGGCTGTGGCCCGGTTTTTATGAGGGTTTTTGTTTTTTGTTTGACTCTCCCTTGCTCGCTATTGATCTGGCCCACACCCTGGTCACTCGCCTTTCCTGACTGAGCTAACCCGGTGCTGGTGGTCTCAATGCACTGTCCCACTCACAGAACTGACAGGCTATGCACCACAATCTCAACATGAGGGATCCATCTGCTTGCCATATCTTTACTTGAGCAATATCCTGGCTTGTGTCTTCTGTGCAGCCACTATGCTGTGATTTCAATACTTTCCAACACTGCAGACTCGTTGTAGTCTGAACAAAATGTTGAGGGTTGTCTCATGCCATGTAGTAAGATCCAAGGCTGTTCATCATGTTATACCTTCACTTAATCTTGCTGCCACACTGTTTGACCACCGCTGTGCACCATGTTGTGTTTTGATAATGATATAAAGGCACCAATCACTCATAAGGGTTTGTCTAAACATGTTGTGGGTTCATTGTTTTAGACTAGGCACTTAAGGACATATATACATGGATAGAAAGCTTGAAGACATCAGCAGCAGAGCTTTGTGCAATGTGCTCTGCTCACAGGCCAAAGTGAAACTAAGACTGGATCACATGACAGACTTCTCTTGCTGCTATCTCTTAAAGGCATATTACAACAATAGTTACCATATGGACATAAGTAAGGTGAAAATCAAGTTAAAAGAGTGGAGAAAAGCTGGTTTTGAGTGGCTCAGAATAGAACGTAGGAAAATAAAATGAGCAACTCTATTGGCAAACAATGATACAGAAAACCAATAGGAAACATTAAAAACTGAATTCAACAGAGTGCGGGGAAAATTTATTTTGCTAAAAGGGAAGAACAAACTAAACGCGCATAGGACTCCATAAACACATAAGGAAACAGTTGAGGATTAGGAAAGATGCTTACATTAAATAGATAGATAGCACAGGAGTGCATGATAAGAGAGAATACAAAGAGATTAGGAGAGAAGTCAAAAAAACAATTAGGAAGGCAAAGAGGAGCTATGAAATTAAATTACCAAGGACATAAAACAAAATTGAAAATCTTTTACAGGCTCATCAATAAAAAAAGGAAGGCTGGGATAGGAATAAGACCATTAAGGGATAGGCAGGATAATACCACAGGTAAAGATAGAGTGATGGCAGAAATATTAAATATTATTTCACTTCAGTACTTACTAGGGCGATAGAACAAGTAGACATGACATTGAATGGCAAGATGAGTAATGAGATAAATACATTTGAAACAAAAGATGGAATGTATTGAATGACTAAGAAAACTCAAAGAGGATAAAGTCAAGGAATGCCAAGGAATTGCATCCACATATTTTAAAAGAATCTAGAGAAGAGGTAGCAGAGGTATTATTGCTCATATTTAATAATTTGTTATTAGGCGTCGAGCCAGAGGGCTGGCAAAAATTTAATGTAATTTCTATATTTAAGAAAGGGGATATGTCAAGGGAATTATAGACCAGTCAGTTTAACATCATGTTAGGAAAAATAATGGAATTCTTACTGAAGGTGAGAATGAAAGAACATCTAAAACTGAGAAATATAATGATGCATAGTCAGCATAGATTTTAAAAGGTTAAATTTTGCCTGGCCAACCTTATTTAATTTTTTGAAGAGGTAACAGAAAGAATAGACAATGGTAATTTAATGGATGTAATTTATCTGGATTTTCAAAAGACTTTCATTAAGGTGCCTCATAATGGACTAATGAATAAGGTCAGAGAATGTGGAGACAGGGGATAAGTGGTAGAATGGATTGCTAATTGGCTTCAAGCCAGAAAGCAGAGAGTGAATAAAGGGCATTTATTCAGAGTGGCAGGATGTGGAAAGTGGTGATTCTTAAGCATCAATGTTGGGACCACTGCTGCCACAATCTACATTAGTGATTTGGAATTTGGAATCCAAAACAAAATTTTTCAATTCATGGATGATACTAAATTGTAGGGGGTTAGTCAATACTGAGTAGGACTGCAGCAAAATACATGCGGACATGCATTAGCCTGTAGAAAGGGCAAATAATTGGCAAATTAGTTCAATTCTTGTGCAGAATAGGGAGGTCACTTATTATGAGCCTAGATGGAGGACAGAAACAATGGGGTCTTAGAGTACAAATACATCAATCACCAGAAGTTGCGCATCAGGTTAGCAAGACCATAAGAAAGCAAACCAAGCACTAGGCTTTATTTCTCGAGGGTGAGAATTGAAAAGTCAGGGAGTTAAGGCAAACCTGCATCAAAACTTCATTAGGCCACATTTAGAGTACTGCATGCAGTTCTGATCACCATTTATAAAAAAAAAATGGAGGTACTGGAGAGAATGCAGAGACAATTTACAATGATGATAGAAGGAATGTGTGGGCATACTTACCAGGAAAGGGCTGGTAGCTGTGTCTCCACTCTTGAAAAATGAAGGCTGAGGGATGACCTGATAAAGGTCTTCAAAATTATGAAAGGTTTGATAGAGTGGATCCAGAAAGAATGTTCCCTCTTGTGATGAAGACCATAATAGAGGCCATCAATATAAGATGGTCATGAAGAAATCCAATAGGGAATTCAAAGAAACAGCTTTATCCAAAGAGTGGTAGGAATGTGGAACTGATTGCCAGAGTGAGTGGTTGAAGTGAATAATATAGGTGCATTTAAGGGGAAGCTAGACAAGCATACGAGGGAGAAAAGCTATGATGGTAGATTTAGATGAGAAAAGAAGGGAGGAGATGCAGCTGGAGCATAAACATCGGCATGGACCGGTTGGAGTGGAATGGCCTGTTTCTGTGCCATATGCCCTATGTAATCCTACGACATGGCTGCACCAAAAATTTGGGCACAGTGCAACCAAACTTTGAGGCCACTATCTTTGAATTTCAGTAACATGCTTGATATATGCACCTTGGTTCCCTCATTGCTTTGATTGCTGTTATTGTAAGTGTACCTACACCACATGGGCTGCAGCACTTCAGGAAGGCAGCTCATCACCTTGCCAGCAATGTCCACATCCCAAGAAATAATTTTTTAAAATGCTGAATTATAGCAATCAGCAAGCTGCCATCATGTCTAGGGTGATGCAGTATTACAGTAAACATCAGAAAGTACACTCCAGGTCCTGAGCTATCCACGACAATAGGATGGGATATTAACTAGGCTTTCGAAAATATAGGGCAGAATTTTGCCCTCGTCAGGTGGGCTTGGCAGGGGCAAGCAGGCGCGTTCGGGAAGCCAACTGCCACCCGCGATCAGGCCGCGACCACGATTTCACACATGAAACACGTACTGCAGCGCTCAGCGCCACCTGTATGGGGGGGAGGAGGGCACGTGCGCAAGTTGCACGCAATGAAAGCTCCTTGAGGCACTGAGCTGCCTCAGGGAGCTGAAGGTTTGAAAAAGTTTAAAGTAAAGAATTTTGAAATGTTAAAAAACATGCCCCCTCATGTGACAGAGTCACATGAGCAGGGACGTGTTATGAATGAAATTAAAACATTTTTAATTTTTATTTGCTGTTGGAAACCTTATCCCGCCCGTGGATGAGGTTTCCTAAAAATCCAAAGGCCGCTCGGCCTTTTCGCCTGTCTGCCAACCGTAAGTTTGGACAGGCAGTGAAAAATTGAACTTAATTATTACTTTAATGGCCTTAATATGCCTTTTAATTGTTGGCGGGCGCACTGCCGATTTCCACGTGTGCCCACTGGCTGAAATATCACACGAGTGCATGATGACATCAGAACACTCACCTGACGTCATTGTGTGTCATTTTACGCTTGTTCAGGTCAGGCGGCAGCCGCCTGACAAGCGAAAAATTCTGGCCATAGTGTTTCTGAGCCATCTATTTGCTTAAGTATAACATCGTGGCAACTTCCATTGCTAGGGTGTTTAGGTTGCAGGGGATTTAATCTTCCATGATTTAAAATGATCTATTATAAACATCCCTACCGATATGGTATAGTTACACAAAGGCAAAGAACCTTTGACAAAATATATATTACACTCCAGTAACTAGGTCACTTACGCTTTTACATTCTGAAGATAAGCTCCTGTAGCTAATTTACCCAAACTTTCACATCCACAATATCAATTAGCTCAATTAACACACCATGGTTTTGCAAAACCATTAAGGGATTAAGTCACAGTTGCAGCATTCAGCCATTTAATATAACTATGCTGAATGAAGTATTTCACATAACAAGCCCGCTACATTCAGATACAAATAATAAAAACATGCCATAAAATCAAGCCTTTTTTATTGTCCACCATTTAATTCACAATCCATATCAGAGGAATACAACTGCCCTTAGGATAACAGTTGAAAGAAATAAAAAACAATGTTAAAATTGTGACAAACACATTATAAATTCTTAATTTATTACATATGATAATGAAACAAACAACTCCAATATATGAATTAAAAGATCAGGGTTTAAAATTAACCTTGCATACCAAACTAGATGGTAGAAACAGGAACTGACAGAAGTTTCTAATGCTTAAAAATCACTTATTGGCCTCCCCAATATGACAAAAAGTAAAAATATATCACTACAATAACAACAATGATTTGCATTTGTGTAGCACGTTTAACATAGTAAAAGATCCCAAGGCTGTCACAGTCATACATCCATATTCAACATACATAGGTATTCTTCTGAAGGTAGTTTGTACAGGTGAAAGCATAGCATTAAACTCATGCTGGAAGTAGAATTTGTTTACTGGCTCAGCCACAATTCTTTTGTCATGGTTTTGTTGCTAAACACACTAATTTCAGATGTAACAGATCAAAATCAATCATGAGTACTATTAAGTCCATTCTCCTCTTGGTGAGTTTCTGAACGTTGGAAATTTGGGCTTTGAACAGAGCTGTTTGGTGTACAATGCGAAAAACCTATGAACACACAGAATGCTGAAGTTTCTTTTCCCAGAACATTATTAATTACAACAGGCTAGCCAATATTACAGTTCAGCAGATGACATGCAGGAAATGAGCCTGTTAACTGATAAAATGAACCCTTCATCTTATGTTAGTTAGACTACAGTGCCTTGTTTGAAAATTCAGATAGTTCACAAAACCCAAACCTTATTTCTTCTGAGCTGAATTTCCAACCCCATATCCTCTCCATCACCAAGACAACCTACTTCCACTTCTGTAACATCACCTGTCTCCACCGTTACCTCAGCTTATCTGCTGCTGAGACCCTCAAACATGGCCCAATGCTCGCTAGGCAGCCTCCCACCTTACGCCCTCGCTTAACTTGAGCTCACCCAAAATGTGGCTGCCTACATCCTAACTCACAATAGGTAGTCTCATCACTCCAAAACTCACCAACCTAAACTGACACATGGTCATGTAAATGCTTTAATTTAAAAATTTTCACCTTTGTTTTCAAATCCCTTCTTGGCCTCACCCCTCCAAATTTCTCTAAGCCCATCCGGTCCTACAACCCTCCGAGATCTCTGCATTCCTCCAATTCTGGCCTTTTCCACACTCTCAATTTTCACCCCTCTACCACTGGTGCTGTACCTCCCCAGTGGTGGGGGTGGGGAGCGAAAGGCCTGCTTCAAACCAATTAATGGCCCAATGGCTGTTAAATGTTTGCAAAGTGAGCCAACAAAACGGGGGCAGACACACATCCGACAATCCCCCATCCCAGCGTAAAGTCCAGCCCCTCACTTCTGCTGGCATTTGGAGTCTACACTGGAGTAAATGAAGTCACCTGTTATTGTAACATTATTGTCTGAATGTGAGCAATCCACACTCTGACAGTTTATCTAAGTTTATTTTATGCCTGTAAGTAACAATTGGGGTTATATCCAGCATCAATGCTTTAGCCTGTTAACTTTATTTCTCAAACCATCCTAACATTAGACCAGATTAAACAATGAAAACCCATATTCCAGTTTGAGGTTGGATAATATGGTCATGATGCTGGTTGGATATTTATTTCCCAGTAAATCCCGATCACCCTTTATCAAGTATTTAATCTAATGGGAGTAATTTTCAGATCTAAGATCTTGAAAATAGTAGTGCAATCACTCAATTTTCAGGAAATCAGTGTTCAATAGTGAATTGAATAAGCCAAACAGGGAAGAAAACATTTGTGTATTTGTGGATGTCTTCAGCATGATTTATAAATGTACTTATGTAATAATGAGGGTTCAGGTTACACTTTATGACAGTGCCTCACACTGACACTTAGCCATTCAAGTTTTGTTACTGGACATCACATTTGGATTACTATCCTAAAGTACCAAATTGAAAAGCAACAGACTCATTGGTGAGAAAATGACCAGGTCTGATAGTACTGAACACTATGGGGAGGATTTTCCCCCCTGTTGAGCAGGTGCGGTGGGCAGGCCCAGGAGTGGCCACGCAAAAGTCTGCCACCTGCGACTTGGCCCCAACTGCGACTTCACGCTGGCTGGCCAATTAACAGCCAGCGTGAAACGCGTGCTGATAACCTCAGGGCTTCCGGGGTGGGGCCAGGGGGAGCGCAAGCATTGAAGTGTGCGCATGCGTGGGGGTGCGCTCAGTAAAAACTCCCTGAAGACACAGAGCTGCCTTAGGAAGCTGAAGATTTTTAACAGTAAAAATAAAGATTTTAAAAATAAGGAAAACATGTCCCCACATGTGACTCTGTCTCTGACTCTGAGCAGGGACATGTGAAAAAGAGTTATACAAATTTTTATCGTTCTTTTAATTACTGTTTGAAACCTCAAACTGCCCGTGGATGAGGTTTTGCAAAACATGCAAAAGTCACTTGGCCTATTTGCCCGCCCGCCAACCATCAGGTTGGATAGGCAGGGAAAAATTCACTTCAATGAATTGATTAATGGGCCTAACAGCCTTCTTAATTATGGCCGGGTGCGTTGCAGACTCTCGCACGCGCCCGCCGACCAAAATATCACTCGAGTGTGCGATGACATCAGGACACGAGCCCGATGCCATCGCGCGCTATTTCACACTCGTGCGTGTCAGGTGCAGGCCCACAGCCGAGCTGAAAATCCTGCTGTATGTATAAATCATATCGAAATATTTAGTCAAATGAAAGAAGTCAATCGCTCTACCAGTTGCAATTACTCAGACAATAAACATGTTCAAATCTTGTTTGCCAGTGCTCTAGAATAAAGCAGGTGTACATATTTTGCAGGCTGCAAACTAATATCACTCTTTAAACTATTCATTCTAATGGTAATAATTTAGAAGCATCTATATTTGCAAAAATACAAGGTTGAACCGCTTAAAGCACAAAATTAATGTTATGGTATTATTTTTTTCAACCTCAAATTTATTTTCAGTGCAACCCCGAAATCCAATTTTGTAATTGATGGGTTGCTCCTGCTCTAAAGTTCAAGAAAATAAATTCTCCAATCTGTCAAATCCTAACAACTTTAACAGTACACCTTGCGCTTAAGTAGAATAGTTTGTTCGTTATTTAACAGACTTTCTATTGATAGAAATACCTTCTTTCATCTAATTTTGGTTTTCCAAAGGCTGGACCTTGTTTTATTATCTCAGCTGAATTTTTCTGAATTCTGAATTCATAAGGATGACAATACTTGGAACCATTCAGAATAAATCCCCTCACCTCACTCACTGCGCATTCTCTTTTATTTATTGTGTTTTTCAAGTGTTGCTTTGTGTCTTTCACAAAATAGCTCTTTTTCAGAACTCACTGTGGCCTTGATTGTACTGATATTCCCAGAAGATATGGTTCGGCCTATAACTTTGTTTTCCAATAAAGGAATAGTGACATTATTATTGGCTGTGCTTCTTCTGGTAGTAAGAATGTAAGGATCAGTCTGTCTACCTGAAGAATCTTCTACTTTCCGTGCTTGGAATGATAAGCTATTATTCCCTGCTTTGACTGCTTTGATGTTGTTTTCTACTGCCCGTTTCATGAACCATTGTTCTACTATTCGTTTTATGTATAATTTCTCAGCCTGAATATTAGAACAAAATGGCTTGTCTTTATGTTTCAACTCTGTTTCACCTGTGTACAAAGGAACTTTTAATATTTTAAGATTAGCACCCATATATTTTGCATCAAGACTTAATTTAATTCTTTTAATGTCATTCTCAAAATTTTGAGTTTTAAACCAGTTAGTTATGTCACTGATAATGTCATCAATTAAATTTTTGTTCAATAATGAGCAATTTTCTTTTCCAGTTATTAAATCGTTGTATTTCCTAATGTTAAAAATATCTGCTCCATTTTCCAAATGAAGTAACCATTGATTCTCCGGATCTGATTTTTTCTGATATACAAATCTTCTGCTCTCCTCATTGGTTGCTTCAATGACAGCTGTCAGAATTGGGCAGTGCTGACCACACAGAAAATGAACCTTATCAAGGGAGTCTGGATTTTGAAGAGTTCTGGCAGTTTCTCTAGATGGCTGCTCCACCACAGTCCCTTGGGCCAATGGTTGAGCCAGGGGACTAACTTTGTTATCAAACATGTGAAATTCCACTGATGTGAAAGATGAATCATTGTCATTAGCTTCAGCATACATCTGTGTAGGCCCAACTGGAGCTTGAGCTGATTGTTCATTATTTTCATTCTTTTTGGTAAGAAGGAAACCACTGCAAATATGGCCATACTTATTTTTTTCACTGATTAAATCCGGGAATGGTTCTGAATCACTCCCATGAGACATGTTAAAATAATTACAGATAGGTCTCGATTTTATCCCCTCCTCAATATCTGATGATGGCAATTCAGTCAGTGGAGGACCTGAATGCATAACACTAACTTGTGGGTATGCAGAATCATCACTTGTGTTGTCAAATGCTGTATCAACTGATGTTGTATCCAGGTTTCCATACATTCCCATGTTTAGAGGTGGAGACTTTCTTATTAAATGGTTTTCTTTTAGAAACCATCTCCCTTTCTCAATATACACGCCATCATTTTCAGATTGTGCACTATTATCTTGAGATTTTTCAAGTGTATGGCCCTTATCTAAGCCAGAAATGTGTAACAATTCATTGTCAATGCCATATGTTCTGGCAGTGCTTGATTTATCACTACATGTGGATATTTCAAAAGATGTGTTGTCTGTGGTCCTTCCAGCTTGGAATACTGTTTTTGGCTCTGCATAGACATATGTGGGCTGGTCATGTGAAAGGTGTTTCGATACAACATGTGATTTACCATACAGTCTCTCAGTCGCTTTTTTAACAAAGCTCGCGGAGAAATGTTTTGTTTTAACAAACAAGTCTTCCTCTCCCTCCGTAGTCATTTCATTTGATGCTTGGGAATTGTAATCTCTTGGAATACTATTAGCACTCTCTTGACTTTCTTCAGACAAGTCAGATGTCTGCTGTCTTTCTAAACACTGTTTGACGTTATGATTTAATTGTGTAGATGGATAAGTGCATGGCAATAATTCCTTATTATCAACTTCACCTTCAGAGAATGGGTTCTCGCAGATTTCTTTTGTTTGTGTCTGTTGTTTGCTGTCAGCTTTTGTCCCATTCTCAAAATCATTTCTAGAAACCACTGAAGCAAATGCTGACAGTCTGCAAGCATTTATTTCACAATCATTCCTTTTGCTCATACATTTCCCCTGGCAAAAACCATTTCTGTGCTTCAGTTCACATTTATCATTTGCCAAAGGTGACTTATGATGCATGAAGCTTTGAAGAGAGATCTTATTTTGAAGATACACTGTATCTGAAGCTGCTGACAATTCACCTATACTTTCTGTAGCATTAGCACATGTAAAGTGATTATTAGTTTCATTGTCCCTCAGCTTTTCTGAGTGTCTACTTTCGCTATTATTCATGCAGTTGTTATAAAGAAATTCTTCATTTTTAGCAATGTCTTCTAGTCTCGTATCTTCAAAGGGTGGTAAAGTTGCAAACTCCTCTATAGGTTCACAGCTTTTTGTACAGTTATCTCTCTCAACAGTTTCTTTCTCAACCCATTCCTTGCTCATAACTTCTGTTTCTTCAACTATGCCTTCATTTTGAATCAAGGAATCAGTTCTTATTTGATCTTCTAAAATGTCAGAAAAAATTGAATTGTCTTTAGAACTGAGTAGCTCAGGTTCCTTGTCATCTGTTTCTTGAGCGTCTTCAGTTTTGCTTTCTTTATTTGAAAGAATGTTAGCATTACATTTAATTTCTTCCTTTGTCTCTGCTTCATCAACTTGGTCCAGCTGTTCAATTAAATTTTGTGTATAAAAACATTTTTCATTTTCAACTGCTTTGATTAATTGTGGAGCATCAAATGAAGCAGTTTGTTCAATACCTGAAGTTCGAGCCTGTACAGGACATTCAGTTTTGGTGTCATTTTCAAAAGCATAGCTCGGTTTTTCTTTATGTTCATTTTCCCACATCTTTACTAACTGAGAGGCATATTTCTGTAGACTTGGAAAACTTTGCTTTAAATCATCAGTTTCTTGAAGCTTGATAACATGTTTTATAGACTGCAAAAATGTTAATATCTCAGAGCAACTACAACCATTCATCCATGGTTTTGCACTGTCAGGTGGAACATTAACATTCATAATTGCTAACCAAGCAAGGAGGACCTTGGAAGACGTGCTCATTGTGGTGGTAAGATGTTCTGACACATCGGGTCTTTCATAAAACGTCTCTAGACAAGTTTTATATCTGTGTTGAGAGTTACACTTGATCGCATCAACTGTTGATTGCAGCTTGCACAGCACCTGGCTTAGGTCATGCTCACCAATAGAGTCCTTCCCATCAGCTGTTTCACAAACTAGTCCCATGTCAGCTTGAACTGCAATGTCAATAGTTCTTTTTGCAAAGTTAGCCATATCAAGTTTGGCATCAGTCATTTTCGTATTGGTCCTGTACTGAATCTCATTTGGAGTGAGCACTGGTTTAATCTCTCCTTTTGCAACACTTACTTGACTTTTCAATGAATCAACATTGTTGCAGTCATCTGGTACTTCATATACCCTTTTCACTACACTTGCAACATTGGCTGATTTTTGTAATAACTTGTGTTCAACTGGAACCTCTGAGTCAGATCTAAGTCTTTTGGCTTGATTAATAAAATCAGAATCATCATCAGGCAATTCATTTGCTTCTTTTATAATATCGCTAGCCAAATCATCAACTGTCTGCTGCTCTTCAAATTGTGTTTGCGGGTAAGATCTAAGATTTAAGTCACAGCACACCATATCAGAAGTAGATGACATACCCAGTCTGCTTTGCACAAAATTTTGTGTGTGAATATCGGCATTATATAATTCCTGTTCCTTTTGTTGTATCAAAATAGAAAAAGGCTTTGAACGTTCAGCATCACCTTTGAAATCTTGTTTTTCATCTGCAATTATATTAAGTATTTTGCTGTTTTTCTTTGCCTGATTTTTCCATTTCTTCCTGCTAGGATTAGAAGGAGTTTGTTGGAAGTCACTTTCAGTAGAACGACTGTTAATGCCTGTGATTTGTTTTTCGTTTCCACCTGCAGTAGAATCAGAGTCGCTTTCTGTCAGCAGTGAGGAACTTTCTGGCAAATCAAAATTTCTCTCAGTTGTAACTGCGCTGCACTGAACACCTTCTTGGTGGTACAGATTTAATTCTTCTGTGCAGGCTATTATTAAAGTGGTCTGTTTACGCTCATAAAAAATATCTTGGCAAATGTTTATCTCAGATATATTTTCAGACCTGGAGGATGTTACAGTGTTGTTGTTGATGGTGTTAGTGTTTTGGTCCTCCATTCTTTGTAATTTATTATCCAGTGATCCTGTACTGCTAGGTCCTTTTTCTGGTGGACAAACTGTTGGTAATTGGGAGAGATTAGAGTTTATTTCTTCTTTAGGAGGTATCAAGCCTGTTGAGTTATAAGATACAGAATCTTTGATATGGAATGTTACTTCGTTTTCATTAGATTTCTCAACAGGATTAAATTCAGTACTTTGATACTTGTCAGTGTCAACCATTTCTATTGCTTCTTGGCTGCTGCTGGGAGTAGTGCAATTATCATTCAAAATGTCAGTTTTTTCAAGCTGGTCTGGTAAGTGATGTTGCGAATGACTGCTATATTCTGGGTGAAGCTTTGCATTCTCACTTGTATGGTTTCTGCATTTTTGCTCATTCATTCTTGAAGGCAAAGCTAAGTCATTGTTAACAGGGCTTGCCTCTTCAGCTCTGCAGAAAGCTCTTTCTTCTTCAGTTGAATCATTTGAATCTGTGTTAATTGCCATTTCAACCTTATTAGTAGTTTTAGTGCAGTCCTGATTCCTCACAGAAGAACTTTGTGAGCACTTTGAAACACTGTTTAAATCTTCCAAAAATAGAGACATTCTGGCTTCACAAAACTCCAAACTGTAAGTACAGTTGGTGTTTATGTCCATTCCTTGTTTTCTTTCTGTGGATGTGTGTGAACACCCCATTCTAGATGACAAGCTACTTGTTTCACTATGAATTGATACAGATCTAGAATATCTGAATGAAGCACTCATTGGTCTCTTTACGTCTTTCATTCCTTGTTTTGAAATGAAGCATGTTGGATCTGCTGAAGTGGGTCTCAAATTTAACTTTGCAAAATTATTATCTGTGTCATCATATCCATTTTCTTCCCAATAATGTAAGAACATATTTGTTGCATTTGTACTTTCATTGTTGGAGTTGATCATATTTAGTACAGTGAACTGATCTTCATGGCACGGCCCTGAGTTCTTCGAGGAAAGGTCCTTTCCGACAAAAGAGGTGCTTTTATCTAGGATTGTTTTCTCTTCTCCCTGATTATTTACATTAAGCTTTTCCCATGTTTGTAGCTCGTCAGAAACTGCATCACTATTTCTTTCACAGCATTCTTTTGCATTTGATATTGAAAAAAGTTCATTACAGTTCTCTATTATGCTCTCTCCAAGGTTGTCTCCTGGCTTTTCCAGGTTTGAAAATTGAACTATATTTGTACCAGTCTCCGTATCAGGATTTACAGCCATGCTTTCCAGAGATGCCTGGTCCTGTTTTGCCTTTCCATGACCAGGACTTACCTTGCAACAATATAATGGTTTGAATTCTACCCCTAGTTCAGGAAGATTTTCATTTGTATTTAAAAAATTATTTTGCCAGATGTCATAATGTCCTTCTTTATCCTGTTCTATTTGTGATGTGCATTTTTGTGGTGTACAAAGACCATCAAATTCTTGCTCATGGCCTAAGTTCTCAAATTGCATTGTTTTGGAATTATGATGAGAGTTCACATTATTCAGATCTGCTGATTTAACATTAGATTCCAGTTTTGCTTTGCAAGCATTACTTATCCCGTTACACGTACTAGAACGACTAATTGTAGTTGTCCATTGTATTGTCTCTTTCTCTTTTATTTGGAGGTGTACTCTCATTTCTACTGTTATGCTGCCATCCTCATTCACATAGATGGACTTCTCAATGTCATCTTCTGAGGGAATCACAGGCTTTTCTTCCCTTGTGCAAATGTAATTCTCGTAAGAGTCTGTTTCGTTTTCAGGTAAATAGAAGTTGCTTCCTGAAAGGTTTATACTGCCATTCACATAAGATTTATCAGAAGGTGTGGAGTAACCCTGAGATTTTGCACTAGAGGGAGATACTGAGTTAATCATCCATTGTCTCCTCCCTGACTTTATCCCACCTGTATGCAAAGAAGATGAAAGGTGATGAAGATGAGACAAAGATGAAGAACAATGGAAGGCAAAAAAGGGAAAACAGAAAAAGTAGAAATTATTAGAAATGTCAGCAAAGAAACTAAGAAAATAAAATAAAACAGTTATGACACTAATTTAATGTTTAGATGAAGAACAAGCATAAAGCATCAGGAAAAATAGAATATCAAAGAATAGCGCCATGCAATTCCATTTTCAGAAAGCTAGAAACTGAGAAGAGTTCCAGTACCAATTACCATTCCTTTGCTCTATATAACTTCCTATTGAAAGAATTTTTTTAAACTTTTGAATGCAAAAGAAACTACTCCAGGTTGACAAGTTGGTCACTTACATCACGATTAAAATTTTTAGCACTTGATTTAAAAACTTGTTTTAGGTTTCTAAAACAATTAGCTGATCTCCCATGGGGTTGCAGGGCATTTTTTAATTAGCTGGGTTGGAGGGCAGGGAGATACAGAGGGAGGGAAAGGAGAGGGGAGAGGAAGTGCAAGAGTGGATAGAGGGTAGGAATAAGAAGGGAGAATATTATGCTTCCCTGGGAGCATGTTGGCAGGTGGACAGGGGTGTAAAATTGAGTGTAGTGCTGCTGGTGCCTTTTCTGGCACCTACCCGCTCGCTCTAATTCTACGTGCAGCAGGGGAGGGGTCAGTCAGCCCACCCACCCTTGTGCCAAAATTAATGGCCACTTAAGGGCCTCTTTTCACCCACCACAATTTTTCCCATCTCAGGCGGAGGCCGGAACCAAATGTGAAGCTCGCCAGGTCCCACTCTTCAGACTACTGACAGTAAGTATGGAGGAGGTGACTCCTCCTTTACAGGCCCACTGGGCCCATCAGAACCCCCCAAGATCAACCCCATCCCTCGGTTTTCTCTCCCCGCTGACCTGTGCTCCCTGAACCCCAACCCCTGAACCTCCTCACCTGGGTCTCCCAGACTGTCCATGCCGAAACACCCACCCCCTATTTCCCTCCCCATCCAGCTTCAGTGACAACCTCCAGTGGGCACTGAGCAGTAGCTAACGATTCCAGTGGCACTGCTGGGACCTAGAGCTGCCAGTTATTCAGTTGGGGGAGCAAGTCTCACCTTGAGGCAATTAACAGACTTCTGAGTGTCAAAGGTTACCAGGCAACCAGCCGGAGTGGGGGCTGGTTTACCATCGACTTTGTCGCTGGGGGGGACGCAGGAACTCTGGCAATATGTAAAGTCCTGCCCGCAGAGTGAGATAAGGCAAGGAAGAGGGGGGAAGGAGTTGCGGACAGCAAAGGGGTGAGAGGACAAGACAGGAGAGGAAAGTGGAGGAGAGAGTCCAGCATAGCAGAAGGGCAAGAGAGAAGAGGATGAAAAGGAATTGAAAGGAAAGAAGAGTTGGGAGAGAAATGAGGGGATAGGCTGAATTTTGTTGGGGTAGTGCTGCGGGTCGGAAAGCCAGGGACAATCCAGCTCCCTTGTGTTAGGGACACCACGACTAAATTCCATGGCAACTAATCAGGTGTCAGTGGGAATGCCCTCCATTTAATGGATGAGATTCTGCCCCCAAGAGACATCAGCCAATCCTAACAGTGCCTCCTGGAGTGGTGGCTACTGTTGGGACTGTACCCAACCCGGAGAAGCAGCATGGGCACCACCCTCAGAGGAAGGTAAGTGGAGGTAAGGGTGGCAGGGGTGTTTCTGTGTGGGCGGGGCCCTTCGTGGGCCACGGAATGCCTGATAAGGAGGGCCTGCCTCCACCCCAAGTGGGCAGAGAGGCTGCCAGATTTTACTGGGTGGGCTCCCCATGTGGCCCACCACTGGCCTTTAATTGTCCACTAAAGGGCCTCAGGTGGCCTCTCAGTCGGAAGGCCATCCTTGACCTACCCCGTCACCGACAGAATTCCATGGTGTCAGGAAGGTGAAGGGCACTCCAGCACCTCCACCCCCAACAACTTCCCTCACCAATTTGGCTCTTTGCCTCCTAACCCACTCCTGAGGGCCCATTAAATCCTGCCCAATCAGTGGGACGGGAAGAAAGGAGGAGTGGGAAGAGGAGGAGCGAGAACAGGAGAAGTTAGAAGTGGAAAAGAGAGGGGAAGGGAATGTGGGAGAGGAGGGCAGAAGAGGGTGTAGGGAAAGTAGGAGAAGGAAGAAGAATGCATGAAGCAAAGCAGAGATGGGGAAGACCAGGGCAACTCAAGGACAAGGGGTTAGAGGGAAGGGGAAAAGGAAAGATGGTAAGAAGAGCAGGAGGATTCAATGGTTGGAGAAGGGAGAGAGGCGGACAGAAGATAGAAGAGGAAGGAACAAAATATTGGGAGAGAGCAGGAGAGAGCAAGAGGATGAGAGGAGAGGTGAGTTGAGAGAAAAGGGGGCAAGAGGATTGCAGCGCAGGGAAAAAGGAAAGTTGAAGGGAAGAAAGAGAGTGGACAGGAGAGATAGAGAAGAAAAGAGTGGGCAGAGAGGAGAAGGTGGTGGGGAAAACTAAGTGAGAAAGGAAAGTAGAGTGAGGAAAAATAAGGATTGGGGAGGAGAAGGGACAGGTGAGGAGAGAAGGAGGGAGTGGAAAAGGGGAGTAGAGAAAAGAGGAGGGAAGAAAATTGGATAGGGAAAAGATAGTGGAGATAAGACAAGAAAGGAGGAAAGGTTGGGAGAGAAGAGGGCAGAGAAGGGAGCAGGGAGAGAAGGAAATAGAAGAAGAATGAGTAAAGCAAAGCTGAGGATGAATGAGGAGAGAGAGCTGGTGAAGAAGGAAGATTAGAAGAGGGAAAGTGGGGAAGGGAGAAAGGAAAGGATAAGATGGGGAAAGAATTAGAAGAGGGCGAGTGGGAGAGAGGACTACATGTGGGGTAGAGAGGATATGAGGAAGAGAAAATGAGCAGAAGAAAAGGAGGAGGCCATGAAGGGAGGGAGAAAGGATAGAAAGAGGGGAAGAAAAAGCATGACGCTGGAGAGGGCCGAAAGATAAAAGGAGATCAGGAGAAGGGGAGAGGAGGTGGGAAGAGAGGTTGGACAAGGACGAGGGTGTCTCAAAGTCTGTTTCCTTTCTCAAGCAGTGGAGTCTTGTTAACTAATTTCGGCCTCAACTGTGGGTCCCAAAGTTGACTTCTTCCTCAGAGCCTGGACATGTATGTGATTTTCCCTAGTGCAACTGGCTTTTATCCAGCATGTTGAATTCTTTGTCCGTGGATAATGAATTTTTTGATCTGTCTTTTGAGCTCCATGTCTTATACATTTTGCAAGTTCGTTTTCAGTACCATCTTCAGTTATAACATGTCCAGTGGGAGCTAACAACAATTAACTTTCATCTCATTATATTCTTAATTTTTAGCTTATTTCCAGTTTCTCTTTTCTGCTTTAAGCGAGCCCATTAGATTATATATCGCTCTGCTCTCAGTATTAACTAAAGTGCAATACCAATGGAATGTTGCCACCATTCAGTGTTGGTAATATATAATGGAACTCTGCGCCAAAATGGTAATTGTATTTGAGTCGTACTCTGGGAGTAATTTTCTGAGTTTGTGCTGGGAGTGAAAAAGCTTGACCATCAGCATCATAAGTCAGGTGCACTGCTTGTGATTTTCCAATGTGTGTTATTGGCAGATTGTTCCCCAACACCAAAGCAAATTTAGAAAATCAATCCCTTAAATCATTTGGGTAACTTCTTCAGACAAAACTGGCACATTTTTGAAGAGGGAAATCATATCATTTCACACAATTTGTAGATTCTATTACAACAAATAACAGCAATATTGTAAATAAGATCAGCCTTGATCTCATTGAATGGTGGAAAACGGGCTCGAGGGGCTAAATGACCCTACTATATGTTCCTAACTACTCACATGAAACAACTAAAACATGCTGAAAACAATACTTGTTAAAGTTATCTTTTGCAGCACATTGATGTTCAAGCATGTATCACAATTATTTGATTCCCCTGAGTGTATCACCCAGGCACCACAGATATTAGAAAATCAGGCAGGCGGGAGAGCCTGCTTATAAAGGATTCCGCCCGATTTTTCTACCTTTAAAATAACAGAGGTAAATCGATTGGGTTCTTTTACAGATACGTACTCCGACCCACTTGATTTTCTGAAATTCAAATACACACGCACTTTTTCACCATCAGCACCCAGGAAAATCTCTCTTTCATCTTCCAAAGTTACCGTGTGTAAAATAACAGGAGATCCACAAGGTTTTTAATTAAAATATATCAAGTGCATGAATCTTTAAACAAAAATGCAATTTTCAAGCTGGCCAGTCACTGTAAAATTAGAATTGCTAGTTATAAACTGTGATGAATGGCTGGACCAATGTTTGCTATTATTCTTCCCATAGACAATGAATTTCTCCTCTTTGTCAGGTCACTTAGCAACAAAGACGATGCAAGCTCTGCAATAAGTTCCCCTGGCAGACAAGCTGAGAGGCAACACTGATAACATCTGTGGACAATCTTACTCTCCTGATTGTAGAAATTATCATTATAAGGAGGTTGGTGTATGATTAGAATAAGAATGTTTATTTGTAACACTAATATCATGTGTATTGACGAATGAAAAAGAGACTTACGGTTTTTCTTTTCTATTTTGCCTATAGGTTTATGCTGAACATGATTTGAAATTGGTGATAATTTTGAATCAGCATATTTTCTCAGCTTATAACCCTCTCGACCAGCAGCAACCACAGCTTCAAATTTATGCTTCACCGGGTAAAGAGCATCAATCTGAAACAATCAAAACAGAAACGCTTTAACATTCAGGCACGAGCTGTCAGGATAACGCTAAAAAAAGTTACCTTCTTTTGATTTGTTGATGGGATGGCTAAGCCATCATTTATTGCCCACCCCTAATTTAAGAGTCAACCACATTGCTATGGGCCACCAGATTTCCTTCCCTAGAGGGAGTTAGTGAACCAGATGGGTTTTTATGAAATTTCTATAGATTTTTACTGAAATCAAGTTTCACCATCTGTCATGGTGGGATTCAAACCCAGGTCCCCAAAGCATTATGTTGGGTCTCTGGAATACTAGTCAAATGGCTGTACCACTACACCACCACATTCCTCATATATGTCCAGCACTATTGAGAAAAAAGGATGATCAAAGATATATAATAGGTGCAGGTTTTGACCTCAACCCTAAGCTCAGTCTTCTTCCCTTACATCCAATATATTGCAAAGACCCTTTCTTTTAACTCTGAAATATAACGCCCACCCCTATGCATTATTCCTCTTAGTTTTGCAGATGCTGAAAATCTGGAATAAAAACAGAAAATTCTGGAAATGCTCAGCAGGTCAGGCAGCATCAGTGGTTAGAGAAGCAGGGTTATTGAGCTGGATTTTGCAGCAAGGTCACGATTAGGCTCACAATCTGGTGAGCACATCACAGACCGGCCCAAGTAGCTGATGGAAACTGTGCCAGTCAGAGGGCTGGGAAGCCAGGCCCATGATGAGTCTTAAGCGGACAACAGGCCTCTGGAGTCATTGGGAAAACAGCAACTGCTGTAGCTACAGCAAGAGGGAAAGGAACATTTGACAGAGCTTAACACTTGTTTATGAGTATTACATCTACAGAGGTTACAGAGTAGGCATGTTGCTTCTAGGCATGATTCCAACTTTTCTCTCTCTCTAGAGAGAGAGAGAGAGAGAGAGTCTAACACTTGCAACAGCAGTGGCAAGGCAAAAGGGGGATGAGGTGTTACTAGGTCCTTGTCCTTCTCAGCTCAGCAAGGAGGTACAAGGAGGCAAGGGAGGAGGACCAGCTGCCTTCTGTTTCTGAGGGCTCTATTCAGTGTGGTTCTGGTGTGGACAGCGGTTCCTCTGCCACCAGCATGGTGACAGAGAATGGGCCTTCCAGGCCTCAGGCAGACAGAGGATGGCCATCGTCATGGGGTTGCAAGGTCAGCAACCTGCATTCACCTCAGCTGCAAGGGAAGGGAGAGCACTTCATAGGTGCACTCATAAGAGAGATAAGAAGACCGCCGAGCTGCACTAGGGATACCCAAGTGAATAGCATGTGTTGATATTAAGCCACACGTTTGTTATGCCATTCACTAGAGGATTCATGTACTGTTATTGCTTTTCCTTTCAGTTCTTGCTGCCCATTGAGACCTCATGTACAGCCTGGCTCCCTCTATGGACTGGAAGCAATGAAGTAAGCCACGTTCAGTCAGCACCTCAGCCTTGTCAACGTGCGATGTGTACCTGGGTGCTGGACTGCAGGAATATTTAAAGGCAAGGCTTTATTGGAATATTTATGAAAGGACATAAGGGTCACAGGAAATGGCTCTGCTTTACTGTGTCTCAAATTTCCCTCGTGCATATCCAATTGTGCTTTGCCTGTATTCCAAGAGGCCCCTCGTCTTGTATCGCCTGATCAGCAGCCTCCTTCACATACTCATCGTCGAAGGAGACATCACAATACATGATTCCCTTATGGTTCAATGCCTCCCCACACTGCAACATCAGGTTGTGCAGTCCACAGCAAACCCCCATGATAACACGAGACCCTCACTGGGGCTGAATGAGATTTTTCTAGACATCTGAACTGCATCTTCAGGAGGTCTATGGCCTGCTCGATGGTTGCTCAGGTTGCTACATGGCAGGTATCTCTCCTCTGCACCCATGGGCTGAGTATTCCCTTTGGCATTCAGGGACGGGCCCCGCATGTCCGCGAGTAAAAGGACGCACGTTGATGTCGGGCGAGTGTCCCAATGTCACCGTGTGCCATCGCAATATTTCGCTGGGCGGGTGCGCAACGATGTCCGACGTGTGCCCAACATTAATTAATGGGCCAGTTAAGGCCCTTGAGGCGCCAATCGATGCTGATTTTCCGTTGCCTGTACGATCTTTGGCTCAGCGCACGGGCGCGACAGGCAGGCGGGTAAGACATTTTACATTAATTTTATAAAACCTTCATCCCGCCCATGGATGAGGTTTCCTGGAAAACATGAAGGCTGCTTGGGCTCTTCGCCTGCCCGCCAACCTTAAGGTTGGACGGGCAGTGTGGATAATAGGGGAAATTGCTTTCTTTGTGGCCTTAATAGGCCATGGACAGTTCAGCAGGTGCACAGCTGCCTCCGATGCGTGCCCACCGAACATAATATCGAAATGACACGTGATGACTTTGGGACACACGCCCGACGTCTTCTCGCGTCATTTTACACGTCGGCATGTTGGGCCCACCACGGCACGCCAATTGGAAAATTCTGCCCATGGAATGGACATGTAATTGGTACAATAACTTGAAATATAGATAAGTATGAGGTGGTGGATTTTAAGAATATCATGATGCTAATACTCTTTGGGAAATAAGAGCCTAAATGGGATACAAGAGCAAAAGAAATTAGGGGCAGAATTTTCTGCTTGACTTGCGGGAGGGCGGGCAACGCATGTCAGTGTGTAAAATGATGCGCGGTGACGTCGGGTGAGCGTCCCAACGTCACCACGTACCATCGCGATATTTCGCTGGGTGGGTGCGCGATGAGGTTTGGCGCGGGCCCACCATTAATTAACCGCTAGTTAAGGCCTTAAATCGGCAATCGACACCGATTTTCAGGCGCCCATGCGATCTTCGGGTTGGCACACGGGCACAACGGGCACGCGGGTAAGAGACTTTTTAATAAAACTCATCCACGGGCGTGATATGAGGGCTCAGTGGGGTTGTCAATCTAGTCTGTGAGTATTTATTGCAGAAAGTTTTTTAAACTTGCCTGTGTGATCTGCAGCAGTTCAGAACAAATTTCAGCAGCTTTCTTTGTACCTTGAACCTTCAGGTTAGCACTCTGCAGACAGTAATCTTTATTGTGCTTGCAGCTTTCCCGAGGCTTCCCTTTAGCCTGGGTATGGGTTCTGACATGTCCTCTGGAGGTGGCTCCTCTGAGGAGGAAGGGAGGGCTGGAATAAGGAGGAGGCCAGGAGTGCACAATCAGCCTCCAGGGGAGCCACCTTTGGGAGTACAGGTGCAGGCATAAGGGGTGCAGGGCCAAGAGGTTGTCCAAGTTGGAAGGGGCCGCAGAAGATGCCACTATCCTGCTGCCAGGGTATACAGGCGGCGAAGCAGCTACCTCAATATGTCTGAGGTGCAGTGCCGAAGGAAGCTCCGACTGTCAAGGTAGACAGTCAGCTACATCTGTCAGATGATTAGACCTGAGAACTCTCCTAACTATGTGAGTGGACACCCCATGCCAGCAGCTCTGAAGGTCATAGCTGCCCTCAACCTCTACGCCTCTGTCTCTTTCCAGGGCTCGGTGGGTGATTTTTGCAGTGTCTCCCAATCAGCTGTGCACTTGTGTCAAGCAGGTTACAGACGCTCTGTTCAGGCGTGCATTGACCTTCATCCACTACCGCTGGAATGAGGCCAGCCAGACAGAGCAAGCCATAGGCTTCGTGGCCATTGCTGGCTTCCCCCGCGTCCAGGGTGCTATAGACTGCACACATGTGGCCATCAAGGCACCAGCAGGTGAGCATGGTGCCTTCATCAACAGGAAGAGCTTCCACTCCATGAACATGCAGATAGTGTGTGATCACAGGATGCTGATTCTACAAGTGTGCGCAAGGTACCCAGGCAGCTCCCACAACACCTACATCCTCAGACACTCCCAGGTGCCAGGGCTCTTCAGTGCTCCAGCCCGGCTGAATGGTTGGTTGGTGGGTGACAAGGGCTATCCCCTCAGAAGGTGGCTCTTGACGCCTCTCTGCCATCCAAGAACAGAAGCTGAGCAGCAGTACAATGGGAGCCACGCCTCCACAAGGGCTGTGGTGGAGAGAGCCATCGGTCTTCTCAAGATGTGCTTCTGATGCCTGGACCATTCAGGGGACGCATTCCAGTACCCTCCAGATCATGTGTCGCTGATAGTGGTTGCATGCTGCACTCTCCACAATCTTGCGCTGGAAAGGGGGGATGCAGTGGACGATGAAGACGTTGACACAGTGGATGCGGCTGCACACGATGAGTCCAGCACTGATTCTGAGGATGTGGAAACAAAGGGGAATGACGAGGGGCTAAGTGCTGACTTGGGACTACACCAAGGAGGCAGGGACACCCGGGAGACTTTAATCCAACGAACCTTCAGCTCGCTCCACACAAATGGATCAGGAGGACCAGCCTTGCCTGGCACTTACATAATCGGCACTTAAGTACTACATCTGTCACTTCATCAGCTGCAACTAAGGGCTTTGGACATAATCCTCAATGTCCAAACACTCATGACATGTATGTAAAACATGAAAATGCAGAACAAAGGAGCCCCCGTCAGCCATGGTAACACATCTGGTTTTAATTTTCACCATCATAACCCGATGGGAGAAGGCGGTGGAGGTGCTGAGCTACTTTGGACACATTCTCCGTCCATCACTTTAGGAAACACACGGTCTCAGTTCCCAAAGCAAGGAGGCGCAACTACGTGCAGCGTCGAGGGCAGCAGATGGCTCTTGGCCATGAGACCTGGAGGCTCCCCTTCCACAATCTTATCACCATGAATAGGACATGTGTTGGAGTTCTGAGTATGCGCCTAGCTGCATCTCCTGTAGGTTGCCCCCAGGCTAGTCATGTGTGACTAAGAGCAACACATGGTGCGAGGGAGAACTTATCTCCTCATGAACCACTCAGGCTGATGTAAGCATGGGCACTATCTGCCTGCCCACCCAGTGTACGAGAAATGCCCAACATGATTCAATGCAGTCACGACAGTAAGACTTGGGAGGGTACTCTCAAAGGCTAAGGTTACCTGCTGGGTTAAATGCTCAATGCCAACATCGTGCTCACCCTTCCAGAGAGCAACAAATCGTTGAAGCGCTTGCGGTACTGGATCCAGGTGCGCCACACATCATGGGAGCTCACCACCTCCGCCACCAGCTCCCAGGCACGTTTAGTCATGTGGGGGGGCCTCCTCCTCCCATCCTGGGGGACCAACACCTCCCGCCTTGCTGCCAACTCCTCGAGGAGGGCAGCAAGGCAATCATCAGAAAATGAGGGGCACATTGGCCCCCCACTGACCCACCCTGCAGCCTGCCCTGCTCCTGTGGCAGACCCTGCAGCCTGCCCTGCTCCACTGCCGTTCCCTCCAGAGTGCCCTGCTCAGCCGACCCCTTGCGGTTGGATCTCCAGGTGGCCATTGTGAACAGCCTACAGGAGGCTGCCAGGCCTTCTTTTAAACAGACTGCCGGGTCCCATTGGACCTGGTGGTTTGTGCATGCCCGCCGCAGCCCACACACTCCTGCAATCCATGGGAGTCGGAAATGCGCTGGGCGGGACCTAATTGGCCCGCCCGTGCAAAATGGCAGTGCGGCTGTGTCCGCTCCTGCTCCCCCTGCCCGCCAAACGGAAAATTTTGGCCTAGGCATAGATACTTACACTCCAATAAAAGCAACAATTACGGTTAACAAAGCCATATAAAAAACAAACAGACCTGGGGCTCATTTATAAAGGTAAAGAATTTAAAAGCAGAGAAATTTGGTTGAACTAGATGAGCCAACAGTAACAGTACTGTGCACAGTTTTAGATTCCTCATTACAAAAAGGAAATAGAAGCATGGGAAGAAGTTCAAAAAGATGTACACAGGTGATATCAGAACTGAGTGGGTGCAACTGTCGGGAAAGACTGAACATGATGGCATTGTTTTGTCTAGGGCTGAGAAGACTGAGAGTTGACTCTCATCAGGGAATCGATAGTGCACAAGCATAGAAGATGTTCCATTTGAGGATAAATCCAAATCTAGGGACCATAACTGTAAGATAGTCACTAACTAATCCAACAAGAAATTCAGAAGAAACGTCTTTATTCTTATAGTGGTGGGAATGTAGAATTCGCCACTACATGACTAGTTATGGTGAACAGCACAG
Source organism: Cetorhinus maximus (assembly GCF_964194155.1). NCBI lineage: Eukaryota > Metazoa > Chordata > Chondrichthyes > Lamniformes > Cetorhinidae > Cetorhinus > Cetorhinus maximus. The sequence continues at coordinate 92,484,843 of NC_135882.1, forward strand.
ATGCATTTAAGGGTAAGCAAACTGAGTTCATGATGGGGAAAGAAATGGAAGAATATGTTGATTGGGTGAAATGAAGTAAGGTGGGAGAAGGCTTGTGTCAACCATAAAAGCTGGCCGAGAGGGGAACAAACGACTTGCTTCTGTGCTATAAATTCTATGCGATTTTATTTATTGGTTTGCAATCAAAAAAATAATTAAATAAACTCAAGGTTCTTGCCACGTAATTAAATAAAAGTAGCTTAGGGGAAATTAATTGGGTGAATCAGGTAGGCCTGGTAATAAAGGGCAGAATTTTGCCCTAGTCGGGTGGGCTCAGCGGGGGCGGGCGGGAAGCCAATCGCTGCCCGCGATCAGGGCCAGATTCCGATTTCACGCCAATTAAAGTCCGTGCACCATGAAATGCGTGCTTCAGGGCTCAGCGCTGCCTGTGTGGGTGGGGAGGAGGCAGGGGTTGGGGGAGGAGGGCGAGAGCGCAAGTTTGCGCTGGGTGACGAGTTTTGAAAATTAAAAATAGGGATTTTTAAAATGTTTTAAAATGTTAACAAACATGTCCCTTCATGTGACTCTGTCACGTGAGTAGGGATATGTTAGAAACTAGGATGATTTTTTTTTAATGACGGATCAAAACCTCATCCCGCCTGTGGATGAGGTTTTGCAAAATAGTGCAAAGGCCGCTTGGCCTTTTCGCCTGCCTGCATGGGCAGCAAAAAATTTAATTCAATTACATTGTTGATGGCCTTTTAATTGTCGGCAGGCGCACTGCCGACTCCTCCATGCACCCGCCGACCGAAATAACGTGTGAGTGTGCGATGATGTCGGGATACTCGCCCAGTGGCATCGAGCGTCATTTTATGCTCGAGTGGGTCGGGCACACGCCTGCACACTCAGCGAAAAATCCTGCGCATAAATTCAGCGAAGTGTTAAATTGAAAACAGCTTTGAAGGAAGGGGAATTAATTCATGAATTGGATCTGAATGACAATAATTCAGGTTGAAAATAAACTCTAGGAATAAATTAAATAATTAAATTGGGTTTCATTCAAAGTAAATGCTTTAGAAGAAGAAAATGGGATGAATTAGATTATAATGTATCGGGCATCCTTGTTTCTTGTGTCAAAGTCAGGAGTGGAATTTACTGGCCTCTTTAATACATTAATTAATTTAAGAAATGTGGGTTTCTCATAAAGTAACAAATCAAATGTGGCCCCAAAGAGAGAGGAATTGGGTCTGCTTATGAATAAATTAATTAAATAACCTTCAGAAAACTCAGGAGGGGTAGTGGCTGATCACAAATGCTGAATTGACGAAATAAAAATAGTCAACTCTTGATTGTGAACAGGAACAGGCTAACAAAGATAAGAAAGAAATAATAAGTTAAATGAATTAATATTACAACGTCATATCTTTATAACTGAAAATATCAGGCAATGTTTGAGCTGGTGGTTTTAGTTGGTCTGAATGGATTTGGATGCTGAAGTTAAGGTCACTGAGAAGGTTCAGTGCAGGGCAGCAACTGTAGGAAGAAGCAGTAAAGACATGATAAAAAAATGATTTAAAGCATGACAGGTACTTGTGCAAAAGTAGCATTACCCTATAGTGATAACACAGGAAATAAAGTTAAAATCTAAAAGAAGTGCAAACCTTATGCAATTTTTTAGATACAATATAGATAAGTAATGTCATAGAATTTGAGTTGTGTTCCCAAATTTCTCAGCTTCCAGATGTATTAAATAAGCAGTTAAATAGACATAAATACACAGCAAATATTGTATGGCTACAGAAGCAGCTGTGGTTTTCTGTGATTGAAGCACTTGAGAAGCCATTTTATTCCTAGGAATTCCAGAAATGTTTATCATCTGATGTGAAATTACTCAATTTTAGTCTGATACCTAACAAAACCTTTGACATATAACAATGTGCCAAAATATGTCTTGGCTCTCAGGTTCTGTCTCAACTGGAGGATTGTGTACAATTTTAAGCGCTGCACTTTGGAAAGGATGTGAAGGCTTTAGGGAAGGTTCAGAACATATATACAAGAATGGTTCCAAGGATAAGGAACTTCAGTTAATTGGATAAGTTGGAGAGGCTGGGGCTGCTCTCCATAGAGAAGAGAAGGTTGAGAGGACATTTGATAGAAGCATTCCAAATCATGAGGGGTCTCGACAGAGTAGGTAGAGAGAAACTGCTCCCTTGTTGGAGGGATCAAGATCCAGAGGGCATCAGTTTAGCGTGGTTGTCAAAAGAAGCAATGGCGACTTGAGGAATAACATTTTTACACAAATTGGTTAGGATCTGAAATGCATGACCTGAGAGTGTGGTGGAGGCAGGTACAATCAGATCTTTCAAAAGGAGATTGGATAAGCGACTGAAAAGAAATAAATTGCAGAGCTACAGGGAATGGGCAGGGGAATGGAATTAGTTGAGTTGCTCTTATGAAGGGTCAGCACAGCCATGAAAGGCCCAAAGGCCTCCTTCTGTTCTGTAACCATTCTGTGATTCTATGGTCCAGATCTTGCAGTTGTCAGAATGAGAAAACTATCAGCGTTCACAGCTATTATTCCGTGAAACTGACAACAGCATCTGGGGCTGAAATTTGCTGTCCTGACACATGGAAAACCCACATCAGGTGGGGGGAAAAAGAGGTGGGTGGGACCAATTTCAGGATTCTCACCCCATCCCTGTCTTGGGATGTTTTTAAGGGGTGTGGGATAAGGGTGTGGGTCATAAACGCGCTATAATCCCCAACACCAGCAGCTCCATTTAGGGTGTTGTGATTTCAGATCTCCCACAATTTTCATTGAATCGGGCGGTTTCTGAAAGTGATGTGGTTCACGTCAGCCCAGAGATGTCGTGAACCAGGGTGGGGGTGGGGCATGGTGGATCCTGTTCTGGAGTCAGGAACCTTTGGACAGGCAAGTTTGAAAAATATTGTCATAATGAAATGCTGTATGATAAGTTAAGTATGTTTTTAATGCAGTGATTGATGGTAAGGTTTTATCTAGAAAAGGTTGACCCGCATTGTGAAAGTAAAAAGTCTTCCAATGCGTTAAAGTAATTTATCCAGTGGATAAGGTAATCTTTTGCATTGAACAGAATAAAAAAGAAGCTTATTATCTAAATGATGAGAGATTGCAGAGCTCTGAGATTCAGGGAGATCTGGGTGTCCTAGTGCATGAATCACAAAAGGTTAGTATGCAGGTTGGTTAGCAGGTACAGCAGGTTATTAGGAAAGCTAATAGAATGTTATCACTTATTGTGAGGGGAATTGATTATAACAGTAGGGAGGTTCTGCTTCATTTGTACAGGGCACTGGTGCGACCACATCTGGAGTATTGTGTACAGTACTGGTCTCCTTATTTAGGGAAAGATGTAAGTACATTTGAAGCAGTTCAGAGGTTTACTAGACTAATACCAGGAATGGGCAGGTTGTCTTATGAGGAAAGGCTGGACAGGTTAGGTTTGCATCCATTGGAATTTAGAAGAGTAAGAGGTGACTTAATTGAAATCTTTAAGATCCTAATGGATCTTGAAAGGATGGATGTGGAGATGATGTTTCCTCTTGTGGGAGAATCTAGAACTAGGGGCCACTATTTCAAAATAAGGGATCGCTCATTTAAGAAAGAGATGGGGGAAAATTTTTTCTCTCAGAGGGTTGGGAGTCTTTGGAACTCTCTTCCTCAAAAGGTGGTGGAAACAGAGTCTTTGTATATTTTTAAAGCAGAGCTAGATAGGTTCTTGATTAACAAGAGGGTGAAAGTTATCAGGGGTAGGTAGGAATGTGAGGTTGAGATTACATTCAGATCAGCCATGATCTTACTGAATGGCAGAGCAGGCTCAAGGGGCTGAGTGGCCTACTCCTGCTGCTAATCTGTATATTTGTATATTTGGAAGGGGGCTATTAATCTCGCTGTAAAAACCCTTTAAAAAGTTACATTTTGTTGAAGTTTAATGACCGAATAATCTCTCTGGCCCTGAAAAACTTGTTTCATATTTGTGGAATATCAAATTTCTCCATTTCATGCTCAAAGCTCCATAGGTTTTTCAACATAATTTATTTAACGTTCGTTTATGATATCTCAGTTTCTAGCTTAACCCCTGTAGATGTTCCAGTCTTTATTTCACTGTCTGTAAAACTATATTTAAAAAGTAAGCAATAGAACCTGCTTGTTAATTTGTGGTTTGCCATCCATGAAATTTCTTCAATGTGACTGACTCCTTAGCCTATTGGATGATATCACTGTTGCTGGATGCCAGGGATCATCTATAGCTGGTGTCAGAATGAAATTAATGGTGAAATTTACAACACTGAGATTGCTAGATCTTTGTGGAGTGTTTTCTTCAAGGTCAGCATGTGCATCATCACTTTGCCACTGACTGTAAAACTTGAGGTAGTGTGCCTTACCTGAGGTAACCCTCTCATTATTGTAAAACAATAATGCAGGAGATGTGCTAATAAATTTAAAAATGGGATGGAAGAGATAACATTTTTATACCAGCAGCACAGGAAGAATGTCAGACTAGTCAAATTCAAAGTCACATATTAATTCCAAATTCCCTCACTTTGCCTTACCAAGTCCACTGCAGCATATCACTTCTCATAACAACTTACCTGCATGAGCACCAATTCCTCTCTGTAGGCACTCATGTCCTCATTTGACCATCTACCACTGACAGGTACTCTCACAGTAATACTCCACAAATTTTGTTCATCCACTCAACACACTCCTTTACTCTCACTCAGAGCTCTTCTCTCCCCCCTTGCAAGATAAAAGAGCACGTAACACCAAGGAGAAGCAAAGAACCAAAGGTACCCTGCAAGCTATCTCTGTACTGACAGTGCAGAGGGGAAGATAAGCTGAATTTCAGAATGCCTAGCCATTAGAGATGGAGTGATGGGAGTCTCCCAACTACTTGTCAGAATTAAATATCACACAAGGCATACAATACTTACCCATGTTGACTTGATGTCAGCAGCCAGTGAAACAGTTCTAAATATCTTTCATCCCCCACAGCCCTATCAAGCACCCCACAAGAGATGGCACAGGAGGAAGATGAAGACTCTACAGGGGAGGTCATTCACTTGGAAGATTCATCACAGGACTCATGCAGATCATCCACCACCTCAAATATACACACATGGTGAGACCACCAAGAGAGGCAGTTGTGTTCTCACATGGTGTCTCACACATCACACGTGAGCAAGAGCAAATGTTGGAGACAGGAATATGGGTGATGAATATCTGTTGGAGGATGCAGGCTGATCTGAACTCTGCTCAGCTGAACACAGATGCTGAACCTTGGGGATCATCAACAAAAAGGACAATTCTGGAGCAGCAGCAGAAAATGTGGGAGGTTCTGTCAACATTTCCAGTTGTACTGTGCCCGATGGGAGGAGTCTGTCTCAAACGTGAGTTCCATGATGTAACAAGCCTTCATGTTGATGTCTATATCATGAAAACTGGTCACCTCCATGAAGCATTAGACAAGACGGCCAAACAATTACATGCTGCCCCTCACCAAAGGCTTGCAGACTCTGAACAGGGCTCTTAAACAATATTACTGAAAAACATAGGTTTAATCCTGCAGTACTTCGCTCTTGTATAAAAAGTGCTCTCTCCAACTCATTGCTGACAGTACGAACAAGCCACGAGGCTGAAGGTGGAGAAAGGGGCCATGGAGTGAGGACTCTGTTCATTGTACAACTCACCCTCTGCACCAACCACACTCCCCCCTCCACCCCACCTCAGGCATCATCCAACATTACTTTTGGTGCTGATGGCTGAATCTGCCCATGCACAGGTGCAGGTGGGGCAGTCTTTGGCTGGGCCCTCACAAGCTCCAAAATCCAGAGGACATCAGCCAAGAGCAACTTAGCAATCAGAGGAGGGATGTGAGTATAAAGGCAAAATACTGCGGATGCTGGAAATCTGAAATAAAAACAGAAAATGCTGAAAAACTCCACAGGTCTGACAGCATCTGTGGAGAGAGAAACAGTGTTATTATTTCGAGTCTGTATGGCTCTGAAGAAGGGTCATACAGACTTGAAACGTTAACTCTGTTTCTCTCTCCACATATGCTGTCAGGCCTGCTGAGGGATATGAGTAGCCTGTCTCTAGCTGTACTGAAGCCACAGGAGGTGCACCAAATTGGAGTTGTTAAAAAAAGCAAGAGTAAAAAATTAGAGTTGCATAATGGTATTCATATGGGTGTTTTAACACAAAGTCAGATTGTTAAGCTTTTGCTTAATATTTCTGTAAGGTTAGAATTATTTGTTTGCATCATTTTCCCATTTAACTTGTTTGTATCTGCTGCCTAGCAAATGGCCTTTTCACTTTTGATAAATGGCAAGGCAAAAGTTAAAGGTGAGCAATGGGTGTCTCTGACAGGAACGCTTTGTTGATTGTAGGAATGTCTTGTGCTGGGGGATGGGAGGACCAAGAAGGTTCAGAATTTGCTTGAACAGTGAGTGCAATGCCTCGGTCTAACTGAAGCTTCAGGTTAACAGAAGCATGCCAAAACTAGGCCAATCAAGACATCCTGGACAGCTACTTGCACCACATCATGCTCCTCCTCCTTCTGCTTCTCATGTTGCTCCGCCTCCTTCTCTGAAGAGGCACTTCACGCAGCACTTTGTTCCACCTGGAGATTCGGTCTTCGCTGCTGCACTATTTTGTGCAGGCTCTAGCACATCACCATCATTCTAGATACCTGGGCTGGTTGGGTGGCTTTGATTGTATCTTTCCTGGGCATCTTCATCATCGTCTGTGCTCCTTATGGGTGCCATCAGCCAGGTCTTCACTGGGTAGCCTTGGTCTCCAAGGGGAGAATTACGAACTCTGAGTCAAGATGCAAAGAGCTCAGGTAGGTTTGAGTAGTACAGGACAAGAAACATCATAGCGCTTACTGGGAAGCTTGGACAAACATGCATAAAGACCTTGCTGTGATTGCACACAAGTTACATATTGATGGAGTGCAATCCCATAGAGTTGATGAAGACTTCAGGGTGACCTCAGGTGCCTTGGTTGTTACATGTGTGTAGTTGAAGAGCCCCTGTATATGTGGGAACAAGCCAGAGCTGCAAAGCCTAGCGGCCACAGATTCTGGCTGGCTTCATCGATTGAAAAGTACACATAATTTCTGGCTCTAGCAAACATGACAACAGTAACCTGTGAGATGCATTTGTGGGAATCAGGTTGTTAGATTCTTCAAATATCTCCTGCAAACCCTTGCAGGGCCAAAGACAAAGAAATTAAGAACAGAGTAGACTTTGACAGCCACTGACAATGGGAGCCCGCCAGGTCCACTTGGCAGGAAGTCTAAATATTCATTTACGACTGAAGTTAATAATTACCTCTTCAGGGCTACTAGCAAGGAAGATGAAAATTTACCACTAGGTCGGCAAACGATGTGACAGTTTGTGTTGTAGTATTTCCCTTAGGAATCATGTCTCAGTGAGAAAATGTAGAGTCATGAACAATTTAATTACAAAAATGGAAAAAACCTTTCTTCCTTAAATTCCAATCATTATTTTATAACATGGAAGTTATTAGCCTAAAACATTATCGTGTACAATTTCTTAAAAGTCATTGCTCTCATGGTTCTATTAACAAGTCCACTGAACAACTTACTGGCAGTAAGATAAAAGCAAAATGCTGCAGATGCTGGAAATATGAAATAAAAACAGAAAATGCTGGACTGCAAAAACTCAACAAGTCTGACAGCATCTGTGGAGGGAGAAACAGGGTTAACGTTTCGAGTCCATATAACTCTTCTTCAGAGTATTTTATAAGTGGTGAGACTGCAAGATGGCTTTGGCAATTGCTACAGCTTGTCTGGGAATAGAAGAGATAACTCTGCGTTGGAAAAAAATAGCCAAAAGTAAGTGAACAGAGTTAGCAGAGTTAAAATTGGGGTTACCTGCGGGGGCTAGAAAATCAGATATAATTAAAAGTATAGCAGAGCATCTGCAGTTGGAAGTGAAACCTGACACTAGTGAGGCACTGCTGGAGATAGTGAGACTTCAGTTACAAATTAAGACACTTGAGTTTGAACAAGCAAAGGAACTGAAAAAACTTGAATTAGAAGCAAAGGACAGAGAAATGGCCTTTAAAAGGGAATTAGAAATTGTGAAGATAGAGAAGGAGGAAAGAGAAAAAGAAAGAGAAAGAGAGAATTCCAACTGAAAATGTTGGCAGTTAAAAAAGAGATGCCAGTAGGTGAGGAAGGATTTATCTCCACAGTAGAACCCAGCGGGGAGATGTTTAAATTTGTACAAGCTCTTTCAAAGTTTGAGGAAAAAGATATTGAAGCATTCATTATTTCATTTGAGAAGCTAGCTAAACAGATGAAATGGCCACAGGGTAACTGGGTGTTATTATTACAGTCTAAGTTGTTAGGTAGGGCGCTTGAGGTATATGCTTCACTATCAGAAGAAATGTCTCTGAACTATGATGTGGTGAAAAAGTCTATTTTGAGCATATATGAGTTGGTTCCTGAAGCATACAGGCAGAAATTTAGGAATATGAGAAAGTAGCCTGGGCAAACTTATATTGAGTTTGAAAAAGTAAAACAAAGTAATTTTGACCAGTGGATACGGGCATTAAAAATAGAGACAACCTATGCAGCTCTTAGGTAAGTAATTCATTTAGAAGAATTTAAAAATTCAAAACCCTTCAGTAGTGATAACTCATGTGGAGGAACAGAGGGTTGATTCTGTAAGACAAACATGATTATGAGCTAGTTCATAGCGCTAAACCTTTTTTACATCATCCTTTCAAATTGGAAAAGGATAAAAAGTGGGAAGGTAAAAGGAAGGTAGGTAGTCAGGGAAGAGCAGGAGTTGCTGGAAGTTCCCAGGAAGTTTTTTCTCAGAATAAAAAGGAAGGTGCTGAAAGTAGAAGTGACATTTGAAAATTGAATTGTTTTCATTGTAATAAAGTGGGGCACACAAAGTCAGTGTGCTGGAGATTGCAGGATAAATCTGTTGGAATTGTGGGGGTACAGAAAAGCTCTGGAAGTAAAAGTACTGTGTGTTCTGAGGTTCAGGCACAGGAGAAACCAATGGTTTGTGTACAGGTGAAACAGGGACAACCAATGAAAGATAAAGAAGTGGGAATGTGTTCACAGTTTACTCAAGAGAATTCTGACGAGCAGGTTGCAGAAATGTTGAAAGACTTTGTATGTGAAGGGAAAGTCTTTCCATGTGTACAGGGTAGAGTAGGTAAAGATTTTAAAATTTTAAGAGACACAGGGGCTAGTAAATCCTTAATGTTGTGGGATATTGATATTTGTTGTTCAAAGGGAGTATTACAGGAGAGGATAATAATAAGTGCAGTTCATGGAGATGCTAAATCTATTCTGTTGTGGAAGGTAAATTTAAAGAGCAAATGGAAGACAGGTGAAGTTATAGTTGGAGTGATGGAAAAATTGCCCATTGCAGGTGTCCAATTTATTCTGGATAATGATATAGCTAGATTGCAAATGTGGGTGATGCCTAAGGTAATTGAACAACTGGTAGAAGTGTTTTTAACAGAGGTGTTACAGAAGGAAAATCTTGGATTGTTTCCTTATTGTGTTGTAACAAGATCAAAGGCTCCTCGGGAAGAATACGATAAACAAGATAAGCAGTCAGTTCAAAGGCAAGAAAAGGGGCGTTGAAATCCAATTAGTTGGCACTGTATTTGATAACATTGTTCAAGAGGAAGGAATACAGGACAATTCAGCTGAAATGTTTAACTCAAAGAGGTTGGGGGAGTTACAGAAAAATGATTTGCAATTAAAACAGTTATATTAGAAATCTTATTCAGAAACAGAAACAAAATGTATTCCAGTATGTTGTTATCTTCGGGAAGGTATTTTAATGAGAAAGTGGTGGTGGGATCATGTCTCAGCAAATGAAAGCTGGAGGGAGGTGCATCAGATTGTTATCCCATTAGGGTATAGAAATGAGATTCTGAGGATTGCTCATGAAATTACAATGGGGGGACATTTAGGAATTAGGAAAACATAGGAAAAGATAGAGAGGTTTTTTATGGCCAGGATTGCATAGGGATGTAGTCGAATTCTGTAGAACCTGTTATACATGTCACATAACAGGAAAACAACAAGCAGCGATTAAGCCGGCGCCTTTAATCACAATACCAGCATTTGAAGAACCTTTTACCGGGGTCATGATTGATTGTGTAGGACCCCTCCCTAAGAATAAATGTGGAAATCAGTATTTATGGACAATAATGGAAGAGTCTACCAAGTTCCTTGAAGCGATACCTTTAAGAAATATTATAACTAAGAAGATTATGGAGGAGTTAATTAATTTTTAAAAAATATATGGTTGACCTAAGGAAATACAATCAGATCAGGGGTCAAATTTCACGTCACAGCTGTTTAAGGAAATAATGAACAGTTTGGGGATAAAACATAAGTTTAACATAAGTCAACAGCTTATCATCCGGAGTCACAAAGAGCTTTGCAAAGGTGGCATCAAACTTTAAAACTATGATAAGAACATGCAGTCAGGATTATGCACAGGATTGGGCTACAGGAATTCCATTTTTGTTATTTGCTATTAGAGACGGTCCTAGTGCATCAACTGGTTTTAGCTCTTTTGAACTAGTTTATGGTCATGATGTAAGGGGATCACTGAAATTGATTCATGAGAATTTGATGGGTCAAGATTCAGAAACTATTCTCCTGGATTATGTGTCAAATTTCAGGGAAACACTGAACAGAACATGTGAGTTGGCTAGGGAACATTTAAAGATATCTCAGCAAGTGATGAAAGTGAAAGCAGATAAGAAAGCTAAAACTCACAGTTTTGTTTCTGGGGAGAAAGTACTAGTTTTGTTACCAGTACGAGGTGATGCAAGATTTAATAGGCCTTACAGGGTTGAAAAGAAATTGAGTGAAGTAAATTATTTAATAAATACTCCAGGTAGAAGAAAGAAGCAGAAGGTGTGTCATGTAAATATGCTTAAGAAGTACTTTACTTTTTAGGGAAGAGGAACAAAAAAAGGTATTAGTGATGGTGGATAATGAGAAAGAAGTAGAAATGCAGGACTCTGAAATTGATTTTTCTCTAATCAAATTGGACAATGAGAGGTGCTTGAAAATTTATATGAAATATTGAGTTAACTTCCAAGCAAGTGTCAAAGTGATTTAGAAAAGCTATTGCAGTCACACAAATCTATTTGTGGAAATAAGTTGGGAAAGACAAATTTAGCTACACATGATGTATGTACAGAAATATCATCTACAATAAGGCAACAATCTTATGGATTAATTCCGGCAAAGTTATCACAAATACAAAAAGAAATTGATTTCATGCTTCAAAATGATATTATTGAATCTAGTTGCAGTAACTGGAGTTTACCTATTGTACTGGCACTGAAACCAGATGGAACACAAAGGTTAAGGGCAGAATTTCCTCCCTGTTGCGGGGGGAAGTTGATGGGCGGGTGCATGCGGGCGCGCTTCCGATCGGCGCCCCCGATCGGAGGCGCGGTGCCATTTTACGTGGGTGGGCCAGTTAAGGCCCACCCATCTTAACGTCTGCAGGGAAGCACTATGCGCTCCCTGTGCGGGCAGGGAGAATGCCTAAAATCGAGAGTCCGCTCTTTCGCGCATGCGCACAAAAGAGCGCACTCATCTACCTCAGGCTAAGTGCTGCCTCAGGGAGATCGCCTCTAGTTTCAAAAATATTAAAAATAGAAAAAAAATTCCCTTACATGTCCCATCATGTGACAATGTCACATGAGTTGGGACATGTTCATAATTTCCAAAAAAACTTTATTAAAATTTTTAAAACCCTACATGAAACATCATCCCACCTGTGGATGAGGTTTCATGTTTTTTCTACTTCCCGCCGGGGCTCCTGGCCAACCTTAAGGTTGGATGGGCAGATCCACTAATTACTTTAATTGATCTGTCAATGACCTCAAGTGGCTATTGACAGGTCAGTGAGCACGCAGTTGATTTTACTGCACCCCTGCCTTCCTGAAAATTTAAATGGGGCACGGTGACATCGGGAGCTCCGCCTGACGTCACCGCGCGTCATTTTACGTGTCGGTGAGTGGGCCCCGCCTCCGCTCGCCGACAGTAAATTCCTGCCCTATGTGTGGATTATTGAAAGGTGAGTGCGGTGACAAAAGTGGATTCATATCCCATACCACAGTTTGAAGATTGCATTGAGAAAGTGGAACAATCGAAATTTATCACAAAGGTTGACTTGCTAAAAGGATATTGGCAAGTACTGTTGTCTGAAGAAGCAAAGGAGATATCAGCTTTTGTAACGTCAAGTGGACACAGTTTAAAGTCATGCCATTTGGTATGAAGAATGCACCTGCGACATTTCAAAGACTGATAAATAAAGTAATTGCAGGTCTAAGCAATTGTGCAGCTTATATTGATGATCTAATCATTTTCAGTCAGACGTGGGAGGAGCATTTACAGCATCTGGAATAATTATTTACTTGACTACAAGAAGCTAATTTGGTGATGAACTTGGCTAAAAGTGAATTTGCAAAAGCGCAAGTTACGTATCTAGGCCATACCATTGGACATGGTAAGGTGGCTCTGAGAGATGCAAAAGTCAAGGCTATCATGGATTTCCAAGTGCCTACAACAAAATGAGAAGTTTTGAGATTTCTGGGCATGAGTGGGTTTTACTGGAAATTTGTACCAGACTTTAGCCAAGTGGTTGCTCCACTGACTGAGCTATCAAAAAAGAACAAGAAGTTTCAATGGACACTGGAAGTTAGAAGGCATTCGATAGTTTGAAAACTGTATTAACTACGCCACCAGTGTTGGCTGTACCCAATTATGCCAAGCAATTCAAGTTGGCCGTTGACGCAAGCGATATAGGCATTGGGGCTGTGCTGTTACAAGAAGATGACAATGGAATTGAACAACCGATAACATATTTTTCACGGAAGCTGAATGGACAACAGAGAAGATATTCAACGATCGAAAAAGAGACTTTGAGTTCGGTGCATTTACATTGCAGCATTTCGAAATTTATGTTACAAACAATTCATCAGAAACTATTGTTTATACAGACCATAATCCTTTGAAATTTTTGGATAAATTTCGAGACAAAAGTGGAAAGCTTTTCAGATAGAGTCTATTATTACAACCATTTAATCTACAGATTATACATATTGTTGGAAGAGAAAATCTGTTTGCAGATGCATAATCAAGAGCTTGAAGCTTAAAGGAAAATGGGACTTTTTAAAAAAAAACCTGGACACTGAACTGAAGTGATTTCCATTGATACCAAGGACTTGCGTATATATATTATGTTAATGCATGCATCTGGTAATGTAATAGTGTATTAAGTATAGCAGATAGTGTGAGATGGGTTCTTAAAATGAAGCCATCTTTTAAAATTATGATGGTTCATTTTTCGATAGAGAGGGGATGTCATGAAGCTATATAATATTATAGGAAAAGACTTTTCTTTTAAAATAGACGTTTAGTCTGTGGATTAAAGACAGCTAGTCTGGGCGCTTTGATGTGTCCTAGTTTTGAGATGTAAGGGTGCATTTACATTTTTTAAATAAAGCATTCAAGGAGAGTGAAATTTGGCACCTAGCGAACAGAGACCAAGCAATATGTTTATATTGCAAATAAAATTAGTACAATGATAGGGATTTTATTGTTAGAAGATATGGGTTCAAAGAGGCTGGTGATACAATGAGAATTTACACTAAATGAGCTGTGTTAGGTATAACTTAGTATCTCACCATCCTGACTTAGAAACTTGGAAATATATTGCTGTTCCTTCGCTGTCGCCAGGTCAAAATCCTGGAACTCCCTTCCTAACAGCACTGTGGGTGTACCTACACCACATGGACTGCAGCAGTTCAAGAAGGCAGATCACCACCACCTTCTCAAGGGCAACTAGGGATGAGCAATTAATGCTGGCCCAGCCAGTGAAGCCCACATCCCATGAATGAATAAAAAAAACTTCAGCAGTTTTTGTGTGTGCAGAGCAGAGGGCAATGTAAGATCAAAGCAACCATAAGTCTACAACTGTCTCCACAGGAACCAAAGTGAAAAGAACTCCTTTTTTAATTCATACGGTGAAAATGCTTTGCCTGATATCTAGTTAAGTCTATGCGTTGCTGTTGCCTTAATGGAGATTTGTTTAGGAATTTGTTAAAAGTTATGATAATAGTAATTTGTAGCCATGTAAATGTTTTAACCTGTGTAAATTAATAAAATGTTTAATTTAATTTAATATAAAACCTCTCGAGAACTGGTGGTCTGATTCCTGATTTAGAGTTGCATCCCAAACATGCCACTTAAAAATATAGGTTATGACAGTTGATTATAGTTTCCCTCTGGGATTTTTAAATAACTCAGCTTTACCAAAAGGCTGTCTCATAACAGTAATTCATTCTCATTCAGTAACACATTCTTGGTTCCTAAGATTTTGCAAAATTACTTCAGCAGTGCTCAGTGCAAATTGATTTCTAAGAATATAATTTTTACTGAAAATAGAGACAAGTCAAAGTGTTTTGTCATGCACTCATAAGGACACTTTATAAGAACACCAATACAGGGGAAAACAACAATTTATATTGTATGTGAAGAGAGTGCTGATTGGTTGGCAAGTGGACTCTAATTGGTAGAGGCATTGCCATGGAGAATGCACCAGTGATGGTGACTGACAGTTAACTGCCAAGCATTGTTTAAACTTTTTTTCAGTAAGACTCAAGTTCTGTACTACCAAATGACTATTAATATAATTTTTAGAAGTTGTATTGACAATCTGATCCTAGAGCACAAAACATGGATACCTATTTTGGCCAATTCATCCATTATATTTATATTTAGAGCTAACTTTGTTAGTTTTAATGGGCAGAATTTTCTGCCTGCCGGGTGGCCGGGCCCGACCCAGTCTCCGGCGAGCGGGGAGCCAATCCGCGCCAGAGAAGCGGACCCCGCCGCCATTTTACGTGGGCGGGCCAATTAAGGCCTGCCTAGCGTGACGTTCGTGCATGCGCATGAAAGAGCACACATATTCCTGAGGCTAAATGCTGCCTCAGGAAGATCGCTGACAGTTTTAAAAATATAAAAAATAGAGAAAAAAAATCCTTAACATGTACCCCTCACGTGACAATGTCACATAAGATGGGACATGTTCATAATTTGCACTAAAGCTTTATTAAGCTTTTAAAATCCCTACATGAAACCTCATCCCGCTGGTGGATGAGGTTTCATGTTTTTTCTATTCCCCGCCAAGGCTCCTGGCCTGCCCGCCAACCTTAAGGTTGGACGGGCAGGTCCTTTAATTGTTTTAATGATCCTGTCAATGGCCTCAATTGGCCATTGACCGGTCGGCGAGCTCGCAGCTGATTTCGCTGTCCACCCACCTTTCGGAAAATTTAAATGGGGCAGGATGATGTCGGGGGTTCCCCCTGACGTCATCCCGCGTCATTTTACGCGTCGGCGAGCGGGCCCCGCTGCCTGTTCGCTGACGGCAAAATTCAGCCCACTGAGATTGTAAATAGTTTATTGGAACTCCTTCATTCAATGTTGATGATTTACTTTCAGTGGTGAAGGAACAATTAACTGACTTTCGTAAAATTGTTCACACTTCTATAAATGAGATTTAGAGCATTTTTCATTGTACTCATTAGTGCTCCATCATTTTTTAAACTCTTAGGGCAGACTTTTCTGCCTGTCGGGCTGGCCGTGCTGGAGCGGGCGCAGGCGGGCATGGACCCGATCACCACCTGCGATCAGGTCCGCGCCGCCATTTTACTCGGGCAGGCCAATTAAGGCCCACCCAGTGTGAAACGCGGCTCCCGAGGAGATTGGGAGTGGGTGCGCAGCAGTGGGACTGCTATGACCACCGGGTCCAATGGCGGCCCGGTGTCCTGTTTAAAATTGCTCCTACAGCATTGCAAAGGCTGTTAAACATGGCCAGCAGAAGGGCCCCCCAGAGCGCTGCTGGTGAGCAGGTCAGGCAGGAGGGTAGGGCAGGGGGGGTCACTGTGCCCCTCGTTTCTCAGATGATTACCTTGCTGCCCTCCTCGAGGAGGTGGCAGCACGGTGGGAAGTTCTCATTCCAAGGGACAAGAGGAGGAGGGCCCCCCACATAACCAAACATGCCTGGGAGGAGGTGGAGGAGGTAGTGAGCTTCCGCAACATGTTGCAGCGCACCTGGATCCAGTGCCGCAAGCGCTTTAACAACCTTTTGCGCTTTGGAAGGGTGAGTACCATGTTGGCATTGGTCAGTGAACCCAGAAGGTAGGCTTTCCCCCCTGGCCTCGCCGCCCCCCCAGCTCTGAGTGCAGTTACTGCATTGAATCATTGAAGGCCTGTATCTTTCGCTGTGGCCAGCAGGTATTGGCCATGCCGAGGTCACCCTGAGAGGGCGTTGATGAGATGGGTCCTACACCCGCAGCATGTGGTACAGTGATACCCACATTACTGTTTTGGGGTCAAACTGGAGGGTCTGCACCTAGGTGCAGTGCTGGAACTGCAAAACATGTTAAAGTCAGGCTGCTGACATGCTGGGAGGGGAGCTTCCAGCTGGCGGGGCACCAATCCATCTGCTGCCCTTTGCATTCCACGTTCTTGCGCCTCCTTGCTTTGCGAGGTTAGACCGTGTGGTGCCAAATGTGATGGAGGCAACATTTGGCCAGTGGGGGTTGAGGGGACAGGCCTGGCATCTTTGTGTGAGTGTGCAGCAGCTGCGGGGTGAGGAGGCATTAGAGCCCTGCAATGTCCCACTCTGGTTGGGGTGGGACAGCAGCGAAGAGATTCCAGGCACAAGTTGCACTAATCAATGTTCTTCTCTCCTTTTCAGGAGTAGAATGCTCATAATGCCGCTGAGCGGGTGAGGACTGGCGGAGGGTCGGCCCAGCTGGCCATCATTTCCAGATTCGAGCTGGAGGCCCTCGATCTGGACAGGCGCCATGCGCCCAGGTCCACTGGCGTCAGTGAGGCTGGGGTGCCACGGAATGTATGCAGGTATGTTTGCCCAACACTGAGGTCACCATTAGTGCCCCAGCAGCCATGGCAGTGCTGAATGTTCAGTGATTGAAGTTTGCGATATGGCTTGACCATTGCTTATGGAAGGATGAGCGCATAATGATCCGGGGGACAGGGATGCACATTGACATTGTCTCCACGTTAACTGATCCAATGTCCTTGTTCTTCCTTTCAGCATCAGCAGATCAGAGCTGGGAGGAGGAGGCACAGGGGCCCCCTCTCATACCTGAGGGTCCTGAAGTCTCTGACCCACCAGCGTCACACCATCTCTGCCAGGCAGGCACCAGCGCAGATACGGGCTAGTGTCCTGGGGCACAGTGGTAAGGGCACTTCACAGTTGCTGGAGTTGCTGGCGGAGACAGAGAGTGCCCATGGTGCCAGCAGTCGGAGGACTGCAGGGAACCAGGCACATGCTCAGTCGGTGGCTGATGATGTGCCTCTGTAGTCGTCCATGAGGCAGCAAATGCTGGAAGTCCAGCAGGGTGCGCAGGAGGATCTGGGGGAAATACATGAGGCTTGGTCTCCATGGTGGAGGAGTCTACACAGACCATCACCGATGCAATGAGCCTCATGCCCGAATACCATGCTTCCTTCATGGAGAAAGTGGCGACTCTCATGGAAAGGCTCCTCCAGGAGACCAATCAGGGCTTCCTGGCGATGCGCTTAGACCAGCAAGCCCTCACATCAGCATTGACCTCAGCTGGTCAGTGCCAGTGTGGGAGATGGTCTGGGCACCAAGTTTCCCAGCTCGGTGCCCATCTATCTATAGTGAGCAGGGAGGTCCGAGCCGACCTCACATCAGCATAGCAGCTGCCTGTCATCTCTGCAGGCACCTCTCAGGGCGCTCCAAATGAGGGTGGCAGCAACTCTGCCTCTCTGCCAGTGACCGTTGCAATCGATGAGGCTGCGACAACTGGGGTGATGCCAGCTGTGGAACTGGCCGTTCCCTCCCAGGCAGGGCCAGCACAGGCTCCACGGGCCAGAGGATATCCGCCAAGGCATCGAGGCCAACAGGACAGCACAGTGAGTAGGCTGTCTCCGATACCAGTGCCAGTGGGGGGGCAGCACCAAGGCATAGCACCCGAAAGCGTAAATTTAAGGCACCTTAGGCGCACCACTGGTTTCTCACTGGTGCTTTTGTGTTGCCCCGCAATGAGGCCATGATTAGTTGGTGTGCTGTTTAACACTTTTGTCCTTTTGTTTACTTAAGTTCATTTTGTTATATCATTAAATTTAGACATGTGACCATGGCTGAGGGTGACTCTTTTCCTGTGCAGGTGGATGGTTACCCATGATGTTATGAGTGAGTTGTGTCAGATTGAGCTTTATTGACA
Source organism: Cetorhinus maximus (assembly GCF_964194155.1). Taxonomy (NCBI): domain Eukaryota; kingdom Metazoa; phylum Chordata; class Chondrichthyes; order Lamniformes; family Cetorhinidae; genus Cetorhinus; species Cetorhinus maximus. Next base: position 92,503,177 of record NC_135882.1, read on the forward strand.
AGGCCCTTAGTTAATGTTCCTATCCAGGCAGATTTGGCTCTCAGGTATCGAGTATGGAGCCTGCAGTACAGGCTTTTGTTGGAGGTCCATCTGAAGTGTTCTAGCTGAAGGTTCATTGGATTAAAGCCTCCCAGGTGTCCCTGCCTCCCTGCAGTATGCCCAGTTCAGCGTCTACCCCCTCAGCATTTCCCTGTGCGTGCTCATCCTCGGACTCACTGCTGGACTCGTGTGCAGCCACGGCACCATGGTACAGGGAGCCATTCAAGTGGGGGGAGGAAATAGAAACGTGGTATAGGGCAGTATAATTTGGGGCAGAGATACTGTTCTCTGCAGCTGTGAGCATGAGTCCCAAGGGCTGTATTGCCTGCCCGGTGCCAAGGTTAAGGACATCTCCTCAGGGCTGGAGGGGAACTTGGAGTGGGACAGGAGGGATACAGTTGTCGTCGTCCACTTTGTTCCAACAACATTGAGAGGATGAGAAAGGAGGTTCTGCTGAAAGAGTTTGAACAATTAGGAGCTAAATTAAAAAGCAGAACTTCCAACATAATAATCTCGGGATTATAACCTGAGCCACGAGCAAACTGGCATAGGGTAAACAAATTCAAGGAGTTAAATGCATGGCTCAAAGATTGGTGTGGGAGGAATGGGTTTCAGTCCATGGGGCACTGGCACCAGTACTGGGGTAGAAGGGAGCTGTTCTGGTGGGACGGGCTTGAACTGTGTTGGGACCAATGTCCTGGTGAATCGAATAACTAGGGCTTTAGGAATAACTAGAAAGGGCTTTAAACTAAATAGGTGGGGGTGGGGGAGAGTTCTGGACAGGGGATACGTAGACTTACAAAGCAAAAGGATATGGCAGCATTACAGGTCAGTTATTTAGGTAATCATACCCAGAGTGTGACAGGAAGGGACAGAGTGTGCACTCATTTAAAAAAAGCAGGAAATAGGGTCAAACGGGGAAAAAATGATAAAAAGGCAAAATTGAAGGCTCTTTACTTAAATGCACGTAGTATTCGGAACAAAATAAATGAATTAATGGCACAAATAGAGGTTAGTGGGTATTTACAGTTCATTAGGGAGACATGATTACAAGGAGATCAAAACTGGGAACTAAATATTCAGGGGTATGTGACTTTTCGAAAGGACAGGCAGGAAGGGAAGGGTGATGGGGTAGCTTTGCTAATACAAGATGGAATAAGTCCGATAGCAAGAAATTATCTTGGATCAGAAGATGTAGAATCCAAATGAGTGGAGGTAAGAAATAACAAGGGAAAGAAGAAACTGGTAGGAGTATCTATTGGCCCCCTGACAGTAGCTATACTGTAAGACAAAGAATAAATCAGGAGATAATGAGGGCATGTAAAAAAGGCAGTACATTAATCAGGGGAGACTTTAATCTTCATGTAATCAAATTGGCAAAGGTAGCCATGAGCAAGGATTCATAGTGTATTTGGGACAGTTTCCTAGAGCAATATGTTGTGGATCCAACCAATGATCAGGTGATTTTGGATTTGGTAATGTGTAATGAGACAGATAAATAAATGATCTGAGTAAAAGATCTCCATAGGAAACAGTGACCATAACATGGTAGACTTTAGCATTCAGTTTGAGAGTGAGAAACTTGGGTTGGAAACAACAATGCTAAACTTAAATAAGGGTAATTACAAAGGAATGAGGGCAGAGTTGGCTAGAGTGGACTAGGAAAGGAGTTTAGCAGAAAAGACAGTTGATGAACAATGACAGACATTTAAGAAAATACTTCATGACTCACAACAAAGATATATTCCAGTGAGGAAGAGGGATTCTAGGAAGAGAGTAAACCAACCATGGTTAACCAAGGAAGTTAAGGACAGTATCAAATTGAAAGAAGAAACATACAATGTGACAAAGATTAGTGGTAAGCCAGAGGATTGGGGAAGATTTGAAAACCAACAAAAGGTGACAAAAAAAAAATAGAGAGGAAATAAACTTTGAGGGTAAACTAGCAAGTAATATAAAAATGGACAGTAAGAGCTTCTTTAAATATATAAAAAGGAAGAAAGAGGCCAAAGTGAACGTAGGCCCCTTAGAGAATGAGGCTGGGGAAATAATAATGGGGAACCAGGAAATGGCAGAGGAGTTGAATAAATACTTTGCATCAGTCTTCATGGTAGAAGACATTAATAGTATACTAAAAATATTAAATAATCAAGGGGCAAAAGAGGGGTGGGAGGAAATAAGTACAAAATCTATTACTAGAGAAAAAATACTAGGGAAACTAATGGGACTAAAGGCCGATAAGTCCCCTGGACCTGATGGGTTGCATCCTACAACATTAAAGGAAGTAGCTACAGAGATAGTGGATGCACTGGTAGTAATCTTCCAAGAATCCTTAGATTCTGGAAAAGTCCCAGTGGATTGGGAAACTGCCAATGTAACACACTTATTCAAAAAGGGAGGGAGACAAAAAACAGGTAACTATAGGCCAGTTAGCTTAACATCCATCATTGGGAAAATGTTAGTCTATTATAAAGGATGTAACAGCAGAGCATTTAGAAATATATAATATAATCAAGCAGGGCCAGCATGGCTTCATGAAGGGGAAATCATGCCTGACAAATTTATTAGAATTCCTTGAGAACGTAACAAGCAGGATAGATAAAAGAGAACAAGTAGATGTAATATATTTGGATTTCCAAAAGGCATTCAATAAGGTACCACAAATAAGGCTACTTAATAAGATAAAAGCTCATGGTGTTGGGGGTAGTACATTAGCATGGATAGAGGATTGGCTAACTAATAGAAGATAGAGTTGGGATAAGGAGGGAGGCACTTTCAGGATGGCAACCTGTAAGTAGTGGAGTGCTACAAGGATCAGTGCTGTGGCCACAATTATTTACAATATAATGACTTGGATGAGGGAAGTGAATGTACTATCGCCAAGTTTGTGGATGACGCAAATAAGTGGGAAGGCAAGTGTTAAGGATGACAGAGTCTGCAGAGGGGTATAGACAGGTTAAGTGAGTGGGCAAAAACTTGGCAGATAGAATATAATGTGGGAAAATGTGAGGTTATGCATTTTGCCAGGAAGAATAGAGGAGCTGAATATTATTTAAATGGAGAAAGACTGCAGAAAGCTACAGCGCAAAGAGATTTGGGAATCCTTGTGCATGAATCCCAAAAAGCTAACATACAAGTTCAGTGGGTAATAGGGAAGGAAAATGGAATGTTGGCCTTTATTTCAAAGGGAATGGAATATAAAAATAGGGAAGTCTTGCTAAGACTATACAAGGCACTAGTTAACCCCACCTAGAATACTGTGAACAGTTTTGGTCCCCTTATCTAAGGAAAGATATACTGGCATCGGAGGCAGTCCAGAGAAGGTTCACCAGGTTGATCCCTGGTGTGGAGGGATTTTCTTACGAGGAGAGGTTGAGTAGGTTGGATCTGTACTCATTGGTGTTCAGAAGAATATGAGGTGACCTTATTGAAACATAAGATTCGTAGGGGGCTTTGACAGGGAGCTGAGAGGTTGTTCCCCCTTGTGGGAGAGTCTAGGACCAGGGGGCATAATCTCAGAGTAAGAGGGTCGCCCAGTTAAGACAGAGGTGAGGAGGAATTTCTTCTCTGAGGGTAGTGAATCTGTGGAATCCTTTATCACAGAGGGCTGTGAAGGCTGGGTTGTTGAGTATATTCAAGGCTGAGATAGATAGATTTTTAATCAGTAAGGGAATCAAGGGTTATGGGGAAAAAGCAGGAAAGTGGGGTTGAGGATTATCAGATCAGCCACGATCTCATTGAATGGCACAGCAGACTCAATGGACTGAATGGCCGACTTCTGCTTCCACATCTTATGGTCTTATGATTTGGTGCCACGGCGACATGGAGGGCATCCACCACCAGTGACCGTGGCGTTCAATTTTTACGACATTCTAGCGGCAATGACAAGCACCATGGAGGTGTAGGCATCACTGATGTGTCCAGGGAGTGTGAGGCCGGACCATCACTTTGGTCTGAAGGTTACACACTGTACAGGGAAGTGGCTCTGGACTGAAACACCTGCCTTTATCTTGTACAGGAAGCAAGGTTTCATGAGAGTGACATGAACACTGCTCATCATAACAAGGAGCCATGGGCAAGGAGACATTCTTCAGAGATTAATTACAATATTTAACATTAAGCACAAGTGATTAACACCCATGCCCAGGCTGTGCAATGACATCTTCTTAACCTTCATAACCCTGCCACCATGTTGTGGTGCTTCGCCCGACATCCACGGTGGAGGTGGAGGCAGCCTGCTGACTGTTACACCCTGTCTGTGATGACCTTGCTGGGTGTCTTCTGGAGGGCTGAGACCTCAAGGGCCCCAGCCTGCTTTTGAGGTCCTGCGGTGTTTCAGTGGCACCCTCCTCGGCCTGTGGAGCTGGAACTGATGGGGTCACAGAAATAGGGGATAATGATGGACCAGACCTCGGAGTCACCTGAGTGGATGGCCCCGGAGTGTGCACCTGCTGATCCTCATCCTATGGGTGCCTGAGGGCCCCCTGGCTGACTCCTTGAGGAGAAGGGGAAGCTGCAATGAGATCGAGCTGCCCCGCACCCCTCCCACGTTGACACTGTTGGAGGCCAACTATGGCATCAATTCAGCCCACGCAGCAGTGCAGGACCAAGGCCTCCATGGCAACCACCATCCTACCAGTGTTGACCATGTGCATTGGCATCCTGGCATTATCACCTCAGCCTGAAGACAGACCGACTCCTCCATTGTGCCTTGCAATCTGAGGAGTGCAGTGGACATCCCTTCCTGATGTTCCCGTGCTTGCCTTTGCAGCTCCAGCAACTGAGGTATGACCGAGTCCAGAGGCTCCTTATCTGACTTGGACTCAGCAGATTTATGGCCTACAGCAGTCCTCCGAGTGCTGGAAACCTGGGAAGTCCCTGCCTCTGCCTGCTATGGATCAAACAGTGCGATGTGCTCACCAGATTGTGACCCCCAAGGCTACTCAAGAACTAGGTCCCACCAAGGTGTTTGTCTCTTTGCTGGAGGGTGCGGGTGAGTGCTATGACGAGTCTTCAATCAGGGTGCCTTCAGATTCTTCTTCCTTGGGGCTTGAGTCGAGGGCCTGGCTCATGCCTATGAAAGCAAGGAGCAGTTACTAGTGCACGGCAGTGGCCTGTGAAACAGAACATGTCACTCACAGCATAGTTGTCTGATGGATGTTTCACTGTTGGATCCTCACTTGGTTGAGCACTGCCGACCTCTTCATCAGCACAGGGCCGTTCCAGATCATCACTGGCCAGCTGGATGATTCTATTTTCAGAGTCTGTGAGGAACTTGATGTCAGGTATTCCTTCACCAGTCTGCGACCTCTCCCTTTTGTTGTGTGCCAGCTTGTCCTGCATGAATATAAATTGAGAAGGTGTAAGCAGGATGCCTGCCAGGCCAGTTGAGAAGGATGCCTGGCATGTGTGGGTGGTGGATGGTGCCATAGATGGGATGAGGACATGACCCACAAGGCAGTGAAGGTGTGTGTGAGAAAGTGAATAGTGATGTTCCTTGAACTGGCAGTGAGTGAGATCCCTGTAGATGTGTGATGGGTTTGTGAGTGTGAGAGTTGAGTGATGAGAAGAATGACTTACCCTGGTGGAACTGAGATCATTCATCCTTTTTCGGTACTGGGTGGCTGTCAGGGTGTGGCACTGACCACTGTTGCCACCACCTCCCATGCTGGATTTGTCATCTTGCTTGCTGGTATTTGGCAAGTGTGGGGGAAGAGGACTTACTGAGTCCAGTAAGCGCCTGAGGGAGGCATCCCTAAATTTGGGGGCAGTGTGGTTCTTCCTTTTGGTAGCCATGACTTTGCAGCAGCTTCCGATCCCTTAGCGAGCACTAGTTCTGTGCAGGGGGCCCTTTAAATATCGTGCCCGAATTACTGAAAGCCTGAGGTGACAGCGGGGCGGGCGAATCAACGAACTGGTGTGTGTTCCTGGAATTGCATTATTAATGAGGCTGGACGCATCGGCAATAGGATGTTACGGCACTAAAACCTGCCATTGCGGCCGGCAAGTAAATGTCCTTTTTCCCACCCGCTACCAGACTTAGTGCAAATCTGGGACGATTCTGCCCGAGGTGGAACCTACAACATAGGACAACTTGCATGCCAAACAGCAAAAGCAGCTCGTAATAGACAAAGCAAAGCGATCCAACATATGAGCTCTGCAGTCCTGCCACATCTAGTCATAAATGGTGGTGGATAATTAAACAACTAACACCAGGACACGGCTCCACAAATATCCCCATCCTCAATGATGGACGAGCCCAGCACAGCAGTGCAAACGACAAGGCTGAAGCATTTGCAACAACCTTCAGCCAGAAGTGCCCAATGGATGATCCATCTCTGCTTCCCCCTGAGGTTCCCAGCATCACAGGTTCCAGCCTTCAGCCAATTCAATTCACTCCACGTGATATCAAGTAACAGCTGAAGGTACCGGGTACAGCAAAGTCTATGGGCCCTGACAACATTCCAGCAATAGCACTGAAGACTTGTGCTCCAGAACTAGCTGTGCACCTAGCCAGCTGTTCAAGGATAGCTACAAAACTGGTATCTGCCCAGCAATAAGGAAAATTGACCAGATATGTCCTGTCCACACAACACAGGACAAATCCAACCTGGCCAATAACCGTCCCATCAGTCTACTCTCAATCATCAGCAAAGTGATGCAAGGGGTCGTTCACAGTGCTATCAAGCAGCGCTTGCTTAGTAACAACCTACTCACTGATGCACAGTTTGGGTTCCACCAGGGCCACTCAGCTCCTGATCTCATTACAGCCTTAGTTCACACATGGACAAAAGAGCTGAGCTCCAGAGGTAAGGTGAGAGTGACTGCCTTTGACATCAAAGCAGCATTTGATCAAGTGTGGCATCAAGGAGCACCAGCACCAGACAATGGGAATCAGGGGAAAGCTCTCCACTGGTTGGAGTCATAACTAACACAAAGGAAGATGGTTGTGGTTGTTGGAGGTCAGTCATCTCAGTCCCAGGACATCACTGCAGATATTCCCCAGGGTAGTGTCCTAGGGTCAACTAGCTTCAGTAGTTTCAACAATGACCTTTTCTCCATCAAAAGGTCAGATGTGGGGATGTTCACAGAAGATTGCACAATGTTCTGCACCATTCACAACCCCCCCAGACACTGAAGCAGTCTGTGCCCATATGCAGCAAGACTTGGACAACATTCAGACCTGGGCTGACAAGTGGCAAGTAACATTCGCACCACACAAGTGCCAGGTAATGATCATCTCCAACAAGAGAGAATCCAAACATCTCCCCTTGACGTTCAATGGCGTTACCATAGCTGAATCTCCCACTATCAACATTCTGGGGGTTACCATTGGCCAGAAACTGAACTGGACCGGCCATATAAATTTTTCAGCTACAAGCACAGGTCAGATGCTGGGAATTCTGTAACTTACCTCCTGACTCCCCAAAGCCTGTCCACCATCTACAAGGCACAAGTCAAGAGTGTGATGGAATACTCTCCACTTGCTTGGATGAGTGAAGCTCCAATAACACTCAAGAAGCTTGACACCATCCAGGACAAAGCAGCCTACTTGATTGGCACCCCATTCTTCGTCTTCAATATCCACTTCTTCCACCACCAACACAGCAGTGTGTACCATCTACAATATGCATTGCAGGAACTCACCGAGCTTCCTTTGACTGCGATCTCTGCCATCTTGTCCTTAAGGACTGCAGATGCATGGGAACCCCATCACCTGCAAGTTCCCCTCCAAGTCACACACCGTCCTGACTTGGAACCATTTTGCCATTCTTTCATTGTCGCTGGGTCAACAGCCTGGAACTCCTTCCCTAAAGCACTGTGGGTGTATCTACACCACATGGACTGAAGCGCTTCAAGAAGGTGGCTTGCCACCACCTTCTCAAAGGCAATTAGCGATGGGCAATAAACGCTGGCCTAGCCAGTGATACCCACATCCTGTGAAAGAATTTTTTGAAAATGCTGTAAAGTTCAGTGTCATCAAGCGATAGTTTTGCTAACCCTAATCTCAGTTCCTTAACACTATCACATTGTGCTACCATTATTATTGCACAATTTTATTCAGAAAAATAAATGCAGATGATTCTATCATTAATAATGCCACAGTACATTACTACAATAATTCTAACTCCTTTACACGTTATTATCAACTAGATCTTTATTTTCTTAAAAACTTGGTCTTTTGAAATAAAATTCAATAAAACTAAACCTATTTTATCCTGGTCTGCTGTGATAAAGTTATAAGTTCTTTAAATTATAAACTGACCCAGGTCCTATTTAAAATGATACAGCATTCAGGTATACCATCCCATCCTCAAAAATAATGAATAGATCACGTGGTTCTCAGAAAGCAGTAATTTCCTGATCAGATGTAATTTTATTGATAATTATTTTTGAAACAGTAGGCTATCTCTACTTACGAAAAATAATTGCTAATACTTAACCTTTGGTGAATGAATAAATATGTGAATATTGTTTTGATTGACAAATTGTGCAGGTAAAATTGAATATTAATCCATGAATGGTTACAATAGGTTCCAAAATTAGCCGAAAGTTTTGAATCTAATGTTTATTCCTCTCATGAATTTTCATGATTAGGGGCGGAATTGTCCCAGATTTGCACTAAGTGCAGTCGCGGGAGGGAAAAAGAACTTTTTACCTGCCAGCCACAATGGCGGCTTTTCACGCCGTATCATCCCAATCCCATCTCATTAATCAGGCATTGCTGGGAAACATACCGTTTCGATGCCGGGTGGGCTCTCATTTGCCTGCCAGACTGTCACCTCACTGTTTCCTCACACTGGGCACCATATTTAAAGTGCAGCCGCGCACACACCTCTCAGTGCTTCCAGCCCAGGACTGCTGCACAGAAGACATGGCCCCGAAAGGCAATGATTCAGTGACGCATCCCTAGAACGCATTTTGGATGCCGCGGAGGCCCACTGTGATGTCCTCTACCCCTGCTCTGGTCAAAGGAGGTCCAGCAATCTCACCACTCTGGCTTGGTAGGTGATGGCAGTGGTGATCAGTGCCAATGCTGCACAGAAGAGGTTGTCCATCCAGTGCAGAAAGACAATGTATGATATCATCTATACCACCAGGATAAGACAGCCATCTCATCACTCTAAACTCAGACACTCAAGCCCATCACACATTCACTGGCATCTCACTCACTGCCAGCTCAAGACACATCACCACTCACTCTATCACACACACCCTCATATCTCCATCTGGTCTCATCTCCTCTGGAGACTGCCTCCTCAGCCCTCACCATCTAGAGGCCACTTGCACAGATCAACATGTGCCCCCACACACACCCTGGGATACCCCTCTTGCCAAGTACAATCCTTGCGCTTCAGCATCTTCCCTTACCTGAGGCTGCTTTCCCCCTTCCCCAAGCAAGACCTAGCCCTGCAGCCATTAAAAAAACCACCCATGCCTTATGGCTGGTCTGGTAGGTAGAGACATGCCCATGAGCACCCCCAAAATTGATGTGGTGCTGTCTGCAAAGCCTGGCGCTGATGACTGTGAGTGCTGCCCGAAGTAAGGTAGGCAAACAAACTTCGAAGTCCCAAGTGAAGTGCAGCCTGCCAATTGCACGCCTTATATATGCTGTTGAAATACATGTTGGCAGGCAATCGCGTGCTCGGATGATGCAGCTTGGGGGGGATGTTTCCAGCGAGCTGGGCTTATAACGATATGCAGATATATTACAATGAGGTTCCTGACATTCGACAGCGTGAAACATGGCCCGCCATTGATGGGCAGAGCAGCCGATTGTAAACTTGTCTCACAATGTCATGAAACTGATTTTTGGCCTTCTCACCATATTATCCACTCACACCGCTGAACACGCCCGATGCCAGTGGACACGGAAAATTCTGCATTATTTGTATTGTCAAATAGAATATTCCATTTTGTTTTATGACTGAGATATGTGTTGATTCTTACTATAGCTGTAGTTTTTAACTCTCCCACAAACTCCTGAAGCACCAAGTACATTCCAAATTCTGCACAAGTTACTTTACAATAGAACTTACTTACCCTTTTCCCATTTGTGGTGTACAGCTTTATTACTGGAAAATTCATCAGCTCACTAATATGGTTCAGTAGTACTTCAAAGTCCTGCATTTTGTTCCTGTTCAAAATTAGATAACGTTTGAAACTAGGATCACCATTTCTGAAGACGACAAGCTTCTTTGGAATTCCTGTGGATAGAGATAAGTCCTCATAAAGTGATTTGGACGCTTTCTGTCTGGTCTGTTGTGACGCTAGTTGCTCAGGATTAAAAAGTTTGCTAATAAACCAGGGGTCTTGTTTCCGATTAGCTCGCTCAAGGTTAATAGGCTTCACTTTCCGTTGGTCAGAGCAAACGTAAGACTGTCCATCTTTAAGATCTGAAAGACTTGTCACACTATGGCCACCACGAGGTGTGGCAATTGTTCGTACCCCAAATGGCAATGGAATCTTCCTAGACAAGTTATCTAATAAGGAATCAAATGTCTTAAATGTGTGACTGTTGATACTCATCCTAATCCCAGAAAACTGTGGGTCTCCACTTTTATAAAAGTAAATCTTTTTTGATTTCACTGGAATTGGAGCATGGAATTGATATGCAGTTATAGGCTTCTCAATTTTAGAGATCTGGGCCTCTTCAGGATGTGAAGATTGTTGCTCAGCCATCTTCCACTAATCAATGCACTGTAATAAAGCAATAAAATAAAAATCCACATCAAACATTTGCTATACTGTAATAGATAAAGGAAACATAGACACTAAAGTACATATACAATGAAGGAGAGGATGACAAAAGGGAATACTAAGAGGTCGTAGGAAAGAAGTCAAAAGGATTTTGCCCTTGGCGGGGGTACTCGGGAGGGGCGGCCGGGAAACCAACCACTGCCCACGATTGGCTCCGCACCACGATTTTCTGCCCGCGGGCCAATTAAGGACTGCCCAGCATGATATGTGAGCGACAGCACTCAGCACTGCCTGTGCAGGCGGGGGTAGAAGGGCAAGCGGGCCCAGCGTGAAAGAGCGCTTCAATCTCCCTGAGACACACAGCTGCCTCAGGGAGATGAAGCACCATTTAAAAAAATAAAGGAAATAAAAATGTCATAAAACATGTCCCCTCATGTGACTCTGTCACTTGAGCTGGGATGTGTTTTTACTTCAAAAATAAAATTTTTATTTGATTTTTATTTGCTTTCCCGCCCGTGGATGAGGTTTCCTAAAAAATGTAAAGGCCAATTGGCCTTTTTGTCTGCCCGCCAACAGTTAGGTTGGACGGGCAGTGTAAATTTCAGTTTAATTAGCTTTTTAATGGCCTTAATAGGCCTCTTAATTGTCGATGAGCATGCAGCTGATTCCAGCGCGCACCCGCTGAACAAAATATCGCGAGACTGCACAATGGCGCCGGGACGCTCGCTGGGTGACATCGCATGTCATTTTACGCTTGGGCGTGTCGGACACGCACCCGCACGCTGAGCATAATATCCTGCCCCGGAAAGCAAAGAAAAACCACAAAATTAAATTAACAAGGAATATAAAAAGAAATACTGAATACCTAACTAACAAAAGAAAAACCAAGGGCTGAATCTTCCGGTTGGTGTGCGGGGGCGGGCCCAACACGCTGATGTGTAAAATGACGCATGGTGACGTCGGACGTGCGACCCGATGTCATCGCACCCCATGACAATATTTCACTCGGCAGGCACATGCCGAGTCGGCTGTGCACCCGCCAAAATGTCAACAGCCTATTAAGGCCATTAAGAAAGTAATTAAGCTAGTTAAGAACAAAAACAGAATTACCTGGAAAAACTCAGCAGGTCTGGCAGCATCGGCGGAGAAGAAATCAGTTAACGTTTCGAGCCTTCATGGCCCTTCGGCAGAACTGAAGCATAGTTAGAAGAAGGGAGAAATATAAATTGGTTTAAGGTGGGTGGGGTGGGGGTGCTGGGTGGTGGGGGGAGAGAGAGACATTGAGGGTGTGGTGATTGTGGAGATGAGCAGATAATCAAAAGATGTCACAGACAAAAGGGTCAAAGAGGTGTTTTGTCTGAGAAAAGTGCTAATTAAGAATGGAAGACAGGATATTCAAAGTACAGCTCTAGTGGGGGTGGGGTGGAAAGGCTAACAAGGTTTTAGTTTTAGATTTAAAAATAATGGAAATAGGTGGGGAAAGAAGAATCTATATAAATATTGAAAAAAAAGCGGGGGGGAGAGGGGGGGGCGAAGAAACGGGGTGGGGATGGGGGGAGGGGGAGTTTAAGATCTAAAGTTGTTGAATTCAATATTCAGCCCGGAAGGCTGTAAAGTGCCTAGTCGGAAGATGAGGTGCTGTTCCTCCAGTTTGCGTTGGGCTTCACTGGAACAATGCAGCAAGCCAAGGACAGACATGTGGGCAAGAGAACTGTTCTCTTGCCCACATGTCTGTCCTTGGCTTGCTGCATTGTTCCAGTGAAGCCCAACGCAAACTGGAGGAACAGCACCTCATCTTCCGACTAGGCACTTTACAGCCTTCCAGGCTGAATATTGAATTCAACAACTTTAGATCTTAAACTCCCCCTCCCCCCATCCCCACCCCGTTTCTTCGCCTCCCCCTCTCCCCCCCGCTTTTTTTTCAATATTTATATAGATTCTTCTTTCCCCACCTATTTCCATTATTTTTAAATCTAAAACTAAAACCTTGTTAGCCTTTCCACCCCACCCCCACTAGAGCTGTACTTTGAATATCCTGTCTTCCATTCTTAATTAGCACTTTTCTCAGACAAAACACCTCTTTGACCCTTTTGTCTGTGACATCTTTTGATTATCTGCTCATCTCCACAATCACCACACCCTCAATGTCTCTCTCTCCCCCCACCACCCAGCACCCCCACCCCACCCACCTTAAACCAATTTATATTTCTCCCTTCTTCTAACTATGCTTCAGTTCTGCCGAAGGGCCATGAAGGCTCGAAACGTTAACTGATTTCTTCTCCGCCGATGCTGCCAGACCTGCTGAGTTTTTCCAGGTAATTCTGTTTTTGTTTTGGATTTCCAGCATCCGCAGTAGCTTTTAGCTTTTTGTTTTTAAGCAGTTAAGAACGCTGCCCGTCCAACCTTAAGGCTGGTGGGCAGCCAAAAAGCCCAAGCGGCCTTCGCATTTTTCAGGAAACCTCATCCACGGGTGGGATGAGATTTCCTGAAGCTTTTATAAAATCAATAAACTAATTTTCCCACCTTTGCAAACATGTCCCAACCCATGAAGGGACATGTTTAAATAAATTTTCACATCATTTATTAAACTCTTTCATTATCTATTCAATCTCCCCGAGGCAGCTCCATGCCTCAGGGAGATTGCTACACTCTTTTGCGTGCTTGCACGAAAGAGCGCAGGCCCCAACTCTCCCTCCTCCCCCGCCCCCACCCACTCCTGCCCAGCCTGCCCACCATAGGAAAATTCCAGGCCAAAGAGATGGATAGGGCCACTAAGGAACACAAAGATAAGCTTACAAGTAATGACAGTAAAATCACAGAAATGGAACCTAACAGGGTAGAAGTAGAGATTAAAAAGTATAAAAGGGTATTTAAGGCTGTTTTTGAAAAAATGGACTGGACACAACTACTTGAAGGTAAATTAGTGACAGAACAGTGGGAGGTATTCACTCAGGAGATAGTGAGACCTCAAGACAAATATGTTCCCACAAGGAAATATGATAGGTTTCCAAATTTAGAGTCCCTTGGACATCAAACCGCATACAGAGTAGGGTAAGGCAAGAAATGGAAGCTCATATCAGATACCAAGAACTCAACACTACAGAAAGCCAAGGGGAGTATAAAAAAGTTCCAGAGTGAAATTGTGAAGTAAATTAGGAAAGCAAAGAGAGGGCATGAAAATATGTTAACAAGGAAAATCCAAGATATTATACAATTAAATGAAGAGCAAGAGGATAACTCCATAATAAGTAGGGCTATTAAAGACCAAAAAGGAGATGGAACATGTGGGCATGGCTCCTGATAAATACTTTGCATTTGCCTTCACAAAAGGCAGAGGCAGGGGATGATGATGCAGACATTTTACTTAAGGAGGGGGCATGTGAAATATCAGATGGGATAGAGAGGGAGGAAATATTAAGGCATTTAACCTCTTTGAAAGTAAAGAAATCACCAGGACCAGATGAACTATATTCCAGACTGTTAAAGGGAGCAAAGGAGGAAACAGCAAAGGTCCTGACCATCATTCACCATTCCTTATTGGCTATAAATGTGGTGCCAGAGGACTGGAGGACTGCTAACGTTGTACCAATCTTAAAAGAGAGAAAGGGATAGACTGAATAATTACTATCAACATTCTGGAAGTTACCATTGACCAGAAACTGAACTTGACCAGCCATATAAATACTATGACTATAAGTGCAAATAACAGGCTGGGAATTCTGCAGTGAGTAACTCATGTCCTAACTCCCCAAAGCCTGTCCACCATCTACAAGGCATAAGTCAGGAGTGTGATGGAATACTCTCCACTTGCCTGGATGAGTGCAGCTCCAACAACACTCAAGAAGCTCGACACCATCCAAGACAAAACAGCGCACTAGATTGGTGCCCCATCCACCAATTTAGGCACTCACTCCCTCCACCATCGATGTTCTGTGGCAACAGTGTGTACCATCTACAAGATGCACTGCAGCAGCTCACCAAGGCTCCTTTGACAGCATGTTTCAGCCGCAGATTTTTGGGAACACCACCACAACATCCTGACTTGGAACTATATCGCCATTCTTTCACTGTCACTGGATCAAAATCCTGCAACTTCCTTCCTAACAGCACTGTGGGTGCACCGACACCACATGGACTACAGCAATCCAAGGTGGGGGCTCACCACCACCTTCTCAAGGGCAATTAGGGATGGGCAATAAATGCTGGACTAGCCAGTGATGCCCACATCCTGTGAAAAAGTAAAAATGAAATTACAGACTAGTCAACCTAACTTCAATGGTGGGAAAATTATTGGAATAAATCCTGAGGGACATTATTTATTAATTATCATTTAGAAAGGCACGGATTAATCAAGGACAGTTAAGGGAAGGTCATGTCTGACTGACTTGATCGAACTTTTTGAGGAGGTATTGATGAGGATCGATGAGAGTAGTGTATTTGATGTAGTCTACATGGATTTTGCAAGGCTTTAGACCAGGTCCTGTGTGACAGACTGGTCAGTAAAGTAAAAGCCCATGGGATCCAGGTGAATGTGGCAAATTGGATCTAAAATTGGCCCAGTGGCAGAGACCAAAGGGGCAACAATCGATTGGTGTTTTTGTGACTCAAAGGCAGTTTCCAATGGATTTCCATAGGTCTTAGTACTAGGTCTCTTGCTTTTCATGTACATATAGCAATGTTTTCAATACTGTAAGGAATATATCTTTTTATTTCTGTTGGACTTTTGTAGAGATCATATTATTATTTCCTGTTGGATTGTGGACTGAAATTACAATGGCTGCAGGTTGAAAGACGTGCCCATTGGAACTGGATGAGAGATATATATAATGTTGCAGTCCTGGAACAGAGTGTGCCATGAAAGACAGGGTGGTGCCGGAAAGGAGTCCTGGACCAAGGGAGCTGCCCGGCAACAAAGTTTTCATTGGCTCCTGACCAGGTGACCAGGTTTTGAGTGAGAACAGTGCAGGAACACTGGAAAGGAACAAGACCTAAAACCTTTTTCTCCTGTGTGTGGAAGATTCCAGTAATTCCACAATAATAGTTAGCTGGCTTTTCTTCTCATATCTCTATAGCCTGCTCTTTCTCTGAAAACCCCTGTCAAGAGGCAAAAGGGGAAAATCACTCTTAGAGACATTGAAAGGTGAGCGCTCAGTCAGTAAACTAAATACTGAAAGTGCTGGAAGACCACCTCATGTCATCAACATGAACTGAAAGGAATTTGGAAGACATCGATCAAAATCAACCCATCAAATCCTGTTCTCCAGAATTGGTGCTATTGAATTGGTTTATCCCACCCTTAAAATCCATGTTTTTGTGCGTCTTTATGTGTCTTGTATGTGTGTATATAGGGATTTAAAACGGGGTAGAATTTAGGTTATAGAGTTAAAAATTAGCAGTTCATATTTCTTTCTTTTGACACTGGTTAACAACAGTTTGTTCAATAAACAGTTATTTACTTATTAAGTTTACAAACCTGGTGCTTGTATTCTGTTAACCTAAATTAAACAGTTAGGTAGAATTTTGGCAACCTGGTAGTTTGGTCAAACTTTTCACATTTGTTGCGGCTCGGGGAGCAGTGGGGCTTGATATTACATCACACTATCCTCAGTGACTCATGACAATATAAATGTAGTGAACATGATTAAGAATTCTGCAGATGGTATAGAATTTGACCATGTGATTGATCATGAGGAAGAAATCTGTAGACTGTAGGAAGATATCAATGGACTGGTCAGAAAAGTGCTAGATGGTATTCAATCCAGAGAAGTGAGCTAATGTATTTGGAGAGGGCAACAAGACAAGGGAATACAGAGTAAGTGGTAGGATACTGAGAAGTGTAGGGGAGGAGGGTGACCTTGGTGTGTATGTCCAACAATCCTTGAATGTTGCAAGATAGGTGGATAATGTGATTAAGAAGGCATTTGGAATATGTTCTTTTACGAGCTAAGGCCTAGAGTATAAGAGCAGAGAAGTTATGTTGGAACTGTATAAAACACTTGTTAAGCCACTACAATGAGTGCTGTACACAGTTCTGGTCATATATTATAGGAAGGATGTGATCACACCAGAGAGGGTACAGAGGAGATTGACAAGGATGTTGCTAGAATTGGGAAATTTTAGCTATCAGGAAGGATTGGAATGGTTGGGTTTGTTTACTCTGGAATAGAGGAGGCTTAAGGGGAGATTTAGTTGAGGTGTGTAAAATTATGTGACACCTTGATAGAGTGGATAAGAAGGACCTTCTTCCTTTAGCAAAGAGGTCAGTAAGGAAAGGACATTGATTTCAAGTAATTGGGAGAAGGACTGGAGGAAAGTTGAGGCATGGTGAAGGCCTGAAACTTTTTGCTGAAGGATGGTAAAGGTAGAAGCCCTCATCCTATTTAAAAAGAAACTTAGATGTGCACATTAAGTGCTGCAATCATGGGGAGAATTTTTTCTATGGTGGTCGGGATGGGCTGGAGTGAGCGGGGGCGGGCGTGGAGCCGATCGCCGCCCACGATCGGCTGCACACCATCATTTTACGTGGGTGGGCAAATTAAGGCCCACCCAGTGAAACGCGCGGCCGGTAGAGCTAAGCGGGAAGAGGAGGGAGAGTCGGGGCCTGCACTCCTTTGCGCATGCGTACAAAAGAGTGCAGCAATCTCCCTGAGGCGTAGAGCTACCTCAGGGAGGTTGAATGGATTATAAAAGTTTTTTCTAAATAAAGTAAAAGTTTATTTAAACATATCCCCTCATGTGACACTGTCACATGAGCTAGGGCATGTTTGTGAATTTTGGAAATTTTATTTAATTGTTTTATAAAACCTTCAGGAAACCTCATCCCACCTGTGGATGAGGTTTCCTGAAAAACGCGGAAGCCGCTTGGGCTTTTTGTCTGCCCACCAATCTTAAGGTTGGATGGGAAGCGTTTTTAACAAGTTTAATTACTCTTTTAATGGCCTTAATAGGCCTTTGACAGTTTGGCAGGCGCACAGCCGCCTCCGGTGGGCACCGGGTGAACAAAATATTGAAATGACGGGCAATGACGCACGCCCGCGTCATTTTACACATCAGCGTATCAGGCCTGCCCCCGCACGCCGATGGCAATATTCTGCCCCATGAACCAGAAATTGGGATTAGGCTGGATAGCACATTTTAGCTGGCATAGGCACAATGAGCTGATTGGCCTCTTTCTGTGCTGTAATTTTCTATAGTTCTGCAAGAGGTGAAGCAATTTATAGGGGGGATTCCAGAACTTAAGGCCCCAGCAGCTGAAGGTATGGCTGCCAGTGGTGGAGCAATTAAAATTGGCTATGTTCAAGAGGCCAGGATCGAAAGTTACCTTGGAGGGTTGTGGGCCTGGAAGAGATTACAGAGATAGCATTGGATGAGGCCATGGAAGGACTTGAAAGCAAAGATGAGAACTTTAAACTTGAGGCATTGCTTAACTGTGAGTCAATGTAAGTCAGCTGAGTTTGTACCGTGGACAAAAGACCGTGGCATCAGTCTTCCCAATATTTAGCTGGAGCGAATTTCTGCTCAAGTACTGGATGTTGGGCTAGAAATCTAACAGTTTTTAAACAGTAGGGGTATTCAGAGAGGTGGTGGTGAGGTAGAGCTGGATGTCATCAGTGTACATGAGAGGATAAAACCCCAGGCCTAGATAAATTGCATCCATGCATATTAAAAGGATGTAGCAAAGAGCTAAAACAGTATGAGGGGACTGGTGGACTGCTAATGTTATTCCTATTTAGAAACATGGAGGCAGATCATGTCTAAGGAACTATGGACCAGTTAGCTAAATGTAGGTGGTCAGAAAGATAATCCGATTTTTACTCAGATATGTAATAGAAAAATTCTAGAAACTGAAAATATAATAAAGAATACTCAGCACACATTTCAAAAGGGCATGCTTGATCAAATAATGAATTCTTTGAAGAAGTAACATAAAGAGTAGAAAAGGGAAATGTAGGTATAATATGTTTGGATTTTGCAAAAGGTCTTTGGTAAGGCACTGCACAGTAGACTCATGGGCCTGAATTTTCCCTGCGTCAGGCGGGCTCGGCGGGAGCAGGCAGGGGCAGTCGAAGAGCTGCCCACGATCAGCTCTGCGCTGCCATTTTACGCAGGCAGGCCAATTAATGCCCGCCCAGCGTAAGATGCGAGTGGTAGCATTCAGTGCTAGCTGTGCGGGCGGGGGAGGAGGGAGAGTCGGGGCCAACGCTCTTTTGTGCATGCACAGAGCTGACTCAGGGAGATTGAAGTGCTTTTGAAATAAATAAATAAATGGTATAAAAATTTTATTACACATGTCCCCTCATGTGATGTGAGATGGGATGTGTTTTTATTTTGCAGAAATTTTTTAAATTTAATTCATAAAAGCTTTAGGAAACCTCATCCCGTTCGTGGATGAGATTTCCTAAACATTTAAAGGCCGCTTGGCATTTTCGCCTGCCCACCAACTGTAAGGTTGGACGGGCAGCGTAAAGTTGACCTTAATTAGTTTCTCAGTGGCCTTAATAGGCCTTTAAAATATCAGCGGCCACGCAGCTGACTGCAATGTGTGCACGTCGAACGAAACGTCGCGAGACAGCACGACGATGTCGGGACGCACACCCGATGTCATTTCACATCATTTCACAGCATGTCAGGCCCGCCCCCGCACGCCGACTGTAAAATCCTGGCCATGATTAAGAGCAGAGCTTGTGGAGTCAGGGACAGGTAGAAGAATGGGTAGCATGTTGGTTACCAAATGGAAAACAAAGAGTAGGGATCACTATAAGCAAAATACTGCGAATGCTGGAAACCTGAAACAAAAACAGAAAATGCTGGAAAAACTCAGCAAGTCTTAGCAGCATCTATGGAGAGAGAAACAAAGTTAACGTTTCGAGTCCATATGACCATTCTGAAGAATAGTGGGGATAGCTACTCTGACTAGCAAACAGTAGGAAGTGATGTTCCACAAGGGTTAGTGTTGGGACAAATTTACATCAAACTTTGGATTCAGGAATCTAGTAAAATTTCAAAATTTGTAGACAACACCAAATTGAAGGGTAACATAAACACTGAGGAAAACTGTGATGAAATACAAAACAGCATTAATTAACTAGCAGAATGGGCGTGCAATTGGCAAAGAAATTTCAATATAGATAAGTAGGAAGAATAAAGAGGTCAAATAATGCTTGGATAATAAAAGTCTAATTGGACTCGAGGAGCAAAGGAATCTAGCAAGTATAGTTGCATAAATCACTAATGATGCATGCTAATAAAAGGTTATATGAACTAAACGACACACACAGGTTCATTTCGAAAGGGCTAGAATTGAAAAGCAGAGACGCACTGCCAAACTTGGATCAAGCTTTGGTGAGACCACACTGGGGCCCAGCTATTCAGCATGATGGAGAACCTCTCCATGGCATGTTCCATTTCCATGGGGGTGGGAGAGGAGTCGGGCTGGGGTTCACCCATGCACAGTTCGCAGGGGTAGCTGGCCATTTAAATCACCAGCTGCCTCCACTGAAGTGTGATTTTGGTAAGCCAGGAGTGTGAAACCTGAAGTGTGCAGATTAGACAAGGTAAGAGGAGGTCTAAACTTGTTGGGTTCATCTGTATATCCAGGGCACTCCTTTGGAGAGTTAAGGTACCTCTTTGAAACTGGTCCTGGGACACCTTTTGAGGAGGTAAGGCTTTGGGATTGTTAAAGGTAAACATGATTGTGCATAAAAAATGCATAAAGTCATTGGAACTGTCCAACTGTCAAAGAACTGTCAAAGCCATCGAGGAACTGTCAAAAGATACATGGTGAGTTGGCTTGGAAGGAGTAAGGGCAAAGGGTTGTTGGCGGGGACCATAGGTTCGCATGAATTGGGACTAAGTTGGCATAGGAGCTATAAAGGGCCATAGGGATGTGGGGGGCATGAGGTTATGAGGGGCAGGTGGGTAGAGGGGCATATGTTGGCACAGGGTGTATGAGGGGCAATGGGCAGGTGGGTGGGGATATGAGATGACATAGGTCGGCATGGATGGATCATGAGGATTATATGGGGAGATGAGACGGTGAGGGCTGGAGGGTTGTTTTTTACTGTATGTTTTAAAATGTAATTCAACACAGTGCCAGTGCCACAGCGCCCAGCCTGCCTCTGCACCAGCAGCTTCCACACTAGTTTCAGAGGGCGGAGGGCCCAACTTCCAATGCAGCCTGCCCCCCCCCAAATGAAAATCCAATCTATGGATGGCCATTTTTAAAGGTCAGATTTGCAGAGCCAGAAACCCTCCTTCTCTGCGCAGCCAACCCAGGAGCAAAGATCTGGGACTTGGAATACAATGCAAAGTTCTAGCCTCCATACTAAAGAAAGGGGTATAAAGCCAATGGACAAAAGGCAAAAAGGATGATCTAGGACTGCTAGGATATACTTATCAGAAAGGGGTGAACAAGCTGGTGCTCATTTCTCTAGAGAAGAGAGAGCTGGAGGGTGACTTGATCAAGATCTTTAAGATTATAAAATGGTTTGATATGGTATATGTAAAGAAGATGTTTCCACTTATCGAGGTGGTCAAAAGTCAGGGTCATACATATAAAATAATCACCAATAAATCCAATGTGGAATTCAGGATAAACTTCTTTACACAAAGAGTGGTAAGAATGTGGAACTTACTAACACAAGGGATAGGACTTTTTTGGATGGCGGGGTTTCCTGCTCAAAGAGTCAGCAGGGAACTCATCTCCACTGATCACAGCAGTCCTGCTGCTATTTAACATTCCGAGGAGTGTTAATTGACTGGAGACGGGACTTCTGCCGTTCTCTTGGGCAAAAGCCCTATTGCAGAGAGCTGCCAATCAATCAGATTGGCAGGCAGCTCTGGAGTCCCAGCAACACCACTGGCAGCGCTGGGCAGGCTCAGACTACAAGTAGCCTCCAGATTCTAAGCCCCAGGCTTCAAGACCAAGTAAGTGCAGGGGGATTTCACAGCAAGGAGGGGCGGTGAGGACTAGGGAAGTGAGAAGAGCGGTGCGGGGGTCTTGATGGAGAGGCTGTGGGAGGGGAGGGAGAAGCCACAGGGGAGCAGATTATGCAGGGTGGGAGTGTGACCTGATGCTGAAAGAAGGCACTTGAGGGAAGCAACCCCCCACCCCTTTCCTGTCTGAGGCCTGAACAGGGTGACCTGCCGGGCTTCTTCCCTGCACCTGGACACTTCCTGTCAGCCTCAAAATTGAGGCAAGGTGGGAAGTGATCCTTAAGTGATCAATGATTGACCAAGGAAGGGCCTCAAATGTGGCGAGGGCAGGAAGGTTGCTTTAGGCCTCATTCTCCTCATGTAAAATTGCAGACAGGTCGGGGATAGACAGTAGGGTGGTGAAAAGGCCAACCATGCGATTTTACAAGACTGCAAACCTGCCGGCGGGGGACTGTCAAATTCTACCCATGGTGTGGTTGAGGCGAATAGTATAGGTACATATAAGGAGGATCTGGATAAGCACATGAGGGAGAAAGGAAGGAGAGGATTTGTTAATAGGGTTGGATGAAGAGGGGTGGGAGGTGAAGCATTAACACTGCAAAGCATAAACACTGGCATGGCACTAGTTGGGCTGATTGACTTGTTTCTGTGCTGTCGTCTCCATGCAACTCTATTTAAATCTTTCACCAAGCTCTTGGTTATGCTTTTAACCTCTCCTTCTTTGGTTCCTTTCTTCTCTTGCACTGCTAGGAAGTGCCTTGGCACAATTTCTTGTGCTAAAGGTATGACATAAATCTAAGTTGCTTTAAATAGATTATAAAATCATAAAGTATAGTTTTACATAATAGTTGTATTTTTTAAAACTTTACATACCTGGTCTAAGACCAAACTACTCAAGTGTCTTCAAATACCTACAGCAGAGGGAAATGAAAACATTGTAATAATATTCTAATTCATTCAATCAGATGTTTATGTTTACATTAACATTTTCTTTTCCAAAGGAAAAGTATTTAAAAGACATAAAACCACCCTATTAAAAATATAATCCTGCTGTACTAATTCTTACTATTCACTGCTATGATATTGGGATTGACTGCACACTCTATACAGTTCATCAATGGCACCATCTAGGGCTGGAATTAATGGCTGTGGCTGCGGGCCAGTTCACTGGCTGGAGAGCTGTTGGTAATCCTGCCTCAGCCATTCCCAGGAGCCCCAATATGATTTAAAGCCAATAAAGTACCTACCTGCCTGTCGTTGAGGTCCCTAGGTCTGACATGACAGATGTCCTGTCTCCAAGGATTGCTGGCAGTCAGAGACTGGCAGCTTTTCAATGCCAGCACCAACAGGAGGGCTGGCCGCTGCTGGTACTGCAGGAAGCCTGGGAGGAGGAACAGTCATGGAGCCCTGCAACCCAGTTAAGTGTTGGGGCCTCGCCAGGGCCAGTCAGGTAAGCCGCGGTGGGGGTGAGCGAATTAAAGGGCAAGGGAGGTCTTCCCGCAGAGGCAGTCATCATCATTGCAGGGGGCCCTTCATTGAGAACAGGATGCCCGAGCTGAAGGGACCGCCCCCACAGGCTGCAGGCAGGCCTGCCAGGGTATACCTGGTGGCTTCCGTGCATATTGAGGCCCCTCCCCCAACCTTGCCACTGGTATTCTACCAGCGGGTGCAGAGGCCCTTAATTGGTCAATTGGTCATTAATCCCCATCTTGGGCCTAATTGGGGTGGGGGGGCGGGGGGTGTTGGACAGGTGGCAAGCTCTCTGCCCCACCGCTCCCTGCCCATTAAGCAGACCCCCCATCTTCTAGACTGCTTCTGAGGTGGGGGGGGTATTCAATTCTGCTCCTTGTATCTCCCTAGGGTTACAGTGGAAATTATGCCTACTATCATCTTTTTAGTACTAAATTAGAAGTATTTGCGGACTGTGTGACATAACTTTGAGGGAACACCATCAGAACCTCCAGAAAACAAAAGGGATTCAGGCCCCTGGGTCTCCTGGGACTTTCTGATTTGTTTATAAAGGACAAAATATCTACCTGCCCCTTTCAAGGTAAGTACCACTGGGGAAGGAGCTAGGGCAGGGATTCTCTATGACAGAAATCCTGCTGGCCCTGCTTAATCTGTAACTGATGTATATTGGAGGTAGCTATGCCAATTAAGTTAAGGTGCACAAGCCCCCAGATGGGTGAATGTGGACTCTGCCAATGGGGTCCAGGCCTCGAAAGTATACTGCATTGACAAAAGAGGGCATTTTATAGATCTGCCCCCTTACACAGAAGGCCAAGAAGGATTTGGCTGGGTCAGGGTCAGAAACTCCCAGTAGCAACTGAGTGTCGGATTTTCCAGTTCAGAAGGGGCTGGAGATATCCCGGTAGTGGTGCTTGCAACTGTTTCCATGCAAATTAAGTTCCCACCCACCAAACCAGCAATTACAGCAGGGTTCTTTTTTAAAAATTCATTCATGGGATGTGGGCTTCGCTGGCTGGGCCAACATTTATTGCCCGTCCCTAGTTGCCCTTGAGAAGGTGGTGGTGAGCTGCCTTCTTGAACCGCTGCAGTCCATGTCCTGTGGGTACACCCACAGTGCTGTTATGAAGGGAGTTCCAGGATTTTGATCTAGTGACAGTGAAGGAACGGCGATATATTTCCAAGTCAGGATGGTGAGTGACTTGGAGGGGAACTTCCAGGTGGTGCTGTTCCCATCTATCTGCTGCCCTTGTCCTTCTAGATGGTAGTGGCTGTGTGTTTGGAAGGTGCTGTCTAAGGAGCCTTGGTGAATTACTGCAGCGTATCTTGTAGATGGTACACACTGCTGCTACTGTGCGTCGGTGGTGGAGGGAGTGAATGTTTATGGATGTGGTGTCAATGAAGCGGGCTGCTTTGCCCTGTACGGTGGCTGGAGAGTGCCATCTCAGTGTAATTGCTGGGAATTTTATGCCCAATATATTTCCAGTAATTGCACTACTTAAGTAATTCCATCAGTAATACTTTAATAATAAGATTATTTTATAACCATGCATTATAACTTAACAGAAAGAAAGTTGTGTAATTCATGTGTCACATATATGGTTAAATTAACAATAAATCATGGTGAATTTTCTAGACTTTCAATTTGAATGACCAGATTTGACCGTCATGTTACCAATGACATGTTGAGTCAATCATTTGTTTTATAACATTTACAGTTCTCATGAGAGTAAAATATTTGATAGTGGACCAGCAAATTATATAAGGTAAAGCATTCAAGGTTTTGGAATCACATACTATAAGTATTATAAACAATTAAATAGTGTTGAGTGGTACATTTTTCAAGAATTGTAACTGTAACTCTGAACACTGACTGAACTAAAGAAACAAAACTGCAGCTGTAAGTGCAAAGGATTTTTTTAGCCAATTCTAATTCAACATATAATATTTTACAGGCTGCCTGGAGCCTAGGTAAACATGGTATTCTAACTAGGCAATTTGACCAACCTTTGTTTACTTGATTCATTAAAGCACAATAAATAGAAATGCTACCAATAACATCTGTTGTATGTACATATTATCCATTCACAGTGCCAGAAAATCAGTTTAAAAACTGCAAGTGCTTACCCAACACAAAATTGCAATCAGCAGGCATTATAGAAGTCCAATACATTTAACAGTATTTTTTTTTCCATTTTTATACTGAATATTGGTAACTTCAGTCGATTGTCCAATGTCATCTTGAATGATTGCTCTGCAAGATTTATTTCAAGCCTCACAGTCCAACAAACAACAGAATCAATTTGCTTAATCTAGTCTCAAACTAATCTCAACAACTAAAGCTCATACACACTGTTATAAAACTCTACAGGCTGAAAATGGTACAATCGCCACAAATTTGTATCAAATTCAATTGCTTGCTATTTTAATATTGAATATTAACATATATATTTTAATGTGACTTTCCTAAATAATTGCACTATAGCAACATAGGTTTTAAACCATTCCTTCTCTATCACACGACACACTTCACAATCACAGGTCAGTAGTGAAAGATATAAGCACTGATATCAAATCTGAAAAAGAAATTCAAAAACATGAACGATAACTTTCTCTTCAAAGTGTGAACAAGATTTTTATACCAACATTAGGTTTGGATGATTCTGTAAACCACCATTCAAATCGCTCACCGCTTGTAATGTCATTCAAAACCCTTGACTGTATTGCTAATTGCCTGTGACATAATCGTAGCCCGCAGTCATTTGATGTAAAATTTAATGCGGCCGGTGCACATTATTTTACAAGATATATATTGCATTTAAAAATGCAAGAACTATAGTGGGTCTGAAGAGCAGGTGTGAGCTACTCTGAAGACTAATCGGCTTTGATGCGTTTTTTACTAATCAGGATTACAGGGTATTACTTTAGAACATCCTTTAGAAAAAAAGCATTGCCCACCATATGGCTTTCTGACTTTATTATAAAATGTAAACTGGACATCAATAATGTTAATTACTCTCGTTTTTCACCCGTTTTTGATTTAGTGGATGTGTATACGGCACATGGTATGTAGTACATGTACACATAAACGAATGAGTTACAGTATATGCATAGAAATCATTCTTTAAAAGCGTTTCTTTTCATGAAAATAAAAGCAAAGTTCATGAAAAGTTGTTTTGACAAATATCTTTTGTTTGGAAAGGGAGGAGCCAGGAGAGCTGTATTTTCATCACGTTAATCTTACACTCAAACTAAACAATGATACACCTTACATTATTCACATCGTGTGTTTGCAAATGAATTAAATATTTTACATTTTGATGCGTGAATTCTCCCACTTATATGTTACTTAAAGTAAAATATAAAGTAAACGCAGAAATCTGTCATTTGTTCAGCGCAAACACCAATTTGTATTCCAACTGCAGAACCATTCGTTGTGTACATAAATGTACACTTTTAGCGCGTTTATTGAAGCTTCGTTGGTTTCCCTGGAAATGGAGCCTCGGTGGTTAAACATGTTCGACGGACTCACCATAGTAACTAAGCGGCTGTGCTGGGAAGTGTAACGCTAGGCTTGTGCTGCTATTGTTTTTGGAGAATTCTCAATTTCCATTAAAGAGAAGTGAAGCTGGAGCCCTGGAGCCAGGTGAAGGCACGGGCACATTGCCCTCCTGTCACGCTCTGCATGTTCCCATTGTCACTTCGACACGCCGCTCGGTGACTTCACAATGTACTTGCGAGGGACGGGTAGGGAGGGTTATTTCTGCTCAAGAATACAAGGGTTTGCCATGAACTTTCTCGCAATGTAGCAAAGGTAACAGCCCGGGGGGTGGGGGTGGGGGAAGTGGGGTGGGAAGTGGTACCTATTAAAGGAGCCCTTGCAACAGATCAGGTAGGAAATAAAAATGGAAAATGCCAGAAACACTCAGCATGTTTGTGATCATTTGTGGAGAAAGTGGAGCTTAACGTTTCAGGTCCCTCAACAGTTCTCATGCTGTTAACTGGTTCAGCTGGCTGGCCTCCCACCTTGCACCTTCCCTAAACGTCAGCTCATCCAAAACTCTGTTGCAGGTATTCTTAAATCCTGTTCATCCATTACCCCTGTGCTCACTTACCTACTTTGGCTCCCTATATTTAAAGATTCTCATACTTGTTTTCAAAATCCCATCACATGGTTTCACCCCTCCCTACCTCTGTAACATCCTTCAGCACTATAACCCTCCCAGATACCTGTTCTCCTCTAATTCTGACCTCTTGAGCAGCCCATTTTAATTGCTTAACCTCTCTGTCTCTTTACCTCTCTTTCCTCCTTTAAAACATTTCCTAAAACCTACCACTTTGACCAATCCTACCCTAACATCGAACTGGAGTCACATTTTTTTTGTTAATGCATCTGGGACATTTCATTGCTTCCACCACTGACGCACAATGACAACAGTGTGTACCATCTACAAGATGCACTGCAGCAACTCGCCAAGGCTCCTTCGACAGCACCTTTCAAACCCACGACCTCTACCACTTAGAAGGACAAGAGCAGCAGGTGCATGGGAACACTACCACCTGTAAGTTCCCCTCCTGGTCATAGACCATCCTGACTTGGAACCAAATTGTCATTCTTTCACTGTTGTTGGGTCAAAATTGTGGAATCCCCTTCCTAACAGCACTGTGGGCGTTCCTACAATACATGGACTGCAGCAGTTGAAGTATGTGGCTTACGACCAACTTCTCAAGGGCAATTAGGGATGGGCAATAAATGCTGGCCTAGCTTGCAACACCCATGCCCCATGAAGGAATACAAAAATTAAGGAAGCTATATAAATGCAAGTTGTTGTTGTCTGTTCTACCTACAAATGCTGACTGACCTCATGAGTGTTTCTAGCATTTTCTGTTTTCATTTCAGAATTCCAAATGATGTGGGGTTTTTTTTCCTATTTGAAATTAACTGGGAAGTCTTAAAGGCAGAGTAGACCCAGTCTATTATCAAGGTCAACAATTGGAAAGGATGAGTTATTATATGTGTTTTAAAGAATAAACAGTGGCAGATTGTAAATTTGTTGCAGTAATAGGGCTAAAGTTACTATTTTACAGCAACACGCAGGAGTTACTTTTTTTATACAAAGGGACAGCAAGTCTTTAAATTCTGAGGTGTTTAGGTTGAATCTGGACAATCCTTGTGATGTCACCACTTACACAAGTGCTCAGATAACTCTTTAATCAGGGGGAGGGTCCTGCCCTCCAGCCCCCAAGTGACAGGGAAATGTTGAAGTCTAATTATAGACAATAATTTAGGACTAAGATGAGGGGAGATTTCTTCACCCAAAAGATTGTGGATCTTTGGAATTCTCTACCCCAGATGGTTGTAGATGCTCAGTCACTGAGTATATTCAAGACAGATGTCAATAGATTTATGGATACTGAAGGAATTAAGGGATATTGGGATTGTGCAGGAAGGTGGAGTTGAGATAGAATGTTGGCCATGATCATATTGAATGATAGAGCAGGCTCGAAGGGCCTAATAGTTTACTCCCTTTCCTATTTATTATGGTCTTATCCCAGCAGGTTTTACTTTTGAAAAGTCCAACCAGTTAATTGAATCTTCTTTAATATATACAATTCAATATATATGTTTGCATCAATCAGGTACATTGTATCCAGTACAATGCCAAAATACTGGCAAATTACATTCTTCATCTGTTCTCATATCACTACCAAAGTTCTAAAAGCAAAGCTCAGAAAAAGTAGCCTAGTTATTTTCATCTTGAATTAGTACAGTACAAAACTTTAGCACCAACACAACGGATCTAAGCAAAAAAATAAAATGCCAACACAAGCTAGTTAGTATTTATTCTCAACATAAATTGGAACACTGAAAAACAACATTTAAGCTGTTTTGTGATATCATGTGACAGTTTTATGATGTGAAAATATTTGCTGAGACTCAGACTAACTAAGTTCCTGAGCTTATAAAGAGAGATATGGCACCATTATGTGATTTAACAATACCTATTAGGCTGTCCATATGGATTCTACATATGTTAATCAAAACAACCAAGTATGCTGTGTTGTTTAAAAAC
This sequence comes from Cetorhinus maximus, assembly GCF_964194155.1. NCBI lineage: Eukaryota > Metazoa > Chordata > Chondrichthyes > Lamniformes > Cetorhinidae > Cetorhinus > Cetorhinus maximus. The sequence continues at coordinate 92,532,393 of NC_135882.1, forward strand.
CAGGTAGATGGGCAGTGACAGCATAGCATTATGTTATCACTTGATAGTGGCTCAGGTTGTGTGTTCGAGTCCCATTCCAACATGTGAGTACAAAATCTAAATGGACTTTTCAGGGGAATGCTGCATAGTTGGAGGTGCCATCTTTTGGATGTGGCTTTAAACAGTGGCTTTATCTGTGGTTTCAGTTGGATATAAAAGGTCCCATGGCACTCTCGAAGAAGAGCAGAGGAATTATTCTTGATAAAAGCAAAATACTGCTGATGCTGGGAATCTGAAACAAAAACAGAAAATGCTGGAAAAACTCAGCAGGTCTAGCAGCATCTGTGGAGAGAGAAACAGAGTTAACGTTTCGAGTCTGTATGACCTTCTGAAGAAGGGTTGTATGGATTTGAAATGTTAACTCTGTTTCTCTTTCCACAGAATTATTCCTGATGTCCTTCCAATATTTATCCCGTAATAAATCTCACAAAAACAGATGATCTTTGTGACATTACTGTTTATGAGACCTTGCTGTGCACAAATTGACTGCCACACTTACCACATTACAACAGTGACAACATTTCAAAAAACACTTAATTGGCTGTAAAGTGCTTTGGAATGCCCAGTGATTATGAAAGGCACTATATAAATGCAACTTTTTTAAGCTCCATATCCATGGCTTTCAAAGCTCCTTGATCATTTTTTCATTAATCCAGTTTCTACCCTCTTTGCAACACTGAAATGACCCTAGCCAAAGTCCTCTGTGGTAGTGACCATGATGTGCTATGCCTTCTTGATCTCTTCAACATTAACTCAACATTTCAAATGTTTTATCACATCATCTTCCACCATTCTTTTCCTCCATGTTCAGTTCCATGCATCCACCTCACTGAGGAGGCTTCAGGCCAAACCATATCTAACAACCTGTTCTAAAAACTCTGTTCACATTTTGACAGCTGTAACAAACTCCAGCACAGCAGCTGAGGCCAATGCTAAAACAATCAACAACATTATAAACCAAACAACCCGCAGCATTCTAAAGAAAAAGACAATTCACCCTATCTCCCAATGTTAACGGATCCTTTAAAAAATTCTAGGGTCCGGATCCGCATCTTCGCTAAAAACTAATCAACTCTTCCTTGGGCCATACCCTATCCATGTGCTAACTTTCACTGAAATCCATCTATTAGGTTTTGAGATATATTGTTTACAAAAAAACAAACAGGGGCAAAACCATTTCTCTGTCCACCTTCAGTGGTGGGAATAATCGACAACATTATCCCTTCACCTATACCTTGAAATGTGACTTAGGAGCTTCAAAGTAATAACGCAGTAAAAGACATTTATCTTAAACTTAATCATTTTCCTTTTCAGCATTCCCTGGAAACAATATAGGCTAAAAATTGGTCATGTTTTTTTGGGATGCAGGGGTCATGACACATAAGCTGAGCATGCCAGTTCCAGTGGAGGTAGGCAGCATTCAAATTTGATGCTACCACTCCATTTGCCTGATAGTAGAATTGGACCAAGAGGCTCATGTGCTACTTGATGAGTTCAACAAGGAGCCTAGCAACAATATACTGATAGCACATGGTGCAGTCAGTCTTCTGAAGGCAGTCTGTTCCTCTAAGTGGAAAGCAGCACTGAATTACAGGAGCACTGAATTCTATTGCTGCAACTCTAAACAAGGAAAATGGGACACCAGAACGGAGAGAGGGTTCCAAGGCTAGAGATGCAATGCTGGAGGTCTTGCTGGTGAAGGAAAGATGCCATGGTTCTACAGAGGTCCAGGAGGCCCCCGAGGGCTACCCTCAGAAGGGATTAGGAGCAGATGCAAAGGGAGGTCAGTTCTCAGCCTCTGTATCCAAGGACCTGGCAGCAGTGTCACAATAAAGTCTAATGACTTCACACGGATAGTAAGGTCAGTGAATGCATCTTCACATGGCATTTCTTACCCAACCCTCCACCAGCCTTGCAGCTGCTCAATGAAACATGCCCCCTCGCACATCCAACAGTACTCTCTGGCACTCAGGACTCATGTCTAACATTCAGATACTTCACCACTGTCAAGGAGCATGGAGATGTCCAACTTGGCAGAGGACATCACGCAGAGTTTCCATAATCTCTCCTCCATCTTACTGTCGTCCAGCAAAACCAAGAAGCACCACAACCTCAGGCCTCATACTGCTGCCACCTTTGTGTGGACAGGGTTTCTAGTCCTCTGCCATCCAAGTGAGGATGCAGCAACACTCTCTGCCAAACCCAGGAAATCACCACCACACCTCCAAAAAGATGTCATGGTACTTCCAGACACTTTGGAATTGCATAAGTTCTTCAAATTTACCTCACCTGCATGTTGGGTACCTGGTCCTTTAAATAGTGCCAGAGCTGGACCCGACTGGCAGCTGAACGCTTAATCTTTGGTGAGTGATGTACAAGCTTGTTGAATGGAGCTCCATGTTTAAATTAAGGCAGTGGGCATCACATCAGCTGGTAGTATTGTGTGATGTCAGAATAGCACCAGTTCATGCTATCCCGCATATGCAGAGGATGCTCACACAAGCACAAACTATGGCCTCTCGTTCTAAAATGTCCCACAAGGGGAAACGTCCGCTCCACCTCTACTTTGTCTATACCCTTTAGCATTTTATATACCTCAATTAGATCTCCTCTCATCCTTCTAAACTCTAGCGAGTATAGGCCTAAACTGTTCAATCTCTCCTCATAAGACAAGCCCCGCATCTCTGGAATCAATTTAGTGAACCTCCTCTGAACCGCCTCCAATGCAACTATATCCTTCCTCAAGTAAGGGGACCAAAACTGTGCACAGTACTCCAGGTGCAATCTCACCAATGCCTTGTACAGTTGCAACAACACTTCCCTATTTTTATACTCTATTCCTTTAGTAATAAATGCCAAAATTCCATTTGCCTTATTTATTACCTGCTGTACCTGTATACTAGCTTTCAGCAATTCATGCACAAGGACACCCAAATCCCTCTGCAATGAAGCATTCTGAAGTTTCTCTCCATTTAAATAATAAGTCGCATTTTTATTCTTCCGACCAAAATGGATAACCTCACACTTATCCATGTTAAACTCCATCTGCCAGATTTTGGCCCATTCACCTAACATGTCCATATCCATTTGTAAATTTCTTATTTCTTCATTGCAACTTACTTTCCCACCTATTTTAGTGTCATCTGCAAATTTAGCTATAGTACCTTCTATCCATGAATCCAAGTCATTAATATAGATCGTAAATAGTTGGGGCCCAAGGATCAAACCCTGTGGCACCCCACTAGTTACAGCTCGCCATCCAGAAAAAGACCCATTTATCCTGACTCTCAGCTTTCTGTTGGTTAGCCAATCCTCTATCCAAGCTAATATATTACCCCTAACTCCATGTGATCTTATCTTGCGTATTAGTCTTTTGTGCAGCACCTTATCAAAGACCTTCTGGAAGTCCAGACAAACTACATCTACAGGATCCCCATTTTCCACTTTGCTTGTCACATCTTCAAAGAACTCTAGCAAATTAGTCAAACACAATTTACTCTTCATAAAACCATGCTGACACTGGTGGATTGCATTTTGACTTTCCAAATGCCCCAATACTACTTCCATAATAATGGATTCCAACAATTTCCCAACGGCAGACATTAAACTAACTGGTCTATAGTTTCCTACTTTCTGCCTCCCCCCCTTTTTGAATAAGGGCGTTATATTAGCATTTTTCCAATTCACTGGAACCTTTCCAGAAGCCAGGGAATTTTGGAATATTATAGCCAATGCATCCACTATCTCCGTTGCCACTTCTTTTTAGATCCTGGGATTTTGGCCATCAGGTCCTGGGGACTTGTCACTCTTTAATCCCAATAGTTTGCTCAGTACTTTTTCTCTAGTGATGGTGATTGTTCTAAGTTCCTCCTTCTCTATACCCTCTGCACTACCTGTTACTATTGGGGTAGTACTAGCATCCTCCACCATGAAAACTGAGGCAAAATATTGATTAAGCGTCTCTGCCATTTCGGCGTTCCCCACTATTAACTCCCCAGTTTCCGAGGGACCAACATTCACTTTAGCTACTCTCTTTCCTTTTACATACTTGTAGAAGCCTTTGCTATCAGTTCTTACATATTGTGCTAGTTTTCTTTCATAATTTTTATTATTATTTGTATTTTTTTTTAGTAACCCTTTGTTGATCTTTAAAAGCTTCTCAATCTTCCAGCCTGCCACTGACCTTTGCAATTTGGTATGCCTTAGTTTTTGCCTTTATGTTATCTTTAACTTCCTTGCTTAGCATGGATGCTTTTTCCCCCTCTTACCATCTTTCTTCCTCTTTGGAATATATTTTATTTGGGAGGAATTGAATACCTCCTTAAACATCTGCCATTGTTCATCGACTGTCCTGCCTTGTAGTCTTCCTTCCCAGTCCACCAGGACCAAATTTGCCCTCATGCCTATGTAGTTACCTTTGTTTAACTCCAGAACACTAGTGTGGGACTCAAGTTTCTCACTCTCAAACTGAGCTTGAAATTCTATCATGCTATGATCACTCTTCCCTAGAGGATCCTTTACTATGAGATCATTAATTAATCCCATCTCATTACACAAAAACAAATCCAGAATAGCCTGCTCTCTGGTTGGTTCCACTACATATTGCTCCAAGAAACAATCTCTAATACACTCTATGAACTCTCCCTCGAGGCTACCCTTGCCAATTTGATTAGTCCAGTCTATATGCATATTAAAGTCACCCATGATTATTGCCGTGCCTTTCTTACATGCTCCCAGCATTTCCTGGTTTATTCTGTGCTCTACTGCTGAATTACTGTTTGGGGACCTATTGATTACTCCCACCAGGGACTTCTTTCCCTTGCTATTTCTTATTTCTACCCAGACTGACTATGTCTTACTCCCCAGTGCCTATATCTTTCCTCACTATAGCACTGATCTCTTCCTTTACTAACAAAGTTACACCACCTCCTTTTCCTTCCTGCCTATCCTTCCGAAACAGAGTACCCTTGGATATTCAACTCCCAAATCTGTTCTCCCTGTAACCACGTCTCAGTAATCACCACCAAATCATACCTATTTATCTCTATTTGCGCTGTTAACTCTTTAGTTTAATTCCGAATGCTACACGCATTCAGATACAAAGCCTTTAAGTTTGCCCTATTGTCAATTTTCCCTACTCTTATATGATTCTTTGGTGCAATATATCATTCACACACTCTGTCCCTTCCTTTCACTTTTTGGTAACAATCAGCCTCATCACTAACCTGCACTCTTACCCTCACCTTAGACTTTGAGTTTTTATATTTCCATGCAACTGAACCCTCCTTCCCACTATTTAGTTTAAAGCCCTATCTACAACCCTAATTATATGATTCGCCAGGACACTGGTCCCAGCATGATTCAAGTGGAGCCCGTCTGAACGGAATAGCTCCCTCTTTCCCCAGTACTGGTGCCAATGTCCCATGAATTCGAACCCATTTCTCCCACACCAATCTTTGAGCCATGCATTTACCTCTTTAATCTTATTGACCCTGTGTCCATTAGCTCGATGCTCAGGTAGTAATCCGGAGATTATTACCTTTTTGGTTCTGCTTTTTAATTTAGCCCCTAGCTGCTCGTATTCTCTCAACAGAACCTCTTTCCTCGTTCTACCTATATCGTTGGTACCTACGTGGACCACAACAACTGGATCTTTCCCCTCCCACTCCAAGTTCCTCTGCAACCCAGATGAGATATCCTTAACCCTGGCACCAGTTAGGCAACACAGCCTTCGGGACTCTCGATCCTGGCTACAGAGAACACTATCTATTCCCCTAACTATACTATCCCTGATTACTACTACATTTCTCTTTTCTCCCCCTACTTGATTGGCTCCCTGTACCACGGTGCTATGGTCAGTTTGCTCAATCTCCCTACAGTCCCCACTCTCGTCCACACAGGGAGCAAGAATCTCGAACCTGTTGGATAAGGGTAAGGGCTGAGGCTCTTGCAGTGCTAGTCCCTGGATCCCTCTACCTGCCTCACTCATAGTCACACCCTCCTGTATTCACACCCTCCTGTCCCTGACCACTGGCCGAATTTAAGGTAGTTAATCTAAGGGACGTGATTGTCTCCTGAAACACAGTGTCCAGGTAACTCTCCCCCTCCCTGATGTGTCGCAGTTTCCGAAGATCAGACTCCAGCTCATCAACTCTGAGCTGGGGTTCCTCGAGCAGCCAACATTTGCTACAGATGTGGTCACCAGGAACCACAATGGGGTCCACCAGCTCCCACATTATGCAGCTACAACACATCGCCTGGCCCTGCATCTCTATTTTATTTAATTAGTTTTTCAATTTGTTTTTAAATTTCCTACCGGTCTTTAGTTTATCAATCTGTAAAATATTTCTCCTACTTCAATTTGAAAGCAAGCTAGAATAGAGATTCAAAATACACTTTTTAAAATCAACTGGAACTTGCTTTCTCTCCTGACTTGAAGCTGAAGTGCTAGGCCTCCGATCCTGGGTGCCAGTAGTCACCTTTAATCTGAAATCAATTTAGAATAGGTAGTTCAACCAGCAGTTACTTATGGTTTTCCTGTGATGTCGCTCTTTGTTATTTTTCACTCGGCGACAGTGACTGCAGAGGACACTCTTCCCAGACTGCTCAGACCTTTCCAGGCATGGAGGACCAGAGATGGGTGTTCATCCTGTTCATACATGAATGCATGTGGAGACATTGCTCTTTGACAAGGGTGAAGAGAGCCACGAACAAGAAGCCTCATGAGGACACTTTTCCACTTGTTCCACTACCCTAGAAACTCTATGGAGAGATCATTGCCTCGACAGCATAGAAAGACCCCTTGTCAGCCAGGACCATTCACCCAGAAGGATGGAGGTTTGGAGTCACAAGTTCACTGCCGTTCAACTGCCGTGCCCCTTGGAGGCGGTCCATCTCCCATCCCCACTTCATGCCTGCCTCTGACTGCAGCAAATGGCAAATGGCACAGAATGAATGGCAGCTCCACACCTTGCTAGGATCTTGATGTTATGAAACCCATTTGTCAGGAACAAACCTATTGCAATGCGGGTTTCACCATAGAGAGGAGAACACAGCTGAACATCTTTGATGACCAGTTATCTCATAATTATCAGGATGACCCTTTAGTTGGCCACTTGTGCTGACATTGAACTCCACCCACCTGAAAAGACCCCACGTTGAGGGATCTCACTGACTACATGGTGGTCGGTTTGGAAAAATGGTGCACGTCACCTTTCAAACTCGGTCCACCACCTTCTATTGTCCCCCTGTCACCCAACACCATAGGCCCACCCTCTAGCGCTATTCCTCTCACCCTTGAACTTCCGCCCATTACCCTGGACCCTATCACGATCCACCTCCACATGCCTTCCCTCCCCTCAGAGCCAACACACATTACAGTCCCCATGCCCACCCTGACCCTGCCCCCTCCTGTTATCTGAGCCATCTGTCTTGTCATCCCCACCCTCCCCCCACTGATGAGACCTTCACTTTCCAGACTCTCACCCTGGACCTGCCACCCTACCGCGTCCCATTTCCCCATCTGACTGTGTGTTCCCTCCTATCATGAATACCCTGAGTTCTCCCCCGAGGACCCCATCATCAAAACCACCAACCGTGTCTTCTAAAGCACTCTACCCACCAACCCCCATCTCCCGGACACTCTATCCCCTCCATCTCCAGATATTAACAACTCCCCCCTCCCCAATAAGCCTGCCTCCCAGTCCAGTGTTCGATCCACCCTTCCACCCTACCCCACCTTCCAGCCTTCACCTGCCTGAGTGATGCGAGGTCTCCATGAAGGAGAAAGCAACATCTACTGACCTCAAAGCCATGGAACAGGTGAAGCTCACCAGGTGTAGGCCACTTATATACAGTTGTAAAAATTACCGTTCTAATTTCCCGCTGGCGGGGAACTTAATTTGAAGGGTGAACTTATTTCCGGCCTTTTAATGAGCATGCATGAGATGCTAATGCATGCAAATTGGGTTCCCGACAATGTTCGTTGGGAAGCTCATCCCATCTTCAAAATCAGGAGAACAGAATTCCAACAGTTTGTCCCACCATCGGAAACAGATTTTTTGCCTCCTGCCAAATTAAGTGTCCCCGCCCACCATGATTCCCACCGCTGGTGAGAGTAGGAAATTCTGCCCTATAGAACTGAGGTTAAGTGAATCCGTTAGTATTTTTGGCCAAACGTACCTGAGTTTAAACAAATAAGTACATTAATGAATTAATCAGAATAGAAACATTACTATAGGAATATGTTAGGATTGAGTGATTATGAATGCGTTCCTCATGTTCGTTGTAATTTATAATCAACACAACTGAAATTATTTTTATTCATTCTTCATGAGTGATTCATTTCTCATAAAAATTGTTAATGAAACAAATCACTTATTGCTAGCCTAATGACCTAAGAAAATGCCTGTGGCATGCCGTAGACTTCCAGATTTTTTTGACCCTGTACACCTCTATTATTTTGTGCACTTAACTTTTATGTAAGGTATGAGGCCAGGAAATTGTTATCAAGCAAAGGAAATTATCACATTCCTAGTGCCTGGGGTCAGCTAAAATAAGACCAACGTACCCAGCCTGCGTACATCCCTTCTAGGACAAACATTTCAAAATTAGAGATTAAGGACATTGCAGATGAGTTTTAATTGTACAGAAATAATAACATAATTTTTCTTTTGCAAACAATAAAGTTACTCTTTCAATAATTGTTTACATAATTTTTAATATTACAATTTTTTTCTTGAGAAAATATTTGGTATGGATAAGAGGGAGTTGGATCTGCAAGAAAATTTGAAAGAACCAGTTTTGATTTTCAACCACAGGAAAGTATTCCTTACTTATTTTTCTGTACTCTTCATACACTGCAGGAATCCATCATATTGGTCCTAGGGAATCATGTAGGAAATTTGAAAACCATGATGTCATAAAGTTGTTTTTAGTACATGGTTCATTGTTTCTGCTCTGTATAAAATATAGTTACCTAACCTGATAACCAGTTCATTTTTTTTCCAACTCTAGTATTGAGTCTTTGCATTGCCTGATGCCATTCACATTACCTCATACTACTGGATCCGACCACAAGGGAAAAATGTAACTCTTTTCACAATAGGTTTCTTCCTCAAACACTTTTCTCCTTTTCAGAAGGGAGGAAAAATCAGTTGTTATATGGCATTGTCAAACCTCTACTTAAAGACTTGAATGTTGTAAAGGCTGCCAAAGTCCTTTCTCAGTGATTGGTTGACACCATCAATCAAATGAATGCAACAGATTCTAACATTGTCAGTTGCCATTTGTGTTTAGAATTTTCAAAACATCCTGTAAAAGCAGACCGTTAAGGACCTCTGATAGGCAAAGAAAGGCATAAAAGATACTACTTTTAAAACTTTTTTCGACGTGCATAAAGTTCTAAATTTACCTAAAATCAGCTTCTGGACACATTCCTTCAGCTATAATGACTTCAAAATTAGAAATAAACTCTTCTAAAACCTAAATCGGCATGCACTGCTTTAAGACCCTCCTGAAACTCAATTTTCTGGTATAAACTCAATTGCATCATTGCACTTTGAATTGTTGCCAGGAGATCAGCAAACCCCTCAAAGCACTGGCAGGAATGGATTAAAAATTGCCAGTTACACGAAAAGTTCCAGTAATCGCCTTCCCTCCAGGGTTGGGAGAACCTGGTGGAAATTCAAGGCCTAATTCACAATTACAGTTGCAAACTCAGATGGATCTAAAGATGACACGGCTGGTAGGAAGGGAAAATAACGAGTCAAACTTAAAAATGATGGAGACACCAAAATGTTCCAGCACTGGGATCATTCATAAACCAATTGCTCGGCCTTAACGTGAAGAATTTTCTTTGAATAAAATACATTTTTTGTTTCTCTATTGCCAAATATTGTAATCAAAAACCTCTTTTAATGGCAGTAGGGTATCACATCAATAATTGCATCTATAAGTGAACTTGATAACCCAGCACTAATTCAGCTGTTCATCACCCAAGACTGATTAATATTATAGCCAATCCCAAAAATAAAAACAAAAAGCTAAAAGCTACTGCGGATGCTGGAAATCCAAAACAAAAACAGAATTACCTGGAAAAACTCAGCAGGTCTGGCAGCATCGGTGGAGAAGAAATCAGTTAAGGTTTCGAGTAAGACTCGAAACGTTAACTGATTTCTTCTCCACCGATGCTGCCAGACCTGCTGAGTTTTTCCAGGTAATTCTGTTTTTGTTTTGTGCCAAATATTATATACATCAGTGTTAAATCAAAGAATCATTCTGTCAGATTTCTATTGAGCATAAAATATAAATTATAAACAGTAAGTTAACATATGCCTACTATCTTAGAAACATGTTGATTCTTGTAAAATCATCACAGTTTACCAGCCAAGGTCAACCATCCACAATCATTCAGGGCATATGACAGAACAATAGACACAGTGCCTAGAGTAAACAGGTAGGCACTAAGTCTGCATTCTTCTAACTTGGCTGATAAGCTGCTCTTGGGATTTCAAATAAATCACAGTAAGCAGCCAGCGGAAACAGAGCAGAAGGGCTGATCTCTCATGTTTTTCTTAGCAAGCTGCCACTGCAAAATGCTATATGCTGAATGGTGTCTGTCATTCACTGAAAAGCCACAGTTCTGGAGAGAAGAGATAGATTAGGAGCATTCTTGTCACGCAAGCTGCCAATCACTAGTCCCAAAACTGGCGACATGTACATCTAATGAAGAATTATTTCAGATGTAATTGTATTGTGTCTTTAGAAGGACAGTAATCCATTTAAGGCTTCTCTAAATTGTCAAAGTATCAGATCAAAATTGCTAATTTAAGAATAATGTAAGACTAGAAAGACCATATTCAGTTATAGACAGCCTGGGGCCAATCCTGATGTCAAACCAATGGCTCCAGTGTGTGTCATACAACCCACCGTGAACATGATTCACGCCTCCCATTTTGTGCTTGAGAAATTATTTGCTGCACAGACTTTAAAGATTGCAGCATTTTTAAGTATTACTTTTAACATTATTGCTGACATACAGGAAGAGACAAAGGAATTTGTCATTGGCACTAATTGCTGGACACCACCTGTCATGGAGGCAGCTATGGAAATGTTACTTCAGTAAGTACAGCAATGGAGGGATATCCTTTTCCCTCATGATGGCCATTGGGTCAGTCAGGGAACTTGGCAGCAGGTCTGCCCAGAAGAATTGGATTCAGTGCCATAAAAAGTTCAATGAACTCACCAGGGATGGCAAGGTGGAGGATTGCACTATAGTTCATTGTACTTATAATACTTAGCTAAGTTCCCATAGATGCTCAATGGGCAGCACCATACTCTTGACAGCACCATATCCTTCAGTAGACATCTCAACTGTACTCAACCCCCTGCTTATTTGTTCCATGCACAGCTCCTACGTGATGCATGTTTCTGGCCATGAGTATTGGTATATGATATGGCAGCAATATCATCTACTCAAAGAATGCTAACAAGAAGAGAACTTCTTCCACAAGAAGAGAACTTGTAATTAGATGAAACAGACAAAAATAATCGGAGGACCAGCGAGATAGCATCTTTTCTCCAATTTTGAGGAACATGCTTTCCAAATGCTAAGACTTTAAAGAGGAAGGAAAAGGTAGGATAGTAGGAAATCTAGCCCCAACACAGTATCCTCCCTTTAATCTCCAACACATTGAGACACACGTTTACTGACTGAAGCAGGCCAGTATGACACCAAATTCTATATAGTAGCAACTAGTTATAAGATCACTATTTTAACCTTTTGTGGCAGAAGAATGTCAAATAGAGTTCAGGGACCTACAGCAATCATGAACATCACAGCACATCCTATCATTCAATATGGCCCTAATAAGAAGCTCCACAAGCAAATCCATCCTAAAGGATAGAGAAAGGAAGGAGAGTACAACACAGAGCATGAACAGAAGGAGGTCATGCAGAAGGATAAAGGAGCAGATACTTGGAGGGTCAGTCAGGGCAAAACCTTACCTCTAAGGGCAGAATTTTACGCTGAGCGAGAGGACGCATGCCCAACCCACTCGAGCATAAAATAGCGCATGATGATGTGGGGCGAGTGTCCTGACATCCTTGCGCACTCGTCATCAGGAAACTGGGGAGGATGCGTGCCCACCCCACCTGCCCTCCTGCCTGGCATCCACAGCCGCATTTGAATCCGTAACTTATAATCTCCTGTTGACAACACCGAATGTGTCTTCATTGCTGGCAGCCTTCCACGGCCTGACTGTGCTGGTTTTAAACTGGCCGCCGGGTCATCATTGGTCCCAGCGGCCGACAGGCCCCTTCCCCTGCCCGCCTCTTCCCGACCATTGGGGAGCTGCCGTTCACGCTCAGTGGGCCTGAATTGTCCCACCAGTGTGAAATCGCGGTTGAGGACTGATCATTGGCAGCTGCACCTCTCCCGGCCGCTCCCAGGCCCACCAATCACACCTGCCCACCAAACTCAAAATTCTGCCCTAGGTGTGTACAAAAGTTGCTATCATTGATGTAGGTGCCGATTGGATTACATCACATGGTGGATATGTGGTGTAAGGATTGTGTAGCCGCTCCTTACGTGATGGTGCTAGGATAGTGTTACCAATTCTGGTTTGATGTCTTCTGGGAGATTTGATCCATGTGACATTTGCTCACATGGCATTTGATCAGGTGACAACAGCAAACCAATTTGTACTTATATAGCAATGTCAATGCAATAAAACACCCCAGGCAACTTCATAGGAGCATCATAAAACAAGATTTGACATTTGAGCCACATAAGGAGATTTAGGGCGGATGACCAAAAGCTTGGTCAAAGAGGTAAGTTTTACAGTGCCTTAAAGGATGAAAGAGAGCTGGAGAGGTGAAGAAGTTTAGTGAAGGAACTCCAGAGCCAGAGTTTTACGTCCTGCATGCAGACAAGCCCGACCCAAACAGGCGTGAAATTGCGCGAGATGACGTTGGGCGAACATCCTTATGGTTGGTGGACAGGCCAATCAGCCAGGTGGGCTTTACAGTTTTGCTGAAACCTCATCCAAGGGCGGGATGAAACCTCGATTAGGATTTAAAATAAAAATAAATATCTGGGGACTTTTTTTTTAATGAGGTCTGCTTTCAGGTGCTTGATTGCGCTGCCTGGACATTTATTTACAGCATTTTTGGGCTTTTTTTTAAATTTGAGGGTCTGCTTCTCCCTGAGGCAGCTGTCTGCCTTCAACGAGCTCCCTCGAAGTGCTCACCAGCACCTGCGGCAACGTCCGTGCCCGCTCTTTTCCCGCACCCAACGGCAGTGCGAAGCCTTTCTCCGGGCACATTTCATGCAGGCTGGCCGTTAATTGGCCAGCCAGCATAAGAGCGGGGTCGGGGGCCGATCACAGGTGGAAGCGCATTTCACGTCCATTTCCCCGATCACGCACGCCCGACGAGGGAAATATTCAGGTCCACAGCTTAGGGCCTTGACAGCTGAAGGCACAGCCACTGATGGTGGTGCCATTAAAATTGCAAAGCAAGACAATGGAAGGATTTGAAATCAAGGATGAGAATTTTAAAATTGAGGCATTGATTCACCAGGAGTCATTGCGGGTCAGCAAGCACAAGGGGTGATGGGTGAACAGACTTTGATGTGAGTAAGGACATGGTCAGCAGGGTTTGGATGGCCTCAAGTTTACAGAGGGTAGAATGTGGGAGGCCAGCCAGGAGTGGACTGGATTAGTAAAGGCTGGAGGTAACAAGTAACGGGGTGGTGGTTGGTTAGCTCAGTTGGCGAGGCAGCTAATATGTGGTTCAGAATGATGCCAACAGCCTGGGGTTCAATCATCGTTCCGGCTCAGGCAGGCTTAGGGCCTTGCCTTCCCACAATGCCCTGTAGTAAATCACAGTATGAGCCATGGTTTGAATAATCGAGAATGCTAATCAAAGAAGAGGTAACGAAGGCATGGATGAGAGTTTCAGCAGATGAGAGTTTGAGATGAAGCAGGAGTGGAGTCAGACAATGGAAGGGGAGTGCGTAAGATAGGATGGGTGCCCACCCCTCCACCTTTCCGCTCACCCTCAATATACCAGGGGTGGTCAAGCGCCAAAATCCACAGCCCACCCGCCATATTTAATTGAAAAATCAAAGATTAATTAGGCTTGTTACCAGCCAATTGACCCCGATAATACACTGCCATGCCATAAAACGATTGGTGTGGGCAGTCGGGCGAGAGCGAAAATAATTATTCAAAGGGCAGGATGGGGTTCTCTCTTCAGGGGCTGCACTTTGCAAACTGGGCGGGGAGCACCCTCCCCTAAGATGGAACACCTGTTTTCTTCTTCCTACTCACCTGCTGCTTTAAATCCACCATGCCTACCCCAGCGCCCCGCTCCTTAACCTGCCCATCCCCTCCCTGACCAAGACCCCGGATTTCCCCGTTTCCGGGCATCCATCGGGTTTCTTCTGCTTCCTTGCTGTAGTCCCAGCAGTTTCCACTAATGTGCTGCCAGGACTGATGGAGCTACCGGCTGATCTGATTGGCCTGCAGCTCCTCGTGAGGGGTGGAAGTCCCACACTGTCCCTGCTTAGCCCTCCTGCTGCACTTTATGGCTGCGGGGTGGGCCGGCATGGAGTGAGGCCTCTCCACACTGAATTTGCTTCTGGGGTTGGGGTAGAGGGGTGGTCCATCCACCCCCCTCCCCACTCCCCTCCCCACCCCCATCCCCTCTGTAATATTCAGCCCAATGTCACAGAGGTGGAAATAGGCAGTCCTAGCTATGTGGTCAGAAGCTCATTTCAGGGACAAATATGATAACAATGTTGTGACCAATGTGGTTCAGCTTCAGACATTTCCCATGGAGAGGGATGGAGCCAGTGGCTATGGAGCAGAGGTTGTAGCAGGGACTTGCCAATATGATGGGAATTTCTGCTCATATTGGTAAGCAGTCTGATATTTATGGAGAATGGAGCAGCTGAGAGAGGTTTTTTTAATTTATCCATGCACGGTATGTGGGCGTCTCTGGCTAGGCCATCATTTTTTGCCCACTCCTAGTTGCCCTTGAGAAGGTGGTGATGAACTGCCTTCTTGAACTGCTGCTGTCCATGTGGCGTAGGAACACCAACAGTCAAATATGACAGCAATGTTGTGACTAATGTGGTTCGACGATACAGTTCCAAATCAGGATACTGTGTGACTTCAAGGGGAACTTACAGGGGGTGGTGTTTCCTTACATCTACTGCCCTTGTCCTTCTAGGTGGTAGAAGTTGCGGATTTGGAAGAAGCTTTCGAAGGAGCCTTGATGAGTTACTGAAGTGCATCTTGTTAATGGTACACACTGCCAACACTGTGCATCGGTGGTGCAGGGAGTGAATGTTTACAGTGATGGAAGGGGTAACAATCAAGTGGGCTGCTTTGCCCTGGGTGGTATCAAGCTTCTTGTGTGTTGTTGGAGCTGCACTCATCCAGGCAAGTGGAAACTATTCTATCACACTCCTGACTTGTGCCTTACAGATGGCGGACAGGCTTTGGAGTGTCAAGAAGTGAGTTACTCTCCACAGAATTCCCAGCCTCTGACCTGCTCTTGTAGCCATAGTATTCATATGGCTGGTCTAGTTCAGTTTCTGGTCAATGGTAACCCCAGTATGTTGATCGTGGAGGATTCAGCAATGGTAATGCCTTTGAAGTCAAGGAGGGATGGTTAGGTTCTCTCTTGTTGGAGATGGACATTGCCTGACACTTGTGTGGCGCAAATGTTACTTGCCACTTGTCAGACAAATCCTGAATATGGTCCAGGTCTTGCTGCGCTTGGACATGGACTGTTTCAGTATCTGAAGAGTGGCAGATGGTGCTGAACATTGTGCAATCATCAGCGAACATCCCCACTTCTGACCTCATGACTGAAGTCACTGATGGAGCAGTTGAAGGTGTTTGGGCCTATGACACTATACAGAGGAACTCCTGCAGCGATGTCCTGGGGCTGAGGTGATGGGATTCCAACAGCCACAGCCATCTTCCTTTATGCTAAGTACAATTCCAGTGAATGGAGAGTTCCCCCCCTCGCTGCCACGATTCCCATTGACTTTAGCTTTGCTAGGGCTCCTTGATGCCACACTCGCTGAAATGCTGCCTTAATGTCAACGGCAGTCACTCCACTTCACCTCTGGAGTTTAGCTCTTTTGTCCATGTTTGAACCAATGAGATCAGGAGCTGAGTGGCTCTGGCGGAACCGCAACTGAGCATCCAAGGAGCAAGTTATTGCTGAGTAAGTGCTGCTTGATAACATTGTGACATACAGCTGGGTTTCACCAACATACACGTGAAAGCTGATGCTGTCTTTTTGGATAATCTCACTGAGGGGCAGCATTTACATGGGAAATAGGAAGGGACTGAGGAAAAATCATAGGAATATTGGAATATAGGAAATAGGAGCAGAGAAGGCCATTCAGCCCCTCGAACCTGTTCAACCATTCAACTATACATGACTGATCTTCTCTCTCAATGCCATTTTCCCACTCTATCCCCCTATCCCTTGATGTCTTTATTATCTAGAAATCTATCGATCTCTGTCTTGAACATACTCAATGACTGAGCAACCATAGGCGCCTGGGGTAGAGAATTCCAAAGATTCACCAGCCTTTGAGTGAAGAAATTCCTCCTCATCTCAATCCTAAATAGCCTAACTCTTATTTTGAGACTCTGTTTCCTGGTTCTAGACCTCCTCAATTAAGGAGGGACACCAGAGGTAACAGTGTGGGAATGGGAAGCCATTGCAGGAGATTCTGTCTGCAAATAAATAGTTTACAATGGAACCAGGTGTCTGATACTGCTCATGTGAAGCTTGATCACATGACATTTATCCACTGTTTACCATCATTGAGTATCTGATTATCACTAAGGCCCAGACAAAATAATTGATTTTCTTTGCTTTGTATGATGAATAATATATTTTATGAATCAAGGAAAGAACACAGAAGAATAGAACGATTTAAGGATAAGTAATATTTACATAAAAAGCTACTGTGCTGTTTCTACAGTATTGACTATAATGAGAAATACTAAGTAAATACCACTTATTCAACAAGATCATTGATATCAGTAACTTCTAACATGCTTTGTAAAAATCTTATGACTTATTACAATACACAGCAACTTTTAAAAATAGTAAATATAGTCAAAAGCAAACTTAATTCAATACAGTCAATGACTCCTACATCTCACTGCTGATGTCCAACTTCAGGGAGATGAAGCTCAGTCCTCAGACAAAACACATGAAACAACTGTGCACATCATAGGCTGCCGTGAACTCTCCCAACAGTTTGTGTTCCACCCTCTCTCTGTCCCTCCCCCAGTTTGCATTTCCCTCCCCCCCTCCCATTGTTTGTGTTCCTCTCGCTCCCTCCCCCAGTTTGTGTTTCCCTCCCTCCCTCTCATAGTTTGTATTCCTCTCCCTCCCCCCTTTAGCATCCCTCCCTCTGTCTCCCTCCCGTTCCTAGTTTGTGTTCCTCTCTCTCCCTCCCCTAATTTGTGTTTCTCTCCCTCCCACCCACTGCTTGTGTTCCTCTCCCTCCCCCAGTTAGCATCCCTCTCTGTCTCCCTCCATCCCCAGTTTGTATTCCTCTCCCTTTCTCCGCCCTCCCCAGTTTGTGTTCCTCTCCCTCTCCCTCCCCCAATTTGCATTCCTCTCATTCTGTCCCTCCCTCTCTAGTTTGTGCTTTTCTCCCTCGCTCTGTCCTCTCTCCCCTCCCCTCCGATTTGCATTCCTCTCTCCTCCTCCCTCCCCCAGTTTGCGTTCTTCTCTCTCTCACCTCCTCCCTCCCCTGGTTGGTGTTTCTCTCCCTCCCTCCCCCAGTTTATGATATACTTCTCCCTAACTCCCTCCCCCCGTTTGTGATTGCCTTTCTCTCCCTCCACCAGTTTGTATTTCTTTCTCTCTCTCTCCTCCGTTTGTGTTCCTCTCTCTCCCTGTCCCAGTTTTCTCTCCCCATTTGTGTTCCTGTCCCTCACAGGCTCTTGTTTGCATTTTTCTCTCTCTGTCCCTCCCAGTTTGTGATTCTCTCTCCCTTCCTCCACAGTCTGTGGCTCTGTTGTCCTCTCTTACTTGCCCAGTCCCAGTTGCTCTTTCAGGACTCACGGAGTTTCCAGGTGACTTCCTGGGTACTGATGCTGACATCCTTAAACTGGCAATGAAGCTGTGTTCCCTGAATAGTGAGGGCCAGTGGAATCCAGATTATGTGGTTTAGTTGCAAGTCATGACAGTCCAGCACTTTATCTGAATGCACAAAAACATTCATAACAAGGGGCTGAATTTGAGGGTTTGAAGGCGGGGGAACACGTTAAATCTAGCGGACAACCTTCCTGCTGATTACTGCCCACTTAAGGCCCTCATCCTGTCACCGTCAGGATTTAACCAGCAGCGGGAGAGACCCACACCAAGCACCGAGCTCAGTAAGTTTCCTTGCTTGGGCTGGTGGTGGGCAGGGGTTGGGTTCCTTACTAGGCCCATGGGTTTGACCCCAGGTTGCCCTCCCCCCATAGCCTATAAAACTCCTCTCACACCCCACCCCCCTCAGTGGGTCCTGCCAGCTTGGCACCCGACGAGACTCCCAGACACTTGATCCAATGCTGTATCGCTCTGTCCCAAAGTGCTGGAGAGCTGTGGGCCTCTGATGCCAGCCGCTCTTGGAGGCAGGACTTCCCGATCCAGAAGGGCAGAAGTCCCATCTCCGGCCTATTAACGACCAATTGACAGCTGGTGTTTCTCTCCGTGGGCTCGCCCCTGACTGTTTAGCTGGGAGGTGAGGAATCGAGCTCCCCACATAATTCTGCCCAAGACAAATGAATTAATGGCATATTTAAAGATACCTAGGTTTGATCACATAGGAATTACAGAGATATGGATGCATTAGCACCAAAGTTGGGACTATTTCAGGGTATTTAACGTTCCGAAAGGACAGACAAAATGGAAAAGAAAATGGTGGAGGCTGTAGGGGTGAGGGAGGGAGGTGGTGGTGGTGGTGGTGGGGGTTGGTGGTGGCCCTGATAATAAAGGATGACATAAGCACATTAGTAAGGAAGGGTCTTGGCTTGGAAGATCAGGTAGTAAATCAGTATAGGTGAGGATAAGAAATAACAAAGGTCAGAAAATCCTGCGTGGGGAGTAGATTATAAGCCTTTAGTAGTAACTATACAGTTGGACAGATAAGAAGAGCTTGTAACAAAGACAATGCAATAACTATGGGGAACTTTAATCTTCCTGTAGACTTGACAAATCAAATTGGCAAAAGTAGCTTGGAAGACAAGTTTATGGAATGCACTCACAGAAACTCACTATGTGGTTTATTAAAAAGTGAACTGCAGGAAAACTGTTGTTTGGGCCTTTTCTTACAAAGGTTTGAGAGCAAGGTTAGCCTGCTGCTGTGAGAAGCATAAATAATAAACTGTGTTGCAATTGGAAGGCAATCTAGGTGAAGGCTTATGTATGCCAGGCATGGAGAAAACAGAACATCCAATGCAGTGGGCACATTTCCAAGTTAAAAGAAAGTTTCCTCTACGAAAGCAGCATAATTTTCTGCTAGAGCCAGTAACCGGTTCCCTTCAAAATCTCACCAGGCTGCTCTTAGTTCTCTAGCAGGTCTCCGGTTGCATTTGGGTACATTCCCTTCTGGAGCCTCCATATTGATACCCCTTCATAGGGGTAAATTATACAGATTGCATCACTGTAGCAGAATCTGAAACCATGACTATCTTATTTTGCATAATACTCCAGATTAATCCAAACGCTTGAAGGACTGTTTCAACATGATAGTGGTATTCTTAATAACCCCTTGTGTAGATGTATGCACCTCAGGTCACTTGTGTTCAGTTAACTCCTTGGGATATTGCAGAGATGTCATGTGGAATCCTTCCAGTCCCATGGGGTGGGCTTGAAGGCAAGACTGGGGGGGAAAGTCAGAAATATTAGCATCGGTTAGTGGGCCAAAATGCTCCTGCCTTGGGGCGATCTTTCTAGAGGTGGGTCATCAATGGCAGAGGCTACCCATCTGGTAGTAGGGGTGGTGGAGGGTGGGAGTGAGGGGGTTGTCATTCTGCAGTATTATCTTCCCATTTGTGTGCTGATTGGGGAGGCC
The DNA here is from genome assembly GCF_964194155.1 of Cetorhinus maximus. Classification (NCBI taxonomy): domain Eukaryota; kingdom Metazoa; phylum Chordata; class Chondrichthyes; order Lamniformes; family Cetorhinidae; genus Cetorhinus; species Cetorhinus maximus. The sequence continues at coordinate 92,552,542 of NC_135882.1, forward strand.
ATCAGGATCTTCCCAGCGGTGGACAGGCCCCACATGGAGTGCCAAGCCCGGCAGGTGCCTGGAAGCAACTTGCTGGCAGCTGACTTGGGAATCTTGCGAGGCCTTCTGTTCCAACCACAGCCCCATCCCATCCCACCCCACCCCACCACCACTTGATCAGCATTCTAACTTTTTCAGAGGGTGCCTCAAAAGCACCTTCGCAGTCCCCATCTGACAGTGGAAGTGGCAACCTCTGCAGAGGGGCTGTCATCCTTCTAAGGCTGCAGGCTCTCTGATTGGGCAGTGTCATGAATCCAACCACAGTCAGTAATTGGACGGCAGACACCGGGCAGCCTCTTAATTGGCTGCCTTGGGAAAAATCTCCCAGGCGAGCACCCTGATGACAAGTATGGGTCAGAACCCAGAAACGGTCCCGCCCACTTGATTATTATTTAAAGGGCACAAGATTAAGCCCACCAAAGCTGTAAAGAATAGTTTCATTACACTGAAGCCATGCCTTTCTGGCTCAAATATTGTTGGCCAGCCTTAAAATGCCTGGTAATTGAACACTGACTTTCATAATGTCCATGTGTACCAACCAAGCAAACCAGCAAAAGCTGCACAGCAGCTTAAACAAAAACTGACACAGTTCCCAAAAAGCTGACAACTCAAAAATGGCCCAGACATGTGAAAACAAATAGAAACATGGGTTTTCTAACAAACAGCACTAAGTAAACACACTGTTCCTTGTATTGAAAGGAGAAAAAAATATTGAGTACATGAAAGCCTGAAGGGAAATCCAAATGCTGAATGTGCAAGATAGATGGTAAATTTCTAAGAGCGAAGTGGGACTGGGGAGATTGGGGGCAGTGGGGAGATGCATGGGAGGCATGTTTACCTAGGAAATTTTAAATTGTTACCTTAAAAATTATGTATAAAACATAATTATACATCGCAATTAGTAAAATTTTTATTTTTAAAAAATGACTTTTGGATTTGAACAGACCAACTGGACTATCATTTGCTTAACAGCTCCCTTTACAGTCACCCTCTCACATTCAGTGTTCTAACCCAGAGGTCATAAAGGCTCTCAATTGCCTCCAGTTCACAGACTGCACCCATCCAATTTCACAAATCTTCATAGAGGCATTGGGCCTGAAATTGAGCCTCAATCCACCACCAGAAATTCTGCCAGTTTGTTGTGGCTCTGACTGCAACCCAAATCTTCCGGTCTGAGTCATGTACACTGGAGTGTGTTCCTGCACAAATTACAGCATAGCAGGGTCTGATCCACAAGGAGTCAGGAACTTTCAATTAGCATCTTACACACTATATTAAAGGACAAAATTCCAGTCAAAGAATCCTTCAGACTTAAAGGCTGAGATCTTCCTTTTTCTGGATGGTTGTACTCTGAAAGATGCTCTGGGTGACCCCTCAGAATCCCCCATGCACTAACAACACAAGAATTGCCCAGGAAGTTTCAACTTCCATTGGGAAATTCCCCTGCATCTGGAACCCTCCAAAACTTTGAGTTAGAGTCAGAGAATTTGGATGGCTCTCACTCACTTAGCAGAATAGTTACCCATGAAAGGTTAGGAGGATTAAAACCTGTTCTAACTCATGGTAATTAAACTACTGCCCCCTGCCCCATGACTCCTCACTGGACCCCCCAACTACTTCCCCACCCGACTACCTCCCCGATTACTCGCCATCACCCCGACTACTCTGACTCCTAAGTAGTCCCCCCACCCCTGACTACCCCCAAACCTCAACCACCCTTGCCCCCTAACCAACCCCCAGACTCCCAACTACCCTCCAGTCTGACCACCCGATTAAATTTCCCCCAGCCCCAGCCCCCAAATACCTGCGCCCCCCCGACTACCCCCATCACCCCAGCCCTACTACACCCCCATCCCCCCACCCTCAACTACCTCCACCCTCTTACCCCCTCGATCCACCCTCCTCCCTCACCCACCACCTGCCCTCCTACCTCCTCACCTATTTACATTACACACTTACCTTCTCTCCAAAGCTTGTCAAAGTGCCTTTGGGACATTTAAACTTACCAGCATATGGCAGCTAATGCCATAAAAAGGGGCATGGCTTGTCTTCCCCTGATGCTCCTGCACTTTGAAGAAAGGACTCCAGGAGCAGGTACATTCCACAATTCTCAGGAGGCCCAGTTTGGAAGTCCAGACGAGAAATGTGGAGCTCCAGTCAAAGGTAAGTAAATAGGAGCAGAGTACCACTCCTCGGAAGATTTGGCCCAAAAAAATGCCACAAATGCAAGTTGAAAATTGATTGAAGTTAGAAACTTGCATCTTAGACATCTGTAGGCCCCATTTCCACCAATATTTGATCCTAGTAGGGTGCATGAGGTGGAAGTGGCAGGAGTTCTAACAGGTGGTATCATTCCACAGTCCTGTCTGCTCTAGTAACGTGAACAGGGGGATAGGCAACAAATATAAGCACCCACCCCAAATCCAGTGGAACTTTGAAACATAAAGAACCAGATCCTGCACCACATTTAGGCCCATCCACTCCTTTTGTGTGGCTTCTGCTCCAACCTTCCCCACAAGGCTCATGAATATTAGGCAGATATGTAAAAGGTTTGGACACCTAGCATTAATAGGACTTTTCCCCTTTTTCTAATTCATTATTTCTCGTGAATTGATGCACACAGAGTGCAACTGACATAAAAATTGTCTCCCTCAGGTCTGAAGATGACTATACTCTAAATAAAAAGGTAGTTGTGACTTGAATACATTCATAGAATTGTTTGAAATTTTCCATGGAAAAAATAATTGTTGCGTGGTAGTAAATTTTAGTAAGACACAGTTGGTTGATTTAGAATTGTAAGTACTTTATTTTACTTTATCTGTCACACATGGAAAGCATCAAAAAATTCCTGTATTAACAGAACCATGCTGAATATGATGATACAGACAGCATAACAAATAATGCACAACTAGTTTCAGCTAAACAAAATAAGTGACAGCCATTCGCTGACTCCTTCCTCAGGGCAATGCCTTGACCAATCAGGGTCAAGCTGCCTGATTTAAATTTCAAACAATTCTTGGCAGTTAACTGTCAATCACCATCAGTGGAGCATTCTCCATGGCAATGCCACTTGCCAACCATCTCTTCACATACAGTATAAATTGTTTTCCCCCTTATATTGGTATTCTTGTGAATGTCCTGATGAGTGCAAGACAAAAAGCTTAGGCATGTCTCTTTTATCAGCAATACTCAAGCTCTATACTGCTAAATGACTAATTATCATAAAACAAAATCATAAAAAATGAAACCACCCAAAATGGTTCTTCAAAATTATTTTGATCTGTAACTTGATAGTTCACAGAACTCAGGTATATGTGTTAAATTCATTTTCAAAGATGATAAAGGCATAAAATTAATATTAATCATTGTAAAATGATTACATAAACACTGCTGACTCAACAGTTTTCAAGAAGGAGTTAGATATAGCTCTTGGGATCAAAGGGTATGGACAGAAAGCTGGAGCAGGCTATTGAGTTGGATGATCAGCCATGATCATAATGAATGGTGGAACAGAATTGAAGGGCCGAATGACCTACTTCTGCTCCTATTTTCTATGTTTCTATGTTTCAGTTGATTGACTGTTATGTTAGACAATGCTCCAAGACCGTTTTGCTACAGAGGTCTATATCTATTTTGGAAGCTTGGACATGGAGTTGTTTTATTTTTTTGTGTGTGTGTGTAGCGGGGTTATCAGCACCTCAAAAAGCCCATTTGTGGATGTATAAACTTCACATGCCTATTGCTGCCCCATTATAAACTTCCTAATACCTACCCTCAGTGGTCCTCCCCAGTGACCACAATTTGTTTTCTTGTTTGGCTGTTCCCATCTTCTGTTCATTCTCCCAGACCAATATACTGGACTAATCATTCCTGGACCTCAGTGACTTTTGCTCCCGGACCTCAATGCCACATCTCTTACTTGTGTTCATCAGCACAGGATCACAAAATGCTTACAGGTGAGGAAGACCATTTGGCCTGTCTTATTAATCCAGAACAATCATATACTCCAAGCTTTGCAATATCAAATAATATTTTAAATAATGCTCGGGTTTTTGACCCCATAACTTTGCTCAGAATCTATTGCTTATGTCGATCATCCTCTGTGTGAATAATTTCCTGACATTAGTCCTAAAGTCAGCCTGTGCCTTAGATAAAAGCAAAATACTGCAGATGCTGGAAATTGGAAATAAAAATAGAAAATGCTGGAAAGTCTCAGCAGACCTGGTGGCATCTGTGGAACGAGAAACAGAGTTAATGTTTCGAGTCCGTATGAAGAGCTGGTCTGAAGGAGAGTCATACGGACTCGAAATGTTAACTCTGCTTCTCTCTCCACAGATGCTGTCAGACCTGCTGAGTTCTTCCAGTATTTTCTGTTTTTATTTCAACCTGTGCCTTCTTGGGTTCCTCCTGCATTTCAATTAAATTGTATCCTGAATTAACCTTTTCCATACCGGCCAGTAGTACATATGCTTTGATAAGATCACCTCTCAGTCAGCTCCTTCCCAGGTGAAAAGCCCAGTTTTCCAGTCTTTCTTTATAATTGTCTTCTGACAGTAGGGATGAGTCACTTAGCTCTTCTTTGTACTGCCTCCAGTTGAGTGCCTTAGTTTTTTTTTATGAACGTCGTAACTTCAACTGGTTCCAGAGACAATACAAAGTTTAAAATAAAGACTTGCATTCATATAGTGCTTTTCATGACCACCAGATGTCTCAAAGCGCTTTTCGATTAAGTACTTTTTGAACTGTTGTAACATAGGAAATGCAGCAGCCAATATGACCACAGCAAACTCCCACATCAGTAATGTGCTAACAGCCAGTAATCTGCTTTTTGTGGTGTTCATTGATGGATAAATTTTGGCCAGGACACCAGGGCTAACTCCCCTGTTCTTCTTCGAAAGAGTGCCATAGGTTCTTTTACATCCACCCAAGCAGACAAATTGAACCTTGGTTTAACATCTCAACTGAAAGACACCACCTCCAGCAGTTCAGTTTTCCCTCAGTACGACAATGGAGGGTCAGCCTTGATTTTTGTGCTCAATCCTTGGAGTGGGACTTGAACCAAGAACAAAAATAACTGGAAAAATAGCTGGAATAAAAGCAAAATACTGCGGATAGAGAACCTTGTGACTCAGAGGTGAGAGTGCTACCAAACTGAAGCACAGCTGACACCTATAAATTTGCCCATTAACAAAATTGGGGAAAAGAACAGATTGATATGTATATTTTTTCAGCAATTTCCCAGAAGTTATTCGAACAGTTGCTTTCCCACTTCACAGAAGGACTACCACTCTACTACCTATGGACAGAGTGTGCAGGGATTTGGGGGTAGGGGTGGAATTCCTTTAGGTTTGTGTTTGGGCCTGGCCCGAAATTGGACCTGCGGTCTCATTAATATTGTTTGGGCGACCCGCCCCGACTTTACAAAAAGCTCGCCCATTTTATAGTAAGATGAGCTTGCCTAAGAGGCAATGGAAACGGCCTTGCACCTATTTTATACCGCTACGAGGGACAAAAGATGTGTTTATGGTCTCATTGTCCCCGATTCTGTAGCCGACAGACTGCTTATGCTACCATTATCCATTTCATATTTATTTACTGCACAGCAGTTAGTTAATTATTTCTGCGACGGTGGGACATGCCGCAGTTTGCAAACACCCAGAGGGAGAGCATTTCAAACAGCGCTGGGGAATCCTAGCGATATTAAATGTTAGAATTACGGACAAGGTTCGAAGAGAGCATTCAACATGCATATTGAAGGTTAAATTACAGGAGATTGTGGCAATTTTGCGAACCACTTCCGGAATACTCTCGGGACACACAAGCTGAAGTTTTTACCCTATTGAATTTACTTCAAGCTTACACCAATACTTAACAGTTGCATATGAAATTCGATTGTCTGATATTTTAATGGAGGCTCCAATCCACTTAAAACGAAAGGATTAACCGCTCCATTAATAGAGAAACAAATTTCATACAAACGCATTAGCCACCGGTACACGCTGCAATTTTGACGCCAGAGATTACTACTTGCTGGTGTCAGAGTTTTATCGACACAGTGAAAACCATGCCTTTCCGTCCGAGGACTGGAAACTCAGCATCCTTCAAGATGAAGATAAATCACTTTCCTGTGTTTTCTCTTGATGGGTTTAACATTGTTCATATGCCTTTGGCTGTATTTGGGAAAGAGGGAAACTTGTAAAACAAGATAGTGCTAATTATATTATCAATCAACAGTTTCAACCTGAACCATTTACCCCGAGGCTCTTGTTCGGACTAATTGCTTCTGTGTTACCCGTTTACAATAGGATTTGTCAGGAGAATTTAATGTGAATAAGAATATTTGACAGATTAATGTTCACTTGGTTTATATCGATAAGCATTAGCTGTGTAGAAAGCCTGTGTCGGTAACTTCCTGTGGATTGGTTATTTTCAACCTGTTTAGAGGATATTGTCTAGTAAGTAGTAGATTACAACCAAAATATAAAAAGAAAGAAAAAGATGACGCTTTCATTTATATAGTGCTTTTCATGACTCCAGGAATTCCCAAAGACTTTGGCAACCAATGAAGTATTTTTGATGTGTGGCTCTACAGTTTCAAGAAGATTTCCTAGGAAACAGAAAACCACAAACTAACAACCTGTCACGGAAGCTAACCGCTTACATAGGGCCATGGTACATTGATAGTAACATAGTCCATAGTCTGAAAAATGATCTTGTTCTTTTCACTGGTGTATTTCTATTTTCTATGCTGCAATGTTGTCAGGGGGTTGGGTTCATTAGGGTTCTGCATTTGAGTTTAAAAGTTCTGTGCAAAATCTGAAACCTTTGCTGTATTTCACAGGGCGTTTTTTTTGGATTATGAAAAGTGCTTATGCACAGAGGAAATTAATAGCTCCTGCCGGATTGATCATTTAGTTAGACATGGCTCTGCCCCAGTTCGTAATGCTCTTCTTTATGTCAAATGCACTTTCTTCTCCTGCCCTTGTTAACTTTGGACAGAATAAACGGAAAATTAGGTCTGTGCATCATCTCAGCTGTTATGTTTTCTACTGATATGAGCAGAAGTGTTGAATGATTTATCCGACTTTGGTCAAGCTGCTGGCTACATTGGGACGAGACCTCTACAATCAGGGCCATCATTCACAGTAAAGCAATTAGCTAAATTAATATGGTTTTACCTTACATAGTTGCATCCTATATTTAAACAATTGATGGGTTTTCTTAATATTAGTGATGTAAGATTGATTCTTTACATCATTTTTTCCATATAATTTTGGGAAATCGGACTTTTTGGTCGCATTAAACTAAAATTCTCTTCCCTCGTTTAGTGGGCTGGTCAGTTAAAATTCTTCTAAATATGTGTTTAAAATATAAACTTGAGATCTGATGAACAGTAGTATTACCATAATGCAGGATCAGGCACAGTATCCTCCGTTAGACAATTAGTGGTTTGCAAAGCAGACTGTTAAAACAAACACCTCTCATTTGCCCAACTTCTGGAGCTTCACAGAGATTTTTGCTCTCTGCCTCCCCCTGCCTACTTGAACTGAAACTGCTCATAATTCAAGGTTCAGATAACTTCCATTGGCCAATGTACCCCTGAAATTAGAAACAGGCACACATGTCACTTGGGTTTCATTACTCTAATCGCTACATTGCAGTTTAATTTATCTGTTTTTATTTCCTTAGGAATTATTTTGTCCTTTAGTGGTGGAGGAAATTAGTAGTGAATAGGCACCCCGTTACGCACCTCACCTGATTTCTCTTTCCATTGAAGTCGATGCTGCCCATTTTCTACCACCACTGTCGCCATTCCCTCCAGCAAACCTTTAGGCCCTTTCTGCCAATCAAGTCCGAGCAAGGAACAGTTTTGTGCTAATAACTTTCACTAGGAACTAGTCTGCCCAAAGCAATTTCACAAGTGATCATTAAAACCAACAGAAAAAGATTATAAAACCCATCAATCTGAGCTGAATTCAGAACCAGCTTCCAAGTTCCAGAATCTCTCGTCTATTTCAGAAGGTGTAAATGCAATTGTTTGGAATGATTTTTATCAATTAAGAAATGCCCAGCAAACATGCTGAGCCATTATCAAAAACTCTTACAATTTTGCATCTCACCAAACATGGTAGCTAGAAAATGATTGTGGCACAACCAAAACTCAATTGACCATTAACAGCCAAATCCTGCTACCAACCCAAGCGTCTCCTACAAATAAACTAAGGGGGAGATTCTAGGGTTGGGTGAATCTACTTCCCATGTCCATAGATTATGAGAGCAGATGAGGAAGAAATTCACAGACCTTAGGGAATAATATCAAGGTAAAGCAGAGCTTTAACTCCACAACGTGTCTTTGGAGTCACATATCGGTTTTTTGCCCAGAGGTCCAGCCTGATTTACCTGATGTTGGGGTGGATTTGGGGTTGATGGCAGTGGGGGAAAGAGGAACCTGGTGGCAATGGTAATGAAGGTCCCCTTGCTTGGGAAACCCAACTGACAGCAGTTGTAGTTAAATAGCAGAATGGCAATCGGGCTCAGAGCCTCATTATCATAGTTAAAGTTGTAATAGACCTCCTTGGATTGCATAGGTTGCCCACCCCACAGGTTTCAGTTAAAACCAGAAATGGGTCAATTAGAGGTTTGAGTCAGGAAACAAGATTTCTGAGACTCTAATGTCACATTTAACTCAAACCATCTGATTTTTAAAAATTAAAGCTTAGCCCAGTATTCAACCCAGCTATTCCCATAATATGCAAACAAGAACACTATGCCCCAATATGATGTTGTATCTGCTAGTGTCTTCATTCTTAGCCATGTAGGCTTTCGTATGACAAACTATCTTCATGTGGTTTTTACAATCTGACAATCTGGTAATTTCACATATATCAACATTGGTCCTTAGGCAAAAGTAGGAAGGTGGAAGGAGATGTTGGATGTGAGTGCTAATGCCAGGGGGAGGTAGAGATTGTTCTGCTGAACAGTTTTCAATGGGCTGCAGGTGAAAAGCTCTGGCTGGAAAATGGGTTTGATGTCCTCACATATACACCAAACCCAAGGAAGAATCTTAACTTTAAACAAACTTAAACTTTCATTGGAGGAGATACAGTGAAGGTTCACTAGATTGATCCCTGGGATGAGACAGTTACCCTGTGAGTCAATTGAGCTTATAGTCTCTGAAGTTTCGGAGAATGAGAGATGACCTCATGGAAGCTTGACAGGGTAGACACTGAGAGGTTGTTTCCCCTGGCTGGGGAGTCTAGAACACAGGGGCAAAGTCTCAGTATAAAGGGGTCAACCATTCCGGACTAAGATGAGGAACAATTTCTTCACTCATTTGGTTGTAAATCTTTGGAATGCTCAGTCCCAGAGGGTTGTGGATGCTCCATCATTGAATATGTTTAATGTTGAAATAGACAGATTTTTGATCCCACAGGGAATATGGGAGCAAGTGGGAAAGTAGAGTTAGGCAGAAATTCAGCCATGAGTGTGTTGAATGGCAGGGCAGGCTCAACAGGCCATATGGTCTATTTCTTCCATTTCTTATATTTATATGTTCTTCTCCCACTTGTACCATTCATTGCCAACCTGTATCATGTGAACATTAAGGAAGTATTGCTGACCACACAAAAATGGCATCTGGGTCCTAGTTGAATCATAGGACCCCAATTGAAATACATTTATTGGGCTCCTGCTTATATTTGGCAGGAGTGCTGGCTGCCGAAATCAAGGGCCGCTCAAACATTGCAACAGGTGGGCCTCCAGTACAAACTTGGCATTTTTTTTTTGTGATTTGTGGGAAACAAGCTTTCTTCCCATTTACTTCATTGCTGTTCGTAGGACTTTGCTGTGCATAAAATGACAGCCATATTTTCCTACATTACATTAATAACTATATGTCAAAAGTACTTCATTGGATGTAAAGCTCTGACATGGTGAAAAACTATATAAAAACAAGTGTTTTCTTTTTTTAACTTTTCTCTTTCAACCTGTCCCATGGATCTTCAGGCAGGAGGTTTTCTGGCTGCAGCAATCTGACAGCAGGCAAAAGATTCTCAGAGCAGTGGCCAAGCTCATTGATTTCATTTACCTTTGGTTTATCTGTGACAGGTTGGAACTACCACACTTACAAAGAAGGGCAAGTCTCTGTTTGTGTTGTTCAATACAGTGTTTACCACACAACAGTAGACCAACAGAAAATAATTTTGTACAGCAAAAATAACCATAAACAAATTACATTCTTCATTATCTTCCACTGTGAAATGGGTGAAAGCTCAATAATACATTAATAATATTGCTGCAATATACTTGTATTTATGACAACAATACATTATGCTAAAAACTGTGATCAGGTTTTATACACTTGATGTTTAATAAGAAATTGAGAATACAGCTCAAATGGCAATATCTGCTACAATTCTGCCAATCAGATACAAATGTGTACTCAGCAGATATGAGTCTCTTTTTGAAGAGGTCACCAAAAGCAAATGTCCTTGTTATTTCTTGAAGAATTCCTAAGAGCTTCAGTATTAATATTAAATTACACAAAAAGCTCAATGTAACTTTAAAGCAAGAAATGTGGAGATTTTCATTATTTTTGAAGGTGCTGAATTTTTCAGTATTGTGCACCATTTATAACTGAACAACCCAAAGGCCTCAATATTTTGTGAAATATTAAGCATAAAATTGAGAGCACTGTTAAACCAAAGTATTTTAGTGTTTTGTCTGAATTGAACTGTCTGGGCTAGATACAGTGCTTGTGCTCCTGGTTAAACCATATTTTAAATTCTTTCATGGGATGTGAGCACTCACTGGCAAGATCAGCATTTGTTGCCCATCCCTAATTGCCTGTGAGAAGATGGTGGTGAGCCGTGTTTTGATCCGGTTGAATTTTCCCAGGCCAGTGGGAGGCAGGTTCAGGAGCAGTGAGCAGGGCAGGAAAATTGCATAAAAAGAGGTCGAGTTGGGACCCTGATGTGTTCACACCCTCTTCTGGCTTTCCAAGGAGCAGATTGGGCTTGCATCAGGGAAGCTGAGGAGGGAAGCCAATTGAAGTACTTAAGAAGGCACTTAGGAGCAATTCTGTGCATGCATCTTTTCCAACAGTGCAGGGGTTCCACGCTGTGCCTGCAACCTGACAGGATGGAGAAGGTATAGTGGGAAGAACGTCCTCAGTGAAACGGACAAGCTGTGTAGGCTTTGATCTGTTACTGAAGAGCTCCAGCTTTGACCAGGTGACGGGCTGCTATTCAAAACATTACTTCTCTGAGAGAACACTTTCATTGCTTCACAGGTGATTGGGAAGACACTTCACCTAGTGAGCACTTTGCCCACCTTCAGCGGCACTTACCTGCTGTCACCTTCAACATGGCATGGGAGCAAATTCTGCAGCTCCACCTTCCACCTCTACAGAGGGTCAAGGGAAGAGGCCGCACCACCATCAGCTGCTCCAGCAATAGCACAAGCAACATCAGCAGCAGCACCAACAGTCTTCTCCTCAGCCTCACACCCTTCCAGAGCAGATAGGATGGACACCGAGATCAGCTAGAAGGGGGGGTGAGACCCCCGACACAGGGTCTACAGACAGAGAATCAGCTCTCTTGACATGTCTGAGCATCAATATCTCAGGAAGCTCAGGTGGTCAGCGTAGGTCACTGCTGACATCTTCAACGTCATACCAACATACATACATCTGAACATATGAATTAGGAGCAGGAGTGGGCCAATCAGCCCCTCAAGCCTGCTTTGCCATTCAATAAGATCATGGCTGACCTGATTGTGGCCTCAACACCACTATCCTGCCTAACCCCAATACACTTTGATTCCCTTGTTAGTCAAGAATCTATCTACCTCTGCCTTAAAAATATTCAATGACCCTGCCTCTACCACCCTATGGGGAAGAGAGTTCCACAGACTCAGACCCTCTGAGCGAAAACATTTCTCCTCATCTCTATCTTAAATAGGAGACCCCTTATTTGTAATCTGTGTCCCCTAGTTCTATTCTCTTCCACAAGAGGAAGCATCTTTTCAGTATCTTCTATGTTTCAATAAGATCACCTCTCATTCTCCTAAACTCCAATGGATACAGGCCCAGCCTGTCCAACCTTTCCTCATAAGATAACCCCATCATCCCAGGAATCAGTTGAGTAAACTTTCTCTGAACTGCTTCTAATGCAATTCTATCCTTTCTTAAATAAGTAGACCAAACCTGTACACAGTATTCCAGGTGTAGACTCACCAAGGCTCTGTACAGCTGCAGTGAAACATCTCTACTTTTATATTCCATTCCCCTTGAAATAAACAACAACATTCATTTGCCCTCCTAATCACTTGCTGTACTTACATACTAACTTTTTGTGATGAATGTACCAGGACACCCAGATCCTTCTGTGCCTCAGAGTTCTGCAATCTCTTCCCATTTAAATAATATGCTGCTTTTCTATTCTTCCTACCAAAGTGGAGGAGTTAACATTTTCCTACATTATACTCCAGCTGCCAAATTTTTGCCCACTCTCACTTAACCTATCAATATCCCTTTGCTCCTTATGTCCTCTTCACAACGTACTGAGTCCTGGAACAAGACCTCTGTCCCAGTGGAGCAGGTTGCACGCATTACCAGTAGTCGACAAGGTGTCACTGGACAGGCACTCCTTTCTCCAGGTGGAATTTTCCGCTCCAGAGACTGATTGCTGTGGCAGGTGGGAAAAGTGGCGAGTTTCCTGCCAGCCAGAATGGCAGGTTTCTGCACCAGATTGGCTGCTTTTCAGCTCATTACATATGCATGAATGTGAAGCACGTCATATCTCGGGGTGGCTGCAATTTGTGCACTCTGCTGTGACCTCATTGGATCATCTTTCCAGGCACCAAATTTAAACCACACCCGTGCACATCCCCGACTGTCTGCAGCCCAGGACTGGTCGAAGAGGGTGATGGCCCCGAAAAGAAAGAGAGCAAGTGCCCCCAGGTTTAGTGACAGTGCGTTGGGGGTTCTTCTGGATGCGGTGGAGGCACAGCAGGACGTCCTTTACCCTCGTGACGAGAGAGGAAGGTCCACCAACCGCACCACTCCAGCTTGGGAGGTGATGGCACCCTGCACCAGTGGCAATCCAGAGATAGCTGCAAATCCCACTGCTCTGGCAGCCTGGCTGGATCCATCCAGGGAGAACTGGATGTATTGTGCGCCTTGCTAAATAGGGTGTCAATCACCTCTCGTATGTATTTGTGAGCAGATACTTGAGAAATTCTGCAGAGGGCCCCAGTGGAGCCCTGAAACGAGCCACTCGCGAAGGCCTTCAGAGTGACGGCGAATTTGAGAGCCACTGGATGGCCTCCCAGTCCCTGCAGTGTCAACTCCCCTTGGTGAATGCGGCACATGTGAGCCGCCACCACATCCTTAGACATGTGAAGGCATCTACAGTGTCTCTTGCTCATCTGGAGGTATAAGAGGTGTCTTCTGTACACCCTTGGTCTTCCCAGACGGCTCCACGCAATGGCTCTGTCGGCCTCAGCATCTGAATCCTGATGGGGCCCCGCTGGCCCTTGACCATCAGGGTGAGGCTCTTCCCTTTGCCCAGCCTGGCAGCAATGGACCCTTCTTCTCATCCTTCTTAGTTGCCTGATTGCCAGGATGAACTGCTGCTCCATCTATTATTCTCTCATGCTCAACTTTGCAGGAACATTGAACAGAAATGTGAGTGAGCATAAGCCTGCAAAGGTCATCTTCCTGTCACTAAGAATTCATTGTGGTGCCAATGAGTTACGTTCATCCCAGCCATTACATCCCTACTTAGTCCCCTTGCAGCGCTATTACAGCCTTCAGGATCACCTGACATATACCCACCACCCCTACCACTACCCCCATCACCACCCTCTCCACACATACACCACTCGCATGACAGTGCTTTGACACAGGGGCTTGGATGTCAAGGAGTTCTGTCAGGTGCTAGAGCCTCAGTTGGGGCACACTGTTTCTTTTAGATTACACAGCAACCCCAACTTGCACTCATGGTATGAGAGTTTGGGGGTATGTCCATATCAGAAGCTGCCAGCTGCGAAGTTTAGAGGTCTTAGTGATATGCATTTTGGCCAGTGGCCCCTTTTCAATTGGATCCTTCTGACACTCAGGGTTTCCCACGAGAGTTAGCAAGGGTCTTTGCAAGGCAATCCTACAATGGCCCCAATTGGAATTATACTCTCGCATGAATGCACTACAAGAGAAAAGGCACCACGTTCCCTAAATTAGCATTTGACTACGCCTAACATGTCTCAGCTGTGCCTTCTTCTCCATTTGGAAAATCGGAAATCAGTTCAGTACCCTTTCAACAGACCCACAAGTGCAGTGGTCAACTCTTCCCACAAGTCCTGAGAGCCATCCCCGGCAATTTTTTTAACACTTTCTTTTTCAACTGCGCCATTGGATCAGCTTGAAAAATGGTGGTCTGCGGTTCTATTACCAGACCAGCTTTGACCACACTCCTTCCGTGCCCTCCCCCCTCCCCATCCCGGTGCTCCTGGAAATCACTCCCATCATGCTGGAGGAGCATCATGCGCAGGTTTCCCTCCCCCTAACCACTCTCCTTCCTCCCCCTCTGATCTTTGATCGCATTGTTATAGTGGTTGATACCCCTGTCCTCCCTCTTGAACCATTTGATGTTGATGTCCCAATGCCCCATGTAGACCTAACCCCTCCCCATCTTGAGGTCCATTGTACTGTAACTTACAGAGACCCCCATGTGACCGAGTGCCCACCCCCTACATTACCTGTTTCCCATCTATAGGCTGCAGATGCTTCCCCTGAATGTGCCATCTGCAGCCCAGTATCAAGCCAGCAACCCTTAGGACCAAGGTGTGCACAGGAGTGACCACACCCTTTGCACATGCTGGGCACGACTGACACAGGACTGACAGGCTCTCCCCCATGCTGGACTGGGACAAGGACAGACATGCCAAGCAGAGCCCTATACATTGTGGCGCAGAGCCACAGGACGGACTAAGCTTTCTGACCCTGACTACCTCTTGTGCTATTTCTCAGGACTGACTCAGGACTATGTTTTCTGGCCCTGACTACCTCTTGTGCTATTTCTCAGGACTGACTCAGGAGTATGCATCTGGCCCTGACTAATTTTACTCCCCCCCACTCAACTCCATGCACCCCCACCCCCAGTCACGTGTCTGTGTGCACCCTTCCCCAGTCTTACCCTCCCATCATGCGATGCATCTGTGTCCACCCTTCTGCATCTTGCCCCTAAGGCATGTGTCTATGTGCACCCTTCTCCAGTCTTCTCCCCCTCCTCAGTCAAGCCTTTGCCCTCCAGCCCCTTCCATTGCCACTACCCCTCCCACCCTGCCCTCTCACCTGCCTGCCCGCTGGTCTGGAATGTTAACTTTTAGTTCTGACCGTAGCACCCCCCACCCCTTGTTTCCACTTGTCTTGCCTGTGCAAGGAGTCGGAGCAGCTATGAGCATGGCATAATAAAAGGTAGGCGAACATATCTCGAGGTCTCAAGTGAAGTGCAGCTTGCCAGGTACATGTCACTTACATGGGGAGGTGGTGGCACAGTGGTCTAGTCACTAGACTAGTAATCCTAATTCTGTGGGGACATGGGTTCAAATCCCACCACAGGTGATGGTGAAATCTGAATTTAATAAAGATCTAGAATTATAAAACTATTACTAATTGTTGTGAAAACCCATCTGGTTCACTAATGTCCTAACTGGTTGTAAATCATAGTGGTCTAAATAACCACTGACATGGCCTTTTGATCTGGAGTGGGCGTGTGACTCCGGTATTCATGGTATTTAAATGCATGTAAAATGTGGTTCTCAACATGGCATGGCAGGCTGATCCGCCATGAAAGTCAGGAGTGGACAGTTGTGAACTATTTATGGGAAATTGATTTTTGGCCAATCTCCAAATTCTCCCGTCCTGCCCACCATGTCACCTACTGACAGGACTGGAAAATCAACCCCCACAACCAACTCCCCACCCCACCTCTGCTACTGTGCCTCTAGTCAAGTTGTGTGCTTTCAAAGTATGGGTGCTGGTAATAGCTCCTTCTGGCCCTTCCATGACAGCATGCACTGCACTGTACAGTTTGATGGCACCACTTCTGACAGCTTCAGAGTGAAGAATAGAGTATGTGAAACAAGGCTGTGTCCTAGCCCCACTCTGTTTGGCTTCTTTTTTCCTACGCTCCTGATCTTTGCTTTCCCTGCAGACGTGAAAGGAATCAACTTGCAGACTCGGTCAGACAGCATCTGAACAATCTATCAAGACTGAAAGTGAAGACAAAAACACATCGCGTCCTAATCGGAGAACCCCTCTACACTGATGATGCTGTGCTAATCACCCACATGGAAGCTCCCTGAGCAGGATCTGCACGTAAGAGCAAGGGACCAAGGGGACTGCTTTCCCAGACTCCATTCCTGTTGGTGCTGTAGCCAGAAAAATCCAGGTGCTGCTGAACTTTTCTAAAATCATGATTTGGTAGCTTTAATTAGAAATCCTTCCTTTAACAGGATGGTCATGTCATCCTGCTTTCCCTCCCTAACCGATCAGGAAGCACAGATGTGGGCTCTTAATTGGTTTGTTCTGGCAAAGAACAAGTGGAAGGTCTGGTAATCGGATGGTCAGGTTCGCGGCCCAAAAATGATCCCACTCTTGCACCAGGTGGTAAGATTCTGCCCTCTAACTCTGTTTCTCTCTCCACAGATGCTGCCTGATCTGATGAGTATTTCCAGCATTTGTGGTGGTCGCAGACCAGCTGAACATTCAGCGAGTGGAAGCCCTTGTAGTTGACATGGTTGACTAATTGTTGCCATAGAGATCTAAGTGCCACGTGAGCACAGTCGATAGCACCCTCCCCCTGTGGGAAACCCGAGATCTGCGCAAATCCCAGAGCTCTTGCTTTCTGGCTTTCCTGATCCCAGTTGAAATGCACAAAGTTGTGTGCCTTTGCGAAGATGGCGATCGTGACCTCCTGGATGCACTTGTGCGTGGAGGCTTGCGAGATCCCACACAGGTCAACTGTGGAACCCTGGAAGGAGCCACTGGCATAAAAATTGAGCACCGCAGTCACTTTCACAGCCACTGGCAGTGGATGCCCTCCATGTCCCCGTGGTGCCAAATCCGGCAGCAAGTGGCATATGTGACCAACCAGTTGCCTAGACATGCGCAGTCTTTGGCGGCACTGGTTCTCAGTCATCTGCAGCAATGATGGCGTCTATAAGCCCTGTGTCTAGCAAAGCGATGGCTCCCTGTGGATAAGCAGCAGGCTCTGCAGTCCCTGCAAATTGAGGGAGGTGCTTCTCCCTTTGCCGAGCCAGATGCCTCTGCCACACTCTATCTTATTTTCTCTGCTCCCTGTAAGCCATGAGGCATACCGGTAAATCACCAGGTTCCATGGTCCAGTTGTTGTCCTCCTACAGGATCAATGAGAGAGATGCGTGGGTTAGTATTGGTATACTAAGAACCTCTCTTGGTTAAGTCTGAAGGCCCCTTAATGCATGCTGGAGAATGCTGGCCACCACTTGGATGGCCAGTGTGTAGTGCACTTCTTGGCTGTCCAAAACCCCTGCCAACTCCACCCCACTCCACCTGACCGACTGGTGGCCACTGGACTGCATGCTGTGCTGTCAGCTCAGGTGCAGGCATTCTCCTAACCCGCACTGCAAGGCTGCACTGTTAGCTTGAACCATAATGGATGCTGGTCCAAACCTTGATAACAACATTGCAAGGGGCTCTGAGCACCTCCACCAGTGACTGTGCCATGGCTACCTTTCACAAGGGGATTCTACAACCTGCCCAGTCGGCCAATTGTTCTGCTGCCTCTTAAAATGCACATTATTTTGCAGTCTGCATCCGAGGGGTGAATAGTTCTGGAGCATTTGCTGGCACTTTCACGCTTTTGCGTTGCTTGAGTAGGCACAAAAGTTTCAGAGGCCTGACTCCAAGCATATTAATGGGGTTGTTGCTGAACGATCTCAGCTGTGGAAGAATGCTCACTTTTGACAAGCTTATCCAAGTGTGTGGCCACTTCCCTCACATCATCACTCCCCTGCCCCAGGCATGTGCTTGTGTATTTCCTTCAGTCTGTGCTGTTTTGCCCCTGCCTCCACCCTTGGCCACACCTGGACTGGAGTCCTTGCCCTGACACTACACTGAAAGCCAGCTGGGAAAATGTGATTTGCCTGTAGCCCCTGCACCACCACCGCACCCCCCAACCAATGCACAACACCTCTTCCTTGGTGTCTCTTGGGCAATGCTCATGAGCGTTCCGCTAGGTGCACTCACCTCCACGTTCCCCTTGAAATTCAACTCGCCAGGTGCACGCCTTTTAAAGACAGTCATGAAGCACGCTGTTCTGAAGTCACACAGATGTGGGCGGTAAATTTGCTGTGGGACGATGATTCTCACGAGCAGGACTTATAATGAGATGCTAAAATATTGACATTAGGTTCCCGACGTGCGGCGGTGAGAAACGCGGCCCGCCATTAATGGTGGAGCAGACGATGGCAACCTAGTTTCATGACAGCATGAAACTGATTTTGGCCTTCTCGCCATATTGGCCAACCCTCCCCACCCCGCCATGATGTCCGGTGTCAACAGGACCAGACAATTCCTCCCTAAGTTTTTGTACAGCTTTGAAGTAGAGAGGATTTCACTTATCATGGATTGTGGTGTATAATTCAACCTTTAAAGCTTTGAAACATCCTTCCAAAAATGGGGACCGACTTGTACACCGAGTATAAAATGTGAACCACTGGTGTTGGTGTAGGGGTCAACATTCTGAATTGTGGAAAAAAAGCATAACACCTGTGATTCAAATCAAATCAATGTGTCAAGTTTTATTTAATGAAGTAATTCTACAAGGATAATTTCAATCACAATCATAACATTTTAAAAACCATCAAATTCATCATCTTCAGCATCCAATGCAAAGGGTTCATCCTGAGTCACTTTGGCTGTGGCATTATCATAAGGATCCCACTCCGGATCAGATGTGATGTTTTTGGTTTCATAATCATCCCTCCACAACAAATCATCTTGCCCTCCGTGCATTGAATTAGATATTTTGCATTTTTGGGCCTTATTTTAGTTCCTGGTCGCAATCCCGGCAGCACCCACTAATGCACTCTGATGCTGGGACTGATGGAGTTGCCAGGCAATCAAATTGGCTGATTGGCCCACTCCTGTCTGCCTGCCCATGCCAACTGTCTTATGATGTGGGTAGCATATGATCTTTGTCAGTTGGCTTATTAACAAGTTCAATTGGCCCTTAATTATTTATTTTGAAATGGCAGGTAGGCAGCCGATTTCAGTGCCCGCCACCTACCGTGTTATGTGGGACAACTCAAGGATGGGCCGGAAGGTGGCGGACTTGCAACCTGTTGTATTTTGTGGCCCCATCCGCTGAAAACATGCCCAGCGCTGGACCATAAAATCCAGCTCATATCTCCAGCAGAATATCTTAAATAAAATAGACCTGTAAAATTCAACAGGTTTGTACTCAGATAAACAATGTAGTTAACTCAGCTTTGATAGTGACAAGTAATTCATTTGTGTGTCTGACAACTATCAAGATGCTAGTGCTAGGCAGGAATACACAGTTGTTTCCATTAACACCTAAGACCAGAATGTGGTAGGGAAGTATTGGTGACACCATCAAACTGAAATAATATTATGGTTAGAGTGTTAATCTGCGTAAATCCTATTTCTGAGTTAGTAACATGTCAACTGTTTCTTTTTATAATTACCTTACTGCTATGATTATCATATTCTCCCCTAATGATTGAAATATTTGTTAAAAGGGGTATGTTTATTTTCTTAAGCTACAGGTGTCAATAATAAAAGTATAACCCAGTGGCCCAATTACACAAAGCATATCTTTCTGAAGTTCATTCTCTGCCACAAGCATTTAAATATGTTTAGAAAGAACACTTTAACAAGTCTTGTGTATGTCTTGTTTAGACATTGGGGAAAAATGATATAAAAATGCTGGAGCTGTGCAACTTTAAAAGGAACCCTGATAGCTCAGTGTGTGTGCAATGTGCTGAGACAATAAGCCATATAGAACCAGAAAAGTCTCTCGTCTGTGAGCTCAGTTGATCTCATCCAGGGCCATAATTGAGCATTAAATTGCTGATTTCAGTTTTGCCAGACTATGGAGGGGAAGAAACAGCTGGAGTTTTTTGATCTTTATCGATATACAGTAATCCCTGCTGGAGTGTGTCTGTTTGGATACCACGTGAGGATGGGATTATGTGAGGTGTGATGGCTCCAGGGTTAACAGATTGTTGACTTTCATTGTTGAGGCTCACACATGAAGAATGACCACTGGCTATTGGAAAACTGTATTTATGTAATCATAGCATGAGCCATTGCTTTCAGCAGAGGGAGGTTGAAGGGAGAAAATCAGAAGACAAATCAAAGGAGAAAAAAACATGGGCTAGCATGTATGCTAGCTAACTACTACAGTTACCGTGTCAATGTAATACCAATAACATTTGTGCCATAGTTTTACCTCATGCAATTGCTCAAAAAGTTGCGAACTTGGCTGTAACATTACGGCGAACATGCTATCTTGAGTTTGCAGTCAATACAAAGTCGTCCCCTTCTGACTTTTCTATCCTGGTTGTGAATTATCTCCGCTGTCAGTCCAGCAATATGAAAATTGCATTGCTGGCCCATGTAGGTAGCTTGAAAACAAGGCCGATTATCAGCAAAATATGTACCTGATGGCAAATGACAGCTGTAGCAGTTTTTGCCACCTTTGCCACTGCCACCTCTGAAGGAACAGAATAAAACTACCTTGCGAGGTAATGTAAATGGGTACGGATTTCCCTCTGTGTTTGCAATGTTTTGACCAATTATACATTCTTCTGCTAGGAAAAGTATCAAAATTTAGGTCATTAGTTAATGAAATAAAGTATATGGAATCCAGAAGATGGTGCTGTTTGCAGTTGTATTACAGCATAGATTTGCAATCTTAAAGAGTAAAGCTATGACGTTGTCGCTTTTTTCTATGCTGTGTAATTCAGAAATGCACTGTGGTAATTATATTGCAAATTAGGTATAGTGTCAGACTTCAATCAAATTCAGAGCTGTTCCCATATGGAAATTGTCTTAAAGTCACAATATAAATAGAGTTTACATTTAGTTGCCATTTTATCATGGATGTCTTTCATATCTACTCTATGCTAATATTGTCAGCCATGGTGTAGTTGATAGAACCCTTACCTCTGAATCAGAAGCTTGGGGGTTCAAAACCCATTCTAGGGCCTGGATTTTATGTACCCCCACTGGGTGTATTTTCAGGGATGGGAGCATTTAAAATAGGGCGGGTGCCTTCCCGCTCACCCCCATAACACGGTAGGTTGGGGGAGGGTCGCTGAAATTGGCAGCCCGCCAGCCAAATTTAAATAAATAATCAAAGGTCAATTGGCTCGCTAACAAGCTCAATTTATCCTGATAGTACTCTCGGACTTGAAACATGAGCTCTGTTTCTCACTCCACAGAAGCTGCCAGACCTGCTGAGCTTTTCCAGCATTTTCTGATTTATTTAACCCTGATAATACTCTGCCCATTCAGTAATACAGTTGGCATGGGCAGTTGGGCAGGAGTGGGCAGGCTGTTTTTTTAAAAAGTTTTTAAAGGGCAGGAAAGAAGGAGGGTACTATCTTTAGGGGGTGTCCTTTGTGCATTGAGGGGAAGGTCCCCTAAGATTCTTCCTAACCACCCGCTTGCCAAAACCCACCACTCCCACACCCCTGTCCCCTCCCTAAACTGGCCAAGCCTTCTCCAATATCCTGGACTTACCTTACTCTGGGACCCATCGGGCTTTCTTCATGGAACAAGTTGCAGTCCCAGTAGCACCCACTACTGAGATCTTGGTGCTGTCAGGACTGATGGTGCTGCCCGCCAATCAGTTTGGCCAGTAGCTCCTGAGGACGGGACTTCCTCCCAAGTGAGGGGCGGAAGTCCCACTGTCAGCAAATTTAGCCCACCCGGAGCACATTATAGCTGAAGGGCGGGCTGGCCTGGAATGAGTTAGCCAACTTTGCTTCTGGGAGCTGGTGGGAATGTGTGAGCCCTCTGCTCCCCTGTAATTTGCAGCCCCAGGACTTGGCGTAAAAATCCAGGGCTGCATTGCAGTGTAGTACTGCAGTGTTGGAGGTACCATCTTTCAGATGGGGCATTAAACTGAGATCTGTCTAATGTGGATATGAAAGATACCATGGCATCTTCCTGAAGAAGAGTAGAGGAGTTATTCCTGATGTCTGGCCAATATTTACCCCTTAACCAACATTGCAAAAAACAAACTGGTTATTATCAAATCGCTGTTTATGAGAGTTTGGTTTACTTAGATTGGCTGCCATGTTTCCTGCATTACAACAGCGCAAGACGCACATACAGCACTAAAAAGAAGAAAAGATTTATATACCATACCTTTCATGATGTCCTGAATGCTTTAAAACCAATGAAACACTTTTGAATTGTAGTCACTGATGTAATGTAGGAAATTCGACAGCGAATTTACATACAGCAAGCTCCCACAAACAGCAATATGATAATATTCAAATAATTTATTTAAGTCTCGTTTTTAGTTTTTAGTGATGTTAAAGAAAGGCTTAATGTTGACCATTACACCATGAAATGGTGAAATGGCCTAGCAAGCCACTCAGTACAAGGGCAATTATGCTGGTTTTTGAAAGAAAAAAAAAAGTACATTTTGAACATAAAGGCAGTGAAAGATTGTGTTTGAAATCCAGCTAGTTTTCATAAGTAAACTAAATAAAATAATTTGTTCACAGAATTACATAATTGTTACAGTGCAGATGGAGGCCATTTGGCCCATTGTGTCTGCATATGCTCTCCTCAAAATTATTTACTTACATTGAATTTTATTTCTATTATTTTCTTTTGCTCAGGCAGTCTCTCAGGATTGAGGATGACTTACTTCCACTCCAGTTTGATGGGTTCTGAGATGCTGATAAGTCCAATGTGTGATCTGCAGATGCTGCCACATGCAGGGCAGGCGGTGCTTGGAGAGTGGGGTAGATGAGTTGCTTGGAGGTTTGTGTGCTCTCTTTGGTGCCTCAACTTTGAAGGTGTGTGTTCCCAATGAAGCCTCTCAAAGTGTTCGTTGCCATCCTGAATAAATCGTCCATTTTTGTCAGTCACAAGCCAGGGAATTTCATGAGTCAGCAGGGATGTTTGACGTATTCAGGTCCTTCTGGGAGTTTCCTGCCCTGACTGAGTTCCGAGTAGAGCTGTTACTTCGGGAGTCTGGTGACAGGCATACAAACGACATGTCTAGGGTTGTCATCCCTCCAGGATTGCCCTGGAGTCTTCAGGAATAAAAGATGAATCTCTAGGACACTGCTAAGAGTAACCCAGGAGAAAAATCAATGGGACTTCAAAGAATTCTATGGTTTATTTCAATACTTATAAAAATATTGGAAATGTGGGCGGTTGGGTGCTGGGGAGGTAGCGGAAGGAAGCTTTTCGGGGAAGGGCAGTTGAAGGTAGAAGGCCATGTGATGGAATCTCCAGGAAAACATCCATCCAGAGTTGGCAAACCTAGACATGTCCTACCCAGTGGAGCTCATTGATCAAGCATAGGCAAGATCATAAAAGCAATGTGCAGAAGTTTATAGTCATAAACTTCTTCTTGAGTTCTCTGTCCAGAGCTAGGTCCAACCCACAGCACCGCAATCTCCACCATGGGTAGGGCAAGGACGCAGGTCCTGAATCCACCCCAGCTGGAACGGGGAACCGAACCCTGTGCAGTTAGCACCAATCTGATCCATGCCAGCTGAGCCAACCGCACCCCCCAAGGAGTCTCAGTTACTACGGCAACCTACGCTTTTACATGTATGCTGCAGCCAGGAACTATGGATAGGGTTAGTAGAGGCTCCAATTTCTTCCCATCACATGGCTGACCAGGAATCTTTCCCACCTTTAACACCTGCCATTGGCCTATGTTGGAAGGGTTGATAAGGTGATACTTAACCTGTGTGGCTGTGTTATGAACACATTGGCCTTCCTTGGCCATCAAGTCCCAGGATGGGACTTGAACCCTGAGATTCTGGCTCAAAGGCAGGGGCACCACCCATTGCATCACAAGAACTCCTATAGTCTAATGCAAAATAAATTATGATGGGATAAATTTTGTGGTAGGAAATCTTACAAAATTTACCTATGTATTAAACATGACAAATTTAAAAAAACAATCATCTGCCTTTAACAATAAAACAACGAGGAAGTGTTCTGTATAGTAATTTATAAATTAAACCACAAATAATGCTTTTCTGCCTAACTCTGGAGTTGTGAAAACAGTTTACTGGTGCAAATATACTTCATGAGCTGAATTTTCGACTTGGCAAGTGGGGGCGGGGCCCGCTTTCCAAGGAGTAAAATGACACGGGGTAATGTCGGGCATGGGTCCCGACGTCACCGCACGTCACTTAGATTTTCAGTTTGGTGGGGGTGCAGCCCGCCTATTAATTAAGTCTATTGAGAAAGGCTTCCAACCTTAAGGTTGGTGGGCAGGTGAAGAGCCCGGGCGCCCTTTGCATTTTTCACGGAACCTCATCCACAGGCGGGATGAGATTTCATGAAGGGTTTATAAATTAAATAAATTTTTTCATTAAAGTTCATTGACATGTCCCAGTTCATGTGACACTGTCACATGAGGGGACATGTCTTAAATTTTTTTTCTTTATTAAAACTTTTAAAACTTAAACTTATCTCCCTGAGGCACCTCTGTGCCTCAGGGAGATTTTTGTGCACTTTTGCGCGCATGTGCGAAAAAGTGCATTCCCGAATCAGGGAAACCCCCCCCTCCTGCCCGCACAGGGAGTGCGCAGTGCTTCTGCATGTGCGTCACGCTGGGCGGGTCTTAAGTGGTGCGCCTATGTAAAATGGCAGCATGGGCCCGATCGGGGGCGCCGATCGGGTCCGCGCCCACCCCCCACAACCCCTCCGACGGTGGGGATAATTCTACCCCATGTGTTTTTTTTCCTTCTCAGCATCTTTTGTTGTGGTTATTCTGTTTATTTCTTTTTTATTAGAATATTGCAATACCAATCATATAGTAAGTACCTGGCAGTATTGGAACATTAGCGCTCTTAACTACTCGAGGGCCAGTTTTCCTCTTTGCTGCAGCAGGGGAAATGTTTATTCCCAAGGCTTGTGGAGCCGAAAGTGAGTCAACAACCTTTTACATCAGGTCTCTGCTCTGACTATGCTGTTCTGGTTGCCGGGAGTTCCCTACATGGGTATTATTGGGCCTCCACTAACAATAGTCAGAGGCCCAGCAGTTTAAGCCTCCCTGCCTCACTTTCTTTCATACCCACGTATAGAGTGTCCAAAACAGGCATGCCCGAGAAGCCAGCAGTACCGATTGCCTGGGAACACTTTATATGACAGGGTCTGAGGTTGAGGAACAACCCAAAAATGTCTACCAGAACCAAAGAAGGTACTTTTCTTCCCCCTGACCTCCCCCCCCACCCACCCACACAAACATGATCAATGAGCCTCAGATTATTTTACTCTCCAGTAGCAGCAAGAAGGTGGTCAAGCTGACAGCCTGCTCCTGTGCTCCTACTTTCATTCTTTGCTGCCAGTTCAAGGTCCAATCAAGTGCTGGGCCTGCACTTGAAGTGCACCTGGGTTTATTTGGTTCCTGGTGCAGGAGAGGGTGAAAATTGGCTCTTAGGTTTTCTGCTTCAATTAGACTTTTTTTGGTCCAGCTGGTGGCACAAAGCAGGGTGGTAAGCTAAGAGTTCCAATTTTCTGTGTTCAACTCAAATGTTTAAATATTCATGATTGCCTGTGCAAATTTTACTTTCTGCAGCCAACCAATTCAAAGGATGTTGGGGAAAATCAGGCCCACAAAGTCAAATTTTAAAAATGTCCACACATATATGTATCTGCCTTCATATGGTGACAAATATTATTTCAGCCTTTATGAAGTATCAAAATGAATTTTAAATATTAGTCAGTTTTTGCAAAGGCCAGTGCTAAGCAAATTGAAAGGAAACCCAAAATGAAGGTAGGGAACAGATCCTGTGGGCAACTGATGGAGTGTTTCAGCTGTTTGGTGGTGAGCATCAGCTGGTTGCTCTGTTTGGAACCTGAGGGGGCTTTCCATGAAGGACAGCAGTGCCCCATTCAGCACTGTGGACACCACTTTCCAGACATGGGAACAGATACAGAAAAAGACAGCATGAACAGTAAGGAATCTGGCAAGGTAAGGCTACTTAATGGCGCTGTATATTGGTTAGATGGCCTAAGCCTCATGTCATAAAAGCGCGGTCTGTCCATGTGCTCCATGTTTGCTGCTCATCCTTGCCAAGCCCTCACATAAACTTCTATATATTTCATTATAATTCATAAATTCGCTACAGGGTAAGTTTAAACTTTCTTTTTGTCTAGCTGCTGGGGCAAAGCTGGCTAAAGTAGGATAAACTGTCAAGATGTAAAGTACAATTGCAAACTTTGCCATACTGTCCCCTTCCAACATCAAAACACCTCAAGTCATTGTGAAAGAAACCTAGGCCAGAATTTTTCACTTGTCGGGTGGGCACATGCCCAACCCGAACGAGTGTAAAATGACGCATGATGACATTGGGCGAACATGCCAACAACATCACGCACTTGCACGATATATTGCAGTTGGTGGGTGTACGCAGGAATCGGCAGCGTGCCTGCCGACAATTAACAGGCCTATTAAGGCCATTAAAGCAACAGTTGAATTAAATTTTTCATTGCCCGTCCAACCTTATGGTTGGCGGACAAGCAAAAAGGTCAAGTGGCCTTTGGATTTTTTAGGAAACCTCATCCACGGGCGGGTTGAGCTTTCCAACAGGAAATAAAAATAAAATTAAAATGTTAACATTTCATTAATAACATGTCCCTGCTCACGTGACAGAGTCACATGAGGGAACATGTTTTTTTTAACATTTTAAAATTTTTTATTTTTTATTTTCAGAAATCTTCATCTCCCTGAGGCAGCTCTGTGATTTTCAGATTTTCCTGCGTCCACTCGCTCGCATGCGCGAAGTTCCCCTCTTGCCCCCCCTCCCCCCCCACACACACAGGCAATGCTGAGCACTGCAGCACGTGTTTCATGCTGGGCGGGCCATAAATCGGGCTCCCAATTGCGGTCGGCTTCCCAATTGCTCCCGCTGGCCTCCCCCGAGCCCACCCGATGAGGGCAAAATCCTGGCCCTAGTTGCATATTGCATGGTTACTGACACTCAGATCGGTGTATGGGCTGTACACCTAGTTATCACTGTGCATGGGCACCTTTTGGTTTACAGTATCTCAAAATGACTTTTACATGCATGACACATTAATGGCACATTAATAGCCCAGTCCCAATCAGCAGAAAAATATTCATGGTAAAGTGTAGACAGTGAAGACACATCTCCTCTAACATGGCAGGTAGCTCTGGAGAGGTCTGTGAAGCTGCCTACTTGGGAACAACAGGTTTGTGCATCTCACCTCAGGCAAACTTTCCTCTGATTATTCCTCTGCAATTTCCTACCATATCAAGTTTCCTGAAGGTAGGAGAAATGCTCGGAAGAATGCTCATTCCATCCATTATGGACTATTTTAATGGGCAGCGCCCTCAATAGGTGATGACAAATGAAAGGCTAATCAGCAGTAAACAAAAAAAATGACAAAAGACAACTAAATTAAACCACAAGGGCCAATACAAACCACTTTAGTTACTTGCAAAATTATGTTTAGGTTCTCAGAACCAATGAAACAAGTTATAGGTGCACGGATTTTTTGTGTGCAGCAATGACATACATTTCAGGCAAAAATATTGAAAAATGCAAGAGAGGGAAGTTCTCCTCTATTTTCATACTCATTGATTGTTAATGGAAACCACTCACTCCTGTCGTGCCAGTGCTGCCAAGTCAGGAAATACTGGGCAGTTGTCCCTCCCGCACACATACCCTAGGCCCAGTAAATATTTGCAACACTCGTACATCAGAGTGAAATCTCCTAATTTGTGTTTTCAGATTTTGAATCACAGTAACATCCAAGGAAGAACCTGTATTTTACCTTTGGCAGTAGTTTTCAAATTTTCCTTTAGCTCTGTAACTCATTGGGCAGAATTTTCCATTTGCAGGGCAGGTGGGCCTGACCCAATCGCGGGCAGGCGCGGAGCCGATTGCTGCCAGCGATCGGGGCTGCACCACCATTTTACGTGGGCGGGCCAATTAATGCTATGCGCTCCCTGTGTGGGCGGGGGAATCCCTAAAATCAAGAGCGCACATCTCCCTGAGGCTAAGTGCAGCCTCAGGGAGATTGGCTCGACTTTTAAAAATATTAAAAATAGAGCAAAGAAAAATCCCTTACACGTCCCCTCATGTGACAATGTCACATGAGTTGGGACATGTTCATAATTTCCATAACAACTTTATTACAATTTAAAAAACCCTACATGAAACCTCATCCCGCCGCTGGATGAGGTTTCATGTTTTTTCTAGTTGTTGCTGGGGCTCCTGGCTGACCTGCCAACTGACCCGCCATCCTTAAGGTTGGATGGGCAAGTCCTTTAATTGCATAATTGATCCTGTCAATGGCCCCCACCTTCCTGAAAATTTAAATGGGGTGGGGTTATGTCGGGGGTTCCGCCAAACATCATCCCACATCATTTTACGTGTCGGTGAGCGGGCCCCGCCCCCCGGTCGCTGACGGTAAAATTCTGCCCACTGTAATACTTAGGCATTTGAATGCAACAATAGAAAGCAGCTCAAAAATATTTTAAAATTCTCATGAAAGTTAGCAGCTAAAAACATTCAAGGGCAGCAGATAGATGGGAACACCACCACCTGGAAGTTCCCCTCCAAGTCACTCACCACCCTGACTTGGAAATATATTGCCCGGCGAAATAGCTAACCAATGAGGGCAATGCACCTCGGATTTCATTTGCAGGCCGTGGAAAGTTGCTCCTGGGCCTGGGAGAGTAAAATCCCAGCACAAACGGAAGTGATAGTCAATGTGTGTAGAACCTGTACCCCAGTAAGAGTCAGTGAGTGCATCTGTCCTGGGTCAAAATCCTGGAACTCCCTTCCTAACAGCACTGTATGTGTACTTACACTACATGGACTGCAGCAGTTCAAGAAGGCAGCTCCCCACCACTCAAGGGCAATTCGTGATGGGCAATAAATGCTGGCCCAGCCAGCGAAGCCCACATCCCGTGAACAAATTTTAAAAATTCTTTACCAATTGCAATGTTCCAGTCAAGCATTTTCTCAGCTGTGCATGCGCTGTAGCTGGTTTTGTGGTTGGACCTCCAGCACTATTTGTTTCTGCAAACTCCAAAGCAACAGTTACAAACTTTACTTTCAGTCACCAAGAGTAGATAAAATAAAAAGCTATTTTGAATTAATTTTAAACTCTGCTGGTTTGAATGAAAGAAATTTTGGCACCTCTGGATTAAGCTCACAAAGCACATCCTCTTTAACAAACACTTCAATCACTGATAAGAACAGTGAATCACAGCAGTAAACTAATTATGAAAAAACACAGACAAAGACGTGTCACTTAATCTCGTGCAGATTAACACTCTAACCATAATATTTTTCCAGTTTGATGGAGTCACCAGTTTACTGTCACATTCTATTCTAAGGTGTTAATGGGCAAAACTGTGTATTTCTGCCCATTGCTGTTGTCTTGGTAGTTGTCAGACAGGCATACAAATGAATTGCTTGCCACCATCAGAGCTGAAATAACTACAGTAACTGTTTATCTGAGTACAAACCCATCACATTTTACAGATCTATTTTAGTTAAGATATTCTACAGAATACCTGTAAAGAGTTAGACTTCCTCAGCTGGGTCAGATAGTCTTGTATTAAGGGTTGGTTACACTGCACATTTTGTTTAAACACAGTGATTTTGGTTAAGCTGCAATATAAAAGGTGCATTATATTACCGATGAGGAAGCTGCCCAAATTAGAGTGTGCCGGCATTCTATTCCTTTAGTCTTTGCTGAGACCATAGGGTTCAATTTTAACTATGTGTAAGTGGATGGGTTCTAATGAGTTAAAATTTTGCCCAATGTTTCCTCCATTCTGCACTGGCTAAATATTCACTAACTCCTGAAAATGGCCACATGCATCACAATGCGCAATTGACCTACGTTGTTAAAAGTAATGTTGGCAGCAGGCAAACTTTGTGCTGCCTGCTAATTTAAATGATAGTGGTGTGCAGTCCAGCGCTAAACATGCCGCTGAGTGGCTGCATGCCTCAGCACAGGGCCCATGTTTGTGCGAGGCTAGCACCAGATAGCCGGTGTCAAGATCCATAGTGGTCTGCTGCATACTGCTCAATCTCACCATCCTGCGTAGATAGGCCTTTAACCAGCTAGTTATACAATGAGCAGCTGAGGAGCAGGAGTATGAGGAGGAAAAAGAAAAGGAAGAGGAAGGAAGGAAGCAGCCTGATAGCCCTCTCTTCTCCCAGACAGTCCCTGAACAATTCATCCAAGCACAAGACCAGTAACCGCAACCCCAATTCCCCATTAACAGTCCCACACTTTATTTTCCCTCTGTCTTTGACAATTTCAGTTCTTGCTTGGCCACAGTGCAAAACTAAAATCCACCACAAAATAAACATTCAAAATCAAATTTATAAATGAAATCATGATATTTGCATACAAAGGTCAACTAATCACTCTCTTGCATTCAATTAGTACCTATCTTTTGTGTGCCATTTCCTTTCTTAGTGCTCCTACACATTGCTACCCCAGTGGCTGCAGCATGGCTGGTGGAAGGCTGCTGATTTTTAGTGGAGGAGACTGTAGATGACCTTGCAGAATGACCTCGAACAGCTCTGGGCCAAGGAGGCCTGTCTATTGACTGCACCATCTGACATGAGCAGCAGCAGTCTGGGCTGGCTGATAGGGAATAGTAAATGCGGAATGGCAGGGATCTGAGGATGAATGATCTCGTCCTGAGAGAGGACAGCAAATTCATACACTGTGGAACCACTTCAACACTGCCTCCCCACCGCAGGGTGGCAAACTAACAATCCTAGTAATCTGTTGGCAGCAGTCTGAGCTTGCATGGTGGAAAGCTGAACTTGCATGCGAGTAAACTGAGATGCCACTGCAGTACTCAGGCCTTGGGTGGCTGTGCTGCAGTGGAAGCTGCAACATCAGCCATCAGACATTGCATCATGGTTGGGTTGACAAGTGTGCTAATGGAGCACTTTGGAAAGGATGGGCTTTGAGTCTGCACAAAGCCCTGTGCCAAGTTGGTGCTGAAATTCTTAATGCTCCTTGACATTGACCGCAAGCTTTCTTGTAGGCTTTCCAATGCAACAAATGTTTCACTGTGCATACGCATCAGTGTTCTTTTGAAGGCCTCCCCATCAAAGTGCTCAGTTGAGTCCTCCGCAGCAGATTCCATGTGTCATCTCGATCTCTGGCAAGCTGGCACCTGCAATACCCTTACTCATACCCTGGCTGCAGTCCACCCGTGCCTGGTGTCTCATAATGTACATATTCTGCCTCCACTCTGTCCTCTATGATCCACAGCCTCAGTATCTGAACTGGTGGTAGCCAGTGTGGAATCAAATGACATTGCTGTGTCTTCATTATGACTCTTCTGTTAGTGTTCCTCCGCGACCTGACCAGCTTGCATCTCTTGAGTATTTGAAAGGAAACAGGCACAAGTGTAGGCTTGTGGGGATGGGTTGTGGGGGGAGGGGTAAGTGATATGTGAGAATAATGGTTAGGTAAAAGGATACCACTATCTTCAATAGTTTCAGCCTCACTGCCTGGATGTGCCCTGTCCCATCTTCACTTTGAGGATATCCTTCATCATGTTGTGTGGCATTACCACCATGCTAAATGAGATAGATTTTAAACAACTCAAAACTGGGTATCCATGAGGCGCTGTGGGCCATCAGCAGCAGCAGAATTGTATACCAGCACAATCTGTAATCTAATAGCCCTGCATATCCCCCACTCTACCATTATCATCAGGTGGGGGTTCAACCCCGGTTCAATGAAAATGCCAGAGGGCTTACCAGGAGTAGCACCAAGCATACCTGAAAATGAGGTTTCAACCAAGTGAAGCTACAACACAGGACTACTTGCCTGCCAAACAGTGTAAGCAGTAAGTGATAGACAGAGCTAAGCAATCCCACAACCAACTAATTAAATCTAAACTCTGCAGTCCTGCCACACCCGTGAATGGTGGTGGACAATTAGACAACTCACTGGAGGAACAGGTTCCATAAATATCCTTAATGGATGTTGCCAGGGTTTGAAAATTGAAGCTATGAGGAGAGATCGGCCAGAATTGTTTTCCTTAGAACAGAGGAGGCCAAGGGGTGACCCAATTGAGGTGTACAAAATTATGAGAGGCCTAAGTAGGGTAGAGAGGAAAGACTTGTTTACCCTAGCTGAGGGATCAATTACCAGAGGACATGGATTTAAGGTGATTGGTAGAAGAATTAGAGGGGACATGAGGAAAGCCTTTTTCACCCAGAGGGTGGTGGATGTCTGGAATTCACTGCCTAAGTTGGTGGTTGAGGCTGAAATGCTCAATCATTTAAAAGGTACCTGGATCCGCATCTGAAGTGCCGTAACCTGCAAGGCTACAGACCAGTTTCTGGAAAGTAGGGTTAAAATGAGTGGCTAGTTTCTTTTTTCTCTTTTTGACCAGTGCAAACAGATGGGCTGAATGGCCTCTTTCTGCACCATACCTTTTCTATGGTTCTATGGATGGGGGAACCCAGCACATAAGTGGAAATGTCAAGGCTGAATAATTTGCAACCATCTTCAGCCAGAAGTGCTGAGTGGATGATCCATCTCAGCTTCCTCCTGAGGACACCAGCATCACAGGTGCCCATCTTCAGCCATTTTGATTCACTCCACTTTCTTGATATCAAGAAACAGCTGAAGGCACTGGATACTGCAAAGGCTATGGGCCCTGACAACATTCCAGCAATAGCACAGAGGACTTGTGCTCCAGAACTTGCCGCACCTCTAGCCAAGCTGTTCCATTACAGCTACAACACTGGCATCTACTCAGCAATGTGGAAAATTGCCATGGTGTGTCCTGTCCACTAAAAGCAGGACAAATCCAACCCGGCCAATTACCACCCCATCAGTCTACTCTCGATTATCAGTAAAGTAATGGAAGGGTCATCAACAGTGCTATCAAGCGGCACTTGCTTAGCAATAACCTGCTCACTGACGCCCAGTTTGGGTTCTGCCAGGGTCACTCAATTCCTGACCTCATTACAGCCTTTGTTCAAGCACGGACAAAAGAGCTGAACTCCAAAGGTGAGGTGAGAGTCATGCGGACTTGAAACGTTAACTCTATCTTTCTCTCCACAGATGCTGTCTGACCTGCTGAGTTTTTCCAGCATTTTTTGCTTTTGTTTCAGATTTCCAGCATCTGCAGTATTTTGCCTTTATCTGAGGTGAGAGTGACTGCCCTTGACATCAAGGCAGCATTTGACCGAAAGTGGCATAAAGGAGCCCTAGCAAAACTGGATTCAATGGAAATGAGGGGGAAAACTCTCCACTGTTTGGAGTCATTCATATCACAAAGGAAGCTGTTGTGGTTGTTGGAAATCAATCTTCTCAGTTCCAGGACTTCACTACAGGAGTTCCTCAGCGTTGTGTCCTAGGCCCAACCATCTTCAGCTGCTTCATCAATGACCTTCCCTCCACCATAAGGTCAGAAGTGGGGGTGTTTGTTAATGATTGCACAATGTTCAGCACCATTTCTGATTCCTCAGATACTGAAGCTCTCTGTGCCCATTTGCAGCAAGACCTGGACAACCGTCAGGTTGGGCTGCTAAGTGGAAAGCAACATTTGTGTGACACAAGTGCCAAGCAATGACCATCTCCAACAAGAGAGAATCAAACTATTTCCATTCAAACCATTCAATGGCATGACCATCACTGAACTCCCCACTTTCAACATCCCAGGGGTTACCATTGACCAGAAATTGAACTCAACCAGCCATAAACTTTGGCTACAATTCTGTGGCGAGTAACTCAACTCCTGACTCCCCAAAGCCTGTCCACCATCTACAAGACACAAGTCAGGAGTGTGATGGAATATTCTCCATTTGCTTGGATGAGTGCAGCTCCAACAACACTCAAGAAGCTTGACACCGTCCAGGACAAAGCAGCCCACTTGATTGGCACTCCATCTATCACCTTCAGCATTCAATTCCTCTACCATCAACACCCAATGGCAGCAATATGTAACATCTAAAAGATGTACTGCAGCAATTCATCAAGGCTTCTTCAACAGCACATTCCAAACCCACGACCTCTACCACCTAGATTGACAAGGACGGCAGACACATGGGAAAACCACCACCTGTAAGTTCCCCCCTAAGCCACACAACATCCTGACTTGGAAATATATTGTTGTTCCTTCCATGTCGCTGTGTCAAAATCCAGAAACTGCCTCCCAAACAGCACTGTGGGTGTACCTACATTACATGGACTGCGGCGGTTCAACAAGGCAGTTCACCACCATCTTCTCAAGGACAATTAGGGCTATGTAATAAATACTGGCCTAGCCAGCAATGCTCATGTCCCATTTTTAAAATTCATTTACAGGATGTGGCTGTCACTGCTAAAGGCGTGTATCTGAGTGTGCTCTCACAATGTAATTTCATTACCTCCTTTTGTATCTCACACAGGTCCCAGCACCACTCACTCACCCCCCCCCCCCCCCACCCCCCCCGGGGTCAACTCATTCCTCGGTCATCAGGAGGAGGAAAAGATATCCAAGGAGGCAGTGTCACATCTGACTAGCCCACACCAACACAGATACTAACACATCAGACTAGCACAATGCGTGTGTAGACTCAGTGGCATGTGGTGAAGGGCACCACAACAGAGTGCAGGAGGAGGTGTCTGAATCAGAGATATCTGTGCACAGTCCTCTTCAGAGGAGGGAGGAAAGTCACAATGATGCTCCAGTAGGCATGGAGGTAGGACCTCAGGAGTCACCTCATGGGGCAGAGTATTTGGAGCATCAGCAGATGTGTAGACATCTGTTGGAGTTTCCTGAGGCAATGCGAGATCATGCATTACAAGTAGAGGAGACACCCCACCATGCATGAAGGCTGCCAGCAAAATGGAGGCAGCCTTTCTGTGGCAGGTTCGGAGGTCATCAAAACCAGAGGTTCCATGCCCCAAAGGTGAGGCTGCAGGAGGAAAGGTCTGACCCATGGCCTAAACAATGCACCTGCAGGGCTCGGGACCCCATTTACACCTGACATCGGGTCCCGAAGCCTGTGGCAAAATCTGATGGAGCTTGTGGAGTTTACTCCAATCACTGCCTTCAGGAGAGCAGGACATTATGGAAAATGACAAAATTAAACATGTAGGTGTGAAAAATTGTATTTGTTTTGGCATATACATAAAGGACCATTTACAGGGTTAATAGTGAAAGTTTACCTGTGTGCTTTGTGTAACAAAGTCATAAAGCAATCCTGATAAATTGATTTACAATTACAATCATAACATAAGTTTCACCACTAGAGGTAATGATAAGCACATGCAATGGATAAATATGCTTGATACAATTGGACAAAGTACTTTCCATCAAAAAATCATTATATAGATGCATGAAACTTGCAATATTGAAAGAAGCCATTTGGCTGATCTTCTGAGTTTTCACTTCCTCAGTTTACAGAAAGCACTTCATCAGTGGGTTAAGGAAACAATTTATTATGAGAGTACTTTTACAATAATACTGTGTCCTAGTTTATACCTATCAAAAAAGTTCCAGTATATCACAATGTGCTTCCAAATAACATGCTATCTTGCTGTCAAATATCTTGGTAACTGGAGTTTTATTCATAAATACTTAAACTATTGCTTCCTGCAACAGAGGCATTAACAGAGATTATAATAGACATGTCTGCACATTCAGCACTGATTTGCAATAATAGAATGTGTCTTATACTGGAAAAGCCAAGCTTTTGCCCACTCTTTTGGGGAGGGAGTTAGGTCAATAAAGGCTGCCTGCAATGAGTCCACATGGCGAGTTTTTGTCAGTGCAGTACACTAAGGAAAGATAGCAATGAGGATGGGATAGAATTCTTTTTCCAATTAATTTGAGAAATTGACTGAAGAATATTGTGACACATTTTGGAGCTACTAAAATTGTGCGTTACACAACAGTCTGGGTGTTACTTCGTTCTCACGCCATTGAAGTGGGCATTTTTGCGGGATGTTAATGCTGTACTCCGCAGGGATGTTCGATACACAAATTGTAATGTTTTTTTTATATCATAACCGTGACGTTATAGTACCCAGGGCTGTCTATTGCTTAAATAGCCAACCCTAGGGCTGCCATACCTTCCCTGGGAAAGTCCCCTGTTATTTTCATGCCCCGCAGCCTCCGCTCTGTCTCTCCTCACCCCCGCCCCCATTGCTGCTTTCCCCGAGTGGCTGCGCCGCGGCCCTTGTTTTGGGCGCCGCATCCAGCTCCACGGGGACCATCCCCGCTGCAGCGCGGGACAGAGCGAACACGAGGGAAAGCAGCAGGAGAGCCGCGAGGGAAGCGGCGCAGCGCGGGAGCCGGCAGAGGCTAGGCAGCTGAACTAGCTGAAGATGCTGGTTGTTTTCCCTCATACGAGAGCTGGTTATTTTGATTGGTATATCTATCTTGTGCATGTCCTGATCTCCGCAGAATGTCAGTTTTAATGCCGGCAGGCTTTATAATCCCGACTGCAGCCTCCACCGCCCGAATAAGCTGGATGTGATTTTGAGTTAGATTTTTTTAAATTTAAAAAACATTTCTCTTTTAAGAGGGGTGTTCAACATAATGGATCCTTTCGTACAAACATTTTTTTTTGTCGCTCTTACTTTAAAGTTATCTCCTTTTTTCAATTCCGGATCTTTATTGCAAAGACAATAAGCTAAAAAATATTCTGATTCAATATAGGTAATTATTATCATAGATTTTGCAAGTCTGTGGAACACAATATTGCATATGATGTTAAACACAACACCCAAAATCAAAAGATGAAAGGCGTAGCGGTTTTATTTCACAAGATGAAGATTCTTGGATTGCAGGAAGGTTTATCACGAGTAGGTAAGGTAACATTTCTGACTGAGCATATGAAGTAACATGGAGAAAGTTCTCAGAATTCAGCTGATATCTTAACTCTGGGTTTTCCAGACCCACCCCGCGGTGGGTTTAATGGCGGGTTGGGGGTGGGGCAATGCTACAGGAGTCAAAAAGTCAGTTTCCTGCCAATGTGAAATGATGGCGGGAACGTGCACTCTCGCCCTTCATGGCAGTTTG
Organism: Cetorhinus maximus; assembly: GCF_964194155.1. Taxonomy (NCBI): domain Eukaryota; kingdom Metazoa; phylum Chordata; class Chondrichthyes; order Lamniformes; family Cetorhinidae; genus Cetorhinus; species Cetorhinus maximus. Next base: position 92,589,903 of record NC_135882.1, read on the forward strand.
CTATTCCCACCGGTGTGAATCTGATTTGCATCCCATTAATGGGATACAGATGAAGCCCCGCCAGAATCGTTCCCCTCTGTCCAGTCATCTAAGCTGCCAGTGCATTTTCATGCCATCCAGAACATGTCTGGACCAATGTGGTATGCAAATATTGGACTTATCTGCAAGAGGGCCTGGGGCAGCTCGCGGAGATCAGAAGGGAAGATGGAGGCCTCCAGCAACCTGACCCTGGAACACCACGTGCGGCGGCGGATGGGTGGAGCATCAACCACGTGGATCTTCTAACTTCAGGACCTTCCAGGAGATGGATCTTCTCCCTCAACGGTGGGTAAGATGATGTCCAGATGCCTTTTAAATATGGCGTCTGGATATGATGGCGAGCAATCAAGCCCGTCCTGCAGTGCAAAACGCTGGCAAACCCCCAACTGCATAATTAATTAGGCCAGCGTCACGCAATACGGCGCATATTCCCACCGGCCTCCGTGGCGGGAAACTCTCCTCGTTCTCACCCCACCGTGGGACTTAGCCCTGGATTGGAAAATTCCACTCTATCCTTTTGATGGAGCACAGGTGTTTGCAGCTCATGTACAGCATTCTGTGTAAATGCCGCAGAATTCCAGGGGTTCGGTATTGTTACTGTACCATGACATTGATACTCGTCATTGGGCTGTTTTCAAAACCTGACCACCTGTGATCCGATGGTGGGGAGAAGAGCTGATAAATGCACAGATAAAGCTTTTCTAGAGCCTGGAGCAAATCATATGGTTCCAAGATCGATTCGATATAGGTGGACAAAGCAAGCCAGAGAAGCAGCATCAGCCAACGCCGTGCAGAACGCAACCAAGAATGAAAGCAGTGGCCAGGTTCTGTTGACAGAGTAACATGCTGCAGCCCAGCTTGAACATCAGCCAATGGAAATTCATTTGCAACAACAATTGGAAGATGCTCCAGGAGCTGACATCTCAGACAAAGGGCGTGGAGTTTGTGCAGCACCATCTCTGGTAAGTCGTTATCCTCCCTTACACCAAGTAGCAAGATAATTAGGCAGCAACCTTGGGAAAAAAATTAAACAGCTGGTAAATTCAGAAAATTAGCTTTATTTCTGTTTAGGAAGCCAGAGAAAGAGCAGTGCCAAAGGAAACTGATGACAAAGATGAAGCTCTGAAGGATTTCCAACGGACTCAAATACAGGTATAACTTCTTACTGGGACTCAATACCTGGAGATTGACAATGCAATGGAAAATGCACCACACAATCTGATGCCTGAAAGAGCACATGTCCATCACCATAATTGGCTACATGGCTATCTTTGGTTGGACAATGTGAGCATCACTTAACATTTTTAGCCATTAATGTTCCTAAAATGTTCACAGAGTAGGAGAGAGACACTTATCTCCCAATTTCCTGGCTCACTTTTGCTCAGTGCTTGTTCTCTTTGCAGATGGTAGTGAAAATGCACATTGAGAAGATGATGAACAAATTCCTGATGCCAGTGATAGAATTGCAGGTGATTACTTCCGGAAACCTCGCGATAAGCCCCTCTTCCACGGATGTCAAAAATGGAGGGCAGAAGCGCTATTGTGGATATTATCCTTCATCATGAGACACCGTTCGTCGTCTGTCACTGTGATGGATCTCAGAGCTTGTGAACACAATGTTTGGGAGATTGATATTTCGATCCGCCAAATCAATCCTCATAAATACATTTTGCGGGAATAATGTGCATTTCCACTTCTATTGTATGTATTCCTGAAAAAAGAGATATATCTAATCTTTTCATCTCACACTCATCAGGACACTTGCAAGAATACCAATATAAGTGAAAACTGTATGTGAAGAGCATGCTGATTGGTTGGCAAGTGGCATTGCCATAGAAAATGCACCACACGATGGTGACTGACAGTTAATTGCCAAGCATTGTTTGAAATTCAAACCAGGCAGCTTGACCCTGATTAGTTAAACCATTGCCCTGAGGAATGAGTCAGTAAATGGCTGTCACTTGTTTAGCTCAAACAGGCACAAGTTGTGAACATGTTCTTTCTGTCTGCAAAGTATAGGACCTGTATTAATATATGTAGCTTCCAGTACATGCAAACGTGCCACATTGCAAGCCCAAGTGACAATCTTAAATTGGTTGTCAGTGTAATTCTTAGCACATTAAGGATTATTTAGCAGATGTTGTCCAATCACGGAATCACATCTAGTGTTGGACACTGTGTTTTGAGTTTTGCAAGCATCAAAGGCATCCTGCAGGATAATGGCTACCCTGATCAAATCATTTTGCGCTGTATATCACGCAAACTCATGAACAGGCCTAAGGCCATCACATTTAGCCCTGAAAAGTGCCCAGTCTACCACAGAATACCCTGGAAGGGCAAGGTATATCAAAAATTTGAGCAACAAGTGAAGCTAGCTGTTTCATGCTGCTGCTATGCAGTAGCAACACAAGTGGTATTTGCCATTTACAGGACGCTACCGTCAATCCAAAAAGACGTTTTGTCGATTGCACAAATCAGTAATGTGGTATATGAATTTCAGTGCCAGTGTGATGCTAGGTATGTAGGCTGTACGTCCCATAGATGCTGTTCGCAATGGGCAGGGCACAGATCATACCCAACCAGCCCATGCTTGCAAAATTCAAAACATAGTGCCCAACATTAGATGTGATTTTGTGATTGGACAACATTTGCTAAATAATCCTCAATGTGCTAAGAATTACACTGACAACCAATTTAAGATTGTCATCCAGGCTTGCAATTGTGTATACTGGAAGCTACATATATTAATACACAGGGCCCTCTTCTCTGCAGACAGAAAGAACAGCTACATACATTGCGCCTGTTTCAGCTAAACAAAATAAGTGACAGCCATTCACTGACTCATTCCTCAGGGCAATGCCTTAACCAATCAGGGTCAAGCTGCCTGGTTTGAATTTCAAACAATGCTTGGCAGTTAACTGCCAGTCACCATCAGTGGTGCATTCTCCATGACAACGCCACTTGCCAACCAATTAGCACTCCCTTCAAATACAGTATAAGTTGTTGTTTTCCCCCTTATATTGGTATTCTTGCGAGTGTCCTGATGAGTGCAAGATGAAAAGTTTAGACATGTCTTTTTGTTCAGCAATACTCAAGCTCTGTACGACCAAACGGCTATTTCTATTGTGTGTATTGTAGCAGTGATGTCCGTGCATTCAAAGTTCGTGATAATGATCAAGTACCATGCCCCAAATGTGCAGAGCTCTGTGTTGTTAAAGATCTAAACCAGGCTTGTCCAGCCTTTTGGCATGGTGTGGGGGGGGCCACATTTCAATTTTTCTTGCACTGCGGGGGGGGGATGATGAGCAAATCTCGGAAAGATAAGGTTTTTCGACGCAACATGAAATGTGAACTTTTACAAAACTGATGTATGAAAGAAACAACTTGTTGAGCAAAGAAAAATTGTCAAAACAATAAATTGATAATTAAAAAAAGAGTAATAAATAAAGATGACCATTAGAGTGTGTAACAGTGAGAGTGTCTGTGTCCAGCTCGCTCCCAGTCTCAGGCTGCTCACTCACTCACCCTCACCCCCTGAGAGACTGGGTGAGAGTGCATCTTGGTGTGTGGGGGTAAGAGTGAATGAGAACCATGTGACTGCGAGTGAGCCAGACACACACACTCCCCTCCCTCTCACCAACCTTCTCTCTTAAAAACCCCTTCCCACACACACACATACACACACCCTCAACCCCATCTACCCACCCTCATTCACTCAGCCACATTCAGTCAGCCACACTTCCTCAGCTACCCACCCACACTCACTCAGCCACCACCCACACACACAGCCACTTGACTCTCAGTCACCCTCAGAATCACTCACTCAGCCACATTCTCATTCACTCAGCTACCCTCACTAAATCGATTGGGGCGGGTGGGGGGGAAGCGCAGAAAAGAGATCTGGAGTGAGGCCCGAAGGCTAGCGGCAACCGAAAGCAGGAGCCAGCTGAGAGGAGGGCCGAGAACCGGTTGAACATGGAGAGAACCGGGCACAGCTAAGGGAATGCAGCTGCAGCTGGGCCAGAGCATTGAGTTGGGTAAATGTAGCCGGAGCCACGGGAAAGCGTGGTGAGCGGAGGCCCTGTACACTCTCGAATCTCTATCCTCACAAACTCGCAGTTGCCAGTGTTCGCTGCGCCTTCAATCACAGCTTGCTTTTCTCCCATGTTTGCTGCTGATAGGCTCTATAGTGAGCCTATCAGCAGAAAACATGGGAGAGAAACAGGCTGTTCTTGGAATAGTAGTTCCCTGCAGAAATCTTCAAACTCACTGACCACCCTTATCAGAAGTTTCAACAATTGTTCGGGGGCCACAAAGAGAGGTTTTGTGGGCCACAATGCGGCCCATGGGCCACATGTTGGACAAGCCTGATATAAATCAAGGCAATTGTTTTGTCACTGCAGATCTCAGCTCACAGGCAAAGACAATTTCAGAGATGCTTTACATGCGAATCTAGCATACAGGGAGAACCATAGAAAGCTGGTAGAGGAGAACGTTGAGGACATATATTGTGACACCTATTGCAGTGACATGGCTGTGGATGGAAAACAACAGTGATAGAAATAACCCTTCATACATTATTAACTCTGATGGCCTTCGAGTGTTTACGTCTTCCAGATATTCATTGTGGCCCATGTATTTAATGATTAATGAACTCCCTCCAAAGCTGAGAACCACAAGTCTCACTCTAGATAGAGTATGGTTTGTAAAGTGTGAGCCCAAAATGGAAATTTTCCTACATGAATTTGTTAAGGAAGTGAGAAAGCTGTCCGATGATGGAGTTTATGGGTTGGACATGGGCAAATTGTTAGAAACAGATTGTTTGCACTATGCTGCTGCATGGATTCTCCATCATGTGCAGCAATGTAGAATACAGTCTGATTTAATAGTTATCATCCTGGAAGAACAGTGGACCGAGTCGTCAGGTACCCAATGGAATCCTGTGGTATCAAGGACAGAACAGATCAAGAAATATTGCAATATGTGACAAGGGCACAGGTGCAGGGAAGGATAGCTAGAGGTGCGAAGAGGCCTGGTGCCTTTGTCAACTTGCCGCGTTTCTCACTATGTTGCGGCCTTCCCCCTGATTTAATCCACTGCCTTCTGTTGGGTGTTATCAGACAATTGACTGACTTATGGGTCTGCACAGCAGATTTTTTTTTTATTCATTCATGGGATGTGGGCTTTGCTGGCTGGGCCAGCATTTATTGCCCATCCATAGTTTCTCTTGAGAAGGTGGATCTCCCCTGACTGTAGCTATTATGGATAAATGTCTGAAAGCCTTTAAGCCACCTAGTTTTAGTTGCATGATCTCCGAGACTATTAGCTGAGAGAAAATACTGGAAGGCCTCAGAATGGTACATGTGGCTACTGTTCTACAGCTTGCCATGTTTAAGTGGCATACTGCCAGGGATTTATTTAAATCACTGGACTTTCCTTATGCACCTTTCTTTCCTCTTACTGCAAAAACCAATCACACTTGATGAGGTAGACAAGTATGATGAATTGATGTGCTCATTTGTCACCAGGGTAAATATACTATATAGTTCAGGAGACATGACATTTAATGTGCACTCACTTTCCCAAAAGTGTAGAAATGTGGGACCCCCTGTAGACCCATTCACGCTTCCCCTTTGAGGGGTGCAATTGGTGACTGAAATGACAACTTACAGGCATTACACCCAAAGAAATTGCACAACATTCACTGAATACTTGCCTCTCCCTTGCAGGGCAAGATGGCACACAGCCAGAGAGACTGACACAGCTGCATATTCTCACTCCCATGGTACTCACCATCATTGAAACACCCATGATGGAGGCTGTGGCCAATGGTAGGCTGAAATCAAAGATAACATTATCCTCATACCTAATCCTCCTTCTCACACCCCACTTCCTCCTCATCCAACAATCTGTTCTCATTTACAAGATGCAAATGGTGTAAGCATGCACTTCGTCCTCCGTCACCTCTCCCCCTCTGTGTCCCTTCCCTCAAACTTGCCACAGCTCTATCCGTGTGCCTTTCTCCTTTCAGATACCCAAAAACTGCAACCTGGCCAGGCAATGGTGGAAGAGGAAGAGGTGGAAGAGCAGGAAGATCGTGACAATGAGGAAACACTGTCACTCTCACACTGGCAGCGACCAGATTAGTTACTGATGCTGCCAGCACTTCAGAGGTGGGATCTGCATTTGGAAAGAGTGACCTGCAGCCAAGGCAGGGGACATATGTAGTGTCAGCTTACCAGAGAGAAAAGTCACACATGATTTCTACTACGGAGGAGTCAGATAAGGACTTTGATAGGGTAAAGAAAGAAACTGATGGGTATGCACAATGAAATGTTTGTTGCTTTGACATATCTGCCACAAAGCCTGTGGTCAATATTAAGGAGCATGGAAGAGTAAAGCATCAACCAAACACATGGCTTTGCACAAAGTTTGGAACCCATCCTTTCCAGGATGGATGTGGTGGCCAATTCCATGAACACACCTGCAGATCCAACCAGAGTGGCAGTATCTGTTGGCTGATGTCTCAGCTTCCGTTGTTCAACAAACAAAAACTATCCAACATCTAAGTGCTGCAGCGGAATCTCAGGCTGAAGTAATGCAAGCTCTGTCAACATCCTGGAGGTTGCCATTGACCAGAAACTGAACTGGACCAAGCATATAAATACTGTGGTTACAAGAGCAGTTCAGAGGCTGGGAATTCTGCAGTGAGTAACTCACTATAGAACTATAGAAAATTTACAGCCCAAAGGAAGCCATTCGTCCCATCTTGTCCATGCCAGCCCGAGGACACCCACGTCCCCTTTCTAATCCCACCTTCCTGCACCCGGCCCATAGCCCTGCAGCTTACAGCACTTTAGGTGCAGATCCAGGTGCTTTTTAAAAGAGTTTAAAGTTTCTGCCTCTACCACCAACTTGGGCAGCGAATTCCAGACACCCACTACCCTCTGCGTAAAAAAGTTCTTCCTGATGTCCCCCCTACACCTTCTGCCACTTATCTTGAATCTATGTCCCCTGGTTCTAGAATACTTCATCAAGGGAAACAATTTTATCCTGTCCACTCTATCTATTCCCCTCATAATTTTGTACACCTCAATCAAGTCACCTCTCAGCCTTCTTTGTTCTAAGGAAAATAACCCAACCTATCCAATCTCTCCTCGTAGCTACACTTTTCTAACAAGAACAAAGAACAAAGAAAAGTACAGCACAGGAACAGGCCCTTCGGCCCTCCAAGCCTGCGCCGATCATATTGCCCGTCAACTAAAACATTTTGAACTTCTGGGGTCCGTATCCCTCTATTCCCATCCTATTCATGTATTTGTCAAGCTGCCTCTTAAACACCACTATCGTACCTGCTTCCACCACCTCCTCTAGCAGCGAATTCCAGACACTCACTACCCTCTGCGTAAAGAACTTGCCCCGCACATCATCTTTATAGTTTTCTCCTCTCACCTTAAATCTATGTCCCCTAGTAATTAACTCTTCCACCCTGGGAAAAAGCTTCTGACTATCTATTCTGTCCATGCCACTCATAATTTTGTAAACTTCTATCAAGTCGCCCCTCAATCTCCGTCGCTCTAGTGAGAACAATCCGAGTTCCTCCAACCTCTCCTCATAGTTAATAATCTCCAGACCAGGCAGCATCCTGGTAAACCTCCTCTGCACCCTCTCCAACGCCTCCATATCATTCTGGTAATGTGGTGACCAGAATTGCACACAATATTCCAAGTGTGGCCTAACCAAGGTTCTATACAGCTGCAGCATGATTTCCCAGCTTTTATACTTAATACCCCTGCCAATGAAGGCAGGCATGCCATATGTCTTCCTGACTACCTTATCCACCTGCGTTGCCACTTTCAGTGACCTGTGGACCTGTACACCTAGATCCCTCTGCCCGTCAATGAACTTAAGGGTTCTGCCATTTACTGTATAATTCCTGCCTGTATTAGAACTTCCAAAATGCATTACCTCACATTTGTCCGGATTAAACTCCATCTGCCATTTCTCCGCCCAAGTCTCCAACCGATCTATATCCCGTTGTATCCTTTGACAATCCTCTTCACTATCTGCAACTCCTCCAACCTTAGTGTCATCTGCAAACTTACTAATTAGCCCAGTTACATTTTCCTCCAAATCATTTATGTATACCACAAACAGCAAAGGTCCCAGCACTGATCCCTGCGGAACTCCACTAGTCACAGCTCTCCATTCAGAAAAGCACCCTTCCACTGCTACCCTCTGTCTTCTATGACCAAGCCAATTCTGTATCCATCCTGCCAGCTCACCTCTGATCCCGTGCGACTTTACCTTCTGTACCAGTCTGCCATGAGGGACCTTGCCAAAGGCCTCACTGAAATCCATGTATATAACATCCACTGCCCTTCCATTGTTAATCATCTTTGTCACTTCCTCGAAAAACTCGATCAAGTTAGTGAGAGACAACCTCCCCTTCCCAAAACCATGCTGCCTCTCACTAATACACCCATTTGCTTACAAATGGTAGTAAATCCTGTCACAAAGAATCTTCTCCAATAATTTCCCTACCACTGACGTAAGGCTCACTGGCCTGTAATTTCCTGGATTATCCCTGCTACCCTTCTTAAACAATGGAACAACATTGGCCATTCTCCAGTCCTCTGGGACCTCACCCGTAGACAGTGAGGATACAAAGATTTCTGTCAAGGCCCCAGCAATCTCCTCCCTTGCCTCCCTCAGTACTCTGGCCCTGGGGACTTATCCACCTTAATATTCTTCAAGTCGCCTAACACCCCTTTTTTGATCTCAACATGATCCAGGCTATCTACACACTCTTCCCTAGACAAATCGACCGCTAAGTCCTTCTCTTTGGTGAATACTGATGAGAAGTATTCATTCAGTATCTCTCCTATTTCTTCTGGCTCCAGACACAGATTCCCTCCTCTGTCCTGAGTGGGCCTACCCTTTCCCTGGCTACCCTCTTGCCCTTTACATATGTGTAAAAGGCCTTGGGATTTTCCTTAATCCTGGTTGCCAGTGACTTTTCATGACCCCTTTTAGCCCTCCTGACTCCTTGCTTAAGTTTCTTCCTACTTTCTTTGTATTGTCCACGGGCTTCATCTGTTCCCAGCCTTCTAGCCCTTACAAATGCTTCCCTTTTCTTTTTGACTAATCTCACAATATCCTTTGTTATCCAAGGTTCCTGAAACTTGCCATGCTTATCCTTCATCCTAGCAGGAACATGCCGGTCCTGAATTCTTATCACTGACGTTTGAAAGCCCCTCACATGTCAGTTGTTGACTTGCCCTCAAACATTCGCCTCCAGTCTAGATTCCTCAGTTCCTGCCTCATATTGTTATAATTAGCCTTCCCCCAATTAAGCACCTTAACCCGAGGACTCCTGTTTTCCTTATCCACCAGTACCTTGAAACTTACTGAATTATGGTCACTTTTCCCGAAATGCTCTCCTACTGAAACTTCGACCACCTGGCCGGGTTCATTCCCTAATACCAGGTCCAGTATTGCCCCTTTCCTAGTTGGACTATCTACATATTGTCTCAGGAAGCCCCCCTGGATGCACCTTACAAATTCTGCACAATCCAAACCCCTAGCACTAAGTGATTCCCAGTCAATATAGGGAAAGTTAAAATCACCCACCACAACAACCCTATTGCTCTTACATCTTTCCAAAATCTGCCTACATAACTGTTCCTCAATCTCCCGCCGGCAATTTGGAGGCCTATAGTAAACCCCCAACATTGTGACTACACCCTTCCTATTCCGGAGCTCTACCCATATTGCCTCGCTGCATGAGCCCTCCGAGGTGTCCTCCTGTCGTACAGCTGTGATATTCCCCTTAACCAGCAGTGCAACTCCCCCAACTCTTCTACATCCCTCTCTATCCTGCCTGAAACATCTAAATCCTGGAACGTTTATCTGCCAATCCTGTCCATCCTTCAACCAAGTCTCTGTAATAGCAATAACATCATAGTCCCAAGTACTAATCCAAGCTCTAAGCTCATCTGCCTTGCCTGTTATACTTCTCGCATTGAAACAAATGCATTTCAGACCCCCAGTCCCACTGTGTTCAGTAATTTCTCCCTGCCTGCCCTTCCTCTTAGTCCTACTGGCTATATTCACTGGTTCCTAGTCCTTTATTTCACCTGCTGACCTATTGCTCCGGTTCCCACCCCCCTGCCATACTAGTTTAAACCCTCTCGAGTCACACTAGCAAACCTCGCAGCCAGGATATTGGTGCCCCTCCAGTTTAGATGCAACCCGTCCTTCTTGTACAGGTCCCACCTGCCCCGGAAGAGATCCCAATGATCCAGATATCGGAAACCCTCCCTCCTACACTATCTATTCAGCCACGTGTTCAGCTGCACTATCTTCCTATTTCTAGCCTCACTGGCACGTGGCACAGGGAGTAATCCTGAGATTACAACCCTAGAGGTCCTGTTTTTTAACTTTCTGCCTAACTCCCTGAACTCCCGCTGCAGGACCTCGTCACTCTTCCTGCCTATGTCGTTAGTACCAATGTGTACCACGACCTCTGGCTGTTCTCCCTCCCCCTTCAGAATGTCCCGTACCCGATCAGAGACATCCTGGACCCTGGCACCAGGGAGGCAACATACCATCCTGGTGTCTCTTTCACGACCACAGAAGCGCCTATCTGAGCCCCTGACTATAGAGTCCCCTATGACAATTGCTCCTCTGTGCTTTGACCCCCCCCTGCTGAACAACAGAGACCGCCATGGTGCCACTACTCTGACTGCTGCTGTTGATTTCCCCTGATAGGCCATCCCCCCAACAGTATCCAAAACGGTATGCCTGTTAGAGAGGGGGACAGCCACAGGGGATTTCTGCACTGACTGCCTGCCCCTTCTAGCGGTCACCCATCTGTCTGTACCTTGGGTGTGACCTCGTCTTTAAAACTCCTATTAATGACGCTTTCCGCCACATGAATGCTCCTAAGTGCATCCAACTGCTGCTCCAACCGATCCATGCGGTCTGTGAGGAGCTGCAATTGGGTGCACTTCCTGCAGATGTAGTTATCCGGGACACTTGAAGCATCACAGATTTCCCACATCCCACAGGTGAAGCATTTCACTCCAGCAACTGCCATTTCTAGAACTATTTAATAAATTAATTTAAATCCAATAACTGTTTATTGACTCCTGATTAGGTATACATTCCCTAGGGCTAGATTTCTACTATAAATGCTAAATTCTAAGAACAGTAATCCCCTGATTCTGGTCTAGATACCCTCAGTTTTAGTTTCAAATTAAGTGTAGATTCTCTACCAGCCAACCAGATAACAGATTTACCGTGACGTCACTTTTAATAATTTTTTTTTTTTAAAATCCCCGAGGTCCGTGAATCCCCGAGGTAAGGTATTTATACTCACCTCTCTGGAACTCCGCCCTCCGACTCTGCTCCCTGGAACTAGGCTGCGAATCCCCGAGGTAAGGTATTTATACTCACCTCTCTGGAACTCCACCCTCCGACTCTGCTCCCTGGAACTAGGCCGCGAATCCCCGAGGTAAGGTTTTTATACTAACCTCTCTGGAACTCCGCCCTCCGACTCTGCTCCGTGGAACTAGGCCGTGAATCCCTGAGGTAAGGTTTTTATACTAACCTCTCTGGAACTCCGCCCTCTGGCTCTGCTCCCTGGAACTAGGCCGCGAATCCCCGAGGTCAGGTTTTTATACTAACCTCTCTGGAACTCCACCCTCCGACTCTGCTCCCTGGAACTAGGCCGCGAATCCCCGAGGTCAGGTTTTTATACTAACCTCTCTGGAACTCCGCCCTTCGACTCTGCTCCCTGGAACTAGGCCGTGAATCCCCGAGGTAAGGTCTTTATACTAACCTCTCTGGAACTCCGCCATCTGGCTCTGCTCCCTGGAACTAGGCCGCGAATCCCCGAGGTCAGGTTTTTATACTCACCTCTCTGGAACTCTGTCCTCCGACTCTGCTCCCTGGAACTAGGCCGCGAATCCCCGAGGTAAGGTTTTTATACTAACCTCTCTGGAACTCCGCCCTTCGACTCTGCTCCCTGGAACTAGGCCGTGAATCCCCGAGGTAAGGTTTTTATACTAACCTCTCTGGAACTCCGCCATCTGGCTCTGCTCCCTGGAACTAGGCCGCGAATCCCTGAGGTAAGGTTTTTATACTCACCCCTCTGGAACTCCGCCCTCTGGCTCTGCTCCCTGGAACTAGGCCGCGAATCCCCGAGGTCAGGTTTTTATACTCACCTCTCTGGAACTCTGCCCTCCGACTCTGCTCCCTGGAACTAGGCCGCGAATCCCCGAGGTAAGGTTTTTATACTCACCTCTCTGGAACTCCGCTCTCCGACTCTGTTCCCTGGAATTAGAACCCTGGCACCATTCTTGTAAACCTCCTGTGCACTCTCTCCAGGGCTATTACGTCCTTCCTGTAATGTGGTGACCAGAACTGCACACAATACTCCAGCTGTGGCCTCACCAGTGTTTTATACAATTCCAACATTACATCCTTACTTTTATATTCTATACCTCTGCCAGTGAAGGAGAGCATTCCATATGCCTTCTATACAACCTTGTCAACTTGAACTGCTGCCTTCAGGGACTTGTGTACTTGTACACCAAGATCTCTCACCTCATCTACCGCTCTTAGTATATTCCCATTTATTTTGTAATCCCTGTAACTGTTTGACCTCCCTAAATGTATGACCTCACACTTCTCTATGTTAAAATCCATCTGCCACTTCACCACCCACTCCACCAACCCATCTATATCGTTTTGGAGATTATGGCTATCCTCTACACTATCCACTACTCAGACAATCTTTGTGTCATCTGCAAATTTCCCAATCGTGCACCCCACGTTCACGTCCAAATCGTTAATATATAACACAAACAGCAAGGGTCACAACACCGAGCCCTGTGGAACACCACTTGAGACAACTTTCCATTCGCAAGGGCATCCATCGACCATTACCCTTTGTTTCCTGTTACAAAGCCAACCTTTTATCCAATTTGCCACATTACCCTGAATCCCATGGGCTTTTCCTTTCCTGACCAATCTGCCATGTGGGACCTTGTCAAATGCCTTGCTAAAATCCATTTACACAACATCCACTGCACTACCTTCATCAACCCTTCTTGTCACTTCCTCAAAGAATTCAATCAAATTTGTGAGGCAAGACCTTCCTTTAACAAATCCATGCTGACCATCCCTGACTAGTCCATGCCTTTCCACCTGACTCCCCAGAGCCTGCCCACCATCTACAAGGCACAAGCCAGGACTATGATGGAACTTCCTCCACTTACCTCGATGAATGCAGCTCCAACAACTGTAATATGCCTTTAAGGCATATCAGCATGACATCACTAGAAGGGAAACATGTCATGTGCTCCAGTCTTAGCTGCACTTCTACTTTGAGCACAGCACACACAAACAGCTCAGATGCCTTTAAATTTTATACCTATGTATTATCTGTTCTTATGTGCCTAGCCTTAATAAATGACTCCACAATGTGTTTACCTAATGCCTTATGAGTGATTAGTGCCTTGTGTCTTATACAACAAATAAGTCCAAGGTGTTATATCACTATAATAATATGACGTGATCAGTGGTGGTAAGACAGCTGGCAGCAAGCTTAAGTACAGGTACAACACGATGAACCACCTTAGATCATGCCACATGGCATGAAAAGAATCTCAATGTTTTGGGCAGACCACAACCAAGTCACAGTGTTGGAGAGTGTTGAAAACGCTGGTGGTGACTGCGAAGAAAAGCTTTGAACGCACAGCACCGAGATCATGCTCAAATGAAGCGCTTGTAAGCAGATGGATCCCTCGTGGCAAGGTTGCAGTGCAGAGCCTGTCAGTTCAGTGAATGGGGGAGCACATTAAGAGGACCAGCACAGGATTAGCTCAGGTGGGAAAGGCAAGTGACCAGGGTGTGGGCTGGATCAATAGCGAGCAAAGGAAAGTCAAACAAAAAAAAAGTATAAAAATCAGGCTAGAGAAGGTTGCGATTATAACGGGCGGCTTCAGGAGTTGCTGAACAGTAAATTGAATAAAAAGCAAAGACGCCATTACTCTGTGTTGCGTTCCCGCCACATCTCATTTTTGGGAAAGCGCCAAAGTGACACACATCCCAGGTACTACAGAAAAAGGAAGTTCAAAGGGATATTGTCAGAATGTCAACAAAATTCCCCAGTTTGAATTGAGATGAAGCTGACCTACTATCCAAATGCCAAAGGTTTAAACAACATACAGAGCTATGGTTCCTTGATTCAGGTGTGCCTGAACCAGACAAGCAAGCTATAAAAATTCACCTAGCAATTGGGAATGAAGGTCTACGCTGGCTGAATATATCAAGATTAACAGCAGAAGAGCTAAAGGATCTCCACAAGAAATTGGAAGACTGGTTCGTAACCAGGTTAAACTTCCGCATTCATCGATTAGAGTTCATGTCATTTTGACAACAGCCTACAGAACCCGTAGACCACTTCGTCAGCAGATGCAGAAAAAAGTGTACGTACTGCGATTTTTCAAATGCAGAGCAAGCAGACAGGATTATTGAGTTGGTGATTGCATCCACTCATATGGAAGACTTCCAGCAAAATCTGCTAGACAAGTCCAAAACATATAGCACTGAAGTGCTACTCAAGGAAGGACATAAGTACAAAGTGATCTTCGCAGGTCAACAAAGCTTACAGATCCTAAGTACAACTGCAATTGTTGACACACTCACTAGAACACCAAAACCTAGCAAGACATGTAGAAGGTGTAGATTTCTGCATGCACCAAGGAAATGCCCAGCTTTCTCTGCAAGGCATGTTGCATTAGTAATGGCACTGCACTAGAGCAAAGGTTGATACAGCTACAAAAAGCCATGCGCTGATCCAAACAGACCTTAAACAACAGGTACCTTTGAGCAATAAGAATAACCATCCGGTATCCCGTCAGAAATATATACATGAAATATATACATGAGGTGATTGACAAACCAGAAAATGACGGTGATGTGCAGAACGAGACAAAGAGCAATGAACATGTTTCATGCAATCAATCTCGTGGAAAATATAGATGTCATCACAGCTAAAAGCAAACAGGTAATCATGCCAGAATCCTTGCGACCTGAAATTCTTCAACAACTTCATCACTCACACATGGGCATAGATCGGATGGGAAGACTAACAAGAGAGACAGTCTATTCACCTTGTATGAACAATGACATTAAAGACATTGCCAAAGAAGTGCAAGGCATATCTAGAATCTATGCTAAGGCAGCACAAAGAACCACTCATTCCACATAAGGTTCCTGCCCATTCTTGGTCCAAAATCGCATCTGACCTCTTTCATGTCCGTGGCACTGACTTCATCATCATTGTCGACTACTTTACCAAGTACCCCATTATTCGACAATTGCACAATACACAAAGCACAACTGTCGCGTACACTCTAAATGCTATTTTCAGTTTATTTGGTGTGCCTAAAGAGATCATTACAGACAACAGTCTGCAATTTATTGGCAAGCCATTTCAGAATATTTGTGAGAAGTGGATTATCGATCACAGTACATCTCCTCATTATCCTGGATCTATCGGCCTAGCTGAACGAAGGATTCACATGGTGAAATCCTTAATTCTCAAATGTAAACAGGCTGAGCAAGATCTACAGATTCCAATGTTACATCTGAGAGCAACACCTTTAAGTGCAACTGTTCTATCACCAGCAGAGTTCATGTTTGGCAGGTCAGTGCGTATCAATTTACCCATGCTACTCTCTCAGAAACTAGAGTGACTTTTAAAACTACAAGAGAAGATGACCAACGTGCGTGATAAAAATGCAGCTACAGAATTGCCAAGTTTACAGTTGGGGCAACAAGTTCACAGAAGGTATGTGGCAACCAGCTGAGGTGACAAGGATTTGTTCAGGTGACAATGATTTGTCCAACCAAGGTCCTATGAAGTCATTACACAAAAAGGTGAGGTGTACTGAGGACAAGTCAGATCCATTCCAGCTCAAACTCAGACCGTCAAACTGGCCCGGGTTACTAAAGTTCTTGGAAGGATGGGATCCCAGGGACCATGTACTCTGGTCTCTGTGGAATTTATGGATGACAGCAACCGATCCATCATTCGAAATGTGAAAGGACCAGTTCGTGAGGGAGATGTGCTCACACTTTTGGAATCTGAGCGTGAAGCAAGAAGATTACGATAACACATCGTCAAAACTGATGCCAGCTGAAGCCGCTATCAAAGTAATTGTTTATGGACATTTTCACAAAGTTTTTTTGACGAAATGGGACAATAAACATTATAAATAAGTAATCTTAAAAAAAAACATCCAAGAATGACAATCCCACAGATCACTGTGATCCATTAAAGAAACCTCCAAACAAGGTTACCATCACAAGATCAGGGTTTACCAGAGATTACCTTTGCGCTTTAGAGACTCATAGATTCATCAGTTCTATACACTTATGTAAAGGTGACTAAATATGGTCATGTATTGTAAATAGTTATACTTCTTTGGAAGGGGCTAAAGTACCTTTAAAAAGAAAAGGGATGTTGTAATATGCCTTTAAGGGAAATGTTTTTCTTTATTCATTCATGGGACATGGGTGTTGCTGGCTAGGCCAGCATTTATTGCACATCCCAAATTCCCCTTGAGAAGGTGGTGGTGAGCTGCCTTCTTGAACCGCTGCAGTCCCTGTGGTGTAGGTACACCCACAGTGCTGTTAGGGAGGGAGTTCCAGGATTTTGACCCAGTGACAGTGAAAGAACGGTGATATCTTTCCAAGTCAGGATGGTGAGTGGCTTGGATGGGAACTTCCAGGTGGCGGCGTTCCCATGTACCTGCTGCCCTTGCCCTTCTAGATGGTAGCAGTCGTGGGTTTGGAAGGTGCTGTTTGAGGAGCCTTGGTGAGTACCTCCAGTGCATCTTGTAGATGGTACACGCTGCTGCCACTGTACATCAGTGCTGGAGGGAGTGAATGCCAATCAAGGGGGCTGCTTTGTCGTGGATGTTGTCGAGCTTCATGAGTGTTGTTGGAGCTGCATTCATCCAGGCAAGTGGAGAGTATTCCATCACACTTCTGACTTGTGCCTTGTAGATGGTGCCATGTGATACTGTCTTAGTTTCACTTTTTCTTTGAGCACAACACACACACAGCTCTGATGCCTTCAATCTTAATCCCTATGTATAACTGTTCTCATGTGCCTAGTCTTGATAAATGAACCAACAACATGTTTACCCAATCCCTTATGAGTGATTGGTGCCTTGTATTTTGTACAATAAATAAGCCCAAGGTATTATATCATTATAATAACATGACAGACGCCATCCAGGACAAAGCAGCCCGCTTGATTGGCACCACATCTACCACCTTAAACATTCACTCCCTCCACCACTGACGCACAGTGGTAGCAGTGCGCACCATCTATGAGATGCACCAGCAGCAACTCACCAAGAGTCCTTCAATGGCACCTTCCAAGCCTGTGGCCTCTACCACCTGGAAGGACAAAGGCAGCAGGTGCATGGGAACATCACCATCAGCAAGTTCTACTCTCCGCCACACACCATCCTGACTTGGAACTGTATCCAAGTAGGTGGGTGAACCTACACCACATGGACTGCAGCAGTTCAGAAGGAGGCTCATCACCACCTTCTCAAGGGCAATTTGGGATGGGCAATAAATGCTGGCCGAGTCAGCAATGCCCACATCCTGTGAAAGAATGAAAAAAACCTCAATGCTGCTATGACTGCTCAGTCTGCTGCCATCACAACTGTGGACACCAGTGGTCAAAAGGGCTTCTACACTCTCACACAAGCCTAGCAATTTGTCCTTCAACAGATTTCTAAGATTGCTGAGTTGCTGTCCTGGGGGAGATGCTCCAGTTTTGGCTACAGTAGATGGCAGATTTCATTGAGCTGCTCCTGAGTGAAGTGTAGACATTTCAAACATTTCGCCTCTTTGAGGTTCAGGTAGGAAAATTGCCCCTGAACAACCCTGGACAGAAATGACCTGCTGTGGAGAGCCTTCTCCACTTCCCCCTCCACCTCCTTCCTCTTCCTGCAACTTGTCTTGTTCTGTATCACCTCTGCTTATGCTCGCTATCATGATGTAGGCCAAAGGGAATGCAAATGACTGTACCCACGTCTGAGAGCAAGTGGTTTGTGCAGGATTCTTGAAGCCAGGGCAAAGTCCTTCAGCACATGCCACACCACCTCCTGCAGACTTCAGCAACCTTAAACAACTCTGTAACCCATCAAATACTTCTACAATGTTAGAAAGAGCCAACAGAAATTAAACAGCATTGAACCTAAAACAAGTTGATGATCCTTTTAACTTGAATTGCTGGGGTCTTCCTGCTGGTGAGAGACAGGCTGTTGGTTGGAGCATTGGACTCCAAATAGCAGTTCAGTTGTCAAATCAGCTGATTCATATCACAACCTGCCTACTGTGCATGCCTCTGGCTCTCTGTGTGTATATTAATGCCCTCACTAAGACGGCGTCTGGCAAGGTTAGCAAAGAAATGAGCATATGTATGGCACTGACACTATTTTAGAGGCAAAATGGCATCCATAGTACAAAAAAACCAGGCACTTTGAAGTTGAATTTCGTGGCCTGAGTAGCCTACCCAGAAGACCATTACAGGTATTAATCACTCGTTGCATGAAGAAGCCTTGCTTGACATCAGACCTGTGCTCTTGTTTTAACAGCTGTTACTTCTCTCTGCTTGAACTCCAGATGTCATCATGATTAGCCTTTTCTATCCCACTTACAGCAGAACTTTCAACGTTGGAGGGGATGGAATATGGACAGTAGCTACTGACCACCCATTATTCATCTACTCAATTTCCCTTTCCATCAACTTCAACGGGCTGTCAGTCTGATATCATCTAACTTGCACCTTGTCCAAAGTTGAAAGTTCCAACCTATATATATATATATATATACCTGTAAGATCCTGTCTCAATCCCCACCTTGTAAGCTTAAGTAGTTTAAGCTTCTTTAACTTTTCCTCTTTACTCTTCTGAGTCATTATGGATCAGCCTCCTGGAACTTTTCTGCACTTATTTCAGGGCCTGGGTGTTTCTTTGTGCCTCAGTGACCAATGAATGTAACAGTCAAGTTAGAATCATAGTGGGCCATAACTTCCTCGGAGTAGCAGTCAGAGTCGGATTGCCACTCCGTGCCCAGTGACTTATGGGAAATTTTTTCCGTGCCTGTCTTGGCCAACCTTCTGACTCAGGCCGGTTGATATCCAGGCAGCGCAGCCCAGCATCGCAGTCCAGCAGAGTTCGGTTGAAAAAGAACACACCCCTTTTTTCCAGCACTAGCTGCCATGAATGAGGTAAGTTTAAAGGTCCCATTGAAATTGACAGGCCAAGTAGAAGGTAAGTCTCTAAAGTTAGTGGATAGGATTTGGGGGGGGTGTGGAGGATTGGTGTTTGGGTGGGGGGGGTTCAGACATCGGCAGGGGTGGGGGTTTGTCGGAGATCATGGGGTATGGGGGGATCAGACATCGAGGAGGTGGGAGGGGTCGGATATCGGGTGCAGGATTGCACATCGGAGTGGGGTGGGGGGGTCGGACATCGGGGGTTTGGTGGTCTTAGACATTGAAGGGGTTTAGACATCGGTGGGGACATAGTGCCTGCGGGGTCGTGTGGGAGAGGAGAGGTGGGTGTCCGGTTGGGCCAGGTGAGGGAGGTCAGGATAGTGAGGGTGAAGCGGGGGGGGGGTCAGGTCAGGTCTGGGGGTGGGGCGATCAAGTTGTATCAGGTCAAGGGGAGACCCCTGGGGGTCAGGGGTGTGGGGAGAATCCTGTGGGGTCTGGTCTTTGTCTTTACAATAGTTACCCAGAAGTTAAAGGTTTTAATTCTTCTAACTTTTTCTGAGTAACCATTTGTGTAACACAGCCGGAACCATCCGAAGTTTGCGACTTAAATCATATTTTCAGATGGTTCCCAGAGCAATTACCCTGAGGAAGTTTGCACTTCTGGGCAATTGCTGTGCAAACCCTTATCTTTGAAGTTTCAAGAGGGGTGCCCCAACACATCTTTGAGGTACCCCCCAAATTCTTCGCTGGGGAGCTCGGAAGTTACGGCCCATTCTCTTTGTTTAATTGATATGATGGGAGTGGATTTGGTTTTGCATTGAAGATTGAACAGTTTCCTGCCTGATCTGTAAATTATCTCACATTTGTGGGTAATTTGCGGAGGTGAGATGCAGCATTGGACAAGAGAGTTGTTGCAATGACACAGCCTTGTTTGAAACTAGTGAGATAGGGTTCTTGGTTGTTGTGTTGGTGAGGATCACAGCTTGCATGTCATTGTGCAGTCATCTCAGGGCGCCCAATTTTGAGCAGGATACTCCATCAGCCTTCACTGTTGACAGAGTCAAAAGCTATGGTGACATTGAAAAAGGCCACTACAGTGGTTGCTTCTGTTCCTTGCACTTTTCTTGAATTTGCCGCACAGTGAAGATCATATTCACCCCTCGATGGGAGAAAATGCACTGCAACTCTGGAAGGAATTTCTCGGCCACTGGGGGAGAATCCTTGCAATGATCTTCCCTGTGGCAGACAGCAAGGAGACTCCTCTGTAGTTACCACAATTGGAGTTGTCTCCCACAATCACAGCTATATCCCCAAGATCCCCTGGCACATGCTCTTCTTTCTAGATAATTCCAACCTCAGTCATAGAGGCTCGGTATGTATATGACACTTGTGTGTGCACTCACTCAGAAAGTGAACCCTAGGGCCTGAATTTTACCCTTGGCGGGCACATGCGATCGGTGGGCCCGGGACTGATCACGAAACAAGTCCCCGATCGCAATCGGCAAATGACCGCGATTTCACGCTGGCAGGTCAATTAAAGCACGCCCAGCGTGAACTGCATCTTCCCAATAGTCGGGAAGGGCCGAGCGGGGGCCAGTCAGGCGCTGGGTCAAGTGGCGACTTGGCAGGTGGTTTAAACACAGCACAGGCAGCCCCTTGAAGGGAAGAATCATATATTCTGCATTCTGGCGAGTGAAGATATGGCCTCAACATGGCTGGAGATGCCAGGTGGGAGGGCAGGTCGGGTGGGTACTCGTTTTTCAGATAAGTCCCTCGCAGTGCTCTTGGAGGAGGTGGCTGACATGAGGAACACCCTCGTCCCCAGAGATGGAATGAGGAGTTACTGCAACAGACAAAAAAAGCTTGGGAGGAGGTGGCAGCTGAGGTCAGCAGCCATGACGTTGTGTGGCGCACATGGGTACAGTGCTGCAAAAGATTCAACGACCTGCTGTGCTTGGAAAGGGTGAGTACTGTGTTGGCATGGGATCAATGTGGTGAAGTGTTAAAGGCTGGCCATCCCCCCGTGGAGCTCAGACATGTTAGAGTCTGAGTGCCAACTGTCAATGATGCCGGAGCTGGCCAAAGGGGTGAGCCCTGGCTGCTTGGACTGAGTGACTCAGATGTGCCCTGCAAGGTGTTCCCCAGGTGGGGTTGGCCAGGCTACAATGGCACTGCAGGTAGAGAGTGGATTAGTCAATGCTCCTCTGTCCTTTCAGGAGAAGACGAGCCATAACAACATTGAGAGGTCACAGACAGGTGGAGACACCTCCCAAACTACCTAATCCTTCCAAGATTTGAGCAGGACGCCTTGGAGCTGGAGAGCTGCCACACACCTCGATTAGCCGGTCATGGAGAGGCTGGGGTATCAGACGAAGGTAAGAGTACAGTGCACAGAGGTGAGAGTTTTGGATGGTGCAAACATTCTTGTGTCGTCTCTTAATTGATGGAAGTCTCAAAACTGGAGTCCCCATTGATCATTGAAAGACGATGGCACCATGATGCAGATCTCCATTGTTTCACCAGGATGCCTGGCATGCACAATGTCAGTGTCATGACTTAAACTAATGACATGTCCTTGTTCTCCCTTAGATTTGCCAGCAGGCACTTGTTCGCAGGACCCCGAAGAGCCACCCCTGACACCAGGGGACCGCCGGGCTTCACATGCACCTGCATAACACCCGCTCTCTGAACCAGGCACCAGTGCAGATACCAGCACCTCGTTGGGCATTAGATCTTCGACTAGAATGTCGATGAACAGCAATAAGGGCACTTCACACTTGGTTGAGGTGCAGGCGAAGGCAGAAAGTGCCCAGGGTTCCGGCAGTCGGGGGACTGCTGGAGATCAGGGCGACGCTGAGTCTAAGTCAGATGATGAGCCTCTGGAGTCATCCATTAAGCAGCAGATGCTGGATGTCCAGTGGGATGTATGGGAGGATCTGGCGGAGATCCATGAGGGTATGTGTGCCATGGTCTCTGTTGTGGAGGAGTCCATGCGGAGCATAAGCACTGCATTGATCCTCATGGTCGAGCACACTGCCTCCTCCGTTGAGAGGGTGACGACTCTCATGGAGAGACAGCTCCACGGGCAGAATCAGGGGTTTCAGGGGTTGCGCTCGGACCTGCAAGCCCTCACACAGGCAATGACCTCAGGTGGTCTGTGTCAGTGTGGGAGATGGATGAGGCACCCAGTATTCCAGCTAAGTGCCTGTCCACCAATGGTGAGCAGGGACGTTCAGAGCGACCTCATGTTGGCGCATGAGCTGCTTGTCATCTCTGCGGGCTCCTCTTAGGGCACTCTGGATGACAGCAGCAGCTCCTCCGTCCCTCTGTCAGTGACCGTGGGCATCTGATAAGGCTGTGATGACTCGGGAGATGCCAGCTGTGGCACTGACCGCTCCTTCCCAGGCAGGGCCAGCGCAAGCTCCACAGGCCGGAGGACAACTGCCAAGGCCATCAAAGCCAACTAGACAGCAGAGTCAGCAGGCTGTCTCCAATGCCGGTGCCAACGAGGGGGATGGCGGGGTGGGGGGGCACCAAGACATGTACTCGTAAAAGTAAATTTAAGGCACCATGAGCACAAGAGGGACTGGTCACGGGTGATCTTCTGTTCTGTCATGTTTTGTTTATATGTTTATTGGTGTGGAAATTAACACCAAAGATGGTAATGTTAATTTGTTTTGAGTGTGAAAATTACATAAATTTTGTTTTTGTCGTAATGGCCTGAGTATGCTTCATGTTTTTTTTTGGTGCAGGATACGCCAGTATGTAATGCTGAATGTGAGTGGCTCTAAACTTTATTGCACAAGCACTGAGTAGACTTTGGGTTCAAATGAAAGGGTCATTTCAGACATCCGAGATGGAGGTGACAGCCCTGGCATGAGGTGGAAGCAGATATTTGGCAGCCTAGCTGAAGGAGCAATGGATCAAGGCATCCCTGGTGGCCCTGCCTTACCTGAATGTTATAGAGATCTGCCTCCATGCCCTCAGCGTTCTCCTCACTGTGCTCCTCTTCTGACTCACTTCTCGATTCTTCCTTTGTCCCCTGTGGAGCTGCGTCAAGATCCTCTTCCTCCAGTAGGTCCCCCCTTGCCAGTGCCAGATTGTGGAGAGCACAGCATGCAACCACTATCAGTGACACCCGCTCTGGGTGGTGTTGTGGTGCTCCCCCTAAACAGTCCAGGCATCGGAAGCGCATCTTGAGAAGACCTGTGGTCCTCTCTATCACCGCCCTTGTGGAGTCATGACTCCTATTATAATACTGCTCTGCCTCTGTTCTTGGATGGCGGACAGGTGTCATAAACCACCTTTTCAATGGATAGCCCTTGTCACCCAGCAGCCATACACCCAGTCAGGCTGGAGCACTGAAGAACCTCGGCACCTAGGAGTGCCTGAGGATATAAGTGTCATGGCAGCTGCCAGGGTACCTTGCACAGACTTGCAGTATCTGCGTCTTGTGGCCTGGAACTTCTATCTGGAAGTTCATTGAGTGGAATCCTGTTGACGAAGGCACCCGGCCGACCCGCTGGTGCCTTGATGGCCACATGTGTGCAGTCGATTGCTCCCTGGATGTGGGGGAAGCCAGCAATCGTTGCAAACCCACTGGCTCGCTCAGCCTGGCTGGCCCCACCTGTACGGAAATGAATAAATGTCATTATCCGCCTGAACAGAGCATCTGTCACCAGCTTGATGCAACTGTGGACAGCTGATTGGGACATTCCACAAAGATCCCCCACTGACCCCTGGAAAGAGCTAGAGGCATTGAAGTTGAGGACCACTGTGACCTTCAGAGTCATTGGCATGGGGTTTCCACCCAAACAGTTGGAGCTGATCTCAGGCCCACCATCTGAGAAATGGGGATGTTCGCTGATCTTTGCACAATGTTTAGCATCATTCACAACTTCTCAGATGATGAAGCAGTTCATGCCTACCTGCAGCAAGACCAGGATAACATTCAGGCTTGCACTGATGAGTGGCAAGTAACGTTCGTGCCACACAAGTGCCAGGCAATGACCATCTCCAACAAGAGGGAAACTAACCATCTCCCTGTAACATTCAACGGCATTACCATTGCTGAATCTCCGACCATCTGCATCCTGGGGGTTATCATTGACCAGAAACTTAATTGGACCAACCATGTAAATACAGTGGCTACAAGCACAGGTCAAAGGCGGGGATTCTGCAGCAAGTAACTCACTTCCTGACTCCCCAAAGCCTGTCCACCATCTGCTGCCGTAAGTTAGAAGTGTGATCGAATACTTTCCACTTGTCTGGATGAGTGCAGCTCCGACAACACTGAAGAAGCTCAACACCATCAAGGGTAAAGCAGCTCATTTGATCAGCACCTAATCCATCATCTTAAGCCTTCACTTCCTCCTCCACCAGTACCGTGGCAGCAATGTGTAACATATACAAGATGCAGTGCAGCAATTCCTTCGACAGCACGTTCCAAACCTGCGACCACCACCACCTAGAGAAACAAGGGCAGCACGCACATGGGAACACTACCACCTGCAAGCTCCCTTGCCATCCTGACTTGGAATTATATTGTTGTTCCTTCACTGTCACTGGGTCAAAATCCTGGAACTCCCTCTCTAACAGCACAGTCAGTGTACCTACACCACATGGATTGCAACGGTTCAAGAAGGCAGCGCACCACCTTCTCAAGGAAAATTAGGGATTGGGTGTAATTGCTGGCTTTATCAGCAATACTGACATCCCAGGTGTATGGGGCTGACCTAACGGACTGCTTTATCTTGGATGATGTCAAGCTTCTTTGATGTTGTTGGAAGTGAACTCATCCGGGTAAGTTGAGAGTATCCCATCATACACTTGACTTGTGCCTTTTAGATAGCAGAAAGGTTTGGAAAGTCTGCTCTGCTCTTGCAGTCAAAGTATTTATGTGCCTGGTTCAGTTAGGTTTTTGGTCAATGGTACTCCCCCCATCCCCAGGTTGTTGATGTTGGGGAATTCAGCACTGGTAATGTTGTTGAATGTCAATGTGAGATGCTTAATGGTAATGGTCATTGTTTGACACTTGCATGGCATAATTATCAGCTCAAGCCTGAATGTTCCCCAGTCTTGTTGCATGTGAGCCTGGATTGCTTCATTATCTGAGGAATTGTCGGTGTGCATCTCCAGGAAGCAGATAAATGCTGTAAACTCTTAATCGTATGGATGGACAATTTCTGCTTCATTCATATTTTGCCAATCAACTGCAAAAGCATTGTTCTCATAGAAATGTCTTCAGATAAATTAGTATAAATATGAATATGATGGTGCCAGCCTTTAATCTTGTATGGTTACCTGCAAAAGAAAAAAATACACTTAGTCACAGATGTGATTGCTAAATGTTTTTAAAAATTATTATAAGCTCATGTAGATTACCTGAAGGGGATGAGGCTGGGAAAGTGAAATATTAATTATAGAAGGCAAATAAGTTGCTTGATATAATAAAGGAAACAAACACAATTCATTTTCATCCTCCATTACTGGCAGTCTTCCTGAGTTAAGTATATTTCAGTGAAGGACAAGTAAATGTTATGCCTTTTTTGGAATACCATTCCATAATGTAACTGGCAGAAAGCTGCAAAACATTTGTGGTGAAATTAATGGGCCTGACCTTCCTCGTAGTGGCAATCAATACTGGATTGCCACTCCGTGCCCAATTATTTACATTAAATTTTTTTCCCAGCCTGTCTTGTCCGACCTTCCACCTCAGGCCGGGTGAGATTCAGGCAGTGCAGCGTGTCCGTGGGGTCCAGCATTGAGGTCCAGGAGAGTCCAAGGGAAGGAGGCCATGCCCCCCTTTTTTTACAGCACTAGCTGCCATAAACCAGGTAAGTTTAAAGGTCCATTGAAATTTACAGGTCCTTGACAGGCGAGGGAGAAGATAAATGTCTAAGGTAAGTAGATAGGAATTAGGGGGCGGTGACCAGAGGTCGGGTAGGAATCGGAGATCGGGTGGGAATCGGAAGTCAGTGGGGGGGGTCGGGTCGGGCCGGATCTGCGGGGGTGTGGTCAGACCTTGGGTGGGGGCAGGGGAGTGAGGGGGTCGGGCCTGTTTTGGGGGTGGAAGATGTCAGGCCCCGGGCTGGATGGAGGGGAGGGTGTTGGCCCTGATGGTTGTGGGGGGGAATGTGGGGGAAAATGTCAGGCCTTGGGAGGGTGGGGTCAGGCCTGGCAGGTGGTGGGGGTGAGAGTCAGGCCTGCTGGGGTGGGGGAGCGCGGGGTGGGGTTGAGGGTGTGGGGGATCCCGTGAAGGGATAATGGGAGACTCCTGGAGCTGAGTGTTGGGAAAGTCCTGTGGGGGGGTTGGGGGAGACAACTGGGGGTTCAGTGGTAGTCCCGTGGGTGGGTGGGGTAGTCGGGGGTAGGGAGGAGTCCCCTGAAGGGTCGGGGGGTGCGGGCGGTTGAGGGGATTACCATGGGGGCTCAGTCTGAGTCTGTACAATATAAGTTATAAGTGGTATTAACTCTTCTAACTTTTTCTGGGTAACTATTGATATAACCCAGTCGGAAATGCATTTATTGCCTCAACTTAAATGCAAAGATACTAATCTTCTGTGGAGTATTTTGCTGATCTTCAGACAGGATACTGATCAGACTGATTCATTTTGAAGTTCACAGCCGTTCTTCTCCAGTCACAATGCAAACTAATCTGCTCATTCAGCAAAAGCATGACAACATGGAAGTATAAACAACAACAGCACGTTTAAACAAAAATAAAGGGAAAACGCATCTGCATTTGTTGAACTCAGCCAGGACAATAGTAGAGGCATTGCAACTGACTTAGCTCCCCTAGAATAAGAAGGGAAGGTTGACAAGAGCGAGTGCCTTTGACCACCCGCTAGTTGAATGGCTTGTAGGAACTCCCTAGGCTTTATTTTCAAATCGGGGTCTGGAACCTGACGCCTGGATAATTTCCGGCTCATGGAACGCAGCCTTCAAATGTTAGTGCCCTTGGTGCAGAAGCGAGCTCGGTACCCAATTAGTGATGCTGAGCTCTGTGAGGAGACGGGAGATGCCTGCTGGAGAGGAATGTCAAAGGCAGATGGCAGTCATGTCAGGGCCTGTTGGTGCTTTTCATAAAAGAAGAGGCAGTACAGAAGCCTCAGTACTCAGAGAAACAAAAGCAAAATACTCGGATGCAGGAGAACTGAAATAAAAACAAAAAGTGCTGGAAAGACTCAGCAGGTCTGGCAACATCTCTGGAGAGAAACACATGTTTCAGCTCAAGATAATCTTTCCTCAGAACCCAGCCAAATAGTACTACCCCCCGATCTCACAGCAAAACATCATGTGGAAAACATTTTTCCCATTTAAAAAAAATCTTTGCACCTCCCCGCATAGAACCTGACTGCTGTGCACTAATATGCACAAGGACTGCTTGGGTTTGGCAATTTCCAATTTGAAAATCGCTTCCTGGTCATTTCTGGTCTTTTAACAAGCTCCTCGGGAGCTTAATGGACTGTTAATTGGAGGTGAGAGGGTTTCTGGCTCTCCCCTCACACCCCACTGCCCTTCTTTGATAATTACATAGCATTCCAGAAGTGTTAGGACCCAGGAATATAATTTTCAACGTGCTTCCGCACCCCTGATCACCCCTTCCAACGATTGAAACTTCAGACGGGGTCTGCGGCAGGTGGTGAGGGAACCAACAAGAGAGATAAACATACTTGACCTCATCCTTACCAACCTGCCTCCCGCAGATGCATCTGTCCATAATAGCATCGGTAGGAGTGACCACCACAGTCGGTGTGGAGACAAAGTCCGGCCTTCACATTGAGGATACCATCCATCGTGTTGTGTGACACTACCACCGTGCTAAATGGGATAGATTTCAAACAGATCTAGCAACTCAAGACTGGGCCTCCATGAGGTGCTGTGGGCCATCAGCAGCAGCAGAATTGTACTCAAGCACAATCTGTAACCTCATGGCCTGGCATATCCCCCACTCTACCATTACATCAAGCCAGGGGATCAACTCTGATTCAATGAAGAGCACAGGAGGGCATGCCAGAAGCAGCACCAGACATACCTAAAAATGAGGTGCCAACCTCGTGAAGCTCCAACACAGGACGACTTGTGTGCCAAACAGCATAAGCAGCAAGTGATGGACAGAGCTAAGCAATCCCACAACCAACGGATCAGATCTAAGCTCTGCAGTCCTGCCACATCCAGTCGTGAATGGTGGTGGACAATTAAACAACTCACTGGAGGAGGATGCTCCACAAATATCCCCATCCTCAATGATGGAGGAGCCCAGCACATCAGTGCAAAAGATAAGGCTGAAGCATTTGCTACAATCTTCAGCCTGAAGTGCCGAGTGGATGATCCATCTCGGTCTCCTCCGGAGGTCCTGAGCATCATAGATGCCAGTCTTCAGCCAATTCGATTCACTTCACGTGATATCAAGAAACAGCTGAAGGCACTGGATACTGCAAAGGCTATGGGCCCTGACAGTATTCCGGCAATAATACTGAAGGCTTGTGCTCCAGAACTTGCCGCGCCTCTAGCCAAGCTGTTCCAGTACAGCTACAACACTGGCATCTACCCAGCTATATGGAAAATTGCCCAGGTCAATCCTGCACACAAAAAGCAGGATAAATCCAACCCGGCCAATTACCGCCCCATCAGTCTACTCTTGATCATCAGTAAAGTAACGGAAGGTGTCATCAACAGTGCTATCAAGCGACACCTGCTTAGCGATAACCTGCTCACTGATGCCCAGTTTGGATTCCGCCAGGGTCACTCAGCTCCTGACCTCATTACAACTTCGGTTCAAACATGGACAAAAGAGCTGAACTCCCGAGGTGAGGTGAGAGTGACTGCCCTTGACATCAAGGCCGCATTTGACCGAGTGCGGCATCAAGGAGCCCTAGCAAAACTGAGTCAATGGAAAACGGGGAAAACTCTCCACTGGTTGGAGTCATACCTAGCACAAAGGAAGATAATTGTGGTTGTTGGAGGTCAGTCATCTCAACTCCAGGACATCATTGCAGGAGTTCCTCAGGATAGTGTCCTTGGTAGTGTCCAACCATGTTCAGCTGCTTCATCAATGACCTTCCTTCCATCATAAGGTTAGAAGAAGGGATGTTCACTGATAATGGCACCATGTTCAGCACCATTCACCACTCCTCAGATACTGAAGCAGTCCATGTCCAAATGCAGCAAGACCTGGACAATATCCAGGGTTGGGCTGACAAGTGGCAAATAACATTCGTGCCACACAAGTGTCAGGCAATGACCATCTCCAAGAAGAGAGAATCCAACCATTGCCCCTTGATGTTCAATGGCATTACCATCACTGACTCCCCCCCCCCCCCCCCCCCCCCCCCATCAACATCCTGGGGGTTACCATTGACCAGAATCTGAACTGGACTAGCCATATAAATAATGTGGCTACAAGAGCAGGTCAGAGGCTAGGAATCATGTGACAGGTAACGCACCTCCTGACTCCCCAAAGCCTGTCCACCATCTACAAGGCATAGGTCAGGAGTGTGATGGAATACTCCCCACTTGCCAGGATGAGTGAAGCTCCCACTCAAGAAGCTTGACACCTTCCAGGACAACACAGCCCACTTGATTGGCACCACTTCCACAAACATTCACTCCCTCCACCACTGACGCACAGTAGCAGCAGTGTGTGCCATCTACAAGATGCACTGCAGGAATTCACCAAGGCTCCTTCGACAGCACCTTCCAAACCCACAACCACTACCATCTAGAAGGACAAGGGCAACAGATAGATGGGAACAGCACCACCTCAAAGTTCCCCTCCAAGCCACTCACCATCCTGACTTGGAAATATATCGCCGTTCCTGCACTATCGCTGGATCAAAATCCTGTAACTCCCTTCCTAACAACACTGTGGGTGTACCTATACCACATGGACTGCAGTGGTTCAAGATGGCAGCTCACCACCACCTTCTCTAGGGCAATTAGGGATGAGCAATAAATACTGGCCCAGCCAGCGAAGCCCACATCCCATGAGTGAAGTAAAAAAAAAAGCCCCTTCTTACAGTATGGATGAAGGATAATCACATGGACAGGCTATCAGAGGCTAACTGGAATTTTTTCCAAAAAGGAGTCTGCACATGGTTTCTGGAGGGAAAGAAAGAAGATAACTGGGAAAATATTGTATGAAAAGGAGAAAAGCATGAATGTTCCAAATATCCAACCTTTCTTTCTGCAGAAAAATTGAAAAAAGCTTCAGCCAGATTTCCACTGGAGTTATGTTAGGGGGCTGGCTTAACTCCAGAAGACTCACTCATCCTCAACTGTTGCTTCCAATATTTTCCATCAGAATAGCATTGAGTGGATACTACATCCACCCAAAATGGAGGGCATATTACTCACCATATTTCCTGCCAGTTGTGTTTTACCTGTGCCGGGCACAAGAGACACCTGTTGTTCCTTGGCACCTAGATTACTACAGGTGGAAGAGAATCCACTAAAATTTTAAAGCATCAAAACGGGCAAAGGAACAGTAATAAAATTACAATCTATTTCTAATTCTCCAGGTAATGCGCAAGCCAA
Organism: Cetorhinus maximus; assembly: GCF_964194155.1. Taxonomy (NCBI): domain Eukaryota; kingdom Metazoa; phylum Chordata; class Chondrichthyes; order Lamniformes; family Cetorhinidae; genus Cetorhinus; species Cetorhinus maximus. The sequence continues at coordinate 92,620,795 of NC_135882.1, forward strand.
CAGTGTATAGGCAGGATTTTCTGGCCCTGCCCACTGCTGGGATTGTCTAGTCCCGGCGAAAGTGGACTTTTGGCTGGGCCGCCGAATCTCCTGTGGCAGTCCCGCCAAGACAGGGCCAGAAAATCCCAGTTATAGATATTTTCTTCCCTCTTCCAGATGGACTCCTTAGTGGAGACTGGATCCCCACCAACTTACTCAAATGACACTGAATGACCCCATAAAATTGGTGGGGGAGGTTCATCCTGCCAGTTCTGCCTTGCTGCACTTGGGCCAGCGTAACATCTGAGCAGAAAATCAAAGCCTCTATTTTTACCATGTATTCATTTCATTCCTCTGTGGGGCCCACACACCAGTCTGTATAATTTTCTTCAGCAGCCACAAGATGAAGCTGTTCTGTCGTTTAGACAGCAGGAAATGTACTTTTCTTGAAAGGGATTGTGCATTCTTCCTGCGTCTATTGGAGTAACCTGATTGCTTTCAGCCATGGAATGATGGAAACAGACCTAAATCCAGTCTATACTTTCTATCTGTTCCTGACTGTAGCAGTGTCAAGTAAACATTATAATTTATTAAACACGCAGGTTATACTCAATTCATGCAAGTGATTACCTTCTAGCTAAGCATTGAGTAAATTAAAGCCTACTGGCCTGGATTTTAACTGCCCACCCCACACCCTTGCCTGCCTAGCAAGGGGTTAAAATCCTAAAAAACAAGATCCCACTTCCAAGAGGTTACATTCCTGGTCGCCTCAATGTTTACGATGAAGCTTTGGGCTTCTGCCTACTTAGATTCAGAAATCATGGAGGTAAGAGGTCAGGGTCAGGGCCTGAGTCTGGGGTTGGGAGTCAAGGTTCAGCTTGAGGATCGAAGCTGGGGATCCGGTCTAAGTGTTGGGATCATCATTGGTAGAGGAGTTTGGAGGTGTCAGGGAAAGAGGTGGGGGAAGGATGATTGTTGAAAGTGTCCATAAATTATCTTGAAAAGAAATTAGATGGTTGTATGAAAGAGAAGAATGCTAAAGGGAATGGAGGTTAAACAAGAGAATGGGATGAGATTAATGGCTTGAGTGGAGAAAAGCACTGATGCAAACCTGATAGACCAAATGTTTCTGTCCAAATAGACTGCTGCTACATGTTGTCCTATTTGACTCTAATCTGAGCTTCCAATCCCATGGGCAGAATTTTGCCCCTGGCGGGCGGGCTCGACGGGGGTGGTCAGAAGCCGACCACCGCCTGCGATTGGGACCGGACTGCGATTTCACGCTGGTGGGCCAGTTCAGGCCCACCCAGTGTGAAACGCGAGCGGCAGTGCTGAGCGCTGCCTGTGTGGGGGTTGGGGGAGGAGGGCAAGGGGGTGGGCCGAGCGAACTTCAGGGAGATGAAGCATTGTTAAAAAAAGAAAATAAAAATGTAACAAAACATGTGCCTCATGTGACTCTGTCACATGAGCATGGGCATATTATTTCAATTTTAGAACTTTTATTTAATCTTTATTTGTTTTTGGAAACCTCATCCTGCCCGTGGATAAGGTTTCCAAAAAAATGCAAAGACCACTTGGAGCTGCCTCAGAGAGATGAAGAAAAAAGAGAAAAAAAATAGAAAAATTAAAAATGTAACGAAACATGTCCCCTCATGTGGCATGAGCAGGGACATGCTATGAATGAAAAATCAAAGTTTTTATTTTATTTGTATTTGCTTTTGGAAATCTCATCCCGCCCGCTGATGAGGTTTCCAAAAAAATGCAAAGGCTGCTTTGCCTTTTTGCCTGCCCGCCAACTGTTAGTTTGGACAGGCAGCGAAAAGTTTAATTTAATTGATTAGTTAATGGCCTTAACAGGCCTTTTAATTGTCAGCGGGCACACTGCCGGCTTCGGCGGCACCCGCCCACCGAACTATCACGCGGCTGCGTGTTGACGTCGGCATGCTCAGCCGATGTCAACGTGCGTCATTTCATGCTCGAGCAGGTCAGGTGCACGCCCATCTGCCAAACGAAAATTTCTGCCCGTGGTGTATTTTCAGAAATCAGGGAGTTATTTTTGTGTCAAAAACACAAATAAAAATACCTGGAAAAACTCAGCAGGTCTGACAGCATCTGTGGAGAGTAACATAGTTAATGTTTCGAGTCCGTATGACTCTTCATCAGAATCTCTGTTGAAGAGTCATACGGACTCGAAACGTTAACTGTGTTCCTCTCCGCAGATGCTGTCAGACCTGCTGAGTTTTTCCAGGTATTTTTATTTTTGTTTTTGTTTTGGATTTCCAGCATCCGCAGTTTTTTGCAGTTATTTTTGTGAAGCTGATTGGACATTTCTTTTCATTCACACAATTTGTAATTTGCAGCAATAAGTCACTCACATGGCTAGGATCAGTACAAGTTGCTAAGGCCAGGATTTTCAGCTCGGCACGCACGAGCGTGAAATAGCGCATGATGACGTTGGGCAAGCGTCCAGACGTCATTGCACTCTCACGTGATGTTTCGGTCAGCGGGCACACGTGGGAGTTGGCAGCGTGCCAGCCAATAATTAAGAGGGTTGTTAAGCCCATTAATTAATTAATTAAATTGACTTTTTCCTTGCCCATCCAACTTAGGGTTTGCAGACGGGCGAATAGGCCAAGCGGCCTTTGCATTTTTTGCGAAACCTCATTCATGGGCGGCATGAGGTTTCAACCAGTGGTTTTAAAAAAAACTTTTAAAACTAATTCTTAACATGTCCCTGCTCATGACAGCGTCACATGAGGGGACATATTTTCCTTATTTTTCAATTCTTTATTTGTAATGTTAAAAATCTTCAGCTCCTTGAGGCAGCTCTATGCCTTCAGGGAGCTTTCACTGAGCGCACACTTCAGCACTTGCACTCCTCGCGCCCCCACTCCGGCTGCGCTGGGTGCGCCTTTCACACTGGCTGGCTGGTAATTAGCCAGCCAGTGTGACACTGTGTTTGGGGCCTGATCGCAGGCAGCATTCGGCTTCGCTGCTGCTCCCGGGTCTCCCCCGCTGTGCCCACCCGACAAGGTAAAAATCCTGCCCTGGGAGAGAAAACTTATGTTTCTGGATCTAATGCCCTGTCTCCAATTGAAAAGAAAGTTCAGTGAAGGGTTCTTATTTCAGATTATGTTAATACAACAAACTTGATCTAAAATTGTTAAGTTCTCTAAGAACTGATATGAGGTGGCAGTGACCAAGCCCTGGAATCAGAAGTTTTTGCGGAGAATTGATGCACGTCCATTGTAATGTAAAGAAATGAATATAAGTTAAGATTGAGCAAGAAACACATTTCTATGGCCATCCATTCTGGTGGGATGGATTAAAAGGATAGGAAATCCCTAGCAACGTGATGCATCAAATGCCAGCAAATGTATAAACTTTGATATTTATTACCCTTTGACCCTTTTCAGCCTGTTAAAATAAGAATTATGGGAACAGAAGCCCAGCTGCTGATTACACATTTGTCACCTTTACTATGGCAATGGATAATGGGCTGGGCATGGTGAGGTGGGACTTATTTAAGTAACATATTTAAGTCAGGCTGCTAAATTGTAATTGGGAGCCCAAATTAAAATTGATCTGCTATGCAGGTTTCCCACAGATAAGGAAACTTGATGATGAAAGGGAGGGGAGAGCAGCTGGCTCTACAAGTAAAGCCTTTTTTAGCACTCCTGGTAGGTCAGAGAGAGCGGATGTGCCCCCCACCCGACCCTCAAGAATGTCTTCTATCTTCCCCCGCACTGAGCGCCAGCCTCTCTTCAGCACCTCCCCCCCACCCCAGTTGACCGGATTGGCCGATTTTCCCTCAACCCCAATTGACAACATCTACCCAGCTCCTGATTGCCAGGCTTCTCTGACCTCAAATTGCTGGAGACCATCTCCAAGAATCCCTGGCTACACGAGGCCTTCTGCCTCTGCTGTTCCCTCCTCCCACCAGCCATGCTGTCTGTTTTGCCAGTTGCCAAATGAAAAATAGAGCTAAAAAAAACTGTTGATGATTATAATTGCCTCCATATCCCCCACATTGTTGGGTACTTTGACTATTTCTGGCCTCCCTTGCACCCTCCCCACCTCCCTGTAAATATCAGGGCCATATTCTCAAAATTCTGCAGTAAACTCAGCAGCACTGACAGTGTTATGACAGAGGGAGCACTGTAGTGGCCCATGACTATCATGACATAACATACAAAAATAATGTAAAAGTAATATACCTCTCGTAGACTCCGATGTAGAAAGGTCCTGTGTGATTTTGTTAAATCTTTCCTTACATACCTTTAATTGAAGACAGGAGAAACCTCTTTAAGTAGATGTCATTCATGTCCACGAACCCCAGTGTGCTACAAAATATTCACAGCAGCTATGTAGGAGGTTGGGGTAATTCTTGACTTTGTCCAATAGTGTAAGATGGTGATGAAGAGTCAGTGGAAATAAAAATTGGGAGATAGGTAAAATGGGCTGTCAACTAGCAATCACCCATTTCACACAATTGCACAAGGTTAAAATCAACCCCATTAAATTTGAATTTAGACATTCATTTGTGCCCTTGAACAGTACTGTGTTGCTTTATGATCTCATGTGCAAGAACCCAAATATTTAAGTAAAACATTCACACCAGGTTTTAAAAAGAGCAACTACACAAACTCTTTGGTTTGGACTACCTACAAAATCCTGGCAAACCCAGACAGAACATAATGCATAACAATTCGAGGAAGGCACCCACCTCTGTAGTCAGGCTGTAGAAAAGGTAGAGAATTGGGGGAGAAGAGGAAATAAATTAAATACTTAGAACTTAGATAACATTTAAGTCATATAAATAATTAGGGACAATTATAAATGGGTTGGGTGGAATGTTAAGATGTTACAAATCTTAGAAATGAACCCAGCTCACCTCGATCCTGTCAATTTTAACTGTGGGGAGCTCAGAAAGGCTGGGACGTTAGGTGATCATAGCTTGTGGTAGTTTGTAGGTCAAGTGTGGATGGTGCCCACCGTTTGCTTGGGGCGGGAGGTCCGGTAGTACAATCGCCGGGGTGATTTACAGCGAAGCATGGTAGGAAAGTTGGGGAAACACTCCTGCTGCTCCAACCCAAGTGCAGTGCTGGAAAGACATTTACCTCATGAATCCAACAGCCTTCGTCTCCCTTTAGCTGGCAGGTTTCCCAACGCCTGGAAAATATGATCAGGCAGTGTAAAATTTAAAATGCAGGTAAAATCTGAGGATTGTAGCCTCATTAAAATATTGAAGTGAAAGACTTGTTTCCTGGGCTGTGCTGGTGCCTGCTTGATAGACCGGGTGTGACGCAGGTGCATGCTGATCATGGTGGACCTCAGGGGTCAGGGGTGGCCCTTCAGTGTCCTCATAACGAACGGCTGCTGGTGAGCCTAAAAGGGAAAAGAAAGACATGTCATTAGCTTAAGTCATCACACTGTCACTGTGCATGCCAGGCACCCTGGTGAGACAATGGAGATCTGCATCATTGTGCCCCCATCTTTCGATTATCAATGGGGACTCCAGGTTAAAGACTCACATCAATATAGAGACTGCACTACAATGGTTGCAATAGCCAACATTCTCACCTCAGTGCACTGTACTCTTACCTTCATCTGTCACCCCAACCTCACTGCGGCCACTTGACTGAGGTGCTTGACGCCTCTCCAACTCCAGGCTCATAACGCGTGAGGATGAGGTGGTGTGGAGGTCGCCCATCAGTCCGCGACCTCTCAGTATTGTTATGGGATGTCTTCTCCTGAAAGGATAGAGGAGCATTGATTAGTTCACTCTCTACCTACAGCGCCATTGCACCATGGCCAACCCCACCTGAGGTACACCTCGCAGGGCTCAGCCGATTCATGACCCTGGAGCCGTAAGGCACTCAGTCCAAGCAGCCAGGGCTCACCCCTTTTGGCCAGCTCCTGTCTCATTAACATATGCCACTCACACTATAATACCCCTGAGGTCCACAGGCGAATGGGCAGTTCTTAACTGTTCTGCAAAGTGACCCATGCCAACACGGTACTCACCCTTCCCGATCACAGATCGTTGAAGCGCTTCCGGCACTGCACCCATGTGGGCCTCACCATGTCATGGCTGCTGACCCTGGATATCATCCCCTCCCAGGCCTTTTTGGTGAGGCGTGGGGGCCTCCTCCTCCCGTCTCTGGGGGCAAGGGTTTCCCTCCTGGCTGCAACCTCCTCTAGGAGGACTGCGAGGCACTCATCCGACTGCTTCACGATCTGTCCTCCCGCCAGCCATGTCCAACTGCATCAGGATCCATGGAGACTTCATTGTCTTTCTGTGGCAGCCTTCCAAGGGCTCCCTGGGCCAGTTCTGAATCGGCCGCCGGGTCGCAATTGGACCCAGCGGGCATCATGCCCCCGCCCACCCCTTCTCGCAGATTCCCCAGCCGCCTTTCAGGCTGGACAGACCTTAATTGGCCCGTCAGCGTGAAATCACAGTGCGCTGCCGATCGCAGGTGGCGGTCGGCTTCCTGCCCACCCCAGCCAAGCCCACACGCCAAGTGGAAAATTCTGCCCCAAGTTTTTTCGGGGTCAAAACTCCCCCCTGTATTCTCAGTGAGGATTTTTCAATCTGATTGGTTGAGATACTCTGTTGTTACAGCTGCTCACACACACTCCGCAGGTCCCCTGTAGAGATCGTCACAGCGTAATGGATTTCTAGTAACCATAAGTTGTCACGCAAAAGCCCACTAAAGGTTTCTGGGTGTAAGCATAATGAATGGTTAGCACCATTCCAATGCTATTGACTTCAAATCCGGGCCAATAATTTAGAAAGGCTTGCACCTTCAACTATGGAGTAGATTCTTACTTTGTGTGATAATGTAAAACGGATGATTGCAGCCAGAGTTTTCCAGCCCCTCACACCGGCCGGACCTTCCGGTCCCGCCAATGTGAACGGAGATTTCAATGGCTCGCCGGCCCGCTGTTGGGAAGCCCACCACGCAAGGGCTGGAAAATCCTGGCCTGCGAGCCAGCAGCCCGTTTTACATCAACCCTAATTTTTATTTCCATTTAAATAAAATAATCAGTAAACTTCTTCACTGCAAAATACATTGGGTTAAATTGTTGTCTTCACCACCTGGATGGTTATCTGGTAGAGGGGCTTGCACATCTGTTGTAGCATCTGCCAGATTTTTATTCCATTGTTTACTGCCCAGGTGGTGGAACCAATTCTTTACCCCTGCCTGTAATGTATCAATCCTTCAGGCATCTATGCCTGATTATACAAGGCATACTCCTGAGCAATGAGCCTCTTTGTCATGAGTGCAGGAGCCTCACAAGTATTTGCAGTTATCAATCTGGAATCAGGTCATGGCTTAAATACACAAACAGAAAAGGGTCACACAATCTCTTTAGGCTTCTTGGAATAACAATATTTGTAACTGGATTTTAAAAAATATATTACATGATAAAGATTTGAAAAAAAAGACAATATTTTTAATAATAGTTCCAAGGAGCAGACTGAATATAAACTAAAGTAGCCTTAATTGTATAAATATTGTTCCATCTAAATAAGTTGTTTTGCCTTTTTTTTGGATACATTTGTTATTTGAGTTTCATGTGTTTTTCTGGAAAGCTTTGATTCATTTTTCACATTGACAGCATCTACCATCATATGCACATATGCACCATTGCACCAAACTGGTATGAGTAAATTAAATAAAGTGACACAGACTTGTTTTTCCTTACCAGCTTTGATTTACTCTGCCCCCAATTACATTTTTATAGTGCTGAGATTAGTTCAGGAAGCTCTCTGTCTAACATATGTGTTATATCCATTGTCTGCATCTTCAAAAGAGGTGTGAATATTTTTAGAATATTTGCATTCTGTTTCCTTAAAGAAAAAAAATCAGCGATTTCCTTTCAGGACCAAAAGTTCATGTTTTGCTGAGATAGCTACATTCTTCGACAACTGTTTTTTAAGCCACAAATTAGAATAAGCAAAAAGCTATATGGTATTTTTAATGGAAAGAAATTAAAAATGAATACTTTCTTTACTGAAAATATATTAGCTATTTTCATATTTATCTTTCAAATTATAAATTATAAATGAAAATATATTAGTTATTTTCATATATATATATATTTCAAATTATGATTTTCCATAGAAAAGTCTTGCCTCCAGGTAGGGTTATATCCAGAGAGGTGGATACTTGACAGTCTGTACAATCACATGCACCAGTTCTTCCCTGTATCTGAGTCATTAACCACACTGCTTTCTTTCATTTCTGAAAGACTGCCTATCTCTGCTAATAAGCCCGCCCCTCAGCCCCTAATCCATATCACCTAAAAGCTGTATTTTCTATTGCTTCCACTTTGCTAGCCTTCCACCCTCCGTACTGTACAATTTATCCAGACCTCTGTGGTCTGATTTGTCACCCACACCAAAACCATGGCCAAGGACTTACACTACACATTCTCCCTCCCACAGCCCCCCACCCCCTTACCCCCAGGCCAGGAGTAGGTTTGCTGGCAGGGATCGTAAAATTTAGTGGCATGTGGGGGACACAATGGCCTTCATCAACCTCCCCCCTACCAGTGGCAGGGTAGGTGACAGGTAGCTCGTCTACCCTTGGGCCAATTATGCCCCTTAAATGGTCAATTAATGGCCACTTAAGGGCCTCCTCCCGCTGTCAATGGTATTTTACCAGTGGCAGGTGCAGTGAAATGGGTTAATTCTAACTGATTAATATACTAATTAGATCCTGTGTACATCATCACAGGAAGTGATGCAATATCAGATGGTTTGATTTCTTGTACAGCCTTGTGGAAGATGTAGTTAGAGCAGTAAGGTGTGTTCCAGTAAGGCTTGTGTTTCATAGACATCTACAGATATATTCTGTATTAATTGAACAAATACTAAGAATATTATGTGGTGGCAGTGAGTGAAAGAATAGTTATGGAGAAGTCTCTACCATTGCCAGAAGCTTTGAGAAGACCTCAGGTCTTAACCAAGCAGAAACATGACTGAAGTAAAAGCAAAATACTGCGAATACTGGAAATCTGAAACAAAAACAGAAAATGCTGGAAAAACTCAGCAGGTCTGTGGAGAGAAAAACACTATTAATGTTTTGAGTCCAATATTATTTCTTAGGAACTGAGGAGAAGGAGAAATGTAATGAGTTTTATGCTGTTGAAAAGGTGGGGGTGGGGTTGGAGGGGGGGGTGGCAGGTGGAGAAAAATAGAAGGTCAGAGATAGGTTCAAGGGCAGGAGAGATTAAATGACAAAGATGTTATGGAACACAAGATAAAGGGAGCGGTAATGATAATATTAAAGACTAAAGCTTTGGTCCAGAGTAGATGTTAATAGTGGACTGAAGGTCAGCACTGTCTGAAAGCAAAATAGCAGAATGTGTTAATAGCAGCAAAAGGGTCAAAGCTGTCTAAAAGCAAAACATGAAATACAGACTGGCACTTGGGGGAAAACAAAATTCAAAATGGAGGACAAAGTTCATGTTCTGAAGTTGTTGAACTCAATGTTGAGGCCAGAAGGCTGTAAAGTGCCCAATTGGAAGAAGAGGTGCTATTCCTCTAACTTGCGTTGGGCTTCACTGGAACATTGCAGCAGACCAAGGACAAAAACGTGAGCATGAGAGCAAGATGGTGAATTGAAATGGAAGGCAACAGGAAGGTTGCTTGCAGACTGAGAAAAGATGTTCTGCAAAGCAGTCACCCAGTCTGCATTTAGTCTCCCCAATGTAGAGGAAACAGCATTGTAAGCAGTGAACATGGTAGACTAAATTGAAAGAAGTGCAAGTAAACTGCTGCTTCACCTGGAAGGAGTGTTTCGGGTCTCTTCACTATGGACGTCCAATCCCTCTACATCTCAAACCCCCACCAGGATGATCTGAGGGTTCTCCGTTTCTTCCTTGAATGGAGGTCCGAACAATCCCCATCCACCACCGTTCTACTCTGCTTGGCTGAAATTGTTCACTCATTGAACAATTTTACCTTTAACTTGTCTCGCCTCCAAATGAAAGTGTACCCATATGGGCCCGAGTTATGCCTGCCTTTATGGGGTATGTGGAATATTCCTTGTTCCTGTCCAACTCAGCCTACCTCCCACAACTCTTTCTGGTACATCGATTACTGTATTGGTGAAGCATGGCTGAATTGCTATTTGGAGGTTTGCCAAATATCACACCGCATCGGGCCTAGCTGTGAAGGCTAGCAGTGAACAGGTCAGTATGCTGTTATATGCGATGGGTGACTATGCAGACGATATCCTCATCAGACACAGTGGCAATGAGGAAAATGCCATGTACGAAGAAGTAATCAAGGCACTTGGTACATACTTCAAACTGAGAAAGAATACCATTGTTGAGCAGACTGAATTTAACAAACATACCCAACGTTGAAGGGAAAGTGTTGATGCATTCGTAAAAGACTTGAATAGACTTGCAGAGGTCTGTGAGTATGGCAGTTTGAAAGATGAACTAATCAGAGATGGAATTGTTGTGCGAGTGTTCGATGATGTCTTATCTGACATTTGCAATCAAGGGATGATTTAACCTTAGCAAAGGCAATTCAACTGAGTAGACAAGTTGAGGTCAGGAAACAATTGAGCTGTGGTTCGAGATGACAAGGAGAAACCTGTCTCAAAAGCAGCTGACTCAAAAGAGTACGTCAAATATGAAAAACAAAAAAGCTGTTGTAAAAAAGCATGGGTGACAAGAAGAGTGTCCATCACAGCCCAGCTAACTGTAATTGGTGTGGCAGCAAAAAACACAGACATAAGAACTGACCTGTCAGAGGCTGAATGCCATTTATGCAGAAAGATGGGCCACTCCCAGGTTATGCACCGTAGCAAGAAACCTGTACAGGATACATACATAGGAAAGCCGTCGACAGGTGGAAAAATCCATGAAATGGATGATATTCAAGATATTGAGAGGTCTTTCCTTGGGGAGATCCAGGAACCAATCGGAAGCTACTGGAGTGCTGATATCCTAGTAGAGGGAAACAAGATGCACTTTAATTTAGTAACAGGTGCAGCAGCTTTGGTTCTTTCTGATGCTGAAGTTCTCTTCAGCCATCATGCAAAATACTACATGGGCCAGGAGTAATAGACCTTGAGGCCATAGGACAACTGAAGTCAATCCTCCAATATCGAGAGAAAAAAATCGCAGAAACATTGGGCTGCATTTTCCTTGGGGCGGGGACGGACTGCTCACCTCCCCACCCAGAAATAAAGTGGGCTGGAAGCCATCCTACTACATGCCAGTCCGCCCTGCAGCTGTAACGCACTGCAGCAGCGCTAAATTGATGAACATTTGGACTTCCATTTCTCACTCAGGAGGGAGCCCCGCCCTCGGGAGCCACCGGCCAATTTGATTTCCTGGTAGCTCCATTAGGTCAGAGCTGAGTGGTGTGGGCTGGGACTGTAGGAAGATGGCCCAAGGAAGATCGTGATTGCCCCCAGAAGCTAAGTCCTGGGGATTTAGGGAGGGGCGGGATCCCAGGACAATGTCAAATACCCTAGAAGGATTCAATGAAGGCATATGTCACATGGATGCTGTCCTGATCCATGGATCCACTCAGACAGAACATGACACTTGGGTGCGAGATGTGCTGTGATGCATTCAGGAAGCCGGACTTACACTTAATAACAAATACAAATTATTGCAGCTGACTGTTAAGTTCCTTGTTGATGCATCTGGTGTCAGAGTTGATCCACAGAAGTTGGTTGTCCTATGCTGAGAGACTGAGTAAATTGGGCCTATGCTGTCTGGAGTTTAGAAGAATGAGAGGTGATCTCATTGAAATATTTAAGATCCTGAAGGGGCTTGATAGGGTAGTGGCTGAGAGGTTATTTCCCCTAGCTGGGAAACCTAGAACATGGGGCACAATCACAGGATAAGGGGTTGACTATTTAGAACTGAGATGAGGAGAAATTTTTTCACTCATTCACTTGGAATTCTCTACCCCTGATGGTTTTGGATGCTCCATCATTGAGTATACATGAGGCTGAGATAGACCAATTTTTGGTGTCTCAGGGAATCCAAGGATATAGGAATGGCAAGAAAGTGGAGCTAAAACTGCTGATCAGCCATGAATGGTGGAGCAGGCTCGAGTGACTGTTTGGTCTTCTCCTGTTTCTATTTCTTATATTCCTACATTCTCCCTTACTTTATGTGTACATTCATTGGCCAGAATTTTTGCAGCCTTATGGAAGCAGCTCTGGAGGTGAGGTTGGATAAGAAACTTTGAAAAAAAAGTGTTGTGCCAGCTTCTTAATGTTTTCCCACTTCCTCACACATTTCCTGGAGATGGGAGCACAGCTGTAATGGCAACACACCCAACAGTGTGGACAGATAGTTACAGCAAGTATTGATGTAAATAGCAGGCATTTCTCGAATGGACTGCAATTTTGCCAATGTGCACAGGACCAGTCGCTCTGTCTGCAGCTGGCCTACTCACAAAAGAGGTGAGAGCAGAGCAGGAGTTCAGTTAAATATGAAGTTTTAATTTTGAAGGACAGAACTGGCAATCCTAAGGCCACCTGGCTACAAAGGCCGCTGGTCACATCATCATTATCGTGCCCCCATTTTGTGCTGCCATCTCCTGCTCCATTTAGATTGGCAGTACAAAGCCTTCACAGTGGTGCTGCTGGCTGCTTTTGGATGCTCTGATTGGCCCTCCTAGCCCCACAGCTTGCCTTCCAACCCTAATGTAAAGTGAACACAAGAGGCAGACTACTAACTGAGTGCCTCCCAAAAATCAAGCTGGCAGGCGTCTACTGAAACGCACAAGTCCATGCCTGAAAATGGTCCTGTGTCAGGTTCCTGATGCTCATGGCAAATTTGTCACTGCCTTATTGTCACTGCCTTTTAAAGCATTGTGGAACCTATCTCTGGACATGAAGAGCACTATTGAAATGTTTTTTTTCTGAATCAATAAACACACAGAGTTAAGTTTCCTCTGTGCACACCCAATTAATGGCCAACAGTTGCAGCAAAGACCATATTTATAAAGATTCTGGGCAAAAGTGCAGTAGCGGGTGGGAAAAAGGATGTTTTACCTGCCGGCTGCAATAGTAATTTTTCGCGCTGTATCATCCCAATTCTGCCTCATTAATCATGCATTCCCGGGAAACACACTTTTTCGTTGGTGAGTGCCTCTGATTTGCCCACAACATCGTTATGTCGCCATTTCCTCATGCCGGGTGCCATATTTAAAGTGCAGCCACAAGCACACCTCTCAGTATTTCCAGACCAAGAGGGAACCGGTGAAGACATGGTCCCAAAATCCAAGAAGAGTGCAGCCCCCAATTCAGTGACGCATCCCTGGGACACCATTGGAGTCTGCCATGATGTTCTCTATCCCCTCTGTTGCCACAGGAAGCCCACCAGTTCACCACTCCAGCTTGGGAGGCGGTGGCAGAGGTGGTCAGTAGCAAAGCTGCACAGAAGTTCACCATCCAGTGCAAAAAGAGGATGAATGATCTCATCTGCGCCACCAGGGTAAGGCAACCATCTCATCAATCTAAACTCACACACTCACAAGGCCATCACACATTCACTGGCATCTCACTCATTGCCAGCTCATCCTCATATCTCCACCTGGCCTCATCTCCTCTGGAGACTGCCTCCTCACCCCTCACCCTCTTGAGGCCACTTGCACAGATCAACATGTCACCACGCACACCCTGGGATACCCCCCTTCTCCAGTAATGCCCTAGCCCTGCAGCCTCTTCCCTTGCCTGACGCCACTTTTCCCCTTTCCCCAAGCAAGCCATGGCCATCCAGCTGTTGAAAAGCCATCTCCACTGTACAGCTGGTCTTGTAAGTAGAGACCTGCCCGTGAGCACCCCTGAAAGTGATGTGGTGCTGCCTGCGAGGCCTGGTGCTGATGACTGTGAGTGCTGCCCGAAGCAAGGTAGGCAAACAAACCTCAAAGTCCTGAGCGAAGTGCAGCTCGCCAGGTGCATGTTGCTTATGTTGAGTTGTTCTTAGATGATCCAGCATGGGGAGATGATTCCAGCAAACTGGGCTTATAATGGTATGTAGATGTATTACATGAGGTTCCCGAAGTCCAACGGTGGGAAACGCAGCCCGCCATTGACAGGCAGAGCAGATGATTGCAAACTGGTTTCACGACGTCATGAAACCAATTTTTGTCCTTCTGGCCATATTGTCCACTCACGCCACCAAACATGCCCAACGCCAAGAGGCACGGAAAATTCCGCTCTATGAATTGAAAACTAAAATCATAGTATAAAATGATAAGGAAACAAGCTTTTCTTAGTAAAGTGTTAATAGTATGTGTTAGTATTATGTATTATGATTATCAGGTACTCCTTTAGGAACAGCGTTTTGCTAAGATTTTTGGAAGCCCACCCCATTCCAGAAACTTTTGTTGCCGTCTTTAATTGGAATGCAGAAAATATGAAATAACTGAAAGATGTGGCTTGAGAGAAGTTTTCTCACAATATGAAATATTCTAGAATGAAGAAAGACAACAATATTAACAAAAAAGTCACATGACCAGGAATAATGAAGTAAAGGCTCAAGGGCGATTCCCACGTCTTCCACGCCTAGTCATTTTTTTGTTATATCGAGTCATAAATAAAATACTATAATGTTCATAGTCCTCTGTAATTGGATTGTGAACAAGTCTTTAAAATCATCTAATATATTCCTATGTACATAATTGTTATGCTTAAAATGAATAGATTAATTAGATTTGTCGGGTCTGTATCAGATAGTATCACAGAAGCACAAATTTTTATATGACGGAGGTCATTCAGCCCATGTTGTCTGCACTAGCTCTCCGAATGAGTAATTTATTTAGTGCCATTCTCCCGCCTTCTCGTCATAACCCTGCACATTTGCTTTTCAGATATTCTAATTCCCTTTTGATTTTTAATTGCCAGTGCATCCTATTTGAACTATTTATTATGTTAAACAATAATATACCCAACATAATGGTCCAGCAACAGTACAGAAAGGACTTCCATCAAAGTCACAAATGACATCTTATGTTAATGTGACAAATGTAAATGATCCCTTTTTGTCTTACTTGACTTGTCTCCAGCCTTTGACATGACCATCCTCCTCCAATGCCTCTCCATTATTGTATAGCTGAGTGGAACTGCACTTACCTTGGTCCATTCTTATTTATCAAATTGTAACCAGAGGAATACTTGCATTGGCTTCTCTTCCCATTCCCATACCATTACCTCTGGTCTTTGCAAGAAACTGAACTGAATACTTGGCCCCTGTGATTTCTCACTACTTACTGCCCCTCTACAACAGCATCCAAAAACACAGCATCAGTTTCCAACTGGATGATGATGACATTCAGCTCTACCACCCACCCTTTCAGACAGCTTGTCCAGTACTGGATGAGCAACAATTTCCTCCAACTAGATATTGGGAAGACAGAAGCCATTGTTTTAGGTCCCCACTAAAAACTACATTCACTAACAACTGAATCCACATCTCTCTTTGGCAACTGCCTGAAACTGAACCACCATGGCACCTTCCCATGCAACCACAGAAGGTGCAACACCTGCCCCTTTACTTGCCCCCTCCTCACTGTCCAAGGGCCCAAACACTCCTTTCAAGTGAAACAACGCTTCACTTGCACTTCCCTCAATTTAGTCTACTGCATTCGCTGCTCCCAATGTGGTCTCCTCTACATTGGAGAGACCAAACGCAGACTGGGTGATTGCTTTGCGGAACACTTTCAGTCTGTCCGCAAGCATGACCCAGACCTCCTTGTCGCTTGCCATTTCAACACACCACCCTGCTCTCATGCCCACATGTCCGTCCTTGGTCTGCTGCAATGTTCCAGTGAAGCTCAACGCAAACTGGAGGAACAGCACCTCATCTTCCGACTAGGCACTTTACAGTCTTCCGGACTTAATACTGAGTTCAACAATTTCAGATCATGAACTCTCTCCTCCATCCCCACTCCCTTTCCGATCCCCTCCTTTTCCAATAATTTATAATTTTTTACAACTATATTTTTTTCTTTTCCCTCCTATTTTTAAATTTATTTCGATCTATTGTCTCATCTCCACCTTTTAACCCATTTCAATCCCTTCCTCCCACCCCACTCGCACTAGGGCCATCTGCCACTAGCTTGTCCTGCTTGCTTCCCTTAATGTCCCCATTAGCACATCCTTTAGATAATGTCACCACTGTCAACACCCCTTTGTCCTTTTGTCTATGACATCTTTGGCAGTCTCTTCTTGGCCTCCACCTATCACTGGCCCCCTATCGAGCTCTCCTGTCCCACCCCCTTCTACCAGCTTATATTTCATCTCATTTCTTTATGTCTTAGTTCTGATGAAGGGTCATACAGACTCGAAACATCAACTGTATCCCTCTCCGCAGATGCTGTCAGACCTGTTGAGTTTTTCCAGATATTTTTGTTTTTGTTCCAGACTGATTGCAACCTCAATGTCATACTTGACTCCCAGATGAGTCTCTGAACACATCCCCAACATCATTAAGGTCATCTTTCTCCATCTCCATAACATTGTCTGACTCCATCTGCCTCAGCTCATCTGCTGTTGAACACAGGAACACAGGAAATAAGAGCATGAGTAGACTGCACAGCCCATCGAGCCTGCCCCGCCATTCAACACGATCATGGCTGATCTTGGGCTTCAACTCTATTTCCCTGCCTGCTCCCCATATTCCTTAATTCCCTGAGAGTCCAAAAATCTGTAATTTCACCCTTAAATGTATTCAACGATGAAGCATCCACAACACTCTGGAGTAGAGAATTCCAAAGACTCACAACCCTTTGAGTTAAATGATTATCCATGCCTTTGTTACCTCTAGACTTGAGTATATCAACACACTCCTGGCTGGTCTTCCATATTCCACCCTCTGTAAACTTGAGGTCATCCAAAACTCTATCCTAACTCACACAACCCCATTCACCCATTACTCCTACCCTTGCTGATCTACTCCCAGTTAAGCAATACCTTAATTTTCAAATGGTCTTGTCCCTCCCGATCCCATACTCTGTTTCATCCTCACAATCCTCTGAGATATATGTGCTCCTCTAATTCTGGCCTCTTGAGCATCCCTGAGAATAATTGCTCCACCATTGGGGGCCATTCCTGCAGCTGCCAAGGCCCTCAGCTCTTGAATTTTCCCCATAAACCTTGCCGCCTCTCCGCTTCTCTTCCCTCCTTTAAGATATTTCTTAAAATCTACTTCTTTGACCAAGCTTTTGACCACCTGCCCTAATGTATCCTTATGTCGCTTTGTGTAAATTCTGCTTTATAACACGAAAACATCTTTGGATGTTTTATTGCATTAAAGGCACATATAAATGCAAGATGTTGTTATTAGATTACCAGATTGGTGTATTTTGATCCTACAACTCCAACCATAGAATTAATTGTTTTGAAAAATTATGAAAAAGATTACAGGAAAAAAGACCAACAGACAAATGTTCACTGCAAAATGTCACCACAGCAAGCAAATAGCAATGAAAATCTTACAACTATTTCAATCTTTCAGTGGGATAAAAACAACAGAGTAGGTTTCACTTCACCAAAATAACTATGTGGATCATCCCTCATGTTAATTATACACTTCAGTATCAATCACATTTCAGAATGTGTGTGTGTTCAACAGCTCAGCCACATTTCAGGAAGAGAAGCTTGATGCCATACAAATAGCTATTAGCAGGAGCTCCTTAGTCTGATATTTCTCCAGCTAAAATAGAAGAAAAAAGAGAAAGTGATGGAAACATTTTTTCAGTTTGTTCACCGTGCCTATTTGTAAAACAGACACCTATTTATACCCGCAACCATTATTAGCTTTTATAAAAGAGAATAAACTAATCACTATATACTCTAGGCTTTAATTAACCTTCTCAAGGGCAATTAGGGATGGGCAATAAATGCCAGCTGAGCCAGTGACACCCACACCCTGTGAAAGAATATTTTAAAAATGTTGAGTTCTCAGCTGTAAGCATCTTAAAAATCTCTATTCAAATAAAATCTACACTTTTATGGAGCTTCTACACCCAATAGTGTGTTCTGCAAAGTAATTTCAACTGTGAATTATGAAATATATTAGCTGCCATGCAGCAACACCTGGTCAAGCCGCAGTGATGAGATTGGAAGCCTGAATGATCTGCAAATATTATAAGCATTATATCATGATTTCTGAACCCTGCAAATATTTCTAAACTGGTGTTTTCATTTGCTTTTTATTCCTGAAAAGACCTGCTCTTGATTTCTGACAACTCTCACTTGAACATTTGCAAATGACTAAGCAGCCACAGCCAACCATTGTAATAAAAGCAAATTGTCTCCCAAGACCTTCCGGCATTTCACTTGAGAGCAGCTAAGGGTTGCTTTAAATATTGCTAGAAATAACCACCTTTCAATTTGTACCCACGGTTGTGGGCAACAGGAAAAGCTAGTGATAGAATAGACTGAGACAAAAATAGCATCAAAGGTGCTGATAATATCATTTGACCCTCACTTGTATTTATTCATTAGGATCCTGGCTGGAATTGATAAAGCTCTGGTTGACTAAATTAAGGTCCTCCTGAAAATCAGAATAGGTGAATAAGCAATAATAAATCGACGCTTCCGTTTCACTCCCAATTTGAGTCCCACTATCATCCCACCGATTTTTAGTCATAAATGAGCAATTGCAAAATAAGAATTGCCCCCATTATTTAAACTTCATTATATGAATTAAAGAGTTTGAACTGATCATGAAACAGAAGAAGTTTGTTATGGGGATTAAAGTTTTATCATAATTGATTTATTGTTTATATTTGTTTTCATTTTATAAAACTGTGTGGGAAATTTAACTCCCTGGAAAATGAGAGGATTATTAAGATGGAGCAGGAGGCTTACCCTTTGGCTTTCCACTCCAAACCTACCATGTACAAGTCTGAGTTACAGGCATCAAGGATACCTGCCGACCCGATTCGCCCGGTCTACATGTAAACCAGCAAGGTCCTTCTTAAGGTCTGAAAATTGGACCCTCCTGATATCATGGGGACCTGATTGTCATTTTAATATTGGCTTGAGTCGAGGGGTAACTGAGACTTTCTTGTCAGGCTGAATTGGCTAACGAGAGCACGAGGCCATTCCATGTTAATTTCTTTAACTGTAGGGCTAGCACGAGCAGCTGTACTCCTCCGGGCGCCACAAGGAAGTGTAAGCCTTTCCTTCCTAGACTTTCACTGACTACCGAAGAACACCAGTCCCTACACTTACCTTGCACCTGACTTGTAAGATGCTCTATTTGAAAGGCTGGCAGCCTCATCCAGGTGATTTCCTGGCCATTTTGACTAGAAAGTTATCCAGTGGCGTGTTAATGAGTCCCTACTGTTAAAGTCAGCTGGACCGAGCTGCTCATTAGGCTGCTTTCCCATGAGGGAGTTTAAAATTCTCCCATATGTCAGCAGACTTTGGAAAATTAGTGTCCAATGAAAGGAAGCACATTGATATATAAAAATGTTCACTTCAGAAAGGTAGCTTATGCTGCCATTACTTATACATATAATAATTTATGTTTTCTTTGTAAAAATAAATTGAGGAGCCTTTGGTAAAGCATAATATAAAATGTGAAAATTTTCCATGAATAAGAAGTACTAAAGTGCTGCCAAATTTACAATTAAACTATAATTTTTATGTCAGTGCCAATGCTAGCTGATGCCCAAAAATGATGTTACTGTCACACAAGGTTTGAGAATAAAGACAGGCACTGTTAGATTAACTAGGGTATAGAAGAGAACCTAAAGGAATTGCAATGCTTATTTTAAGGTTAGCAATTTTGATGGATCATTCAACCACATAATTTAATCACCTATTAAATGCTGGTAATGGAAGGTTGTTCTGTTTTGGAATAATACAGTTTGTGCCATTGTAATTTTTTATTTACACGTTCAGCAGCGTTGTTTCCTGTTCTAGGAATGTGGTGGGAAAGTGTGACTTATTAATGCCTAGAAGGATAGTAATCTCAGTTAAAATATCATCCCTGTACTCACATAAAATATTGCAGCTATAAAACATTAGAATTATGTTCAGAGAATGATACACCAGATGCCTGTTTCTAGATAACCAAGCCAGCACTAAGGGTGGAATCGTCCCAGATTCGCACAAAGTGTGACAGCAGGCGGGAAAAAGTCATTATACCCGCCAGCCACAATGGCAGGTTTTAATGCTGCATCATTCCATTCCCGGTGCGACTCACCTAGTTAATAATGCTTTCATGGAAAACACTCTGGATTGCTGGTGGGCGGGTTCAGATTTGACCTCAGCGTTTCCTCACTCTGGGCGCCATATTTAAAGTGCACCAGAGCGCAGCCTACTTCATGTCTACAGACCAGACTGCTCCAGGCGACAGATGGCCCCGAAAACAAAGAAGACAGCAGCCCCCAAATTTAGTGACGCCTCTCTGGGGCGCCTACTGGATGCAGTGGAAGGCCACCATGATGTCCTCTACCCCCTCTCTCGCCACAGGATGTCTACCAGAGTCACCAGCCGGCCTGGAAGGTGGTGGCAGTAGCTGTGGGAGCAAAGAAAAGGTCAGCCATTCAGTGCAGGAAGAGGATGAATGCTCTTATCTGTTCCACCAGAGTAAGTCAACCACCTCATCACTCTCAACTCACACTCACAAACCCATCACACATCCACAGGAATCTCATACCTCAAGGGACAACACCACTAGCTCTCACACACACCTTCACATCTCCATCAGGCTCATATCCTCCGGAGCTCGCGGACTCATCCTGTCCATGGCTACACTCAGCACACAAACATTCCACACACTGCCATGTGTCCTGCTCACACTCTCCCCATCTTTTGTTATTCAGGAGAAGCTGGCTCACAACAGCAGGGAGAGGTCCCAGAGCGGGGGTGGAGTGGCCCACATTAAGCCCCTCACTCTCTTTGAGGAGCGTGCCATCTCACTGACTGGTGAGGACATGGACTGTGCCTGTGGGGAACACCCACGTAAGGATCCTGCACCACACCATCCCTCTCTCAATCCAACTGTAAGTGCTTTCGCTCCTGTTTTTGACTCTGTTGTCATGCACTAATTATCTCTACTTTGGTTCACAGGGAGCTCTGCCGTGACCAAGGCCCTAGGCCAGCCAATCCCTCAGCTCCTTCCATGTCCTCACCTCAAGCTAAGAGGACACCTCCTACATTGAAGAGCTGGAAATAAGCAGCCTGGAAGACCCGTCACAGCGCTTACCCACACCCTCCACCAGTGCAGACACTCTCACCTCAGTGGGACCTAGATCTAGAGCAGGCTTGGGTTCACAATCTGGTGGTAACCGCACAGACACATGTCTGCAGCAGGAGGAGACAGGTTCGGCCGAGTTCCTCGGCACTCGGAGGACTGTTGGGGAAGGGGCATCTGTGAGATCCATGTCAGATAAAGAGCCTCTAGATTTGGCCTTCCAACTCATCGTGGAGAGTCAGCAGAAGGCATGGAAGCATCACGCAGAGCTGTTGGATGCTCTCAATAGAGTGGCACGCGAGTTGGACAAGTGCGTTCGCCTGCTCTCTGATGAAGTGGTGCCCGCATGTGCATGTATGGTGGTCTCCATGGGGGAGGATGTCAGATGCCTGGTCCAGCAGAATGCGGAGATGCGCTCAGGCCTGCAGTCCATCACAGTAGCCATGGGTGAGTTCCTGCAGTGGCAACACGAGAGGGAAATGAGGCACCTTGATGTCCCTCAAGTTGCTCCTTCCCCTCATGGAGTCGGGCCAGGGCCCTTGGGCTCCCAAGGGGAGGAGCAGTAGCAGCTGGACACCCCTAGGTCATCCACTCAGGAATCTCAGAAGCTGTCCTCTCCCTCCAAGCCCCTTTTGCCTGTGGCCCCCACAACCTTGTGCTCTGTCACCGCAGTAGGAGCAGCCGGCCCACAGCAAGCCAGGGACCTCACGGCCTTGGCTGTCCAGAGGACGCATACTAAAGTCATCAGAGGCAATAGGGCCAACCATTGCACAGGTTGTCTCCACCCCTGGTGCAGATGTCAAAGCAGCACCTAGAAGAACTGTTAGGCCTAGAAAAGTTAAGAAATTCTGATAACAAGTGGTTGCACGAGTGAACACATTTTGTCACTTTTTAATCTGAAAATGTATTCACTTACACTGAATAATGAGTAATGTTGTCTTTCAGCTTCACTGACAGGCTTCATGAGTCCTCCCACTGCATCATCCCCCCACCACTAGCAGTTCAGCTGCAAGTCGCCAGACCATGAGTGATTGTGGAGGGAGAAGTGTATGTGTCTTTCAGAGTCTCGTGCAAGCACTCTCCCTTGCACACGGAGCCTTCATTCATCAGACTCATCTCACTGTCCTGAGCATTTTCACTACTGCCTGCTGGGGTTCTCTGTCAGTTGTCCATCTGAGCCGACCTGCATCTCCGCCCACCCACTGATCACACTCCTCTGCAGCACCTGTGCCCATCCAACATGAGGCTCCTCTCACTTTCCATTTTGATGATGGTTGTAGTCAGATTTTGGTCAACTCCCCCATCCTTTCCCCTCCCCATTCACACATTCTTTCCCCCCATCACTGTCGACACCCCCCGGCATCAACTTCCACCTGCCCACTGTCACCTACCAACCCAAACCCTTGTCTTTCCAGGTTGTCCTTACCTTAATGTAAAAGTAAAAAACTGCGGATGCTGGAAATCCAAAACAAAAACAAAAACACCTGGAAAAACTCAGCAAGTCTGGCAGCGTCTGCAGAGAGGAACACAGTTAATGTTTCGAGTCTGAATGACCCTTCAATAGAACTAAGTAAAAATAGAAGAGAGGTGAAATATAAGGTGGTTTAAGGGGGGGTGGGACAAGTAGAGCCAGTGATAGGTGGAGATAACCAAAGGATGTCATAGACAAAAGGACAAAGAGCTGTTGAAAGTGGTGATATTATCTAAGGAATGTGCTAATTAAGGGTAGAAAGCAGGACAAGCAAGGTACAGATAGCCCTAGTGGGGGTGGGGTGGGGTGTGGTGAAGGAATCGAAATAGGCTAAAAGGTAGAGATAAAACAATGGATGGAAATACATTTAAAAATAATGGAAATAGGTGGGAAAAGAAAAATCTATATAAATTAATGGAAAAAAGGGGGCGGATCGGAAAGGGGGTGGGGATGGAGGAGACAGTTCATGATCTAAAATTGTTGAACACAATATTCAGTCCAGAAGGCTGTAAAGTGCCTAGTCAGAAGATGAAGTGCTGTTCCTCCAGTTTGCGTTGAGCTTCACTGGAACAATACAGCAGGCCAAGCAATCCATGTGGGCATGAGAGCAGGGTGGAGTGTTGAAGTGGCAAGCGACAGGGAGGTCTGGGTAATGCCACCTCCAGGGTCTATCTCTGCCTCCGAGCCCCCGTCAAGCACCCTCACTGTCCATTCTACAGCTACTGATGCACCCTCACCACCCCCCCACTTCCAGCTCCCTCTGCCCCCTCTCATAGTTGCCATTGTCTCCCACCATGCCCTCCATCCGTTTGCTCCCCAGAAGGCAGTCATTGACTCTACAGACCCCCATCTTGCAAATTCACGTGGACATTCCCCACCCCATACTCCCTCCTCCACCCTTACTCCTTCCTCCCCCAGACACCTTCCTCCCCCGAACTCCTTCTCTGCTCCTCCTCCACCCTCCCCCCCCCCGGACTCCTTCCCCCCTCTGAACTCCTTCCCTTACACCTTCCTCCCCCCTTTCACCTACCTCCCCACTTGCCACATTCTCCCACATTACACCCCCCTCCCCATCTCACCCCCCCCCACCGACACCTTTGGTCCCCCCCCCCACCTCCCCCCTCCCACCAACCTCACCATTGCCGACATTTTCGTTCTCCCACCTTGGTGCAATCAAGCCTAGACCTTCCACTCCCAGTCAAATCTAGACCTTCCTCTCCCCGCTTCGCCAATCATCCCTAGTAACCCATGGCCAAGACCATGATGTTCCGAAGCAGGCCTGAGACATCAACAGAGACCTTCCACCTTCCGTGAGCTGCTTCACGGCAGAGCCACGTTCATGAGAATCTGCCCAGCATGTGATGAGTGTTTTCCTCCAGGATCTGGTAGCTGCAGGGCTCCAGCATCTTCTGCTCCTCAGATGTCCATGATCTGAGCAAGGCCCTAACTGTAAGTCCTGACTTCTGCACGTCACACTTGTCAAGATGTGTTTTCCTGCCAGCGTAATGGTAAATCTGGTGTTGGGAGTGGGACAATTCCAGACAGGCCTTACTTTGCATCCCATTAGTGGGATGCAAAGCGGGTTCATGCTCGCCTCCAGCGGGATTCGCTTTCCACCATCGGATGTTTCCGCCAGTAAGAGACCAATCTTGGCCTTCTTGCCATAGTGTCCACCCCCACCTGTCATGACGCCCGATGCCAATGGTGCCGGAAAATTCCGGCCCTGCAGGAAATAGTGACATCAACTGTGGAAGGAGAAATAATAATGTTACTAGCTGAGTTTATGCAGACTGGAGCAAAGACAAGAGATTAAATAGGAGAGAGCATCTCAATATGCAACGGTAAGAACTGCACAAAGCAGATGGACAGCAAGGCTAGTGTTAAACCCAGAGGTCAGTCTGATATTCCAAGTTGTTTCACCAACACTTTATCTTCTACAATCAGTGGCTTATTGTATGGCAACTTTCTGGTGTTTCCAAATAAGGTTCATACAGTAAACCTGTCTAGGAACAACAATGTTGTCAAAGGTTGTAAAATTCTTTTTTGTTTTAATTCTTCCAAAAGAGAACAGAAGAACCTTATATTTTTTGACATATCAACAAAGAATAAACCGTACAATTAAATCAAATTTTTAAAAATTAAGTTTGGTGATCGTGAGACACTATCACTTTAAAATAGTCACTATGCCAATTGATTTGTAGACTTTTCAAGTTTTAAATCACTGCTTGTCAGCATAGCAGAAATACAGCTTCCTGGTTACCATTACTGACCTTCAATTACTTTTTTTAGCAGTAGTGCCCACTTTGTCAACCAATTGAGATTGCTTCGCAAAAAAGTAATCTTTTTTATTCCTTCCAGGTGTTGTGCAAACCCAAAATGTCACAAAGTCAATGCCTACTGCCTGACCTGGCCAGGTTGTTATGCACAAAGAATACATTTTTTAAGAGTTAACATAGGTCAGATGATTTTGATATTTATCAGCATTCTCCTATCATAAAGGTAGTTAAATCATTCAGTTTAGAATTGGAGTCCAATTTAACACAGTAAGCTTCAAGAATAGGCTTCACAAACAACAGGAGTTCCCCTGTTGTCTCAACTGCAGCCATCAAACCTCAGCTGAGTCATGAGAGAAGCAGTGAGTGAATATGCAGTGTGACCAGTTCAGAGAATATAAGACGTGGGTAGGGAAAGAAAAACATCTACATTCATTGGGAGAATTTGACTTTGTTTAGTAATGAAAGAAGAAATGACTTGCAGTTCTTCAATTTCTTTTCACTACCATCGAACATCTCAAAGACCTTTACAGCCAATGAAGAACTTTTGAAGTGAAGTCACAAATGTAGGAAATGCAACAGCTAATTTGTGTACAGCAAGCTCCCACAAACAGCAATGTGATAATGACCAGATAATCTGTTTTTGTGATGTTGCTTGAAGAATAAATATTGACCCAGACACCAGGGATAACTCCCTTGCTCTTCTTTGAAATAGTGGTATGGGATCTTCACATCCACCTGAGCAGGCAGATGGAGCCTCAGTTTAATATTGCATTCAAAAGACAGCACCTCCAACAGCGCAGAACTGGAGTGCAAGCTTTAATTTTTGTGCTCAAGTCCTGTGGTGGGACTTGAACCCAGAACCCTGCAACTCAGAGGCAGTTAAGAGCACTACCAAATGACATAACAAAAACAGAATTACCTGGAAAAACTCAGCAGGTCTGGCAGCACCGGTGGAGAAGAAAAGAGTCAACGTTTCGAGTCCTCACGACCCTTTAACAGAACTGAGTATAGTTAGGAGAGGGGTGCTGCCAGACCTGCTGAGTTTTTCCAGGTAATTCTGTTTTTGTTTTGGATTTCCAGCATCCGCAGTAGTTTTTTGTTTCTACCAAATGACATGTCTGACACAGTGTAAAACAAATGATGGTGAATCAGCAACCTGTTTTCCATCTCTCCTTTTATTTACTTTGGGTGGAATCGTCCCAGATTTGCACCAAGTGCGGTAGTGGGCGGGTAAAACATCATTTTATCCGCCAGCCGTAATGGCTGCTTCTCAAGCTGTATCATTCCAAACCCACCATATTAATTATGCATTCCCGGGAACCATGCTGTTTCCATGGTGGACGGGCTTTCATTCGCTTGCCACGCCATCACCTCGCTGCTTCATCACGCTGAACGCCATATTTAAAGTGCAGCCATGCACACAACTTTCAGTGCTTCCAGACCACGACTGCTGCACGGAAGGCATGGCCCTGAAAGGCAAGAAGACTGCAGCCCCCCGGTTCAATAACCCTGGGGCTAGCTAGGCATCGACCAATGACGGCTCGCTGTGGCCCTTCGGTGGCATGTGCGGGAGCCCCAGCCGCCCCTTCTTCCTAAGGGTGTTGCTCCTCCCTCTGAGCAGTCAGGCACCTCCATTGCTCTCTTCTCTGCCGTCTCCACTCTCTGTACAGGCTCCATGCTCCTGATGTACTACTCCTGCAGGATGAAAGAGAGAGACACATGGGTTAGCTTGGTGATACTAAGAACCTCCCTTGGTTAAGTCTGAAGGCCCCTTAACCTATCCTGGAGAGTGCTGGCCACCACTTGGATGGCCAGAGATTAGTGCGCTGCATGGCTGCCCGAAATTCCACCCACATCCACCCCACTCCATCTGAACAATTGGTGGCAGCTTTGCCCATTGGACTGCATGCTGTGCTCTCGGCTCAGGTGCAGGCATTCTCCTAACCCACACTGCAAGGCTGCACTGTTAGCTTGAACCATGGGAGAGGCTGGTCCAAATCTTAAGGATGACATTGTAAGGGGCTATGAGCGCCTCCACCAGTGACTGCTCCATGGCCAGCTTTAGCGAGGATATTGTACAACATGCCCAGTTGTCCAACTGTTCTGTAGTCCACTAAAATGTTCATTAGTTTGCAGTCTGTGACAACGGGATGAAAATCTCTGGAGTACTTGGTGGCACTTGCATGCCTCTGCATTGTTTGAGTGACAGATAAGCTAGAGGCCCGGCTCCACGCATGTCAATGTGGCGGCATCTGAACTGTCTCAGCTGCAGAGGAATAGTCACTTTATACAAGGTTCCCCTGATGCGTAGCTGCTTCCCACCCCCACCCCCCACGTGCTTGTACACTGCCTTCAGCCACATGGCAGCCCTTGCCCCCCACCCCCACAACATGCCTCAACCACAGGGCAGCCCTTGCCCCCCGCCAACATACTTCAACCGCAGGGCAGCCCTTGCCCCCATGCCTCCAGCGCATCTTAACCTTGAAGTCCAACAGACGACCTGGGCAAGCGCTATGCAATATTACTGTGTACTCACCTCCAAGTTCCCCTCGAAGTGTAACCTGCCAAGCGAACGCCTTATATATGCTGTTGTGAAACACGTTGGCATGAAATCACGCTGATATGGGCAGACAATCCAGTGGAGGGGGGTGTTGATTCCGGCAGGCTGGCCTTATAATGATATGCAGCTGTGTTACAATGAGGCTCCTGACATCCAATGTCGAAACGCGGCCTGCCATCGACAGGTTGAGCAGATGATCGCAAACTGGTTTCACGATGTCGTGAAACCAATTTTTGGCCTCCTTGCTATATTGTCTACTCACACCGCCGAGCACACCTGATGCCAGTGGGCACGGAAAATTCCTCTCTTTGTCATTGAATTGAAAGAGGAGTGGGTTGCAGAAGGCAAGGAACAGATGACAGAGAAGCTGCAAAGTGATGCGGGAATCAGTTTCAGGATGAATAATAATGGACAGGAAGTGATAGCCAGCTCCACTGTTGTGACATTCCTTTAGAATCCATGAGCAGTTTCAGGAGAAGGCAACATATCTTAAGGAACCTGGCAAGATAAAACAACCCAAATTATCACATACCAAGTACCTTGACTTCAATGAAAAGTAAAATCAGGTGGGGGTGTAAAACCAGCTATTTACCTCATCTCATCAGCTTCCCAATGGGTGAGTTTGGCTAAAATTGTCCCCACAGAGTTCTGCCAAAGAGACGTGAAGAACATTGGCAACTAATTCAACCAAATGCACTTACATACATCTTTTAGTGGAAAGGCAGCCTTCCACATCCTACCTACCTGCACTTGGTCAAGGAATGCAATGTGGTAAAATTGAAAAAAGAGAAAAATGGCAGAGAACATTCTTTTAAAAATTAATCTTACGTGCATGATTGGAAATGAAATGATATAATTTTAAACTATGTGTACAAATTGCGGTCAATTTTTCCTGTGTTGACAACATAGCTACAATGCTACTGGTTTGTGACCATTTCTCCAATATGCTCTACGGAAACTGCCAGAAAGGCTTTGTTTTGCAACTGTGATTATTGCAAGACCAAAAATATCTGTGCAACAAGCAGCCATACGCCAGCTGCTTCATTAACATTCAGGTCATTCAGCAACTTCTGTGGAAGCATTGTGAGCTAATTAGGCAAGGAAGTAAACCAACAACTGTAAAAACACTCCAGCAGAATGAATTGTGGACATTAAATTAGAAAATTAAATAAACTGTTTTACTTACAGAACTTGCTGAAATTTAAAGACAAATGGCACAGTGCAACCTCAGCGCAATAAGTATCAGCTAAGTTAAGTCATGTTGATGACAGCTCCATCATATCACCCATTTATAACATTATTCTTCCACCCTAGCTTTCCTGTACAACATATTCCTGTGCTGCATTCCTGTAGTGTTATGTCATCAAACCCTTGTGCATACTATGATGTTGCTTTACTCATGTGAGGTGTCATGGTATTAGAATGTAGAATTATGAATTCACTGATCCATGCAAAATGTTATAGTGTCATGACAGGTGCACAACCTGGCTCTCCCAACAAGGAGTAGATGGGGCCCACATCTACCATTTTCTGACTTGTGTTCCTGGCCAGCACCACTCCTGGCCATATGTTACAGGGCAGAGCTACAAAACCGCTACTATTTACTTTAACCTTGAAAATTGCCACTGGTGTTGCGGAGTGGAGGCAGAACTTCCACCTGCTGTTTCTCTCCAGCTCTGACCTGTTGTAAACTGTTGAGGTCAGTTCATTTAAATATCCATTGTTGTTTCAAAGCGTAATTTTCAGCGTAGCGTGAACATAGTGCATTGCGTTTAGTTGAGAATTAATATGGAACCTGTAAACAACCGAAGCATGTAGCACTAAGCCAGGACAGCAGCAGTTAAGCAGTAGCAGTAGAAACAGTTAATGTATAGAGTACTGGATTCACGGCCAGCTGGATTTATGGATGCCACAAGTGTAAATTGTGTCAATTATAAAGAATGTCTTCAAGTGGGGGACCTAGCAGAGGCATCCAACAAAGGGAACAGGGCTTTACAAAGAGGCAGGAAAGGCCAAACAATTTCAATAAGATCAATCTTCAAACACTCCTTGAAAATAAAAACAAAAATGCAGGTCTATGGTAAAAGAACTGAAGAGTGGGATTAATTGGGCAGACCCAGTGAGAGATCAAAAGAGACATGAGAGGCAGAGAGCAAGAGCAGTGGACCAGCAAGAGCTCAAAAGAGCCTACATCAGTCTGAGGGCTGACCACATTCTGAGAAAAATTGAAGCATGACAGCACAGGAAAACAGGTACGTGTTTGGTTGGTGAGTATTTTATCTTTCAAAACTTGAATAATTTATTCATAATTATAACATTTTATTAGTTGGTAGCAAGGTTTGCCAGCAGTAATAAACCTTCTTAGGAGTAGTAGGGTTTGTTAATAATAAATTAATTAAGAAAAATAAATTAATTTACACATAATAAAGATGGCAGAGCAGGTGATGTGTTGCAGCTGCAGTCTTTGGGAGCTGATGGATACCAGTGTGATCCAAGGCAACCACATCTGCAGTAAGTGCCTATGGCTTGAGGAGATTCAGCTCAGAGATATTGAGCTAGAGGGCGAGTTACAGACACTGCGATGCTTCAGGGAGGGGGAAAGTTGCCTGGACACTTTGTTCCATTAGGATAGAGTAATCTGATTTGGTCCATGGTCAGGAACAAGGTGGGGTGACTGTGAGTGAGGCAGATAAGGGTATCAAGAAGGTAGAAGAGGAGGAGCCTCAGCCATTGCAATTGCCCAATAGGTTTGATGTTCTTGCAGCTTGTGTGGATGAAAAGAGGGGCTCTAAGGTGGATGACGAACTGATCATGGTACTGTGGTATAGGAAGTCATTCAAGTGATGGAAGTGAATAGGAATGCAATGGTAGTTGGAAATAGTATAGTTAGGGAGATAGACACAGTTCTCTGCAGCTGAGAGTGAGAATCCAGCCAGCTGTTTTACCAGGGTTCGGGACATTGGCTCAGGGCTGGAGAGGAACTTGCAGTGGGAGGGGGAGGATCTAGTTGTCATGGTCCACGTCGGTTCCAATGACAAAGATAGGATTAGTAAAGAGGTTCTGCATAAGGAGTATGAGCAGCAAGGGACTAAATTAAAAAGGAGAATCTCAAAGGTAATAATCCCTGGATTATTACCTGAGCCATGAGCAAATTAACATAAGATTAGAGAGATGAATGCGTGGCTCAAAGACTGGTGTGGGAGAAATAGGTTTCAATTCATGGGGCACTGGCACCTGTACTGGGGAAAGTAGGAGCTGTGCCATTGGGGCGGTCTTCACCTGACCAGCAGTAGAGAGGGCTTTAAATTAAATGGAAAAGATCATATGAGAGTCGATGTGGTAAATCAAAGGGAAACAATGAGGGAATAGAGCAGGGTAGCAATTTGGGTAAAGGTAACCAGGGTGTGGCAAGAAGGGACAGAGCATACAAACTTAAGAGTGCACCAGCAGATAAGACTACAGATTGCAAAAATGGTGCAAAAAAGCACAAAATTAAAGGCTCAGTATCTGAATGCATGCAGCCTTCATAACAAAATGGATACATTGTAAGCACAAATATAAATAAATATGTATGACCTGATAACCAATACAGAGACATGGTTGCAAGGTGACCAAGGGTGGGACCTGAATACTGAAAGGTATCTGACATTTCAAAAAGACAAGAAGTGAGGAAAAGGCAGTGGGGTAGCTCTGTTAATTAGGGATGACATTAATACAGTAGTGAAAGTGATCTTAGCTTGAAAGAGCAAGATGTAGAAAAAGTTTTGGTAGAGGTAAGAAATAGGAAAGGCAAGAGGTCATTTGTGGAAGTAGTCACACTGTAGGACAGTACAGGAAGAAATAAATGTAGTGTGTAAGAAAGATACTGCAATAATCATGAGCAACTTTAATCTACATGTAGATTGGGCAAATCAGATTTTCAAAGGTAGTCTGGAAAATGAGTTCATAGTGTGTGTTTGTGACAATTTCTTAGAATACTTCATTTTAGAGCCAATCAGGGAACAAGCTATTCAATACCTGGCAATGTGCAATGAGAAATGATTAATCAATAACCTCATGGTAAAGCAGCCTCTAGGTGACAGCGATCATAACATGATAGAATTTCACATTCAGCTTGAAGGCGAGAAGTGTGGATCTGAAAGTGTTAAAAACCTGAATAAAGGTAACTATAAGAATATGAAGGCAGAATTGGCTAAAGTGAACTAGGAAACTAAGCTAAAAGGTAGGACAGTGGAGATGCAATGGCAGACTTCATAAGGAGATATTTAATAACTCTGAGCAAAGATTTAGCCCACTGAGAAAGAAATATTCTTTGAGAAGGGTCCAGCATCTGTGGCTAAATAAGGAAGTTAAGGGTAGTATCAAATTGAAAGGAACACTACAATTTTGCGAAGGTTAGTGGTAGGTCGGAAGATTGGGCAGATTTTAAGAACCAGCAAAGAATGGCTAAAAAAAAATAATAAAGGGGTTGAAAGTAGAGTATGAGAGAAAACTATCTAGTAATATAAAATCAGATCGTAACAGTTTCTACAAGTATTTAAATGGGAAAAGAGTAACTAAAGCTAGCATTAGTCCTCTAGAGAGTAAGTCTGGGAAACTTATCGCGTAGAACAAAGAAATGGCAGAGGCATTGAAAAGGTATTTTTGTCTGTCTTCACTGTAGAAGACTTGGAAAACAAAGATACTTGAAAATCAAGGCCAGAATTTTACCTTTGGCGTGCAGGCGAGCACGTAAAATGATGCGCGATGACTTTGGGTGTGTGTCCTTGATGACCTTTCACAAAGGTAGGGCATCAAAAAATTAATTAAAACTCCGAGTGTTCCTCTCCATGGAAATCTTTAGTAAAAGGCGAAAGATTTATATGATCTGAAGAGACCTTGGCGGGCGTCCTCTGGCCCGTGGAGCCTGTACTGGCCCCACCTGGGAGGGAGCGGCCAGTGCCATGGCTGGCATCTCCACAGTCGCTGCTGCCTCATCGGATGCCACGGTCACTAGCAGAGGGGCAGAGGAGCTGCTGGCGTCATCTGGAGCACCCTGAGAGGAGCCTGCAGAGACAACAAGCAGCTCATGCACCAATGTCAGGTCGCTTTGGACCTCCCTGCTCACCATTTGATGGATGGGCACCCAGCTCAGATACTAGGTGCCCAATCCATCTCCCACGCTGACAGTGGCCACCTGAGGTCATTGTGAGGGCTTGCAGCTCTGAGCGTTTCCCCAGGAACCCCTGATTCAGGTCCTGGAGGAGCGTCTCCATGAGAGTCACCACTCTCTTCATGGAGGAGGCAGTGCGCTCGGCCATGAGGGTCATTGCATTGCTCATGCTATACAAGGACTCCTCCACAATGGAGATCATGGTGTGCATTCATTCATGTATCTCCGCCTGATCCTCCCACACACCCTGCTGGACTTCCAGCATCTGCTGCCTCAGGAACGTCTCCAGAGGCACATCATCAGCCAGTGACTGAGCATGTTTCTGGTCCCCAGCAGTCCTCTGACTGCCGGCACTCTCTGCCTCTGCCTACACTTCAAGCAAGTGTGAAGTGCCCTCACTGCTGTGCACCGAGATACTAGCCGACAATCTAATACCCACCGAGTTGCTGGTATCTGCGCTGGTGCCAGCTTGGCTGAGAGGGTGCGACATAGTTGTGTTTCCATAGTTGCTGTCCTCTGGGGTCAGCTGTGGGCCTTCAGGCTCCTCAACCCGATGGGCTGCTGGTGAGTGTGAAAGCGAGAAAAGGACATGTCATTAGTTGAACACATTATACTGTTCCTGTGCATGCCTGGCACCCGGATCAGGATTCCCTCATCTTTCTACTATCAGTGGGGATTCCCTGTTCGAGGCTCACATCAATATGGAGACAACAGTTGAATGGTTGCTATTACAGACATTCTGACCTCAGTGCACTGCACTCTTACCTCCCTGTGGCACCCCAACCTCACCACGGCCGGTTGACCTAGGCACATGGGGCTTCTCCAGCTCCAGGGCCTCCTGCTCATATCTCCTTAGGACTAAAAGGTGGGCCGGTCTTCCACCAGTCCGTAACCTCTCTGCATTGTTATGGGATGTCTCCTCCTGAAAGGATAGAGGAGCATTGATTAGTTCATCCTGTACCCACATTGCCATTGCAGCCTGGCCAAGCCCACCTGAGGAATACCTCACAGGGCTTAGTTGATTCGTGACCCTGGAGCCTTAAGATACTCATTCCAAGCAGCCAGGGCTCAACCCCTTGCCAAGATGCTGTCTCATTGACATTTGCCACTCACACTCTAAGAACTCTGAGGTCCGGGGAGTGGGATGGCTCGCTCCTAACTGCTGTGCTAAGTGACCTATGCCAACATGGTACTCACCCTTCCAGATCACAGGAGATCATTAACTGCTTACGGCACTGCACCGACGTGCGCCTCACCACATCATGGGAGCTCATCCTGGATGCCGCCTCCTCCCAGGCATGTTTGGTGAGGTCGGGGGAGAGGGAGATGCTCCTCCTCCTGCCTCTGGGGACAAGAATCTCTCTACATGCTGCCATCTCCTCCAGGAGGGCAGTGAGACACTAATCGGAAAAATGCAGGGCCGACTGCCCTGCCGACCTGCCCTCCCGCCTGCAGTGTTCAGCACTGAAGTGCTCCATGATGAGGTTCCTCTGATTCACTGGCAGCCTTCGCATGGCTGCTGCGGCCGCTTTTGAATCAGCCGCCGGGTCACCATTGGACCTGGTGGGCATTGACCTCCCAGCCCGCCCACCCCTACTCCCTGTTGCTGCTGTCACGTCTTATGCTGGGAGGCCTTAATTGGCCTGCCTGCGTAAAATGATGGTGCGGAGCCAATCACAGGTAGCTGTTGACTTCCCGATTGCCCCCATCGAGCCTGCCCGATGAGGGTAAAATTCAGGCCCAAGAGCTGAAAAGGAGAGAGGAACCTAAAAATATTACCAATGCTAGGGAAAAGGTACCGCACAAACTCAGATCTAAATGCTGACAAGTCCCCAGGACCAGGTGGCCTGCATCCTAGGGCCCTAAAAGAAGTTGCTGCCGAGATAGTAGAGGGATTGGTTATAATCCTACAAAATTCCTTTGATTCTGGGAAGGATTGAGAAATAGCAAATGTAACACCATTATTCAAGAACGAAGGGAGACAGAAAACAGGAAGCTACAGGCCAGTTAACCTAACATCTGTAATGGGGAAATTGCTAGAATCCATTATTAAGAAGGTTATAGCAGGATACTTAGTAAATCAGAATGGGATCAGGCAGAATCAACACTGTTTTGTGAAAGGTAAATCGTGTTTAACTAATTTATTAGAGTTTGTTGGGGGGAAGTAACATGCAACGTGGATAAAGATGAATCTGTAGATGAGGTGGACTTGGAATTCCAAAAGTCCTCAGATACCGAAGCAGCCAATTTATATATGGAGCAAGGCCTGGACAATATTAAGCTTGGGCTGATAGGTGACAAGTAACATTCATGCCACAAAATTGCTCAGTAATAACCATCTCCCCTTGACATTCAATGGCATTATCATCGCTGAATAACCACTATCAACATCTTTGGGATTACCATTGACCAGAAACTGAACTGGAACAGCCAAGTAAATATGTGGCTACAAGGGCAGGTCAAAGGCTGAGAATTCTGCAGCAATTAACTCACCTTCTGCCTCCCCAAAGTCTGTCCAACATCTACGAGGAATGTGTCAGGAATGTAATGGAATACACTCACTTGTCTGGATGAGTTCAACTCTAACAACATTCAAGAGGCTCCACACCATCAAAGAGAAAGCAACCCGCTTGATCGACACCCAGTCCACCACCTTAAATATTCACTCCCTTTATCACCAACAAAGTGGCAGCAGTGTGAACCATATACAAGATGCACTGCAGCAACCCGCCAAGCCTCCTTCAACAACAACTTCCAAATCCACAATCTCTACCATCTAGAAGGACAAGGGCAGCAGGCACATGGGAACACCACCACCTGCAAGTTCCCCTCCAGGCCACTCACCATCCTGACTGGAACTATATCTCTGTTCCTTCACTGTTGTTGGATGAAAGTCCTGGAACTCCCTCCCTTACCGCATTGTGGGTGTATTTGCACAGATGGACTGCAGCGGTTCAAGAAGACTGCTCGCCATACAAGATGCCCATTAGGGATGGGCAATAGATGTTGGCCTTGCCAGCGACATTCTCATCCCATGAAAGAATTAAAAGAAAGAGCTGAAAATCACATCAACTCAACATGAGTGAGTGTTATATGCCATGTGGCTGGCTGATATTTACTTCTGTCATCAGGTTCTGTCAGGCATGCTGAGAGTCCATTGATACCCAGTGCTTTATCATCTGCATTTTTAGCTGTGACATCTGTGGAAGGCCCCCTCAGGTTCTGTGCCTCTCTTTAGTATTTGGTATGTCTTTTCTTGCAAGGAGGGGAAACTGATATCTATGAGTAAGAGTTATGGCATTGTTATGATCCCCACTGGACACTGGACAGGCCTGATCCCAGGGTGGAACCCAGCTTGATAGATCCTAATTTTTTGTTTGTTTAGATACGTGGAGAGTAGCTACTGAACAGAGTCACAGGAGTCAGCTGATGAACTTTTAACAAAAGAATAAAACATTTATTCAACAAGAAAAGATTAACTATATTATAATACTCATTCACCCACAACTATACCTTTACAGATATATACAGATTTGTAAGGATAACACAAGTTACAAAACCTGCCTTACACTCTAATGTTCATAGTAAGTACACAGTCCATGTAAACCAATAGGTGACCTGTTGTCAGGCACACCACACTCAGAAACCAAGTGGCAGATGCCACTCTAGACAGATGCTATGGATCTCTCCTCAACTTCCCCTAGACGCTTGTCACACTGTGAGCCAACCAGTCTCACTGAACTCCGTCTTTCAGACTAGGGTTTCCAATCTCCACTCTCCAAGAACTCGCTTTGGAATCTTCTCCTAAACCAAAGCTTTCACTCAGACGCCTTCCACAAGAGTCCGCCTCCAGGTTTTCAAACTCTCCTTCCAATGTTCCTCTCCCCTGGGTCACCTCATGCATTCAAGCTTTCTTCCACGCATTCTTTCCCACTGACTCAGCCATCAACAGTGCACCACTGCTTCATATGCCCATAGCAACAAGTTACAGACCTTCAGTTGTCTTTTTGGACCTTCTGGCCTCTTGCTTTGAATTTGCTTCCTTTAAGCTTGAATCTTGGAGCCTTTCTCTGGCCCTCATTCTTAACTTCATTGAACAGGACCTTTTCCAGGTTCCTGTCATTCCTTTGACTAGAAGGTCTACTTGGGATTTTTTCCTGTTCCGCTCTCCTAGATTTTTGGGGACTTTCTTCTTTATCTTGTGATTTGCTATCTGCCCCTTTTCCCATTCTCTCTCTGGTAGCTCCTTTAAACCAACATTAGCTTGGGACCGCCTGCCTGCCCCTCTTGGTTGCTTCTGCCTGGCAGCTGTCTTCAAAACTGAACTCAAAAACTGCTGTTTCTAGTTTCTTGTGTGTATGTCTTTAGGAAGGACCTGCCTCTCTGGAACCCTATTGCCAGGCGAATCCCCAGCTTTCCTACTCTTGTGTTTGATTAACTTCTCTTACAGTCATAAACTTTCATTGGAAATGCACACACCTTTTAAAGTGAAACTAAAACTCAACTTGATCTTTTCTTAACACACAGATACAGAAATACAAATCAAACTTAAACTTTAAAGCTAAAACTCATTCCTAACACCCACAAATACCAATATAACTTACTTAAACTATCTCTATTTCCTAACAGCGTGTGTTGAACAGATGGATGGAGAGCGTTTATTGAGGGTGTCTATGAGGGAGAGGCGCACGTTGCATATAAATGAGGGTGTGTCAATAGTTAATTAGCAGATGGGAATTTAAGCAAGAGCATTGACTTAGAGAGATGGGTGTACCTGCAAGGTTATCTGGTGTGAGCAGTGATGTGCTGGAGTAGGCTTGAGAAGGCCGAGTGAAGAGGAAGAGTGATACACACATCCACGTGTTAGGGTAAGGTGTCATTGCTCTTACCTTTCCTGCCCTGCTTAGGTCATTGAGCCATTTCCAACATTATATCCATGATCATGGCACCACACTTCTGCTGAAGTCCTCCGCTACCTCCAAACATGTCTTCTTGGTGTCCCCTGCCAGTTTCTTCCTCCTGTTGTTAATCCATCCCTCTGCTGAACCTCACAGGTCCCACCAACACACAGGAGGTACCATAAAATCAAGGCACAGCCTTTGACATTCTAGAGTTCATTCTCCAATTCCCTTCCCTTTGGCTTCCTACTCCAAACTCCTTCAAATTGTAAGGTTGGAGTGTCCTTTAAATGCTGGACTTGAAATCACATCATGCGGATCAGTATCGTGTTCGGTGACACTAATTGATCAGGAAACCCTGAAATCACACAGCATGGTAATGCAATGGCTGAGTAAAAAGCCACTGAACAGACATGTAGCACTGACTCTCTGGTTCGCTGCACGCTACCATATCTTCCTACTCCCTGTGCATTGCAAACTTAAAATCTACCCTAATTTCTCTAAACCCTTTCCTTACTAATCTTACTCCAATATCAACTCTTTCAGCCATACCGAGGCCCATCCAACAACCTTTCCATTTTGCAAGGCCTTGTGGCCTCTGAGGTAACAAATATCAAGGATAAGTTAAATTTATATTGCACTTTTAAGGTAACAAAACAACCTAAAACACTTCACAAGAGCATTATAAAGCAAAATTAGACACAAGTCACATAAAGCAATATAAGGGTAGATGGTCAAAAACTTGGTCAAAGAGATAGGTTGTAAGGAACATACTAAAGGAAGAAAGAGAGGTGTTGATAAGCCACTGGCTCGGCCTCAACTGGAATATTTTAAAACCAAGGCATGGCTTGACCAGGAGCCAATGTAGGTCAGCAAGCACAAGGCTGATAGGTGAAAAGGAACTTGGTGCGAGCATGAACATGGGGAGCAAAGTTTTGTTGACCTCAAAATTATGGAGGGTGGAACATGGGAGGCCAGCCAGAAGAATGTAGGAATAGACAAGTCTAGATGAACAAAAGCATGGATGATGTCATGTACAGAATTTGCATTCTTTTTTATTGCCCGTGATCAGTAAGTTGGTATGTAACAGGTGTGTGTTTCTCACCCTTGGAGTGTGACCCAATTAAATTATTCAACAGCAAACATTTGTGAATTTGAATATAAAGAAAGTCATTTATTATCACACACTTACCCCAAAATGATCCAGTTTCACTCATTCATCCCACACACACTCTCACAGGTGAAGGTTACTGTTACAGCTTATAATGATCTCAGTCTCTTTTGTGGCATGTCTGTAGCTTCTTAGATACAGTTGATGCTCTGTAGTTGAGGTGAAGGTGTAAAATGAAGGATTGTCAGCAGGCAATGAGGTCTCTTGTGGGTCAAATTTCGAGGAGGTTAGTTCTCAGGTGAACTTTAACTGGAATAGGTTGGGGGAGTCCTTCTCCCACTTTCAAGGTATTTCTGTTTATTACCTTGGCTGCTTGGATGACTTGCAGCTGGCTTGGTGAGTTTCAGTGGAATTTTCTCTCTGGAAGCCACTTTTGCTGATTTAAAGTGTACAGAAAATATGGCTGTCTCATCATGTGACCTTTTACAAGTTCAATGCCCTTTTCCAAATAAGGTGGGTGGCTAAACACATCCTGTGTTCCCTCTTGAGCCTGGGGAGTGGTTTCAAGCTCCAAAGGAAGTCAAGTGATCTCTGAGCAGCCTTCTTTTGTAGCCTTTATATTTTTAAAATATAAAAGTAAATGTGAAGTTCAGAATATATCGGAGCATGACAATGAGGATGAACATATGAACTGAGGCCGGGATGAAGTCAGGATATATCAGGATATATTATGGAAGTGGAAATAGGTAGTCTTAGCCTTCCAAGCCCTCAACCTCCACCGCCTAGAAGGACAAGGGCTGCAGATACATAGGAAGACCACCACCTGCTACTTCCCCTCCAAGCCACACACCATCCTGACTTGGAACTAGTTTGTAGTTCCTTCACTATCACTGGGGCAAAATCCTGGAACTCTCTCCCTAACAGTACTGTTGGGTGTACCGACACCACATGGACTGCAGCAGATCAAGAAGGGACCTCACCACCACCATCTCAAGAGCAATTAAAGATTGGGCAACAAATACTGGCCTAGTCAGCAATGTCCATATCCTGTAAAAGAATATAAAAATGTGATGGTGCAAATATGTGGTTAGAGGCTCATCTCGGGCTCAAAT
Source organism: Cetorhinus maximus (assembly GCF_964194155.1). NCBI lineage: Eukaryota > Metazoa > Chordata > Chondrichthyes > Lamniformes > Cetorhinidae > Cetorhinus > Cetorhinus maximus. Next base: position 92,660,561 of record NC_135882.1, read on the forward strand.
ATGAAACCAAGGCTATCGAGCGTCTGGTTTGGTCTCAGACCGTTGCCAGTAAGAGGGGTGGGGTCATGGCTAGGGAATGGAGTTTGGAGTGAGGACCAAAGACAATGGCATCAGTATTTCCAATATTTGATTGGAGGAAATTTCCGCTCATCCATGACTGAATGTTGGATAAGCAGTCTGATAATGTAGCAACAGTGGAGGAGTTAAGAGAGGTGTTGGTGAGGTAGAGCTAGGTGTGGCCAGCATACGTGTAAAAACTAAAGCTGTGTTTTTGGATGATGTTGCCAAAGATCAGTGTGTAAAAATAGGAGGGATCAAGGATCAATCCTTGGGGCACACTAGAGGTAATGGTGCAGCAGGAGGAAGAGAAGCCATTGCAATAGATATTCTGGCTATGATTAAACAGGTAAGAATGGAACCCCCAAGTGCAGTTCCACCCAGATGGATGATAGTAGAGAAGTGTTGGAAGAGGGTGATGTGATCAACCATGTCAAAGGCTGCAGACAGAACGAGAAGGGAAAGTTTACCTTTGGCAAAGTCACATAGGATGTCAATTGTGACTTTGATGAGTGCTGTTTCAGTACTGTGGCATGGGCAGAAACCTGAATGGAGGGATTCATAGGAAATTTGGGGCCCAGAAGGAGACCATCATATCTGCCCCAGCTGAAAAAATGAGCCACCCAATCTAATCCCACTTTCCCACATTTGATCCGTAGCCTTGCACTTTACAGCACTCGAAGTGCATATTCAGCCACTGAAAGACCAATAATTTGTTATCACTGGCATCTCAAGCTTCACAATCTAAATTCTTAGGACTGATATTGACACTGCCCATCTGACAGAAACTCAAAAAGGTGGTTAAAACACCCTGTGCAACTCACTCACACAGATCCTGCAGCTTTCGATCTTAATCTGCTCATGTGACCAGGCATGGGCAACACCCACTGGAAGGCAGTGAGGTGATATGAACATGCGAATTAGGAGCAGGAGTAGGCCACTCGGCCCATCAAGCTTGCTCCGCCATTCAATAAGATCATGGCTAATCTGATTGTAACCTTAGCTCTACATTCCTGCCTACCCCTGATAACCTTTCACTCCCTTGCTTATCAAGAATCTATCTAGCTCTGCCTTAAAAATATTCAAAGACTCGGCTTCCACCATTTTTTGAGGAAGAGAGTTCCAAAGACTCACAACCCTCTGGAGAAAAAAATTCTCCTAATCTCCGCCTTGAATGGGCGACCCCTTATTTTTAAACAGTGACCCCTACTTCTAGATTCCCCCACAAGAGGAAGCATCCTCTCCACATCCACACTATCAAGACCCCTCAGAATCTTATATGTCTCAATCAAGTCACCTCTTACTCTTCCAAACTCCAGCGGATACAAGCCTCGTCTTTCCAACCTTTCCTCATAAGACAATCCTCCAGTTCCAGGTATTAGTCTAGTAAACCTTCTCTGAACTGTTTCCAATGCATTTACATCCTTCCTTAAATAAGGAGAACAATACAGTGTGCAGTATTCCAGATGTGGTCTCACCAATGTCCTGTATAACGGATGCATAACCTCCCTACCTTTATATTCCCTCACAATAAACTATACCATTCTATTAGCTTTCCTGATTACTTGCTGTACCTGCATACTAATGTTTTTGCAATTCATGCACCAGGACATGCAGATCCCTCTGCATCTCAGAGCCCTGCAATCTCTCACCATTTAGACAACATGCTGCTTTTTTATTTTTCCTGCCAAATTTCACATTTTCCCACATTATACTCCATTTATCAGATTTTTGCCCACTCAGTTAACCTATCTATGTCCCTTTGGAGCCTCCTTATGTCCTCTTCACAACTTGCTTTCCTACCTATCTTTGTTTCATCAGCAAATTTAGCAACCAGGTCCTTTCATCCAAGTCATTTATATCAATTGTAAAAAAGTTAGGGCCCCAGCACTGATCCCTGTGACACCCCACTCGTTACTTCTTGCCAACCAGAGAAAGACCCATTTATGCCTACGCTGTTTCCTGTTAGGTAGCCAAACTTCTATCCATGCCAATGTTACCCATGACACCATGAGCTTTTATTTTCCACAATAACCTTTGTTGTGGCACCTTATCAAATACTTAATGGAAATCTAAGTACAGTACATTCACTGGTTCCCCTTTATCCACAGTATATGTTACTACTTCAAAGAACTCCAATAAATTGGTTAAACATGAGTTCCCTTTCACAAAGCTGTGGGCAGGATTTTTACTTCATTGGGCGGACATGGTGGGCGGGCTCAGGAGCGGTCGGAAAGCTGACTGCCACCCGCAATCGGGTTCCGACATCGATTTCACATGGCCAGCCAGCGTGAAATGCGCACTGCAATGCTGAGCGCTGCTGGGGTGGGGGTGGGAGGAGGGCGAGCGGGGAAGTTTGCGCATGCGTGCGGGTGCGCACACTGAAAGCTCCCTGAGGCACAGAGCTGCCTCAGGGAGCTGAAGATTTTTAAAAATGCAAATAAAGATTTTACAAATGTTAAAAACATATCCCCTCATGTGACTCTGTCACATGAGCAGGGAGATGTTATAAATGATGTTTCAACATTTTTATTTTATTTTTAATTCCTGTTGGAAACCTCATCCCACCCATGGATGAGGTTTCATAAAAAATCCAAAGGCCACCTGGTCGATTCACCTGCCCGCCAACTGTAGGTTGGACAGGCAGCAAAAAATTGCATTCAGTTGTGACTTCCGTGGCCTTGATAAGCCTGTTAATTGTCGGCGGGCATGCTGCCGACTCCCGCATGCGTCCACCGACCGAAATATCGCGCAAGTGCGCGATGACATCAGGATGCTTGCCCAATGTCACTGCGTGTCATTTTACGCTCGAGCCGGTCGGGCGCACACCCACCTGCTCAGTGAAAAATCCTGCCCCATGTTGACCCTGCCTGATTACCTTAAATTTTTCCAAGTGCCCCGCCATAACGTTTTTAATAATAGTTTCTAACATTTGCCCTAAGAAAGATGTTAAACTAACTGGCCCCTAGTTTCCTGCTTTCTCTCTCCCTCCCTTCTTGAAAAAGGAGTTAAACTCTCTATTTTCCAATACAGAGAAACATAGAAAATAGGAGCAGGAATGGATCATTTGACCCTTCGAGCCTGCTGCGCCCTTCAATATGATCATCTATATCAACGTCATACTCCCATGCTTTCCCCATACCTCTTGACGCCTTTAGAATCCAGAGATCTATCTCTAATTCCTTCTTAAATATATTCAGTGTCTTGGCCTCCATAGCCTTCTGTGGTAGAGAATTCCATAGGTTCACCACCCTCTGAGTGAAGAAGTTTCTCTTCATCTCAGTCCTAAATGGTCTACCCACTACCTGAGACTGTGACCCCCTGTTCTAGACCCCCCCTAGCCAGAGGAAACATCATCCCTGCATCTAGTCTGTCTATCTCTGTCAGAATTTTATATGTTTCAATGAGATCCCCTCTCATTCTTCTAAACTCCAGTACATACAGGCCTAGTTGGCCCAATCTCTCCTCATACGACAATCCTGCCATTCCAGAAATCAGTCTGGTGAACCTTCGCTGCACTCCCTCGATGGCAAGTATATCCTTTCTTAGGTAAGGAGACCAAAACTGCACACAATACTCCAGGTGAGGCCTCACCAAGGCCCTGTATGTCTGCAGTAAGACATCATTGCTCCTGTACTCAAGTCCTCTTGCTTTGAAGGCCAACATATAATTTCCCTTCTTAACTGCTTGCTGCACCTGCATGCTTGCTTTCAGTGATTAGTGTACAAGGACACCCAGGTCCATTTGTTCATCGACATTTCCCAATCTATCACCATTTAAGTAATACTCTGCCATTCTGTTTTTCCTACCAAAGTGAATAACTTCACATTTATCATGATGTACTGCATCTGCCATGTATTTTCCCACTCATTCAGCTTGTCTAAATTGAAGCCTTGAAGCCTCTTAACACCCTCCTCATCACTCACATTCTCACCAAGTTTTGTGTCATCAGCAAAGCTGGAAATATTACATTTGGTTCCTCGTCCAAATCATTGATATATGTGAACAGATGGGCCCATGCACTAATCCCTGTGGTACCCCACTAGTCAATGCTAAAAAGACCCATTTATTCCTACTCTCTGTTTCCTGTCTGCTAACCAATTCTCAATCCATGTCAATATATTACCTCCAATGCCACGTGCTTTAATTTTACATTGACCTCTTATGTGGGACTTTATCAAAAGCTTTCTGAAAATCCAAATACACCACATCCACTGGTTCTCCCTTATCTATTCTGCTAGCTATGTCTTCAAAAAATTCCAGTAGGTTGTCAAAAATGATTTCCCTTTCATGAATCCATGTTGACTTTGTCTAATCCCGTTGATATTTTCGAGTGCCCTGTTATCACATCCTTTATAATAGACTCTAGCATTTTCCCTACCAATGATGTTAGACTAACCAGTCTGCAATTCCCTGTCTTCTCCCTCCCTCCTTTTTTAAATAGAGGAGTTCCATTTGCCACCCTCCAATCTGCCAGGACTGTTCCAGAATCTGTAGAATTTTGGAAGATGACAACCAGCGCATCCACTATTTCCAAGGCCACCTCCATTAGAACCCTTGGATGCAGATTATTAAGCCCTGGGGATTTATCAGCTTTCAGTCCCATTAATTTCTCCAGCACTGTTGTTTTAGTAATACTAATTTCCTTCAATTCCTTCTTCTCATTAGACCCTCGGTTCCCTACATTTATGTTTATTGCAAGTTTATTCTCATGCTTTATTTTTCCCCTCATAATCAATATCTTGGTCCTGCTTTGCTGAATTCTAAAATGCTCCCAATTCTCAGGCTTGCTATTTTTTCTAGCAACTTTACGTGACTCCTCTTTGGATCTAATACTATCCCTAATTTCTTTTGTTAGCCATGGTTGGACCACTTTTCCTGTTGCGTTTTTGCACCAGGAAGGAATGTACAACTGTTGCAATGCATCCATTTGTTTCTTAAATATTAGCCATTTCCTATTCACCGTCATGCCTTTTAATGAATTCCCCAATCTATCTTAGCTAATTCATGCCTCATACCTTCGTAGATTCCTTTGTTAAGATTTACGACCTTAGTTTCAGATCAGACTACTCCACTTTCCATCCTAATGAAGAATTCTATCATGTTATGGTCACTGTTCCCTAAAAGACCCCACACAACAAGATTATTAATTAAACCCTTCTCATTGCACAACACCAAATCTAGGATTTTATTTTTCTGTCTTCCATTCCTTTCTTTGTTTCCCTCTCTTGTGTCTCCCCAATCAGGTTCCCATCCCCTGCCACTCTAGTTTAAACCCTCCCCCACAGTACTAGCGAAATCCCTATGAGGATATAGGTCCCGGTCCTGCTGGGGTGCAACCCGTCCAGCTTGTACAGGTCCCATCTTCCCCAGAAATGGTCCCAATACCTCAGGAATTTAAATCCCTCCATCCTACACCATCTCTCCAGCCACACATTCATCCAGTCTATTCTCCTATTCCTGATCTTGCTAGCACATGGCACTGGGAGTAATCCTGAGATTACTACCTTTGCGGTCCTGTTTTTTATTTATTTCCTAGCTCCCTATATTTTGCTTTCAGGACCTCATCCCCCTTTTTTTATGTCGTTGGTACTGATATGGACCACAACCTCTGACTGTTCACCCTCCCCCTTCAGAATGTCCTGCAGCCGCTTGTTGACATCCTTGACCCTGGCACCAGGGAGACACATACCACCCTGGTGTCACATCTGCTGCTGCAGAAATGTCTGTTCCCCTTACAATAGAATCCCTTATCACTATTGCTCTCCCCACTCTCCCCGCCCCAGCCGCGCCCCCCCCGCTCCCCCCACCCCCCGCGCCCCCCCGCCCCCCCTGCGCCCCCCCACCCCCCACGCTCCCCACCCCCCACCCCTCCCCCCTCCACCCACCATGTGCAGCTGAGCTACTTGTGGTGCCAAGGACTTGGCTGTTGCTGCATTCACCTGAGAAACCATCTCCCCCAGAGGTATCCAAAACGCTGGAGAAGGAGATGGACCCAGGGGACTCCTGCACTACCTGCCTGGTGCTTTTACTCTGTCTGGTGGTCACCCATTCTCTTTTTACCTATGCACTCTACCTGAAGTAATGACCACCTCACTGTGCGTGCTATGCATGAAGATCTCATCCTTGCGGATGCTCCACAGTGACTCCAGGCATAGCTCCAGCTCTGAAACATGGATTTTGAGTAGCTGCAGCTGGAGACACTTACTGTACACATGGTTGCCCTGGACACTGGAAGTATCCCTGACTTCCCACATCGCACAGGAGGAGCATTCCACTTGGCCAAGCTTCCCTGCCATGACTTACCTTTAAATTACTTCCATTACTTTTACTGCCTCTAGTTTAGAGAATATTAAGGACAGAAGAAATACTTACCAGGTCCTACTTAACATGGCCACCGTTCTTCTTACTGACAAAAGGTAGAAAATGAAAGGATCACCTCCTTCCCTCTTCAGCAAACTCCCTCTCTCACCAAACTTCAACTGAAACACTCTAATGCAGCCTAAAACAGCACTCCAATCTAATAGAACCTTCCCTGAATCTAGGAATTTTGGAAAATTAAAACCAATGCATCAACTATCACCCTAGCCACTTCACCCTAGGATGAAGTCCATCAGGTCCCCCAGCCCTCAGCTCCAACAATTTGTTCAGTACCACTTCCCTGATGATTGTAATTTTCTTGAGTTCCTCCCTCCCTCCTATTTCCTGATTTAAAGCTATATCTGGGATGTTACTTATATCCTCTAAAGTAAAGACGATGCAAGATACCTCTTAATTCACCTGCCATCTCCTTATTTTTCATTATTAATTCCCCAGACTCACTTTCTATAGGTCCAACACTCACTTTGTTAACTGTTTTCTTTTTTAAAATACCTATAGAAACTCTTAGGCCAGAATTTTTAGCTCACTGGGCGGGCACGCGCCCAACCCGAATGAGCGTAAAATGATGCGCGATGACGTCAGGCAAGCGTCCCAACATCGTTGCGCATTTACGCAATATTTCGGTCAGCAGCACTCCTGCCAACAGTTAACAGGCCTACTAAGGCCATTAAAGTCCCAATTGAATTAAATTTTTCACTGCCTGTCCAACCTTACAGTTGGCGGGCAGGTGAAAAGGCCAAATGGCCTTTGGAATTTTTAGGGAACCTCATCCAAGGGCGGGATGAGGTTTCCAACAGCAATTAAAAGTTAAATAAAAATTTAAACATTTCATTACTAACATGTCCCTGCTTGTGTGACAGAGTCACTTGAGGAGACATGTTTTTTAACAATTTAAAATTCTTTATTTTTAAATCTGGTGCTAGAAAGGGGGGACGCAGTGGAGGAAGAAGATGTAGATACAGATGCTCTGGCTGCAGATGATGAGTCCAGTAGTGAGTTCGAGGACGAGCAGGCTCAGGAGAACTCTGAGGGGATAGATGCTGACTCGGGCAACCTCCAGGGAGGTGGGGACATCTGGGAGGCTTTGATCCAAAGCTCCTTCAGCTTGCCTACCAAAGATGAACCACCAACACATGCCAGGGCTTGAGGCTCCATACTCGATACCTGAGAGCAACATTTGCCTGGTCAGGAACATGAACTATGTGCCATTTCAGTAAAGCTCAATGACAAAAAAGTCACTCATAACATCATGGGTTCTCCTTCACCTGCAGAACTAATGAAGCAGCCAGGGGCATGCTGAGAACCAAAACATTTAATGATTGGCAACTTGGCATACAGAAATAAAAGTACGTTAAAAGGTGTTGAACAGCACACCAACTTAAAATTCATTTAAAAGTGGGGCAAAGGAAAACCACTAGTGACAAACCCATGTTGTGCCTAGGGTGATTAATGCTTATGCTTGCAGGTGCTATGTCTAGGTTCTTCCCCCCTCACTGGTACCGGCATTGGAGACAGCCTGCTCACTATGCTGTCCTGTTGGCTTGATGACCTTGGCGGGCATCCTCTGGCCTGTGGATCCTGTGCTGGCACTGACTGGGAGGGAGCAGCCAGTGGCATGGCTGGCATCTCCCCAGTCACCGCAGCCTCATCAGAAGTCACGGTCACTGGCAGAGGGGCTGAGGAGCTCTGCCGTCATCCGGAGTGCCCTGAGAGGAGCCCACAGAGGCGATAGGCAGCTTGTGCGCCAATGTGAGGTCACTTTGGACCTCCCTGCTCACCACTGATGGCCAGGCACCTAGCTGGGATACTGGATGCCCAATCCATCTCCCACATTGACACTGACCAGCTGAGGTCATTGCCGCTGTGAGGGTATGCAGGTCCGAGCGCAGCCCCAGGAAGCCCTGATAGTTCTTCTGGGGGAGACTCTCCATGAGAGTCGTCACTCTTTCCAGGGAGGAGGCATTGCGCTCGGCCATGAGGGTCTTTGCATTGCTCATGTTCCGCATGGACTGCTCGACAACAGAGACCATGGCACGTATTCCCTCATGTATCTCCGCCAGATCCTCCCACACACCTGGCTGGACTTCCGGCATCTTCTGCCTCAGGGACAACTCCAGAGGCCCATCATCAGCCACTGACTGAGCATGTTCCTGGTCCCCAGCATTCCTCCGACTGCCGGCGCCCTGGGCACTCTCTGCCTTTGCCTGCACCTCAAGCGAGCATGAAGTGCCCTCACCGCTGTGCACTGAGATGCTAGCCAACGATCTTATTCCCACCGAGGTGCTGGTATCTGCACTGGTATCTGCCTGGCTGGGAGGGTGTGACTGGTGCGTTAATGTCTTCTGTGCCCTCAGGGGTCAGCGGTGGTCCCTCTGCCTCCTGTGTCCAGGCGTGCTCTGGTGAGGCTGAACGGAAGAACAACAACCTTTGATTAGTTGGTAATTATACTGTTAATGTGCATGCCTGGCACCTGGATCAGGATACGCTCCTTCTTCCATTATCAATGGGCATCCTATGTTAGATGCTGAAATCAATATACAGTCAACAGTGGAATGTTTGCACTGACAGACATTGTGACCTCAGTGCATGGCACTCTTACCTCCCAGTGGCACCCCAACCTCACCATGGCCACTTGACCTCGGCGCATGGCATCTCTCCAGCTCCAGTGCCTTCTGCTCTTATCTGGTTATGATAAGAAGGTGGGGCTGCCCTCCGCCAGTCCGCAGCCACTCTGCATTATTGTGTGCTGTCTTCTCCTGAAAGGACAGAGGAGCATTGATTAGTCCACCCTGTACCTGCATTGCCATTGCAGCCTGGCCACCCCCACCTGAGGAAAACCTTGCAGGGCTCAGCCGATTCGTGACCGTGAAGCCGCCATACACTCACTCCAAGCAGCCAGGGCTGACCCCCTTGATGCTGCCTCCATCACATTTTCCACTCAAACTCTAAGACCTTCCAAACCCTTGAACACTATCATCTAGAAGGACAAGGGCAGCAGATAGATGGGAACACCACCACCTGGAAGTTCCCCTCCAAGTCACTCAGCATCCTGACTTGGAAATATTTTGCCGCTCCTCCACTGTCGCTGGGTCAAAATCCACATGCAGCAGATCCAGAAGGCAGTTCACCACCACCTTCTCATGGGCAACTAGGGATGGGCAATAAACGCTGGCCCAGCCAGCGAAGGCCACATCCCGTGAATAAATGAATACAAAAACAAAATTCTGAGTTGCTGGAGGGTGCTGGGGTGGGGGACTAACCTAACTCCTGTGCCAAGCGACCCATGCCAACATGGTGCTCACCCTTACTGATCACAAGAGGTCATTAAGCCGCTTGCGGCACTACGCGCAGGTGCGTCTCACCACATCATGGGAGCTGACCCATTCTGCCACCTCCTCCCAGGCATGTTTTGTTAGAGGGGGAGCCACCTCCTCCCATCCCTTGGCACCAGGATCTCATGGTGTGCTGCCACCTCCTCGAGGAGGGCAGCGAGGCACTTAGGACGGCTGCCTGCGCCGTTTTTGAATAGGCTGCCGGGTCAGCATTGGACTGGGCGGTCATTGGCCTCCCGCTCCCACCCGCCCCTTCCCGCTGATCTCGGGAGCCGCGATTTACGCTGGGCGGGTCTTAATTGGCCCGCCCGTGTAAAATAGTGGTGCAGAGCCAATCGCGGGTGGCGACTGGCTCCACGCGGCCCCCGCATGCTCCCGCCTGCCATAAGACAAATCCTGGCCTTTAAGTTTGATACTATCTTTGACTTTTTTAGTTAACCACAGATGGTGGGTCCTCCCCTTGGAATTTTTCTTTCTTGTTGGAATGTATCTATTCTGTGTATTCTGAAATATCCACTTAATGTCTGCCACTGCATTCCTATTGACCTATCCCTTAACCTAATTGGCCAGTTCACTTTGGATAACTCTGCTTTCATGCCCTCTTAATTGTCCTTATTTAAGTTTAAAATACTTGCCTTGGACCCACTCTTGTCACCCTCTAACTGAACGTAAAATTCAATCATATTATGATTGCTGCAACCTAGGGGTGCCTTCACTATAAGGTCATTAATTAATCCTATCTTGCTGTACAAAACCAGGTCTCGCATAGCCTGCTCTCTGATTGACTCCAGAACATGCTGTTCTAAGAAACTACCCCAAAACCATTCTATGAACTCCTCTTCTAGGCTCCAGGGTCTGCACAATGCCCCCTGCTACATTGGAGCCCGAATCCTCCATGCCCATTAAGAGAGATGGGACACTATATGGCAGGCCAAACAATATCCCAAGCAGCTCGGTATCCATGCTCATCAGTGCTCTCCTATATGCCACCACTTCCAAGACCTTGACCTCTGATGAGCTGGCACATGAGTTATTCTTTGCCACTGGCCAGGCTGCAGCCCACTCATGCCCAGTGAATCACCATGTGCTGATTCCAACTCTGTACCCGCCTCGAGTTCACAGATTACCAGTACTTGGTTTGGTAGCTGCAGATGTCAAGATCAAGTGACTGCGCCCTCTCAACAATGCCATGGGGTTGCTGCTGCTCTTCCTTCTGTCACTGCTGAGGCTGTCTAGGTGACAGATTTGTACATCCAAAGAAAAGAGTCTTGCAGCGGATTGGGGTGCATTGAGCAGTGTAAGAGGTTGGTGGTGTGGTGAGAATGAGATGTAATATGAGGATGCATTCACTCAGCTTGATCACTCATGAGAGGGTCATTGTACTTTTTCCAGCACATCTGCCACATCCTTGGTGCCAGATTCAGGGCATTGACTTCCTTGGCAACAGGCTCCCACTGTCTCCTCAAGTTGGCACTTTCTGTTCAATCGGGAACATAGCCTCCTTTCTAGACTCTACCTTGGTTACCAGATCCTCCAGGGTGCTATTGTTAAACATGGAAGTACATTCCGTTGTGTGCTGCACCATTGTGCTTCCTGAAATCTTCCCAGTTGATTAATCAGCAACCCTTCAGTTCAGCAGTGCATGTTCCCTTTAATAGGAGGTGTCAGCTGTGGCTCAGTCCATAGCACCCTCGCCTTTGACTCAGAGGGTTGTGGGTTCATGTCTCACTTCCGGAAACCAAGAACTGTGATTGTACTCGAAAGAGTTGCAATCTGTGACTGTTGATAACTCGAAAGAGTTTCCCTTTAATAGGGAGCCTGCCATTAATAAGGGAAGACTGCCTGGGCTGCAGTTTGTTAACAATGCTGCCTGCAGAGAAATGAGCAGCACAGGAATGAGTCAAGCCAGTGTTACAATCTTTCACATGAGGTGACCACACCAATTTTGCATGTTGCATACTGTGATGCAAACAACATGGGCAGGTCATGAATCGCGATCCCTGGAACCAAGAAACAGAGCTATCAAATTTCTGGTCCATAATCTTTCCAAGAAAGAACACATTGGAATTTGACTATGTACCAACAACATTCGTTTCCATTCTCTTCATTTGAGTCATGACTGCAATAGTATCACTATTGATAATTTACATTAAGAAATTTGCTGACTGGAGCTTTTACTCAATCTGTTATTATAGCATTACTTTTCATCCAAGCCCAATTGTACTTCAAAGTCCTATTCAACCACACGAACAAATGTTTTGATTTTGTCCTAACTACCTTGTATTTGGGATGGAGAGCTTGACCTTGATTTTTATGTAGTGTTTCATTGAGTTGGCTTAAGTCCATTGATGGGATTTATTTTTCTAATAATTGCTGTGTTGTAGATAAAGAATGAGAGAGAGAAAATGTTACTGATTCCCTGACTGATGTTACAAAATGGAAAGCCATCAAAACAATCACAGATGTCTTGTCAGGTTACTCACATTAATTTAACACCTAGTTAGAAATCTACAGATGGCTTTCATACATTTTCAGTTAATTTGACTGCAAGCCTCTGCTTTTTTTGATGGAGCATCCTGGTTATTGTGGCCATAGCAACCTTCAGAACAAGCTGATAGCTTCTGCAGACAGCATATGTAGATATCAAAATTCAAAAATGAACAAAGCTCTAAGCCTGTGTTAGGAAAACATTCACCATAAAAAACATAACGCAAACATAACATTTCACAGGTGACATGGCAAGCAAAATCTGCACAAGATGTATTTGAAATATAGAACTGTGGATTTAAAAAGTAATTAGTAATTCTGCATTGACTTGATTTCATTCTGAAGGCATTGTTGTCATCCATCAGGACATCCATTACATTCTTAGTTTTGACTCTTGCAGAATAACATACACATGGAAGAAACATTGAGGTCATATGCATAGGCAGCCAATCATGACATCAATGCACCGGCTGACTAGAGTCTATCTACTCCTACATTCAGGTTTTTATTTCTCCAGTTTTCCCTCCTATTTAACCTTTTATCCCTTTTCTCTTAAAGGTGAGATTAGTATGATGTGATGCATAGTGATTTGCCTAAGTGACCATTCCTCAAGAGATTGGAAAGGGAATATCAGTGAGTTATGCCATTACAGGAGCCACACTAATTCTTCTGGTTGTTGGGGGAAGGGTGGGCCATGGACTAGTGATCAGGAACATTAACCATCCCAATTAATAATAGTTAACATTTTTAGGTCGGGAATAGGCATTTGTTAGATAAGAGCATAAGAAACAGGAACAGGAGTGGGCTATTTGGCCCTTCAAGCCTGCTCCAAAATTCCACTTTCCTGCACTATCCCCATAATCTTTAATTCCCTTAGTACCCAAAAATCTATTGACCCCTGTTTTAAATATACTCAACGACTGAGCATCCACAGCTCTTTGGGGTAGAAAATGCCAATGATTCACAACCCTTTGAGAGAAGAATTTTTTCCTCACCTTGGTCCTAATTAGCTGACCTCTTATTCCAAGACTGTGACCCCATGTTCTAGATTCCCCAGCTGGGGAAACGTTTTCTCAGCATCTATCCTGTTAAGCACCTTAAAATTTTTAAATCATCTGCCATTCTTCTGAACTCCAGGGAATAAAGGCTAGGCCTAGTCTATAAATCTCTCTCAAAGGACAATCCTCTCAAACCAGGAACCAGTCGAGTGAACCCCCATTGCACTCCCTCTAGGGCAAGTATGTCCTTCCTTAGGTAAGGAGATCAAAAATGCACAAAGTACTCCAGGTGTGACCTCACCAATTCCCCAGATAATTGTAGTAAGATTTCTTCACTCTTATACAACCCTTCTGTACCCTTCACTCTTACACAACCCTTCTGTAACACCATTTGCCTTCCTAATTCTCGCTATATACCTGCAAGTTAGCTTTCTGCGATTCATGTACAAGGATAACCAGGTCTCTCTGAATACAAACATTTCCCCGTCTCTCACCATTCAAAAAATATTGTTATTTTTAATTTTTCCTACCAAAATGCAAGACTTCAAACTTCGCCACATTGTATTCAATCTTCCATGTTCTTGCCCGCTCCCCCAATCTGTCTATATCCCTCCAGAGCACACTCATCACCGCTTATGTTCCTACCTAAATTTGTTTGAGAGGATTGTCCTTTGAGAGTGATTTATAGACTAGGCCTAGCCTTTATTTCCTGGAGTTTAGAAGAATGGCAGATGATTTAAAAACTCTTAAGGTGCTTAACAGTATAGATGCTCAGAAAATGTTTCCCCAGCTGGGGAATCTAGAATATGGGGTCACAGCAATACGTTACACTCAGTCTTCTCAGTTAAGTCATTAATATAGGTTGTAAATAGCTGAGGCCCAAGTACTGATCCCTGCAGTACACAGCTATTTATATCCTGCCAACCCAAAAATGTTCTGCTTATTCCTCCTCCCTGTTTTCTGTAGATTAACTGATCCTCAATCCATGCTAATATATCACTCCCAACCCCTTGGATCCTAATTTTGTGTAATAACCTACCTGATCAAGTGATTTTTGAAATTCCAAATACATTACATGCACTGGTTCCACCTTACCCACCCTCTAGTTATTTCCTCAAAATCTCCAAGAGATTTGTCAAAAATGATTTCCCTTTCGTATATCCGGTGTTGACGCTGTTTAATCAATCTTTTCTAGCCAACACCCCGCTCATATCTAAACAATATGCTTTGCTTAGATTTGAGACCTTAGTTTCAGCCTTAACTAATCACTTTAAAATTCAAATTAAGATTCTATCAAATTATGGACACTCCTTCCTAAAGGCCCCTTTACTACTAGGTTATTAATTAACCATGTCTAGATCTAAAATTGCCTGTTCCCTTGTTGGTTCCTAGACATGCTAGGCCAAATTGTCCGGTCTCCAGATCATTGGAGACTCGACATATGACCAAAGATGCACACCATGACTCTGTAGAAGTCCTGATGCATGGACGTGGGAATTGCCCGGGAAGTTTCAACTTCCGGTGGGCAATTCCTCTGCACACTGGGACACTCCGCGAATGTCTCCAACTCTGAGCTAGAGTCGAAGACTTTATACAGTTACCTGGGTAGTTACATGGGAAATCTCAGACAGATTAAAACCCAGCCTAACACCTAGGTAACTACACAACTGACATCCCCCCAACCTGACTACCACCCAAGCCAGACCCAACTACCCCTCCCTCCAACTATACTCAACTACACCCCCAACCACCCAAGTACACCCCTGACCAAGCCTGACTACCCCTTCCAACCTGACTACCCCTCCCAACCACCCCAATACCACCACCCTAAAATGTAGTAACATTTGATCATGTTTCCATGTAATCACGAAAAACCTTGAAGTAGAATCTCTAGAACTTTAATTTGACAGTAAAGTCTCAATCATGCTCTATAGCAGCATTTTACAGCTGTCGTAATGCTTTGCTCATGTCTTACTATTCTTTCCTTAATTTCCCTGTAATAATGTAATACGGCACAGATATACCTCTAAGGATCATTCTTTGCAGTTGTTGCAGAACTTATAGTGCTTATCTGAATGGTCTTCTTCTGTGCTGTTGTAATCTATTTTTGAATCCTTCCCTCTTACGACCTATTATTTATTATAGAATGCGTCACATATCTTTTTCTGTATTATTTACACATAGTTGTGTTTCTCGCACAGTAAAGCAATGAGAAAGGGATAGTTTAGTGATAAGAACAGAAAATGCTGGAAATATTCAGGAGGCTTGACCTGCTGAGTATTGTCAGCATTTTCTGTTTTTTTTTTCAGATTTCCAGTATCTGCAGTATTCTGCTTTTTGTATAGTTTGGTGATGTTGTTAGTCATGATTTGTTCATCATTATATCTCCACTGTTGGATCACCCTCACCAGTGTTAATTAGTGAAGTCAACTAATGTTAATCCTGCTGGGTATTCCGCCTCTGGAGCCTGTCAGCCCCAGGGCTGTCAACAACTTACCAAAGGCTCAATTTACACCAGCTGGGATAGGATCAACAAACCCTGATTTGGTTAAATAAGACCTACTGCTGGGATTAGCGGTCTCTGCTGACTACGTGGGGTGCATGAGCTCTAAATAAGTACCCACAGTAGGTGGCCTGTACTAACAGCAAGAGCCAGGTAAAAGAAGGGATTACAACGAGAGTGACTACATAGTCATGAAAATTTAGTTTATAGTATCTTTGTTAGCAGCAGGACTCAGTGTCCATGGTGATACCCAGCATGAGAATTCTCTTTATAATATCCAGGTTGATAAACTTGCAGCTTTTAACTGAATAATACACCCAGTATTACAATACCTTTATAATAAAGGCAAAATACTGTGGATGCAATTGCAATACCTTTGTCTTGTTCAACATGGGAAATCATTCTTTTTCTAAGAATTACTATTGGATATGTTTCAACAACATTTAACAAAATCTTCATTTTTCAAATAAATTAAACAGGAACAAAGGGCAGGATTTTTCCCTCGTTGGGTGGGCGCGGCGGGCAGGCCCAGGAACAGCCGTGAAACGGACCACCGCCCGCGATTGGGCCCCAACTGCAATTTCACACTGGCTGGCCAATTAACGGCCAGCCAGCATGAAACACGCGCTGAGAGTCTCAGGACCACTGGGGTGGGGGCAGGAGGAGGGCGAGCGCTAAAGACGGTGCATGCGTGGGGGAGTGCGCACTGAAAACTCCCTGAAGGCACAGAGCTGCCTCAGGGAGCTGAAGAATCTTACAATCAAAAATAAACTTTTGAAAAATAAGGGAAACATCCCCACATGTGACTCAGTCACATGAACAGGGACATATTAAAAACGATGTTATAAGTTTATTTTCTTTAATTGCAGTTGGAAACCTCGTCCCGCCCGTGGATGGGGTTTCCTAAAAAATGCAAAGGCCGCCTGGCTTATTTGCCCGCCTACCAGCTGTAAGGTTGGATGGCTGCGAAAAACAAGGTCTCTTAATTGTCAGCGGGCACGCGCAAGTGTGCGATGATGTCAGGATGCTCGCCCAATGTCTTTGCGCACTATTTACTCCTGATCGGGTCAGGCACCTGCCCACCCGCCCTATGAAAAGTTTGTAAAATGCCACATGAATGGCAATTTCTCCTCAATCACTCCATGCACACTTCTTTGGATAGGTAGAATTATAAAACCAGAGTTAATTGAAAGATCCATCTCCGCTCACTGCCTTTTAAAAGCAAGATAAGCAGGTTGATATTGTAATTTATCTGAATGTGGTTGGGTTGGTCAGGTGGATAATATGCTATGACTTCAGAATGACTGATCAAATTAATTTTTCATTTATTGTTAGCTACATCATCAGAGTTGTAGACCCCAATCACCTTGGAGACCTGAATTTGAATCCCCTCATATTTGTCGATTGGTATTCCCTATGTTAAGTGGTGAGTTTCCTACCTCAACTGGGTTGTAAGGGATAAAACAAAAGAGAGAGAAATGGCTGCCGAGAATCCTTCCTGTATCTCAAGACCCACGCCTTAACTAAAGTATCTTATCCTGGTCTCATTGTACTCAATCTGTGCAGAGTGGCAATAGTTATGCTTTAATTGTCTTAACCAGCTTCAGTTTGGAAAAAAGCTTTAGTTTCTCGCTTTTTTTTCTGTCCATATTATTTTTCTTTCAGCCAATTTTCTCCCTTTTGCTCCTTTCATGTAAGTATGTATATTGAGATGTGTGGTAGGGTTCCATGGGCATTAGTTACTCTTCAGTACCTTGCTGCATTCTCATTGGCCAGAATCTTCGGCTTGGTGACCGGGGGGCGGGGCCCACTCGCTGACGCGTAAAATGACACGTGGTGACATCGGGCGTGCATCCTGACGTCGCCGCGCATCATTCCAATTTTCAGTTCGGTGGGCGCACACTGGAGTTGGCTGTGCGCCCGCTGAACTGTCAAAGGCCTATTAAGGCCAGTTAAAAACTAATTAAACCATTTATCATAGCTGCCCGCCCAACCTTAAGGTTGGAGGGCAGGCGAAGAGCTCAGGCGGCCTTTGCATTTTTCATGAAACCTCATCCGCGGGTGGGATGAGGTTTCATGAACGATTTATAAGTGAAGTAAAGGTTTTCACTAAAATTCATAGACATATCCCAGCTCATATGACACTTTCACATGAGGGAACATGTTCTAAATTTTTTTCTTTTATTAAAATTTTTGAAACTCAAACTGATCTCCCTGAGGCAGCTCTGTGCCTCAGGGAGATTTCTGCACTCTTTCATATGCATGCACGAAAGAGGGCAGGCCCCGACTCAGCCTCCTCCCCCCACCCGCACAGGGAGTACTCAGCGCTTCTGACTGCGCGTCATGTTGGGCGGCCCTTAATTGGCCCAACCACGTAAAATGGCTGCGCGCAGCCGACTGTGGGCGGCCTCCCACCCAACCCTTCCGACAGGGAGAAAATTCTTTCTGGGTGTGCCTTCATAGTGAGTGGCAGAAAGCTATTTGCCAAAGGAATAGAGAGAGTTGGATGGAGGGATATCGTTGACGTGGGGAAAGGGGGTGGGAGGCGAGGAGTGGGTTACAACCAAGCCCAGTTGTCTCCTCACCCCATATCCATGTACACTTGCCAGCAGGTCACTAGACTGTGTTCAGGAGCAGGCATCCTGGTTGGTTTTCCCCTTCCTGATTCAGGGTCTTTGACACCACTTATAGGGGCTGGAATTTTACGATGCCTTTGGCGACAGGCTGGGAGGCATGAGAGCTGGCAAAGTGGCACAGAAAAGATGTCGGCATTTGCCTGGCATCCTCGGGCTGTCATGCCATTTTGCCAGTGCTGGGAACGTTGACAGATGTGTCGCTTGCTGGGAGCCCAAATGAGCCAATTAAGTGGCCAATTAAGGGCCACTTCCCACCTTCACAGGCATTTTTCCCATGTGTTGAGACCATCCAGTGAAACCTGGCAGCTGTCCAGTGGACTCCGGAGGGGGAAGCCCCCCTTTTTCAGCACTTCACGCTTCATGGAGGGGCCCCCCACAGTGGCAATGGCTGCCCCTTGGCAATGGTGCTGTCTGTGCCTCATGACACCTCTCCCCCAACCCCATTTATCCCTCTTTGAGGATGCTTTGAGGCACCCTCTCTTGCAGCTGCAGCCTCAGCAATGGCCATCGCTAGCAGCCATGCTGCTGAGTATGCTGAGCTGCCAGTCTTCTGTTTGAGCAGATGGCCCTTGGGGACCAGCTGCCATCTTTAATTGGGACAATGGGCCCAGCGGTGGCCACTTAATTGCCACTGCCAAGAATATGTTTCCCTGGGTCCCGCTGTTGGTCAAACGTGGGCGTGGGGAGTGGTGGGGCGGGGGAGGGGGGGGTGGGGGGCTGGGAGGTTGGGGGAGGTCACCCCAAGATCTCTCAACAACCCTAGCTGAGATCAGGCAATGCATCCTTTTTGACTGAGGTGGAATCTTCCTTTTCTGAATTATGCCATTGAACTATTGAGGGAGTCTCGGATTTCAATCCTGCCCTTTTGGCTCCTACTACAAAGTACATTTGTGTGGATATCATATGAAGATAAAAACATGATGCCACCCATAAGTTACTGGGCAAAACTTTGCTGGAATGGTTGTAAACTTTGCAAGGACCAGAATATACTCCCCTGTTGGCTAAATTGCTTGGATGGTCTTACTTTGGGGGGTGGGTGGTAGTATGTGGGGAAGTTCTGATTGCCTCTGCAAAGCTAGTGATGTAAGGCAATTTATCCAGGTCTTGGCGAAGTTTGCGGCCATTCAGGCAGAATGCGGTCAGAATGTTGCCACGAAGAAATTTAGGGTTCATTCCATTTTTGTTGTCCTTTTATTTATAATAAGTGTAATTCAGTGCTTCCAGTGAGGTCTGGTGTCAGCAGGAAGCATACGTTGGAAAAGAAAGATGTGCAGCCTGGGATTGTGTATCCTTTGAATCTGATGACTTCTCCACCAAAGGATCAATAGTTGTTTTGGTAAATTAATGGTGCCACAAATTGTGGGGTGTTCATCTCTTTCTTTTACTTTACTTTTACATTGATGCTTGTCAACCTAAGTTGCAGATTAGCAATAAAGAAAGACTCTGAAGAAAAGCACTTATTCCCCAAGCTCTCTATGCTCAGGAATAGAGGACAAAATTAAACTTTACTATAATGTCCCCTGTGGCCTGTTCACTGCTTCATACAGTAACAACAATAATTTTCATTTTTATACCACCTTTAATTCACAGGACCATGGTCAGATGAATTTGTGATGGTGCCAAAGAAGGAAATATTATGGTATTACACCAGGGGCAGAATATTGCGCTCGACAGGCGGGGGTACGCCCAACCTGAATGAGTGTAAAATGACGCACGATGATGTCGTGCGAGCATCCCGACGTCATCATGCACTTGTGTTACATTCCGGTCAGCGGGTGAGCGCAGGAGTCGGCAGTGCGCCTGCCTGACAATTAACAGGCCTATTAAGACCTTTAAAGTGCTAATTAAATGAAATTTTTCGCTGCCCGTCCAACCTTACAGTTGGCGAGCAGGCAAAAAGGCCAAGCGGCCTTTGGATTTTTTACAATACCTCATCCGGGTGGGAGGGGTGTTTCGATCAATGATTTTTTAGAAAATTAACATTTTTAAATGGCTCATGTGACACAGTCACATGAGGGGACGTTATTAACATTTTTAAATTCTTTATATTTTATTTTCATAATTCCTGAGCTCCCTGATGCAGCCCCCACCCTGTTAGCGCTGAGTGCTGCAGCGCGTGTTTCATGATGGCTGGCCGTTAACTGGCCAGCCAGCGTGAAAGCCATGTCGGGGCCCGATCACGGGCGGCTTCGTGATCGCTTCCGGGCCTGCCTGTTGGGCCTCTCCCGGGCCTGCCTGCTGGGCCGCTCCCGGGCCTGCCTGCTGTGTCCCTCCCGGGCCTGCCTGCTGGGCCGCTCCCGGGCCTGCCTGCTGGGCCGCTCCAGGGCCTGGCTGCTGGGCCGCTCCCGGGCCTGCCTGCTGGGCCGCTCCCGGGCCTGCCTGCTGGGTCCCTCCCGGGCCTGCCTGCTGGGCCGCTCCCGGGCCTGCCTGCTGGGCCGCTCCCGGGCCTGCCTGCTGCGCCCTCCTAATGAGGGCAGAATTCAGCCCCAGGTGTCTAAAATCTTTTTTAAAATGGTAGGTAGGTTTTAAAGGTGTGTCTTAAAGGAGGAAAGAGATGTGGAGAGATTTAGGGAATTCCAGAGTTTACGGCCTAAAAAGCTGAAGGCACGGGCACTTGTACTGGGACAAAAGGAGTGAGGGTGCACAAGAGACTGGAGTTGGAAGAATGCAGAATTCTTGGAGGGTTTCAGAGATAGGAAGGTGCAAGTCCATGAAGGGATTGTACATGTGGATAGGAATATTAAAATCAAGGCATTGATGGACCAGGAGCCAGAGTAGGTCAGTGAGGACAGCTGATCGGTGAACAAGACTTGATGCAGATCGGGATATGGGCTACAAAATTATGAATGAATCATGGAATCATAGAATGATTATAGCACTGAAGGAGGCCATTCAGCCCATCATGTTTGTGCCTGCTCTCAACGAGAGTAACATTGCTAGTCCCACTCATCTAACCCATCCTTTTGGCACTGCAAATTATTTTCTCTTCAGCTGCTTATCCAATTCCTGTTTGAAAGCCGTAATTGAAACTGCCTCTACCATGCTCTCAGGCAGAACATTCCAGATCCTAAACACTCACTGTGTAAGTTTGCTTTTCCTCATGCTCTTTTTCCCATCACCTTATATCAACGTCCTCTGGTTCTTGACCTTTCCACCAGTGGGAACAGTTTTTCTCTGTGTCTACTCCATCTAAACCCCTCATAGTATAACACCTCTATCAAATCTCCTTTCAAACATCTCTTCTCTAAAGAGCATAACTCCAGCTTCTCCAATCTATCCACAAAATGAAGTCCCTCATCCTAGAATGATTCTCAAAAATCTTTTTCTCCACTCTCTCTAAAGCCTTCACATCTTCCCTAGAGTGTGGTACCCAGAACTGGACATAATACTCCAGTTGAGGTCAAACCAGAGTTTTGTAAAGGTTTATCATAAATTCCTTGCTTTTGTACTCTAAGCCTGTATAAAGCCCAGGATCCCGTAAGCCTTTTACACCATTTTCTCAACATACCCTGACACCTACAGTGATTTGTGCATATATGCCCCAGGTGTATCTATTCCTGCACCTCTTTTAGAATTATATGCTTTATTTTATCTTGCCCCTCTTCATTCTTGCTACCAAAATGTATCACTCTATAGTTCATCAGCAAAGAGATAGAAGGTATAATCGATAGTGTTATCAAGTTGCACTTACACAACACTAACCTGCTCACTGATGCTCAGTTTGGGTTCAGCCAGGGTCGCTCAGCTCCAGACCTCATGACAGCCTTGTTCTCAACATGGACAAAAGGACTGAGCTCAAGATGTGAGGTGAGAGTGTTGCCCTTGACATCATGGCAACCCCTGACCGAGTGTGGTACCAAGGAGATCTGGCAAAATTGAAGTAGATGAAAATCGGGGGAAACTCTCCAGTGGTTAGAGTCATAGCTAGCACAAAGGAAGATGATTGTGGTTTTTGGAAGCGAATCATCTCAGCCTCATCGCTGTAGGAGTTCCTCAGAGTAGTGTCCTAGACCCATCTTCAGCTGCTCATTAATAATCTTTCCTCCATCATAATGTCAGAAGTGGGGATCTTCACTGATTACTGCACAGTGTTCAATATTATTCACAATTCCTCAGATAGTGAAGCATTCCGTGACGATGTGCAGCAAGACCTGGACAACATTCAGGCTTGGGCTGATAAGCGGCAAGTAACAGTCGCGCCACACGAATGCCAGGCAATGATAATCTCCAACAAGAAAGAATCTAACCATCTCTCCTACGCATACTTTAGCACTCACACTCCTCCCACCCCCACCCCGGCAGCGCTGTGTTCCTCAGCGCACCTTTCACACTGGCTGTCCGTTAATTGGCCAGCCAGTGTGAATTCGCAGTCAGGTGCCAACTGCAGCGCTCCCGGGCCCACACACCACGCTCGCCCGACGAACAGAAAATCCTGTCCTAGGTGTTAAAGATCGTCTATGGTGCCAACATGCGGTCTTAAGCTGCAACACTGATTTAGCTCATGTTTTGTGTAAGATGCCACCTTGGTAAAGGAGTTGAGGCCAACACGAGGAACAGCTGCCCAGAGGCTTGTTAAAGAACTGATTGCTACTTAAAATACTTCATTGCACTCATTCAGAGGCTGCATGGCACTTTGGTGTCTATTGGTTCATCTAACTTCCTCTTCTAATATCGACCAGCTGTTTTGGATGTCATAGCAAGCACTACTTAAAGGGATACTCACCATTTCCTATTCATTGCTGCTGGAGATGTGGAGGACCTCTGAAACACATCAGAAGACTCTCTGGGATACTTTATCAAGGCTTCACGAACAGTTGAGCAACATTTATTCTGGAAATTTTCTGAAGATGTCACCTTAAAGCATAAGTGCTGTGCTACTCCACCTCATTGGAATCTTGTAGGAGTCACCAGGAAAAAGGATACTGATGAGCATCTGGCTAGGGATCCCCCATTGTCTGGATGAGGAATGGGAGGAGGACATCAGTCTTAACAGAGCAGCATCAGCTACTAAAGGAAAGAATGGGAAAAGAGCAAAGAGGTGTCCGTACCTCACTAGGGGTACAGAACATCATTCCTCCTTTGAACTCCCTGCCTTCTTCTTCTTCTTAGGCAGTCCCTCAGGACTGAGGATGGCTTTCTTTCACTCCGGGGTTGTGGGTCCTGAGGTGACTAAAAAGTCCAATGCTGGATCTGCACACTCTGTCACAGGTGCGGTAGTGTTTGATGAGTGTCCTCGACCACATCCCACAGCATGCAACCCGCCACCTCCTCAGCACAATCCCAGCCTGACATGAGGTTGAAAAGGCCATGTGTGAGTTAATAACCGATAAGGCTGCCGGCATGGACAGAATCCCCACCCAAATTCCAAAACATGGCGGAGAAGTGCTCCTGGTACAATTACATGACCTAATCTCCCTCATATGGAAGGAGGAGAGCACGCCAGGGGATTTTCAAGACACCGTAATCGTGACCACATTCAAAAAAAGGAGATAAAACTGACTCTGCGGCAACTACAGAGGGATATCTCTGCTGTCCACCACAGGGAAGATTATTACAAGTTCTTCTCCTTCGCCTCCCCCCGCACCAGCTGAAGAGCTCCTACCAGAGTCACAATACAGAGTCCGTCCATCAAGAGGCACAGTGAACATGAACTTCTTCCATCAGGACTTCCAATGCGTCATCCAAGAACCTATGCCCCCTTTCCCTTGGTCCTTCAGCCATCCTGCAACCTGCTGCTGTCTGTCAACCAGAGCGTACCATGCCTTCAGTAAACAAAAACAAAAATTGCTGGAAAAACTCAGCAGGTCTGACAGCATCTGTGGAGAGGAAGACAAGAGTTAACGTTTCGAGTCCGTATGACTCTTCATCAGATTGTTTTTATTTCAGATTTCCAGCACCCGCAGTATTTTGCTTTTATGCTTTCAGTAAAAGTGGGTGTGAGGAACCCACAGATTCTGCTCCATGAAAATTGCATTTGATCAACATTTGAATGCTAAAGTTGCAGATTTTTGGTTTAGCCCCTCCAGGCTAGCTCAAGTTATGTTAATCAGCAATTAGGATCAAAATTGTGTGTTAAATCCAGACTTTCAAACAGGCTAGTCTTAGCACTATACCCATTTAGTGCTTGTTTTCATCCTTCGGTCAAAATAAGCCCTGATAGACCTACCATTCGAAAATCACACCAACAACAGAAGCAGCATGAAAGTATATAAATATTTCACAACAGCAAAGGATGCATTGTTGTTTGTACGATATGCTATATGTTAGTCAATGAGATGACAGTCCTGTCATACCCTATCTTCTTTTCACTGTAATCTGGAAAAAATGATGAATATATTTTTGAGACATGGCTGAATATGCATAAATCATGTCTGTTCATATCAGAGGTCCATACTGTATCCTTTGTTTCAAGACAACGAGCAAAATTCTATCACTGTTGCAAAGCCACTAAATAGCATTAGCACTGAGATGTGTGGAGCTGAAACTATTTACTGCCATACAAACAAACTGGTTCATTTTAATCTCCTTATTAGAGGAGGCATCAGATTACTGGAGGACAGGTAAATCCCTATTAATGTACTGCTGCCAGCTACTTAGTCTTTGTCAAGGATATGACTCCTATATTTTTAGATTGCAATCCCTCTCCCTCCCCCACCATCCCATTCCAGGCTGAGAGGGGGAAGGCCGCTTGCTTCTGGACCTCTGCCAACATTGTTTTAACATGCATTGTGTTTGGTCATACACATTTCCCACTACATTTCTTTTTAAAAATGGGGCTCAGGTTCCAAAAACTGTGGTTAACAGTTAGGGTAACAGTGGCACTTTGTTTTAATTCAAAGGAAATTTATACAAAAATAAATGTCAGGGCTTCTTCAGTGATGTCACCTTTTTTATTTGGGTAAATTTTTGTCTTCAGTGCGGGGGCAATAATCTGGCAAAATGATCGCAATGGAATGAAATTAGGGCGGGTCCTATTTGTGGTCATGATCTGCCTCGGGGCAGGTCTTCAGCTCTTTTCTCCATGACCCGTAGTCTTCCGCTTTCCTCATCACTTTGTTCATAGGTGCCTTCCATTTTCAAAAAGAGAAAAGAATACATGAGGTGTTTCCCATTGCCTTCCTCATGTGTGCACAAAAGAAACACAAGTCCTCCTCCCAAAGGATCCTCTGCCTGTAAGCAACTGTCGCTTGAGGTTCTAACTCTTCCACCATCACCACCAAAATATCATTGGTTCCACTGTTGGTCATGGCTTGTAACCCTGAGTATGGGATCTTTGTCTGGGGCAACTCGCACAAGGGCAGGGAAGGCAATGGGAAATGCGCTCTCAAATGACCTAGGTTCTACAATGGGCAATCATTTGCACCAGGCCACAATTCATCAGGTGAAGATGAAAATTTACCCCATTGTTGTTAATACTGCACTATATTAAGTTAATCATAAAAATCAGGAACTCACTGGTGAAGTGTATGCACTGTAATGGAATTTTACGATATACTAATCTACAATTTAAAAAAAAGCTTGACCCTGATGAAGCAAAGGTCCAAATGACCTTTGTGTGAATTTCTACAATTAAAGAAAAAATGTGAGTACAAAACACAGTTATAAATTTTGAATTAAATAAACAGTTATTGGACTGCCGAATAAAATAGACCTTTTAATAAGCTGACAGGACTGTATTTCCTTACTGTTAATGCTAATATACATGCACAAATATGTTTCAGCTCAACACATTTCAGAATTAATGCCCTTTGGAACACATTGATCTTAGCTGATGAAAGAAGCAACTTGGTCATTAGAGGGCAATAATTACTGACCTGGAGTCATCCAGTTCTACAATTTATTCAGCCTTTACTGTATCACATGTCTGAGGAGAAGATTCTACTTCATGTAAACTATACCAAAGTTATAAAGGAACATATTATTTATCATAATGTGCCATGTTATGCCCAATTTTGGAGAGCTCATTTGGTGTCGAACATTTGAATCTTTCTCAACTACCTAGTCCCTTTATAATCAGACATGTTTGTTAGATGCCTATCAAGAAAAGAAAATATAATGATAGACAAATGGCTACAGCCCAAGGTCAGCAAATTCAATGTGGTAAACAAATAGAAACCATGTCATAGCCACCATCACCAAGAATCAATTTCAAAGAGAAATTTGTATTTTACGAAGTGCAAATTTCTGTATTTAGCCCTGAAAGATCATGCATCCCACAATACTTAATAATAATGCACCTTGTTTTAGGGGCCACTATTCTTTCTTGAAGGAGATAATAATGTTTGTATTCAGGTAGAAGTACGAATTATCTTAGCAGCACAATGTAGTTTTGAATCGGGAAGACCAGGAAAGTCCCAAATTTGATCCCTGCCTGCAGTGATTAGGCTGATCTCCTCCAAAAGCAGCAGTTGGACCTGTGACCAAAACAAGGAAGGCACAAAATTTAGCCAGATGTCATTGCCCCAATCATTGTCAGCACCAAAATTCAGCAACATATCTGAAATGTTATTGTGCTACGAGTATAAAAAAATCTCATTTTTGTAGCTACTTTTCTTGCTCTAAGCAATCTCACATAGCGATATTGTTAAGTAGCAGCACTGCGGGTGATATTAAAAAGATCAATCACTGGTTTAAACAATCTGGGCTGTTCATGATATTTTAAATAATGGTACAAAATCACAACTAGCTAGAAGTACAATACCAGCTCTTGAAATTACATGCCAGTTCCCAACTAGTTTTTGATTTTGATTAATAGTGGCATTATGTGTTAAATAGGATTATCATAGAGTGCATAGAGCAGGACAGACATCCATAGTGGCCACATCTTTAAAGCTATTAGCCTATTACAGCTGCAGCAAAAGTAAAACAAAATAGAAATCAAATAATTGTGCTTGATTGTTGCCTACATCTACTTATGCAACATAGCACAGCCTGCCTCACTTTCACTACCATTTAAACATGTCTTTATCGTCTCCAGGCTTGACTATGGCAATGCTTTCCTCAATATCTTTGGTCAGTTTTAAATGTCTAGCTCATTTGGTAATGTTCTCATCTCAAATTCATGTTAGAACTTGGCCACATAATCAGAAGGCTAACACTTTAGTGCAGTACTAAAGACATAATAAATTGTTAAAGCTGCAGTCCTTTAGATGAGATGTTAAAATAGAAATCTGTGTGGCCATTGTTGGTTGCCATTAAAGATCCCATGATACTATTTAAAGAAAAGCAGGTAGTTCACCTGGTGGCCTGGCCAAAAATCAATTCATAATCAACAGCACCTAAATAGATTAACTAGTTACCTGGTTTATTGCTGTTTGTGGAATCTTCTGAGAAAATGATCTTTTGCTTAAATAATACAGTAACTGCACTTCAGAAAGCAATCTGTATGAAAACATTCAACGTGATTTGGAGCTATATAAATGAAAATCTTTTGTATATTTTGCACCATTAATCTTTAACTGCTATTACTTAGCCATCTACTTGTTAAGCACCTTGGAATGTTTTCTATGTTAAAGATACTACACAAATTATTGTTGTTCTATGAGGTGTTGTTATCTTGAGTACTAACTGCTGTTCAGCTCTTCTAATCACCCCTTGAGAAGGAATGCCATTACCAGTTTATGAATGGACAGAAATTAAATAATGGGAAGCTCAAGCATTTTTGTTTATTCTCTTTCAAAAGAGGAAAGATGAAAAAGACTGAACTGCAGATTATAACCTGATAGAGAGAAGTGCCAAACCTGATTAAGGCAAATTCTCCACTGTGATGAAGAGCTCACATTTCAAACAACATTGTAAAAAAAGTAAGAAATTTGAAATACGAGGGGATGTCAGATGGAACACCTCACCAAAAAGGCCTGGAAGGAGGTGGCATCCAGGGTCAGCAGCCATGATGTGGTGAGGAGCTCATGAGTCCAGTGCCGGATGCGCTTTAACGATCTGCTGTGATCGGGAAGGGTGAGTGGAGGCCAGGAGGCCCTGGGGCTGAAGAGGCACCAAGCACCTCGGTCAAGCAGCTGTGGTGAGGCTGGGGTGCCAGAGGAAGGTAAGAGTACAGTTGGCATGTGTCACGTTGCAGAACAGGTAAGAGCTTCCCATTCCCCTGTGGACCTCAGGGGTGTTACAGTGTGAGTGGCAAATGTCAGTGAGGCAGGAGCTGGCCAAGGTGGGTGAGCCCTGGCTGCTTGGACTGAGTGCCTTGCAGCTCCAGGGTCACAAATCGGCTGAGCCCTGTGAGGTATTCCTCAGGTGGGGTTGGCCAGGCTGCAATGGCGCCGCAGGTAGAGAGTGGACTAATCAATGCTCCTCTGTCCTTTCAGGAGAAAACATCCCATAACAATGCAGAGAAGTCACGGACTGCTGGGGGACCCCTACACTTCCTAATCCTCAGTCGATACAAGCAGGAGGCCCTGGGGCTGAAGAGGCACCAAGGACCTCAGTCAAGTGGCTGTGGTGAGGTTGGGGTGCCAGAGGAAGGTAAGAGTACAGTGCACTGAGGTGAGAGTGTTGGTTATTGCTACCATTCCAGCGTAGTCTCTATATTGATGTGAGCCTCGAGCCTGGAATGCCCATTGATAATGGAAAGATGAGGGCACCTTGAAGCAGATCTCTGTCAGGGTGCCAGGCATGCACAGTGACAGTCTAATGAGTTAAACTAATGACATGTCCTTCTTCTCCCTTTTAGACTCACCAGCAGCCCTTCATCCTGACGAGGCTGAAGGCCCACCCTTGACCCCTAAGGACCACTATGCTCAGCACGCACCTGCATCACACCCTCTCTGTCAAGCAGGCACCAGCGCAGATACCATCACCTCAGTGCGCATAAGATTGGCGTCCAGTATCATGGGCACATTGGTGAGGGCACTTCACAGTCGCTTGAGGTGCAGAAGGAGGCAGAGAGTGCCCAGGGCGCTGGCAGTTGGAGGACTGTTGGGGACCAGGAACATGCTCAGTCGATGTCTGATGATGGGCCTTTGAAGTCATCCATGAGGCAGCAGCTGCTGGATGTCCAGCAGGGTGTGCGGGAGGGTCTGGTAGCGATACATGAGGGAATGCGTGCCATGGTCTCCGTTGCGGAGGAGTCCCTGTGGAGCATTAACACTGCGTTGATGCGCATGGCCTAGCGCAATGTCTCCTCCATGGAGAGAGTGGCGACCTTCATGGAGAGGCTGGACAGGACTCAAACAGGGGCTCTTGGTGATGCGCTCGGACCTGCAATCCCTCACACCGGCAATGACCTCAGCTGGTCAGTGTCAGTGTGGGAGATGGACTGGGTACTCAGTATCCCAGCTAGGTGCTCACCCATCAATGAGCGACCTCACTTTGGTACACGAGCTGCCTGTCATCTCTGCGGGCTCCTCTCAGGCCGCTCTGGGTGAGGGCATCAGCTCCTCTGCCCCTCTGCCAGTAACCATGGCATCTGATGAGGCCGCAATGACTGGGGAGATGCCAGCCGTGGCACTGACCGCTCCCTCCCAGGCTAGGCCAACACAGTCTCCACGGGCCAGAGGACGCCCACCAAGGTCATCAAGGCCAACAAGACAGCAGAGTGAGTAGGCTGTTTCCAATGCCAGTGCCAGTGAGGGGGGAGCACTTAGACAGAGCACTTGCAAGTGAACACCTAAAGCACATTAAACACAACATGGCCTGATCATGGGTGATGTTTGTTTTCCCCCATTTTTCTGTTCTTTTTTTAATGGTGTGATATAAAACACCGGTCTATGTTAATTTCTGCAATGTTTGTCAGTCAGCAGTAAATGAGATTTATTTTTGCAACTAGCCTCTGTATGCTTCATTTGTTCTGTAGATGCAGGGTAAGCCATGCTGTTATGTTGGATGTGTGACTCCTTACACTATGTGCCAGTGCAATAAAGTTTATGTTGCTGATCGAGGAACTGGTCCTGTCAGGGATCAAGTCCTGTCAGGGAGCCTGCAGCCCTGGCATATGCTGGTGGTTCTTATTTGTAGGCTAGCTGAAGGAGCGTTGGATCAAAGTATCCCGGGTGCCCCTGCCTCCCTGGAGGTTACCCAGATCAGCGTCTATGCCCTCAGCATTCTCTTGAGTGTGCTCATCCTCGTACTCACTACTGGACTCATCTCCTGTTGCCTGTGCAGCTGTGTCAAGATCTTCTTCCTCCACTGTGTCCCCCCTTTACAGCGCCAGATTGTGGAGAGCGCAGCATGCAACCACTATCAATGACACACGATCTGAGGGGTATTGGAGTGCACCCTCTGAATGGCCCAGGCATCGGAAGCGTATCTTGCGAAGACCTATGGTCCTTTCTACCACAGTCCTTGTGGAGGCGTGGCTCCTGTTTTACCGCTGCTCGGCCTCTGTTCTTGGATGGCGGAGAGGCATCATGAGCCATCTTTTGAGCGGATAGCCCTTGTCACCCAGCAGCCATCCATCCAGCCGGGCTGAAGCACTGAAGAGCCTCGACACCTAGGAGTGTCTCAGGATGTAAGTGTCATGGGAGCTGCCTGGGTACCTTGCACAGATTTGCAGAATCTGCTTCCTGTCTTCACACACTATCTGCACGTTCATGGAGTGGAAGCTCTTCCTGTTGACGAAGGCTCCGGGCTCACCCGCTGGCACCTTGATGGCCACATGTGTGCAGTCTATGGCACCCTGGACACGGGGGAACCCAGCAATCGCTGCAAAGCCTCTGGCTCACTCCGCTTGGATGGCCTTGTCTGTGCGGTAGTGAATGAAAGTCAATGCACGCCTGAACAGAATGTCTGTCACCAGCTTGAAACAACTGTAGGCAGCTGATTGGGAGACTCCGCAAAGATCACTCACTGACCCCTGGAACGAGCCAGAGGCATAGAAGTTTAGGGCCATCATGACGTTCAAACCCACTGGCATGCGGTGTCCACCCACACAGTCAGAGCTGATCTCAGGGCCGATCCTCTGACAGATGGAGTTCACTGTCTCCCTTGAGAGATGATGCCTCCATTGCCATTGCACCTCGGATATGTTGAGGTAGCTGCATCGTCGCCTGTAAACCCTGGCAGCAGGACATTGGCGTCTTCTGCGGCCTCTTCTGCCTTGGCCTTTCTGTTGATCCTGCGTCCCTTGTGCCTGCACCTCTCCTCTGACAGGTCGCTCCCCTGGAAGCTGAATAGGGACACCTATTCAGGGGGAGGCCTTCTAACCCTCTGTTCCTCCTCTGAGGAGGTGTCTCCAGCAGAGACCACAATCCGCATTACCAGGGTAAGGCTGTCTGATACCTAGAAGGCCCCAGGTGGTGTAAATTCTCCAGGGGCCTGGAAGACAACATTGAGTCCTGAGCTGAAGCCTCTAAATGCCCTGAATGTAGCTCTGAAGCGAGATGAAGCTGTCTTGTTCATCAAAGCAACCAGCAGCAAGTGATATCCAAAACTACTCACTATTTGATTTGTCAAGCCCACTGACCCCTCTTATCCCCCCCCCCACCACCCCGTGGATGAGGTTTTGCAAATTGTCGCCTGCCCGCCTGCCCGTTTTGCCCATGCAACGGCCTGAAAATCACACGGGCTACTTAAAGTCAGAGACATTTGGTCTCTCAAGGGCCTTAACTGGCCACTTAATTAATGGCGGGCGCACCTCCGTCTTCATTGCGCGCCTGTCTAGCGAAATATTGTGAGAGTTCGCGGTGACGTCGGCACACTTGGCCGACGTTAACACGCTTTATTTCATGCACAGGCGTTTCGGGCACGCCCACATGCAAAGAGTAAAATTCTGCCCTATGCTTTTAAAATTCTTATGATCTTGCATTAAAGAAAGGCTTCTAATAATATCATGCCTTTCACACCCTCAGGATACTGATAAGTATTCATGATAATTAGTACACTTGAAGTAGACTTATTGTTGTAATGTAGGAAAAGCGGCAGCAAATTTGCACAAGGCAAGCTCCCACAAACAGCAATATGATAATCACCAAAGCATCAATTTTTTTAAATGATATTTGTTGAGTGATCAATATTGGCCAGGAGACTAAGCAGAAGGCCCTTGTTTTTCTTCAAAATAGCACCATGGGATATTTTGCATTCAGTCCTAAAGAAAGCACCTCCACCAATGCAGCATTCCTTCACTGGAATGTCAGCCTAGATTTTTGTGCTTAAGACTCATGAGTGGGACTTGAATGGCTCAGGGGGGAGTGCTAACACTGAGCCAAGGCTGACACTGTCAGAATAAACATGAAGGTGCGGGGAGGGGAGATGGAAGGTCATTAAGATACACTAAAAAGAGTTATATTGATGTTTTAAACTCTGTTTCAATGATTGTTTCAAACTCTGATCAACAGATTGATGTTTTTAGAGGGAGGGAAATCCAGCACAGCAGCCACAGAGTATGGGTTTGCAGTAGTGAGATTAAAGGAGGACTGGACAGATTAAGGGAAGGGGGCATTGCACAGAGCCTGAGGACTTTGAATAAGATTAAGGGGAATAATTAAAAATATGTTCATTTGTTTGTATGTAATTAAGATGCCCTAAATGGGGCTCAGATTATGTTATAAGGAATAATGGTGAAGCTGAAAAAAATATTAAAAATTTGTATTCCCTGCACTTGCATATGAGTGATAGATTCAGCATTACAGCTACCACTATATTTGAATTTTCTTTGAATGTGTATCAGATACTCTCATCATTTAATGTGAATCTAATTGGCAATAATATTAACAGGTTTGGTGAGCAGCAGTTTTCTCCTAAAATGCATCAGCATGAACTATTTCATTTGCTACAGGATTTGTCCTCTATCCAGATGCAATTATAGAAATTAACAGAGGTGAGGAGAGGATGGTTGTCCAAGAGTATGAAAGGGATTTGAGCAATAATTATGGAGTCATTAGTTATCAAAACACAACAAAACCTGATACATGTTTGAGGTAATTTCTCACCAATTATTGTTCACTTTTCTCAACCCAAAGTACAGGGATGATCTGTTGTATGTGTGTTTAGGATTATCAGACTCATCACTAAGAAATTGTCTTTTATCAGCAGTATGGTACACAAGATCATCCACCAAGCTCAATTACTCTAGCAATGTATACAGACGGTCTGTAGACAGCTGGTTCAAGACATGGCTAAAGATTCACAAATGTGTTCCAAAAATTAGAAGTGTATCCCTGATGGCTAATGTGGTAAAGCTGATGTATAACTGAGTCACACAGAGCAGAAGGACTCAAGGTTTACTCCTGAGCCGTGGTGAGCCAGCTAATCTCAGTTGGGCAGTAATTCAAGCACTACAATTAGCTTTCGTACCTCCAGGCTAGGGAGAGGAAAATTGGGCAAAGCTTCCACTCTTGATTGCTATCTAGTGCCACTTGTTAGAAAGTATGCACGTATGGGTGGTAGTTGAGAACAGGATGAGCTGTGATGCCCTCTATAACTAAATCATCTTGCTGCTCACTGTCTGAGCTAACACATAGGACACTTTTAGCTCCTGATTCATTTCAGGCAGGTGGATGGGGAGGGAGGGGGTGTTGGGAAAGTGGGCTGGTGTGATTCGTTGGAAACTCACCCACTGCTGCAGAAATTGATCCTGGACTACTTTAACGCCTGGGATTCAATTAGTATTCCACCAGTCCAGTTTCTGTTAATGCTGATGGTCAGTTTTCATTTACAATCAACTGATAAACTGCCATTATTTCAAACTCTGAACAACAGATTGATGTTTTTGGAGGGAGGGAAATCCAGCACAGCAGCCACAGAGTATGGGCCTGCAGCAGTGAGATAAGGGGATGATTGGATAGATCAAGGGAAGGAAGAGTGGCAACACACAAAGGCTGAGAACTTTGCAAAACATTTAAGGTGTTTAATTAAGATGATTAAGGCTGGAAACTTTGTCATGACACTGGGTCATAGCCCGGAATTACTTATGCGACAAAATTTTCGGTTGTGGGGAGAGGGGAAGAGCGACTGTGAGCACGGGCAGGCACAGGCGGGCGCGGACCCGATCGCTACCTGTGATTGGGTCTGCGCTGCCATTTTACACGGGCGGGCCAATTAAGGCCCGCCCTGCGTATTTGCTGACTCCCATGGATAGCAGGAGTATGCGGGCGATGGTAGGCATGCACAGGTCACTGGGTCCAATGGCGTCCTGGCAGCCTGTTTAAAAGAAGGCCTAGCAGCCTTTTGTAGGCTGCTGACAATGGCCAGTTCGAGGGCGCACCACACAGGGCAGGCCAGGCTGTAGGGTCTGCCAGAGGAGCAGGGCAGGCTGCAGGGTAGGCCAGAGGGGGGCCAATGTGCCCCTCGTTTTTCAGATGAATGTCTTGCTGCCCCCCTCGAGGAGGTGGCAGCACAGAGGGAGGTGTTGGTCCCCCAGGATGGAAGGAGGAGGTCCCCCCACATGACCAAACGTGCCTGGGAGGAGGTGGCGGAGGTGGTGAGCTCCCGTGATGTGGTGCGGGGCACCTGGATCCAGTGCTTCAACGATTTGTTGCGCTCTGGCAG
The DNA here is from genome assembly GCF_964194155.1 of Cetorhinus maximus. Taxonomy (NCBI): domain Eukaryota; kingdom Metazoa; phylum Chordata; class Chondrichthyes; order Lamniformes; family Cetorhinidae; genus Cetorhinus; species Cetorhinus maximus. Next base: position 92,695,392 of record NC_135882.1, read on the forward strand.
GGGGAGTACCATGTTGGCATTGGGCATTTAACCCTCGTGGTGGAGGAGTCCACGTGGACGTTCGCCGAAGCAATGAGCCACATGTTCGAGTGCCAAGCGTCCTCCATGGAGAGAGTAGCGAATCTCGTGGAGAGCCTATTCCATCCTCAGGTGTGAGAGGGGGCATCTGCTGCTCCTCCTGCCAGTTGTGCCCTGATGATGCTGAAAGGAACAACAAGGACAGTGGATCAGTTAGCGTGCACACGCTGACAAACTTCATCCCTGTCCCCAGGCTCATTATGTGCTCAACCTTCCAGAACCAATTGACACAAGCATTGGTGGGGTGGTAAATAGTGAGGAGGATAGCCTTACATTACAGGAGGATATAGAAGGGCTGATGAGTGCCAAATGGAATTTAAGGTGGATAAGTGTGAGGTGATGCACTTGGGCAGGACAAACAAGGCACGGGAATATATGAGGCAGGCACTAGCACAGATACAAGCACCTCGCTGGGCATTGGAACATGAGCTAGTGTCCCGGGGCACAGTGGAGACGGCACTTCACATTCGCTGGAGGAGCTGGCAGAGACAGAGAGTGCCCATGGTGCCAGAAGTCGGAGGACTGCAGGGGACCAGGCATATGCTCAGTTGGTGCCTGATGATGTGGAGTCGTCTGCAACGCGGCAGCTGCAGGAAATGCGGTCGGGTGCGTGGGATTATCTGGGGGTGATACATGAGGCTATGCTTCGCTTGGTGTCCGTGGTGGAGGAGTCCACGGACGTTCGCCGAAGCAATGAGCCACATGTTCAAGTGCCAAGCATCCTCCATGGAGAGAGTGGCGAATCTCGTGGAGAGCCTATTCCAGGAGACCCGCCAGGACTTCCTGGGGATGCGCACTGACCAGCAAGTCCACACATCGGCAATCAGCTCAGCTGGTCACTGCCAATGTGGGAGATGGTATATCAAGCTTCCCAGCTCATTGCACATCAATCCACGGTGAGCAGGGAGGTCCGAGGCGACATCATGTTGGCGTAGCAGCTGCCTGTCGTATCTGCAGGTTCCTCTCAGGGCGCTCCGGATGAGGGCACCAGCTGCTCCGCCCCTCTCCCAGTGGCCATATCATCCAGTAAGGCTGTGATGACTGGAGAGATCCCAGCTGTGGACCTGGCAGATCCCTCCTAGGCAGGCCCAGCACAGGCTCCACGGGCCAGAGGACGACTGCCAAGGTCATCGAGGTCAACAGGACAGTAGAGCCAGCAGGCCGTCTCAGATGCCACTCCGAGCGATGGGGCAAGACATAGCACCCAGAAACAGAAACATAAGACACATTAGGCACGCCACGGGTTTCTCACTGGTGCTTTTGTGTTGGGCCCGAGATTAGGTCCTTAGGATCTCTTTTTACTTGATTACAGTATTGTTTAATAATTGGGAGAACTTCTGATTTGAAAATTAAAATTCAGGTGTGTGACCATGGCTGAGGGTGCCTTGTTTCTTCTGCATGTGTATGTTTAAGAAAACTGTTATGAGTGTTTGTTTGGACATTCAAATTTATGTCCGAGGCCCTTAGTTCCTGCAGATGACCTGGCAGATTTTGCACTTAGGTGTCGAGTATGGATGCGCCAGGCAAGGCTGGTCCTGCTGATCCATCTTTGTTGTGCTAGCTGAAGGTTCATTGGATTAAAGCCTCCAGGGTGTCCCTGCCTCCTTGGTGTATGCCCGGGTCAGCGTCTACCCCCTCAGCATTCGCCTGTGCGTGCTCATCCTCAGAATCAATGCTGGACTCATCGTGTGCAGCTGCAGCCATTGCGTTGACATTTTCATTGTCCACTGCATCCCCCTTTTCCAGTGCAAGATTGTGGAGAGCGCAGCGTATTACCACTATCACTGAGACATGATCTGGGGGGTACTGGAGTGCACCTCCTGAGCGGTCCAGGCATCGGAAGCACATCTTGAGAAGACTGATGGCTCTCTCCACCACAGCCCTTGTGGAGGCGTGGCTCCTATTGTACCGCTGCTCAGCTTCTGTTCTTGGATAGCAGAGAGGTGTCATGAGCCACCTTTTGAGAGTAACATTAACTAAGGCCCTTGTCACCCAGCAGCCAACCATACAGCCAAGCCGGAGCACTGAAGAGCCCCGGCACCTGGGAGTGTCTGAGGATGTAGGTGTCGTGGGAACTGCCTGGGTACCTTGCACAGACTTGTAGAATCAGCATCCTGTGATCACACACTATCTGCAGGTTCATGGAGTGGAAGCCCTTTCTGTTGACGAAGGCACCGGGCTCACCTAGCGCCTTGATGGCCACATGTGTGCAGTCTATAGCACCCTGGACGCGGGGGAAGCCAGCAATCACTGCAAAGCCTCTGGCTCACTGTGTCTGGCTTGCCTGGCCCCAACGAAAGTGGATGAAGGTCAATGCATGCCTGAACAGAGCGTCTGTGACCTGCTTGACACAAGTGTGGACAGCTGATTGGGAGACACCGCAAAGGTCACCCACCGAGCCCTGGAAGGAGCCAGAGGCATAGAGATTAAGGGCAGCTGTGACCTTCAGGGTCACTGGTATGGGGTGTCCGCCCACGCAGTTAGGGGAGATCTCAGGGCCTATCATCTGACAGATATAGTTCACTGTCTCCTTTGACAGCCGGAACCTCCTTCGGCACTGCACCTCAGATATATTGAGGTAGCTGCTTTGCCGCCTGTATACCCTGGCAGCAGGAGAGTGCTGTCTTCTGAGGCCCCTTCCCCCTTGGGCTACCTCTTGGCTCTGTGCCTCTTGAGCCAGCGCCTTTACTCCCAAAGGTGGCTCCCCTGGAGGCTGAATGTGCACTCCTGGCCTCCTCCTCCTTCTAGCCCTCCCTTCCCCTCAGAGGAGCTGCCTCCAGTGGACATGTCAGATCCCATAACCAGGCTTCCTGAAAGCTACAGGCCCGCAAAAGATTCCTGACTGCAGAGTGCTGACCTGAAGGTTAAAAGTACACAAAAAGCTGTGGAATGTGTTCTGAACTACTGCAGATCACACAGGCAAGTTTATAATACTTTCTCCAATAAATACACCACAAAGCAGATTGATGACCCCACTGAGCCCTCTTATCCCACCTGTTGATGAGGCTCATAGAAAAGTCCCTTACCCACCTGCCCATTTCACCCATGCGCCAACCTGAAGATCGCATGGGTGCCTAAAAATTAGCATTGATTGAAAACTAAAGGGCCTTAAGTGGCCCGTTAATTAATGGCTGGCGTGCATCGGACTTCATTGCGCACCCGCCCAGCAAAAAATCACAATGACACGCAGTGACGACTGGACGCTCGCCCGACATCACCGTGAGTCATTTTACGCATGGGGGGGCACGTCAAACTGAAATTTCTGCCCATGGACGTATAGAACTTTTAAGTAAGGCATGTGTTTTTTTTTAAAAAGGAATACAAGCAAAAACCGGCTGAGACTGTTACCAATTGCTGGAAAATTCCTATGTTGGTTGCACTTGACCAACTAACCCAGAGAATGGAATTTCACACCTAAAAAGTGTTAAGGCGTACTTCAGACAGAGACACTTCAAAGGAACAAATGCAATGCAAACATTGAACTGTAAACTCCTATGGTTGCAGAGATAATGAAGGCTGATTATCATCTTAGCAGAAACCATCACCTGTTGAGTTATATCCCAGACTGTGGACATGATGTGTGTTGAAAAAAAAGCAGATCTGGCCGAAAGAGTTGTTTGTCTTTTCCATTCCAGGAATACACAAGAAAAGGGGTTAAAAAGCCAACTGCAACCCTTGTCTCTGCTAGTTTTGGTGTTCCAGGCCTGGTGTGTGAGGGTGTGCTCTGAAGGCCACAGCAGAAGAACATCAACTAGGCATTCTTGCGCTTGCAGGTAAAAAGGTCCTCTCTCTCTGACTGTTGGAAGTGAGTCACAATTAAGCAAAGCCACAGTCAAAAAGGAAACAGGAGAACTTTTTTCAGCTAACTGCAGAACCAAGAGTCTCCAAACTAACTGCTCAACTGTCCAAAGTCAGCTCTACCGGAATCATCCAACTTAACGGCCGTACTGTTTCATCATCTACTCCTCATGGATCAGCCAAAGACTGATTTGTATATCTTTTTAACTTTTATTTCTGGTCTCACTTCTCATTTCTATTCTGTGTGTATGTGTGTTGTGTTTTTATTTTCTCTCTGTCGCATTTTAGTAACTAATAAATTCACTCTTTCTTTAACGCAAGAAACCCTGGTTAAATTGGCTCCTTTTAAAACATTCAGACTGGGAAAAGGTATTCATGAGGGACGAGCTCCTTTTAAAATTAACCTTGTTGTGACCACCAAGGGAGTTGAATAAAGAAGAGGAGCCTGTTCATCCATCCTCACCCAGGAGCATAACAATTTGGGGTACCTCATCCAGGATCATAACAAATTGGGGGAAACTCACCCAGGAACCAGTCATAACAACTTCCAAAAATATCAACTTATAAAATTGTCAAATCTGTTTCCAACAATCCCTTTGAAATGACACTTCTCCTGACAATTTCTTGCATGGCACCAGCCATGGCTGAGATACCCTCGAGTGGGAGCTGTTTTCCTGATGACCAAAATGACACTGAGGTCCTCACCATGTCACTGGGATCAGATTTGAATGAAGCAACATGGCTCCCACCTGTTTCCAGCAGGAGTGCTAACTGCGCTAAATTGAGGCCTTGAATTACACAGTGGGTGGGTCTGGCATGGGAAGTAGGCGGCTAGTTTATTTAAACCATTTTGTCTTAGTGCCACCCTAATCATTGCAGAAAAAAGGGGAGTAGAGATTTTTATAAGGCCATAATCTCTGAAGGAAGTAAAATATGCACTGTCCCATTGTTTCTACTACATATGTTGGAAGTTAGCTTGTGTGCAACTTCACGCATACACACATGACAGCAACAGTCTTGATGTGTATCACTAATAATTGCTAGTTTTCACAATGTAAATTGAAATGGAAAGAGCTGTCCTGACATATGGATATAGGATGAGAGCTTCTGGTTATATGCATGCCAGAATGTCGGGATTACTGTGGTGGGAAGATCCACATGACAGATGTACTGCTGCATTAAGCAACATATTTTCCATGAAACCTCAAGGTGCGGTTTCTAATCACCAGAGACAGGGCGTGATGAGGATTTCACCAGGTAATGTTGGCACTAGTTGACATATTTACTTACCTGTACCGCTTGTGACAACTTATTCATTTCTTCCAATGTTGTGAGGGGTTCTTAGGGCTATGGAGGTTTGATTGACTGTCACTACCACCTCCTTTCACATTACATGTGAATCTGCACTGATAGGATTCTTGCATTCAGAATCAAGAAAGACATCCCCTCACTGCCTTATTTCATCCTGCAGCTTATCTGCATCTTACTCTGTAGAGTTTGAGACCCTCTCCTTTACTCTTTTTGAAATGGAATGTGGTGTCATATGTTCATAGGGTCATTATGGAACAGTAGGGGGCCATTTGACCTATCAAGTCCATGCCGGCTCTTTATAGAACAATCCAAGCAATCCTATTTTCCCGCTCTATCCTGGTGGCCCTATAAGTTTATTTCCCTCAAATGCCCATCCAATTTCTTTTTAAAATCATTCATCCTCTCTGCTTTCACCACCTTCATGGTTGCTACAGTAGCTACTAAACAAAGGAGGCAAAAAAATCAAAAATAAATTAGACTTTGGAAAAAGATCTGAGAAATTCCACTTGACTTCTAAGGGAAGCAAATAAGCTCCAGGAGAACATGAGAGCACACAATGCTTCATAATCACAACTAACTAAAAACTTAGGCTGGGGTTTTTTGGTCCCGTTCAATGCTGGGATCTTTCAGTCCTGCCGAAAGTCAATGGACTTTTGGCTGGCCCGCCACATCCCCCGCAGTGGGTCCCGCTACAGTGAGGCTGGAAAATCCCGGCCTTACCCTTTGTTGTTGCTACCCAAACTTGATGCAAGATATCAAGACACCAGAGAAGATGTGAGGGGTGATGTTGTGGCTGGGGTGTGGTGGCGGGCTTTGTGGGCACGACCAAAGTGATAATCCAATCTGAGGTCTCTTCATTGTATAGTCACCATGAATAAGGGTTAGTTACTTAGAGGGGATGTTGCTGTGAATTTTTAAATGATGAGAGGTTTGGCCTGCTGATGAACATTTAGGCCTGGATTTTTGCAATGACGGAGAGCCGCTCTGTCATTGCAAAAATGGTGAAAGAGCCCCGAACCTGGAAGTCCCACATGGTACTAATTTTCCTGGGATGGGAATGGGCCCAGGTCAGCATTCGCGCATGCGCATTTTGTTGAGGCAGCTGCCCATCGAAATCAGCAGCTGCTTCCACTCGTGTGATCTTGCTGTGAGAAGTTTTTGAAAGCCAATGTGAGCAGATTAGATCTGGTGGAAGCAGGTCTGAACTTTGTGGATTCATTTGGATAACCCCTTTGGGAGAGGTCAGGTGCTCTTTGGGATTTCTAAAAGTAGGTATGAATTTGCATATAAAGTGCATAAACTCATTGGAATTGTGAAGCTCATCGGAATTGTCAAAAACAACTGTCAAAAGTCTCAATGAATAATCAAATTAAGGGAGCTCTCAAGGCATTTTAAATTTCTGCCCTTTAACTCTTTGAAAAAATATTTAGAGTGTTTAGAAAAAGATTGCTTGCTATTTCACTCTGTCTGTTGATATAAGTCTTAGGGTTAGCATTACTGAATTAGTGCTGCATGACTAATTTCATAGTCTATTATTACAGTGGGTGCCTGCCATTTCACAGTTGATTGACAGTTCCAAGTGGTTATGGACACTTTAAAATGGGACTAGGAATTCCAATGCTTGTTTTTATAAGGAATTATGCAACTGAATAAAATGTTTGTTGTTATAAGGGTTAATGTAGTTGAAGGAACGTAAATGTAGTAAATGGGTTTTTATGAAAGAGAATGTTGTTTCAAAAAATTAAAGTCTGCAATAGACACTCAGAACTTTATTTATTTAATCTGAGCGTGGGTCCTGAGGTCTGCCCATGGTGGATATTGGGTGAGGTTGGCATGGTAGGTGTAAGGGTAAAGAGTGGTGGGTGGGGGTGGGGCATGAGTTGGCAGGAGTTAGCACTAAGTTGACATAGGGACTACAAAAGGCCATGGGGATAGATGCAGAGCATAGGTTGGCATGGAGGGAAAGAGGGGCCATGGACGGTGAACAGAGGGGCATAGGTTAGTATAAAGGGGCCATGAGGGGCCATGGGGATGGGGCATAGGCTGTAATGGGTTGCATGGATGAGGCATGGGGAGTGTGTGAGAGGTGTGTGAGTGTGTAAGAGGGGTGGAGGGCTGTTTTATGTTTTTCCTTTTTATAAACTTTGATATAGGGCTGGTGCACCGTGGCAGGCCTTCCGCCAGGCCACCTCTGCGTCCTCCGCAATCATTCAGGAGTCGCCTGGCCCTACTCCCCAGAACGAAAATCCCACCTTCTGGACCACTTTCTCCTGGCTTTGGTTTGTGGAGCCTGGAAATGCTTCGAGCCCAGGAGCAAAAATCCAGATCTTAGTTGGATAGTTTATTTGAAATAGATAGAAAGGGTGTGATTAGAGACACTGCATATGGAAGCTATAGGCAAAGAGTTAGGTTAGATGTTAGAAAGTGCTTTAATTGCATCTGGAACAGGCTGGAACAAACAAATTGAAGCATATAGCGGTCAAGAAGTCACCAGAGTTGCTACAGAAATGGAATGTGATAAATTTCTGAAAATAGAGGACATTGGGGTATTCTGTAGACGTACTTGATAAATAATACAAATTATATTAGAGTCAGTAATAAAGTGAGATAAGAATTATTATTAAGTGTGTCCACTTAAGACCCTTATCCTGTTGCCATTGGTATTAACCCAACAGCGGATGGCAGACACATCATGCAGGGAGCACAACAAGCAAACCTGTACGGGGTTGCCAACTCTATGAAAACTCCACCAATTCTGTATTCTTTTGCATCCCCGATTTCCTTCATCCACCATTGGTGGCTGTACCTTCTAGGCCCCAGGCTCTGGAATTCTTTCCCTAAACCACACTCTCTTGCTGCACCTCTCTCGTCCTTTAAAATGCACCTTAAAACTTATCCCTTTGTCAAAGCTTTTGTCACCTGTCCTAATAACTCCTTAAGTGACTTGGTGTTGAACTTTGGCCAGAATTTTCCAGCCTCGTTGACATCGGGTGTAATGGCGGGTGTGGGGGACAATATGGCGAGAAGGCCAAAAATCGGTTTTACGATATAAAACCAGTTTGCGATCGTCCACTCCACCCGTCAATGGCGGGCCACGTTTCCTGCTGCCACATATCGGGAACGTCATTTTAATATATTTAGTTATAAGCCCTGCTCACCGGAATCATCCTCCCATGTCAAATTTACCGCCCACATCAGCGTGACTTCAGAATGGCGTGCTTCAAGACAGCCTTTAAAAGCCGTGCACCTGGGGACCAAACCTGCAGCCTCTGTGGACCCTGGAAGATGTCAGGGATCTGAGACCTGCTAGGGATGTGGTGCTTAAGATCTCCTTGGCAGCAAGCAATCAACTATGTCAACTGCAAGGGCTTCCACTCGCTGAATGTTCACCGGGTGTGTGACCAACACAAACACATCCTACAGACCTGCGCACAATTCCCAGGGTGTGTCCAAGACTCCTACACCCTTAGCAGTTCTCAGAGCCCTGACATCTTCCAGGGTTCACAGAGGCTGCGGGGTTGGCTCCTCGGGGACAAGGGCTACCCACAGAGGACGTGGCTGATGAGGCCCGTGCGGCGGCCTCAGACTGCAGCAGAGCGACAGTATAATGAGGCTCATGCCACGACCCGGACTTTGATGGAGCAAACAATTGCCATCTTGAAAATGAGGTTCCGGTGCCTCGACAGGTCCGTGGGAGCACTTCAATACAGGCCATCATCGCTTGCTGCACGCTGCACAACCTGATGCTGCAACGGGGGGAGGACCTGGCTAAGGAGGGGATGGAGGAGCTGCACGTTTCCTCCAATGAGGAGGGCACCGACCAGGATGATGATGATGAGGTCCTCGAAGGCAAGGATGCCAGCAATGCAGCCATTGCACTGGCCAGAAGAGGCAGGTGCGCTCGGGAGGCCCTCATAGCCGCAAGATTCGTGGAGGAGGATGACGAGATGTAGTGAGGAGAGTCTTGACATTCTCACCCTGCATCTGTGAATGTGACTCCTGTGTGGCTGATGGCAGCGACGCACTCTCAGTGCTCAGGCTTATGTCATGGAAATGCAGCGGAGTCACTAGATTCCAGGAGGAAGATGACGACATGCAGTGAGGACACTCCACAGATCTTCACATTGATCCTGTGAATGTCTGACTCCTGTCTGGCTGAGGGCAGCTTGCTTGCGTGTGATCAGGGTCATATCATGGAGACACAGCCATGAAACTTCAAATGCACCTAACCCTTTGTCAGCCTTCAGCACCTGACTCCTTCAGGAGCACAGTGTCACCGGTCACAGATGCTGAAGAGATGGGGGGGCCAGCCCCAACTCTAAGGTGCTGAGAGCACACAGAGAGAATGACGGAACTCTGTGATGCCTGCCCACGACATTCTGGCAGTAATGACAAGCACCATCGAGGTGCAGACATCAGTAATGGCTCCAGGGAGTGTGAAGCCTGACCATCACTTTGGCCTGAAGGTTACACTCTGCACAGGGAAGAGGCCTTGGACTGAGACACCTGCATTTATCTTGTGCAGGAACGTCTGAGCAACACAAACACTGCTCATTACAACAAGGAGCAGGTAAGGAAACATTCTTGGGAGTTTATTTACAAGTTTATTTATTTACAATATTGAACTTATGTACAAGATATTAACATCGATGCCCAAGCTGTACAACTACATCTCCTTAACCTTCCTAACCCTGCCGATATGTCTTGGTGCTCTGCCGACGTCCACAGCGGACGTGGAGGCAGCCTGCTGACTGCGATGCCCTGTCTATGATGACCTTGTTTGGTGTCCTCTGGAGGGCCAAGATTTGGAGGGCCCCAGTCTGCTTTCGGGGTCCTGCTGTGTGGCAGTGGCACCCTCCTTGGCCTGTGGGGCTGGAACTGCTGGAGTCACATGAAGAGCGAATTTGAATGGGCCAGACACTCCTGGAGTCACCTGGGTGGATGGGCCCGGGGTGTGCATCTGCTGATCCTCCTCCCTATGGGTGCCCAAGGGGCCATGATTGACTCCTTGAGTAGAAGGGGAAGCTGGAGTGAGGTCGAGCTGGCCTGTAACCCTCTCATGTTGACACTGTTGGAGGCCAACTATGACATCAGCAATGGAGTTCAGCCTGCGCAGCAATGCAGGGCTGATGTCTTGGACCAAGGTCTCCATGGCGGCTGCCATCCTACCAGTGTTGACCTTGGTGCTTGGCAGTCCAGTGCTATCACCTCAGACTGAAGGCAGATGGACTCCTCCATTGTGCCTTGCAGTCTGAGGAGTGCAGTGGACATCCCTTCCTGATGTTCCTGAGCTTTGCAACTCCAGCAACTGAGGTGTGACCAAGTCCAGAGGCTCCTCATCTGACTCGGACTGAGCAGATTTCTGGCCTCCAGCAGTCCTTTGAGTGCTGGAAACTTGGGAAGGCCCTGCCACCGCCTGCTGTGGATCAGACAGCGTGATGTGCTCACCGATTGTGACCTGACCCCAAGGCTTCTCTAAAGCTTGGTCCCACCGAGGTGTGTGTCTCTGCACTGGTGGAGGGTGTGGATGAGCATTGTGACAGGTCTTCAATTAGGGTGTCATCAGATTCTTCTTCCGAGGTGCCTTCAGGACTTGGGTCGAGGACCTGGGTCGTGGACCCCACCCCCTGGCTGCTTCCCAGATGTGCCTGTGAAAGCAAGGAAACATAATTAGTGCATGGCAGAGGACTATGGAACAGGGGAACTGACTCAATGCATGGTTGTCTGATGGATGTTGCATTGCTGGATCCTCGCTTGGTTGAGCACCACCAACCTTACTGTCAATACAGGAACAGTCCAGATAATCGCTGGCCAGCTGGATGACTCTATTTTCAAACACTGTGAGGACCTTGATGTTGGGCATTCCTCCACCAGTCTGCAACCTCTCCCTTTTGTTGGGTAACAGCTTGTCCTGCATGAAAACAGATTGACAGAATGTAAGCAGGACACCTGCCAGGCCAGATGAGAAGGATGCCTGGCATGTATGAGTGGCGAGTGGTCCCATGGATGGGATGAAGACACAATCCACAGGGCAAATGAAGGTGTGTGTGAGAGAGAGAATGGTGATGTCTCTTGAACTGGCAGTGAGTGAGATCCCTGTGGATGTGTGATGGGTTTATATGTGTGTGAGTTGAGAGTGATGAGAAGAGTGACTTACCCTGGAAGAACAGGAGAGAACATTCAAACTCTTTTGGCATTTGGCGGCAGTCCACTTTTGCAGGGCATTGGCACTGACCACTGTTGCCACCACCTCCCCTGCTGGAATAGTGACCTTGCTTGCTGGTCTTTGCCCAGAGTGGGGGTAGAGGACATCACGGTGGGCCTCCACTGCATCCAGTAGGCGACCAAGGGAGGTGTCATTAAATTTGGGGGCAGCATGTTTCCTCCCTCTGGCAGCCATGACTTTCCAGCAGCTTCCAATCCCTTACAGAGTGCTAGCTCTGTGCAGGGGAGCCTTTAAATATGGCCCCTGGATTACTGAAGACCAGAGATGACGGTGGGGTGGGCGAATCATAGGCTACCCCACCAGCGATCTGGCATGTTTCTCAGGAATGCATTATTAATGAGGCAGGATGCTCCAGGAATGGGATGATGCAGCGCGAATACCCGCCATTGTGGTCAGTGGGTAAAACATCCTTTTTCCCGCCCGCTACCGCACTTTGTGCAAATCTGGGACGATTCCTCTCTTAGTCTGATTATGCTCTTGTGAAGCACTTTGTGCCGTTTTGCTACTTTTAAGTTGCTATATAAATGTTAGTTGCTGTTCTTTTCAGAGATTGAACAGAAGTTTTTTTTCAGTATCTGCAAAATATTGGCAATGAAAAGCAGTTGGCCATCCATCTGTACAAGGGCACCATGAAGTTGGGTTTGATATCCAATTGGGCTGCTGGACATTTGGACTGAGTTGTAGTGAGTACAGATCAGAGTCCTCAGAGTTTGTATTTTAAAGTGCAGTCAATACAGATTGAGTTACAGGGAATTTGGATTGGATCATGTTTCACTTGCGAAAACGAGACCAACCCAATAGATGTGGGCACAAAGGGATCTTCCGAAGACCCATTAAACAGCAGACAGGGGAATGTTAAATGAAGTTGTTAAAGGTTTGTCTGCTACTGACAATGTAAGGTCTTGTCTGATTTTCCACTAGCTTATGTGTAAAAGTTCAAACTTGTCCCAGTTTGCAGGAGGAAGCTATGTTTATGCTAATTATCTGATGAGACACTGTCATCATCTCACTAGATGCCACTGAGATAAACTCAAAGTTTAGAAAGCTAGGAATTAACTCAATAATCTTTGACACCACTTCTGAAATAACATTGGATTGTCATCAGCAGTACTGCTAATATTTACCTGAGGGCTTCATGGCTTTAATTTGAATTCCTAGGGAAGAGAGGAGGAAGGGGGATGGGGAGGTGAAGGGTACAGCAGTGAAGTTGTTTTTATTTAAATAATGTGAGATTTAGGTAGGATATACAGAACTATCAATGTTAACACTTAATTGATGCTGATGATGTCATCATAAAATCCTGAATTGTGCTATTTCAAAGGAATGAAACCAAATGCCAAACTTCCAAACACTCCACAAAACATATGATAGTTATAGCCTGTGAAATGCATTTCTATAATCATGTATATATCATGCGAATCTTGATTTACTTTTGTAAGCAAAAGTTACAGTCACCTGGTTTTACTGAATTTTAGACAAAAACCCTATGGAAACATTTTTCTCAGATAGCGCCTATTCTAAGTTTCCAGAATTCTCTTTCATTTCAGATTTCTACCATTCATTTTTTTGTATCTCTATTAGGAGAATATTTGCACACTCTACTTCCCTGGGGTTTGAACTTGCTGCATCTTTAGTTACACTGAAGAAAATGCGAAGTGTTCTTTTTGAAAAGCTGTCATTTTAAGATTGCCCAAGATTCTTACAATAGAACAGCCTTTCTTGCAGAAATCACCTTAGATGTAACTTGAAACTCTAATTACAGCTAGTTTTGGAATATTAGGAAGATCTGTTAAATGCACTGCCAACTTCACATTTCTATTAAATTCAACAAGATCAATTCCCATGCATTTTGCAAACTGAACTTGGATGCAAAACAAAAAGGTTTAAAATTCAAGATGAATAAGAGGGCAGCTAAAATAATACACAACTATCAAAATTATAATGCTCTATCTTCAATGAGAATGACTAAATTTAAACCCTCACATTGATAACTAAATGAACAAACTTAATCAGGCAAAAAAAAAACTTGCTTTCTCTAAAATCCTGATTTCTGTGTTAAGTAAAAACAGATATTTTAACTTTGTGCTGGAGGTCAGTGACCTGGGAGAAAAAGCACATTGGTATTTCCTTTGCAAGAAATAAACCATAATTGATGGAGTATAATTCACAGTTTCTAACTGACAGAATGGTATGGCAAAAATTATGAAGCAAGGTTTGTTTATGATCAGACTTCAGCTTAGTCCCGTTATTAACCTGAGTCATTTGATAAGAAGGCATCTTTTCCATGTTGCAAACTAGCACTATTTTTCTTCAATATTTAACCTTTTTTTATTAATTCATGGGATGTGGGCATCGCTGGCACGCCAACATTTATTACCCATCTCTAATTGCTCTTGAGAAAGTGGTGGTGAGCTGCCTTCTTGAGCCGCTGCAGTCCATGTGGTGTAGGTACACCCACAGTGCTGTTAGTGAGGGAGTTCCAGGATTTTGACTCAGCAATAGTGAAGGAATGGCGATATATTTCCAAGTCAGGATGGTGTGTGGCTTGAAGGGGAACTTCCAGGTGGTGGTGTTTCCATGTACATGCTGCCTTTGTTCTTCTAGGCGGTAGAGGTGACAGGTTTGGAAGGGCTGTCAAAGGGGCCTTGGTGAATTCCTGCAGTGCATCTTGTAGATGGTACACACTGCTGCTACTGCGCATCGGTGGTGGAGGGAACGGATATTGAATGTGGTGAGTGGGGAGCCAATCAAGCGGGCTGCTTTGTCCTGGATGATGTCAAGCTTCTTGAGTGTTGTTGGAGCTACACACATCCAGGGGAGTGGAGAGTGTTCCATCACGCTCCTGACTTGTTCCTTGTAGATGGTGGCAAGGCTCTGGGGAATCAGGAGGTGAGCTACTTGGGGACTTGGAAATTTACAGCAGCAGGAGAGACCAGAGCAGACTATCCAGCCAGACTCAACATCCATGGGTCAAAATCCTGGACCACCCTCTCTAACTGCACTGTAGTTGCACCATATGGACTGCAGCGGTTCAAGAAGGCAGCTCACCACCACTTTCTCAAGGGGCAATTCTCAAAGGCAAAAAGGGAATGGGCAATAAATGCTGGCCTAGTCTGCGATGCCCATGTCACTATTCTCAGTCATGTTTTCTGACCAGTATCTAATCAGGTCCCTTTTGAATTTTCCAACCTAGGACTTAAAATTCATGTAGGAGCAGAATTTTCTCACCTGCAGGGTGATAGGCTTGGAGGTAGGGTGGAGGGCTTGAAAATAATGGGTACCACATTGGGGCAACTCCACAATGCTTTCCCACAGCCAGGGAAGTTTCCCGAGGTGATCCAGGATGCAAATAGCCTACCTGCTGAACTGAGATGGGCAGCCAATTTAAATGATTAAGGCCACAAGGGGCAAGTTAGAGGACCTACCCCCCCAGTATTTTGCAATTGACGGAGCCCCCCCATAACCGCAAGGGGAAGCTACCACCTCGATGGGGATGGTTTCCCTGTGGCAGGCTTGGGGAGGAATGGTGCCACAAAAACTCCATCTCCCAAGGAGGGTGTTGCCAACAGCAAAGACTGCCCCCATTACCCAAATGCTGCCACCAGGGTGTTTTTTTTCGGTACTGGGGGCCTGCCTGCTTGGCTCAGCTAAAGTTACAGTTTAAATTTATGCTTCCAAGGGTCCCTCCATTTTGAGCTCTCCCACCTCCCGCAACAGTGCCCAACTCTCCTGGTGGGGCTGGTGAGGCTCTAGATCTGCTGGCCCTGTGATTGGGCCATCAGAACGGGTGCGTACCCACTGCCTTTAATTGGATAGCAAGCACAGAGGTGGCCAATTAAGCGACCACATCCAGGAAACATCTCCCCTGGTTTAGCACACAGCAATTGTGGGCTCAAGGCCCCTTTTATCCCAACATTGGGGTCCCAAGGTCTGCAGGAAAATCCTGCCCAGTTGGAAGTCTCATTGGAATGTGTCCCTGATACGTTCTTGCCTCTGGGGAACTTTCCTATGGTCAGACTGGAAACCAGATTGGCTATCATTCCACAGAAGCAGACAGCTAATTAGTCCAATTAACTCATTTAGTGGCCATTTTGCACCAACACCAGTATTTTATCAACATTCATTGAAGCAGTGCCCCACTGTGCCGAGGCTGCCAGCTCAACAGCAAGGGGGCCAACAGAGCCAGAGGCTCCATGCACTGATGCTGGTCTGCAGGGCCAATGGAAGACCATAACTCCCATCTGTGAATAGGCCTGCAGAAGGTGTTCCCCTCTAATCTGTTGGCCCCACGAGCCTCAGGTTTTTTATTTTCTAACTTCAGTGTCATGTTGAGGTGCACTTGTACTCTCCCGCCTGCCTCAGCAGCATCCACTTCTCCTGGTTGAGCTGTCGGTCTGACATTGCTGCAGGGCCTCTGCATAGGCCTGCCAGTTCCTTAGTCTGCCCACTGCCCCTCATTGGATGTGGCTCCTGGAGCTGGCTACTTAATTGGGTGTTTCCAAGCAGATTGCAACTAATTTCCTGCCACAATCACTTCCTGGTTCTTGAGCTGAAATTGAGCCCGACATTGAGGTCCCGACAATCTCAGCAAAATTCAGCCCAATGCCTTTGAATGGGGAGTCAGACAGCTACAAGGGGCTGTTTTTGTGAAGCTAATGGTGGAGTGGGATATCTTCGACAGCAACTTTTCAGTTTTCGATTAACTCCACCTCGCCTGAAGCTGCTGCAGCATTTGCACATAAATAACCATGGCAATATTAGCTTCATCATTATTTTAACATTAATTTTTGAACCAATATTCAAACAAATTCAAACATTATGACTCCATGGTTCCGAATATCCACAAATCTTTCCATCACACTGCTCGTATAAATCTGTCAGGAGTACAGTAGAAGACCCACACGCTCATCCCGAAAATCCAGCTTTAAGGCATATACTTACTTAGTCTCTCACACACACACACAGACTCAAGGAAAATGCAATTAAAAAGAATAGTGCAGTTTTAAAAGTTATAAACATAATAAGTCATAATTCACGTAATTGGCTCATTCTGGAAAATACATATTGCAGGCTTGATGAAGAAGACGTCTTCACTCCTGAAGGGTACTTCAGGTGGCCCTGGAGAGGGTCCAGAGGAGGTTCACAAGAATGATCCCAGGAATGAAAGGCTTAACATATGAGGAACGTTTGAGGACTCTGGGTCTATACTCGATGGAGTTTAGAAGGATGAGGGGGGGTCTGATTGAAACTTACAGAATACTGAAAGGCCTGGATAGAGTGGACGTGGGGCAGATGTTTCCATTAGTAGGAGAGGCTAGGACCCGAGGGCACAGCCTCAGAGTAAAGGGAAGACCTTTTAGAACAGAGATGAGGAGAAACTTCTTTAGCCAGAGAGTGGTGAATCTATGGAATTCATTGCCACAAAAGGCTGTGGAGGCCAGGTCATTGAATGTATTTAAGACCGAGATAGATAGGTTCTTGATTGGTAAGGGGATCAAAGGTTACGGGGAGGAGGAGGGAGAATGGGGTTGAGAAACTTATCAGCCATGATTGAATGGCGGAGCAGACTCGATGGGCCGATTGGCCTTATTTCTGCTCCTATGACTTATGGTCTTATGGAATTCTGCCAAAGTCAGATTCCAATGTCGTTTCAGGATTCTTTTGAAGGGATGGAATTTCTACAGCTCACGAAGTTAGTGGCTTGTAGTCTCGTTACCAGGAGGACAGTTTGCTGTATTGCTGGACTCAAAAGGGAACAGGCTTGGAGACCTTACAATGTTACAGTCTGGAGTTCTTAAAGCATAGGTGTCACTGTCCTTTCTGCTGCTGCCATGTCTTTCTGCAGACAGCACTTGAAGATTAAGGGGAGAGCAACATGGCTGCCCCAGCATGTGACTTTGCACATTCTCTTTTCCAAATATGGTATTGGTCTAGGTTGGTTCACCACAACCTGGTTATTGTTTGAAGACACTCATCCTCGGTATGCTGGTTGAGACAATTACCATCTTTGTTTCAGAAAGTCCCATTCAAGACAGGAAATGTCTTTTGGATGGTCTCAGGAGATGGGTAGTCAGCATCTTTCCATCCGAAATGTATCCTTTTATCCTTGCTAGACAGCGTGGCAGTTTTGGATTCACAGCTCAGATTACCCTTGGCGGCCATCTTTTGCAGCACATTTGTCCATTTTAAAAGAAAAGTCAGTTCCAAAGATTACACACTCAGTAAAGTTCATATTTTATAAGTTATCAATATGCCATGCCTTTACTGAGTACAGTTTTGGTCTCCTTATTTGAAAAAAGGATCAGAAACAGTTCAGAGAAGGTTCACTTGACTGCTTCCTGGGATGAAGGTGTTATCTTATGAGGAGAGGTTGGACAGGCTGGGCCTGTATCCATTGGAGTTTAGCAGAATGAGAGGTGATCTTATTGAAACATATGAAATCCTGGAGGGACTTGATAGAGTGGATACCAGAAGGATGTTCCTCTCGTGGGGGAAACTAGAACTAGGGGGCACAGTTTAAAAATAAGAGGTCTCCTTTTCAAGACAGAAATTAGAAGAATTTTTTTCTCTCAGAAGGTCATTTAGTCTGTGTTATTCTCTTCCCCAGAAAGAAGTGGAGGCTGGTCATTAAATTTATTCAAAAAGTTTGGTTAGATAGATTTTTGATAGATGAGGGAGTCGAGGGTTACAGGGGCCAGAGAGGAAGGTGGAGTTGGGACCACAACCAGATCAGCCATGATCTTATCGAATGGTGGAGCAGAATTGAAGGGCCAGATGGTATACTCCTGCCCCTGAGACTTATGTTCCCATGTTGCTATGTTCCTATGACACAATGCACACTGAAATACTTGGTACATTGCCAGGCCTGCCAGCGCAGTCACTGTCAAAGACCATGTAGGAGACTGACACCAACTTGGCAAAAGGCTTTGCACAGAGCTTAGTGCCCACCTTTTCCAGCGAGGAAGTACTGGCCAACTCCATGAGAACACTTACAGACCCATTCATGATGCAGTGTCTGATGGCAATGTCTTGGCTTCCATTGCATCACAAGCAGAAGCCAACCAACATCTGCATGCTGCAGCAGAAACTCTGGGCGGAATCATCCTAGATTTGCACTAAGTGTGGTAGCAGGTGGGAAAAAGAACGTTTTACCCACCGGCCGCCATGGTGGCATTTCATGCTGTATCATCCCAATTCCACCTCATTAATCATGCAGTCCCGGGAAGCTAGCTATTTCACTGATGGGTGGCCTCTGATTTGCCCACCACGCCATCACCTCACCTCTTCCTCACGCTGGGCACCATATTTAAAGTGCAGCCACGCGCACAGCTCTCAGTGCTTCCAGCCCAGGATTGCTGCACAGAAGGC
Organism: Cetorhinus maximus; assembly: GCF_964194155.1. Classification (NCBI taxonomy): domain Eukaryota; kingdom Metazoa; phylum Chordata; class Chondrichthyes; order Lamniformes; family Cetorhinidae; genus Cetorhinus; species Cetorhinus maximus. The sequence continues at coordinate 92,714,173 of NC_135882.1, forward strand.
ATGGCCCCAAAAGGCAAGAAGACTGCAGCCTCGATTCAGTGATGGATCCCTGGAATGCCTTCTGGACACCATTGGAGCCCACCTGTACCCCCATTCTGACTGCAGGAGGTCCAGCAATCTCACCACTCTGGCTTGGGAGGTGGTGGCAGAGGTGGTCAGTGCCAATGCTGCACAGAAGAGGTTGGCCATCCAGTGCAGAACAATTATGAATTATCCCATCCATGCCACTTGGGTAAGGCAGCCATCACAACTCTAAACTCACACACTCACAAGCCAATCACATATTCACTGGCATCTCACTCACTGCCAGCTCAAGGGACATTACCACTCACTCTCTCACAAGCACCCTCACATCTCCATCTGGCCTCATTTCCTCTGGAGACTGCCTCCTCAGCCCTCACCATCTTGAGGCCACTTGCACAGATCAACATGTGCCCCCACACAAAACCTGGGATACCCACATTTGCCAGTACAGCCCTCACCCTACAGCCTCTTCCCTTGCCTAAGGCCACTTCCCCAAGCAAGACCTAGCCCTGCAGTCATCGAGAAGCCACCACCACCTTATGACTCGACTAGTAGGTAGCGACCTACCCTTGAGGCCCCTGAAAGTGATCTGGTGCTGCCTGCAAAGCCTGGTGCTGATGACCACTGGTGCTGCCTGAAGCCAAGTGGGCCAACAAACCTCGAAGTTCCACGCCAAGTGCAGCTCGCCAGCGGCACGTCACTTATGTACAGTTGTGAAACGCATTGGCATGATGCTTGGATGATCCAGTGTGGGGGATGATTCCAGTGAACTGGGCTTATAATGATATACAGATTTATTACAATGAAGTTCCAAGCATGTGGCAACAGGAAACACGTCCCACCATTGTTGGGTGGAGCGGACAATTGCAAACTGGTTTCATGACATCATGAAACTGATTTTTGGCCTTCCCGCCATATTGTCCACTCATGCCATGAAGCCCAACATCAGTAGGCACGGAAAATTCTACTCTCTGATGGTAATGTAAATTGAGCTCGGTGCCACACAAAATCAGGTTGATGCCATTATGAACGCAAATATCAGTGTTGAAAAGGGGTTCTCCAAAATTCATGCAACAGAAACATTGGCCTGAATTCATGTCATTAGTTTAAGTCATCACATTGTTACTGTGCATGCCAGGTACTCTGGTGAGACAATGGTCATCTGCATCACGGTGCCATCGTCTTTCAATGATCAATGGGGAATCAGTTTTGAGGCCTTGGTGGCAGGCATGATCGGCAAGCCCATGACCAGTTGGGAAATGGGGCACTGCCCGCAATCATTCCCCAAACGCAATTTCACACTGGCTGACCAAATTAAAGCCCACCCAGCGCGAAACAGGTCTCCCTAATGGTCGGGAAGGGCTGAGCGGGTGCAGGGCCTGTCGGCCGTCAGGTCCAATAGCGACCCAGCGGCTGGTTTAAAAACAGCACAGACAGCTCCTTGAAGGCTACCAAGGAAGAACATATTTGCTGTGTTCGGAACAGCGAAGTTATGGTGGCTGGATACACCAACTGGGAGGGCAGGTTGGGTGGGCATTCAGCCCCCTCCAAGTTTTTGGATGAGTGTCTCGATGTCCTCCTGGGGGAGGTGGCTGCTAGGAGGGACACCCCTGTTCTCAGAGATGGAAGGAGGAGGCCACCGCACCTAACAAAAAAGCTTGGGAGTAGGTGGCAGCACAGGTCAGCAGCCACGATGCTGTGCGGTGCACATGGGTGCAGTGCCGCAAAAGGTTTAATGACCTGCTGCGCTCAGGAAGGGTGAGTACCATGTTGGTATGGATCAGTATGTTGAAGTGTTAATGTCTGGCGGTCCCCCCGTGGAGTTCAGGTATGCTAGAGTCTGAGTGCCAACTGTCAATGATGCCGGAGCTGGCCAAGGGGGTGAGCCCTGGCTGCTTGGACTGACTGCCTTGTGGCTCGAGGGCCACGACTCAGATATGCCCTGCAAGGTGTTCCTCAGCTGTGGTTGGCCAGGCTGCAATGGCGCTGCAAGTAGAGAGTGGATTGATCCATGGTCCTCTGTCCTTTCAGGAGAAGATATCCCATAACAACATTGAATGGTTGTGGACAGTTGGAGAACCCCAAACCTCCTAATCCAATCCAGATTCGAGCAGGATGCTTTGGAGATGGAGAGGTGCCTCGCACCCCGATCAACCGGTCGCGGAGAGGCTGGGATGTCAGACGAAGGTAAGAGTGCAGTGCACAGAGGTGAGAGTTTCGGATGGTGCAAACATTCTTGTGTAGTCTCATCATTGATGGGAGCCTCAAAACTGGAGTCCCCACTGATCATTGAAAGACGATGGCACCATGATGCAGATCTCCATTGTCTCACCAGGGTGCTGGCATGCACAGTGACAGTGTGATGACTTAAACCAATGACATGTCCTTGTTCTCCCTTAGATTCACCTGCACACACTCAATCGCAGGACGTCGAAGAGCCACTCCTGATGCCAGAGAGCCGCCAGGCTTCACATGCACCTATGTTATACCATCTCTCTGAACACATGCACCAGTACAGATACCAGCACCTCGAAGGGTGTTAGATCTTCAGCTAGAATGGCGGGGCACAGCGGTGAGGGCACTTCATACTCGCTTGAGGAGCAGGCAGAGGCAGAGAGTGCCTAGGGTGCCGGCAGTCAGAGGACTGTTGGAGACCAGGACGATGTTGAGCCAAAGGCATATGATGAGCCTCTGGAGTCCTCCATTCGGCGGCAGATGCTGGATGTCCAGCGGGATGTGTGGGAGGATCTGGTGGAGACCCATGAGAGTACTTGTGCATGGTCTTTGTTGTGGAAGAGTCCATGCAGAGCATAAGCACTGTGTTGACCCTCATGGCCGAGCGCACTGCCTCCTCCATGGGGAGTGTGGCGACTCTCATGGGGAGGCAGCTCCAGGAACAGAATCAGGGGTTCCAGGGTTGCGCTCAGACCTGCAAGCCCCCACACAGGCAATGACCTCAGTTGGTTAGTGCCAGTATAGGAGATGGATGAGGTACCCAGTATCCCAGCTAGGTGCCCGTCCATTGATGGTGAACAGGGAGGTCCAGAGCAACTTCACGTTGGTGCACAAGCTGCTTGTCGTCTCTACAGGCACCTCTCACTCTGGATGACGGCAGCAGCTCCTCCGCCCCTCTGCCAGTGACCATGGCACCTGATGAGGCTGCAATGACTGGGGAGATGCCAGCTGTGGTACTGGCTGCTCCCTCCCAGGTGGGGCCAGCACAGACTCCGCTGGCCAGAGGATGACCACCATGGTCATCAAGGCCAACAAGACACCAGAGTCAGCAAGTTGTCTCCAATGCCACTGCCAGCGAGGAGGGTGGGGCACCAAGACGTGGCACTCGCAAATGTAAGTTTAAGGTACCATGAGCACAAGAGGGACTGTTCACAGGTGATCTTCAGTTGTGTAATGTTTTGTTTCTGTTTAATGATCTAGGAATGAGGGCCAGAAACGGTTATGTGAATTTTTTTGCATTGTCAAAATGAGATAAATTTTGTTTTTGTTGTGATGGCCTGAGTATACTTCACCTTTTTTTGGTGCATGGTATCCCAATATGTAATGCTGGACATGAGTGGCTCTAAACTTTATTGCACAGGCACTGAGTGGACTTTGGGTTCAGAGGAAAGGGTCAAACATCCGAGATGGAGGCAGCATCCCTGTCTTGATGTGGAAGCAGATCTTTGGCAGCCTAGCAGAAGGAGCGTTGGATCAATGCGTCCCTGACGTCCCTGCCTCCCTGGAGGTTACCGAGGCCTGCCTCCATACCCTCAGCGTTCTCCTCACCACGCTCATCTTCTGACTCACTCCTGGATTCATCCTCTGTGGCCTGTGGAGCTGCGTCAAGATCCTCTTCCTCCAGCTGGTCCCCCTTTGCCAGTGCCAGATTATAGAGAGCACAGCTTGCAACCACCATCAGTGATGCCCGCTCTGGGGGGTAATATTATAGTGCACCCCAAAACGGTTTAGGCATCAGAAATGCATCTTCAGAAGGCCTATGGTCCTCTCTATCACCGCCCTTGTGGAGGCATGACTCTGCCTCTGTTCTTGGGTGGCAGAGAGGTGTCATAAGCCACCTTTTCAACAGATAGCCCTTGTCACCCAGCAGCCATCCACCCTGTCAGACTGGAGCACCAAATAGCCTCAGCACCTGGGATTGCTGAGGATATAAGCGTCATGGGAGCTGCCAGGGTACCATGCACAGACTTGCAGAAGCTGCATCCTGTAGTCACACACTATCTGCATGTTCATGGAGTGGAAGCCCTTCCTGTTGACGAAGGCACCCGGCTGACCAGCTGGCGCCTGGATGGCCACATGTGTGCAGTCGATGGAACCCTGGATGCGGGGGAACCCAGCAATCGCGGCAAAGCCTCTGGCTCACTCAGGCTGGCTGGCCTCGTCCGTACAGAAATGAATAACTGTCATTACTAGCCTGAACAGATCTTCTGTCGACAGCTTGATGCAACTGTGGACAGCTGATTGGGACACCCGTGGAAAGAAGCGGAGGCACAGAAGTTCAGGGTCACTGTGACGTTCAGAGCCACTGCCATGGGGTTTCCACCCACACGGTTGGAGGCATTGCACCTTGGCTGCATCGCTGCCTGTAAACCCTGGTGGCAGGGTTTAGGATAGTGGCATTTTCTGCAGCCCCTCCTGCCTTGGGCTACCTGCTGGCCCTGCAGCTCTTGTGCCTACACTTCTCCTTTCACAGGTCGCTCCATTGGAAGCTGCATTGGGACACCTGGCCTCCTCTTCCTTTTGTCCCTCTCTTCCTCCTCAGAGGAGGTGCCACCAGTGGAGAGCAGAAACCCATTACCAAGGTAACAGAGGCCGTCTAATATCTGGAAGGGTCCAAATGGCCAAATTTCTCCAGGGGCCTTAGAGACACCAATGAGTCCTGAAATGAAGCCTAGAAATGTTAAGAATGAAGCTCAGAACTGTCATATTCAAATAAGCAACTAGCAGCAAACTATCTCCTAAATTCTACACTACTCACAATGGAAATGCTGTTGACCCTTTTTATCCCACCCTTGGATGAGATTTTGCAAAATGTGGGCTGCCTCCCTGTCCCTTTTACCTGTGCAATGAGTGCGAAATCACACAGGCAATGTAAAATAGGGTTCAATTGGGTTTTTAATGGCCTTAAGTGACCTCTTAATGGATGGCGGGCACTTTAAATATGTCATTCGGCATGAGGAAACGGCGAGGTGATGGCATAGCAGGCATGTGAGAGCCCACCCGCCACCAAAATGCTGTGTTTCCCGGAAATACAAGATTAATGAGGTGGGATTGGATTAATGAGGTGGGATGATACAGCGTGCAAAGCCGCCATTGCGGCCAATGGGTATAACGTTTTTTCTGCTCGCTACCGCACTTAGTGCAAATCTGGGACGATTCTGTCCACTGTTTCTCACTGAGATTTGGATGCAAGAATTGCTCCATGAACACCCTGGGTGGATATTTCTTCTCCTCCCTCTCCCAGTAGCTTGTCCTCCTCCGCTCATTGTCCCTGTTGTGCTCTAGTCCAAGAGATTGCAAAATGCTGCACCAATGACTGGGAGCACATGGTTATGTAGAATCCTAAAAGCCAAGACAAAGTCCTTCAGCATGTGCCACCCCACTCCCTGCAGACTTCAGCAACTTTAAACAACCGTAGAAGAGTGTGACTGCCCTTGACATAAAGACAGCATTTGACTGAGTGTAGCATCAGGTGCCCTCGCAAAACTGGAGTCAATGGGAAATCAGGGGGAAAACTTTCCGCTGGTTAGAGTCATACCTAGCACAAAGGAAGATGGTTGTAGTTGCTGGAGGTCAATCACCTCTGTCCCAGGATATCATTGCAGGACTTCCTCAGGGTAGTGTCCTAGGCCCAACCATCTTCAGCTGATTCATCAAAGACCCTCTTTCCATCATAAGTTAAGAAGTGGGGATGTTCGCTGATGATTACATAATGTTCAGCACCATTCGCAACTCCTCAGATACTGAAGCGGTCCATGTCCAAATGCAGCAAGACCTGAACAATATCCAGGCTTGGGCTGACATGTGGCAAGTAACATTCACGTCACACAAGTGCCAGGCTATGACCATCTCCAACAAGAGAGAATATAACCATTGTCCCTTGACATTCAATGGCATTGCTATCACTGAATCCCCCACTATCAACATCCTGGGGGTTACCATTGACCAGAAACTGAACTGGACTAGCCGTATAAATACTGTGGCTACAAGAGCAGGTCAAAGGCTAGAAATCCTGTGATGAGTAACTCACCTGCTGACTTTCTGAAGACTGTCCACCATCTTCAAGGCACCAGCCAGGAGTGTGGTGGAATACTCTCTACTTGCCTGGATGAGTGCAGCTCCCACAACACAGCTCCAATAACACTCAAGAAGCTTGACACCAACCAGGACAAAGCAGCCCGCTTGATTGGCACCACATCCACAAACATTCATTCCCTCAAGCACCGATGAACAGTGGCAGCAATATTTACCTTCTACAAGATGCACTGCAGAAACTCACCAAGGCTCCTTAGGGAGCACCTTCCATACCCGTGACCACTACCATCTAGAAGGACAAGGGTAGGAGATAAATGGGACCACCACCACCTGGAAGTTTCCCTCCAAGCCACTCACCATCCTGAGTTGGAAATATATCGCTGTTCCTTTACTGTCGGTGGGACAAAATCCTGGAATACCCTTCCTAAGAGCACTGTGAATGTACCTACACCACATGGACTGCAGCGGTTCAAGAAGGCAGCTCACCACCACCTTCTCAAGGGCAATTAGGGATGGGCAATAAATGCTGGCCTAGCCAGTGACACCAACTTCCCTTAAATGAATAAAAAAACACTTCTACAGTTGCAATACGAGCCAGTAAAAATCAATCAGCAATTAACCTGAAAGCTAATGATCCCTCTAAAGAGTACTGGGCGGAGGGGCGGTGGGGGGAGTGTTTCCTGCTGTTGAACACGCCACGTGCAGCAGTGCAAGGTTAACATTAGCTGGAACATTGAGCTCCAACATGGCAGTGCTGGTATCAAATCAGCATTGCAAACTGATTTAGGTCACAATCTGCCTGCCATGCATTCTTCCAGCAGGTGTTCCCTAGGAGCAGTGATACTCTCATCAAAATGGCGGCTAGCGTGGATAGCTCTAGAAGCGTGCATGCACGCCGCTGATGCTATTTTGGAGGCAAACCAGCACCAGAAAAGCTGAAAAACCAGGCCAATTTCCCTAATTTCATGGGCAAAGTGTTGCCCTATTTTTGAATTGTGTTTTCGCCTTGCTTGTTGCCATAAAGCATACATAGTCGAGAGTAGCTGAACATTTACTCAGAGCTTAGGTTTCACTTTGTGAGGTATCCAGTCTGTGAACAATGTGCCAGCAATACCTTCATGTGTGTCATGTCACCTCAACCTGCACTATTAGAGATGACAGCAGTAGTGAATTTGTAAGAAGTAATTTTATTAGCTTTACAGTACTTAAAGGACCAGGGTTCTGATTTTTTTTCCAAGGGAAGTAACTGAGTTATTTACAAAGCTATAAAAGATTAGAGTGCACCATTGCTCTCCAAAATGGCACCAAATGTGTAAAGTCAGCTTGTGGACATCACAAAATGCTACATGCATCCAGCATGGCCAGCACCAGAAGTGTTTGTGTGTGGCATGGATGCCATTTTGGAGACAAAATAGCATCTGTGACATTGAAAAATGTGGTACTACAGAGCCAAATTTCATGGCCAATGTGTGTTTTTCCCCTTCAGGCTCAATAGTCTTGTTAACATGAAGTGTACACAGTAGAGAGCTATTTTGGAAGCAAACAGCAACCATCATTTGTCATTCTTGCTTGTCATTTTAATTCTCTGCCCCACTCCCATTTTGAGGTCTCTGTCCCTGGCCTTTGACTCTATTCCAATGAAGCTTAATGTAACCTCAAGGAACAGCACCTCGTCTTTCAGTTAGGCACTTTGCAACGTACTGAACTCGACACTGAGTTTAACAATTCCAGATCATAACCTCTGCCCTCATTTTTCAGACGGCAGCTGCTGGTGATGTTTCTGTTATTCCCACTTAGACCTTCTCTAGACATTACTTTAATTTCTTTACTTTCCTATGATCATCCTGTTTCGCCTTGTGCCATCACTCCTTTTATCATTTAACATGTCAGCGACATGTTTTTCACCAGATGGGGAAAGAGTTGCACAATTTGTCACTAGATTGCACCAAGCATCTAAGGGATCTAATTATGGAAATGGTGTGGATAATCAGCTCAGGGACAAAATCATGCAAAGTTGCCAGTTAAACAACTTGAAGTGCAATTTTCTTGAAAAAGGAGATGCAGAAAATGTTGAAGGCGGTGGCTTTGTTTGAAGCCATGGAGGCTCAATTGCAGTCAATGAAAGGTATGGTGGTAGTTCAGCTTCAGGGCATGCTGGATCAAACTCAAGCCAGGTAAACAAGCTCCAGAGGGCAAGGTAGGACTAGCCCAAGTAAGACTGAGAAAGAAGTTTCAAATGTGCAAATCTGGGGCATTTTGGGAAGAATTCTTGTTGCCCAGCTAAAGGCAAGGTGATCAGCAAATGTGGGGAAAAGGATCGCCTTGCTGGGAAATGCAGAAGCAAAAGTCTAGAGAGAAAGACCGAGGAATGGACAAGGCAGAAATATCTGCTGAGTAGAGGATGATGGCAAGAATGAAGATGAATGTGATGAGGGGTAGATGCTTGCGGTCAATGATAGGAAACATGAAAAAGTTATAGTGCCATTTGGTGGAATGAAGCTGGACATCATCATGGATTCTGGAAATGATAGTAATGTGACTGACAGGACACTGTGGGAAGAGTTGAAACAGAAGAGAATCAGGTGCACATCATGGAAATGTACGAAGAAGTTGTTCCCATACACATCCAAGATACAGCTTCAAATTGTGGAATGTCTCAAGGCTGTAGTGCAAGGATTTTTTTATTCATTCATGGGATGTGGATATTGGCTCAGCCAGCATTTATTGCCCATCCCCTAATTGCCCTTGAGATGGTGGTGGTGAGCTGTAGGCAACAGAAAGGTGGATGTAGAATTGGTCATCAAAGAGAAAGGGGTACCACTCATAAGCAGAGAGACAGCTCAAACCTTAAGGGTGTTGCATATTGGATTGAAGATGAACTCGGTGAAGTAATATGCTGAAGGTAAGGAGGAGTTCAAACCTGTTTTCCGAGGAATAGGAGCATTCTGTGACCATTAGCTGAAGCTAACCATTGATAACACCATCAAGACAGTAGCTCAGCCTGGATAAACGACACACTTTGGATTGAGGAGCAAGGCTGAAGCCAAGATTCAGGAACTCATCAACCAAGGTATTGTTGAACCAGTAGAAGGACAAACTCTTTGGGTGAGTCCAGCAGTAGTAGCACCCAAGCCAAATTGAGGCATAAGACTGCAGCGACATGAGACAGGTGAATGAGGCAGTGGTTAAAGAATGCCAGCCTATGCCAACTGTAGATGAGGTACTTCAGGAGCTGTGCCAAGCGAGGTGTTTTCTGAGTTGGACTTAAAAGGAAGCGGGGGGGGTGGAGGGCATCAGCTAGAGTTGCACCCAGTCTCTAGGAAGGTGACAATTTTTGTCACAGTGTGGACTGTACTAACATAAGAGGTTGTTGTTTGGCATAAATGCAGTACCAGAGATTTACCAGCATGAGATCCATTATGTCGTTCAAGGTATCCCAGAAACGGCCAATATTTCAAATGATACCATTGTTCATGGTGCTTTTCGTGAGGAACACGATCCACAAGCATCCACGAAGATCACTCCAGACACCAGTCCTTTGGGGCTAGGAGCAGTGCTAGTGCAGACACAAGAGGGGAGAGGTGACATTCTCAGAGGAAAGAAGCATTGGGGCTGGTCTAGAGAAAGATTTCATGCACACCCATTTGGCAGCGAATTTGAGCTGCTAACGGACCACAAACCACTGGAGGCGATATACTCTGAGGTCAAAAGCATGCACTAGAATCAGAGATGGTACTTAGATTTCAGCAGTACAATTACATTGCTGGGAAAGCAAACATTACTGATTTGCTATCAAGTCAACTGAAGGTGGACCAGATGGGAGGGCCTATACCAGAGAAAGAAGCTGAATTGTTTGTGCAATTTCAAGCAGTACACAGGACACCCAGAGGAATGACTACTTGGGAGATAGGGAGGGAGTAGGGCAGAGATCCAGAATTAGATGATATCAGGCACAATAATCAGACAGAAGAGTGGTAGATGTGTCCACATAAGACCTGTGTCACTGTGAGAGATGAACTGCACATCATAGGGAAATGTGTGCACAGAGGCAGCAGACTTGCCAAGGCAGTTAAGACAAAGAATGGTGACATTGGCTCATGAAGGTCATCTAAGAGTGGTTGGCATGAAGCAGATCCTGAGAACCTAGATTTGGTGGCCTGTAATGGAGAAGAACGCTGAAAAAATTGTGAAATCCTGCCATGGATGCTGTTACTGGCTGACCCAATCCACTTGATCCAATATGCAGTACACTGCTACCAGCTGGACCATGGAAAGATATCGCCATAGAATATTTTTAGGTTCATTTTCCATCAGGAGAGTTAGTTTGGGTGGGATTGACTATGACAGTTGGTACTATCAGTATGTTGTGATGAGGTCTACAACAGCAGAGAAAATAGCTTTAACTGAGATATTTGCAAGGCATGCTCTGCCAATTACCTTGCATTCAGACAATGGGCCGCAGTTTATCTTACAAACGTTTGCTGGCTACATATAAGCCACGGGAATTCATCATCACAGCAGAGTGATGCCAAAATGGTGACAAGCCAATGGAGGAGAAGAACGCCAGAATGAATCCTGAACAAAGCAGATGAAAATTGCCCAAGCTGAAGGCAAAGATTGGAAAAAGGCACTTCTGTCACATGTGCTTGTGTACAGAGCAACTCCACATATTACGACGGAGAAGAGCCTAGCAGTGTTGCTATTTAGATGCAAAATCCTAACCAAATCCCAGAAATCAGAGACGTCACTGACGATCAAGAGGTTCAAGACTATGATGCTGAGGAGAAGGGTGCATCAAAGCTTTTTATTCAGGTCAAAGAAGGGGTGCCAGAGAGTCTGATGTGATACTAGGTGATGAAGTCTTGGTTAACTGAGAGACTCCAATCAAGATGAACACAGTCTTTCTTCCAGAACTGTTACTTCCAAGATTGGAAATAGGGTCACTGTGAGGTCATCAGAAGGAGTAGTATTTGCTATAACTATATTGTATGTCAAGGGGCAGAATTTTTGGTCTTGCCGGCGGGTGCGCGTCTGACCCGAATGGGAGTGAAATAGTGCGCAATGATGTCAGCCAAGCGTCCCGATGTCATTGTGCACTCTCGCGACAATTAAGAGGCCATTAAGGCCCTTAAGCGATTAATTAAGCTGCATTTTTCACTGCCCGCTCAACCGTTCAGTTGGCGGGTGGACGAATAAGCCAGGCAGCCTTTGCATTTTTCATGAAACCTCATCCACGGGTGAGATGAGATCGCCAACGCTTACTGAAAAAAAAAGTAAAAAATTTTTAACATCATTTTTTACATGTCCTCTTCATGTGACTGAGTCACCTGTGGCGACATGTTTATATCATTTGTAAAAAGTTCATTTTTGTATTTAAAATTCTTCAGCTCTCTGAGGCAGCTCTGTGCCTTCACAGAGCTTTCAGCGCATGCTCCCCTGTGCATGCGCTCCTCCCACCCCCACCCCGGCAGCGCTGAGCATTCTAGCGCGTCTTTCACGCTGGCTGGCCGTTAATTGGGCTGCCAGCGTGAAATCGTGGCCAGAGCCTGTTCGCAGGTGGCAGTTGGTCTTGCGGCCCTTCCCAGGCCTGCCTGCCCAACGAAGCCCAAGCCTGCCCACCCTGCCCACTCTGCCCAAGGAATATCAGCGTCATGGTAGTTTTGTAATGCAGAATACAGAGCCTGAGCTGAACCCGATTCCTGATCAAAGTGAGCAGATGGTGGATCAATAAATAGCAGCTCAACCTCGAGGTGAGTCTCAGATAGCAACAGGGACTGATGAGGCACCTGAACTAAGGACCTGAGGCTCCAGAGTTCCTGACAGCAGGCTGACAGCTTACAGTCCAGAGGCATAAATGATGGCTCCTGAAAGAAAGCTGATACCCTCAGGTCCCGGGACATTAATAACCAGAGTACCTGAGGCCCTGGCACCAGCTGAAACCACCCAAGAATTATGAAGATTTTATCTAATGCTTAGCCAAAACAGGAGAAGGAGATCAGTGGGGAAAGTTGATTTGTAGTTTTGGAAATCATTTGTGATTGCATATTAGATTAGCAAAATTGTGATTCAATGGAGTTGACCAAGATGTGAAATTCACAGTTAAATTTGAATAATATAAAAGAAAATTGAAACATGAAACATTGAACTCATTTGACCCTTGCTTTTTAAGAAACTATTTCTTTCATTCTTGCATTTGAAAATAGCTGGTAATATTTTACTGTTTGGAATTGAAAGAATCAAACAGGAAATTGTGTTAAGTGTAATGCCAGAAAAATATCATGGACATGCTTTCAGTCTGATGGGGGGAATGTCATGATGATAACCGATTTGTTATGTAAACTCATATTAGATACTATACGGTATATTCTGCATTCCAGTCGGGTTCACAAAGGTCAGATCACATATGTTTTGGGAACTGCATCTGGGGCCAAAGGTGACTGAATAAAGTCAGTGAATCATGTCAAATCTTAGTTATGTAAAGTGTCATTATTAAATGATCGAGCAGCGACGTCCACAAGCAGCAAGAGGGTGGACGTGGTTGCTCTGCTGGTATCAAAATGCCAGCGATGCCTCAAAATCGCTCCTAATTGGGGCCTTAGCGGCTTAATTGGCTGCCCGCCCTTGTGGAGCAGGCAGCTGATCCTACTACCAGACCACCACTGGGAAAGTTCCCCAGTAGCAAGAATGTGTCATCAAACTGTCCTAATTGGCTTCCCCCATTTTCCTAGCTCCCACCCCTAAGCCTACCCATGGAGCTGAAAAATCCTGCCCATGAACACTATTTCTCTCTCCATAGATGCTGCCTGACCTGCTGAGTATGTCCAGCATTTTCTGCTTCTATTTGAAAAAAGACTAGAGGTTCCCATGTAATTGCACAAGAAATATGGCATAATTAGATCCAGATAAGAATTGATTTTTTGACTCTTTAGATTCTGACTAAATTGCTTTTAGTTTCTAAAATTTGTGCTAATAAAAATTGTACAAGGCAAGATGAGGGGCACTTAGTGATTTAAAGACTGGCATAAGTCATGGTAATAGCAGATGGAAGCTCTTATGATACTGCAGTCTGTCACAGGTACACTGAAGGGCATGCCTCAGTTTGCTTCTTAATGGAGAGGATGGAGGAAATTTTCAGCTGCAGCTTGGGCAGCATCATATGAAAAAACAGAACTATTTTTATGAGCGGGCCTCATCTAAATAATTTGTGCTAACAGTCAGCGTCAGCAAGTGCACACGGGCAGCCTGCCCAGGAAGTGGGGAAGATGGAGCAGGGCAGGATCCTATCTGAAAATAAGTCAGGAGTCTGCCCCTGAAGGGCACAAGGGTGGTGGGAAGAAGATTTTCATGAAGCATTCATGGCTGCAGATACATCATCCACAGGTGCAGATGGGTATGGATTTGTTAATGAAGTTGAGGATTTTTGATTTGCTGTATTAGAGTGACTGGGAATCAATGTAAAAGGAATAAAGAAAACTGCAAATCTGTAACAAAAATAGGCAATGCTCAAAATAAACAGCAGGGTCGACATCAAGGTTGTACCTCGATTCGAGGATGACATCTCCTCAGGGCTGCCAGTTTCTGCCATGACTCTTCATATGACTGAAAAGGCCAAATTTTGACCTGTAGATCTTTGGGAACATGGGGCAGGATGCCCCATGAGGTAGTGGGATCCTGAGTACAGGAAATGCTTCCTTTTCTTTCTTTCTCTGTTGCCACTCTGCTTCATCATTAAGGTGGTGTAACTCAAAGTGTGAACAGCTTGATGGACAAATTGTTGCCATTTAAAAAATTTGGTAGAAGGCTCCTTCCAGACATTAATGCCAATGCTGCCGCACTTCAAAGAGAGGTTCAGAGTGTCTTTGAAGTGTTTTAATTGTCTTCCCCTGGAACATTGGCCATTTGAGTGCTGAGAGAACAGGACCTGCTGGGGGAAATGCTTTTTGGCATTTGACACAGCATTCAGTCCATCAAAGTTGATTTTGCAGGAGTTTTGCCTGAATGCTTGTGGAGATGACTACAAGAAAGACACTAGTGTTTGTTCAACAGTCCTCCCATTGACTCTGGTGGTACAGCAGTGGGATTGCTGAAGGAATTTCTCTAGAGCTCTTATGTGTCATTGATACACAGCCCAGGTCTCCCTGCAGTACAGGGGTGTGGTGACAACACCTGCTCTTTAAACTAGGACTTTGGTCAACTCGTGGACATCTTTGCTGTCAAACATTGGTTGCCATAGTTTTGTAGAAGGCTGAGCTGGTGCAGCTGATTTGGTGTTGTATCTTCTCGTCAATGGTGGCCTTTTGAGAGAGGTGGCTTTCAAGGTATGGGAAGTGCTCAACATAGTCCAGGGTCTCTCCTTCAACATATATGGAGAGTGAAAATTTTGCTGACCAGGTGTGGGTTCATATATGAGTTTTGTTTTGGCAACATCCAAAGACAGGCTGAGTTGTTTTAATGCAGAATTGAAGAAATCGAGAGTGGCTTATAAATTTGGTGTAGAGTGGCCAATGATACTGCAGTGTATGTCTATGGTGGTCAGTTTAGTTTTGGCACAAAGGCGACTGAGGTTAAAGAGTTTTGCATTTAGGCAGTATTTAATACTCACATCAGAGGGCAGTTGATCATTGAGGTGAATAGCTACTGTCAGGTAGATTGTAAACAGTATGGGGGCTATCACACAGTCTTGCATGACCCCAGTCTGGATTTTGAAGGCGTCTGTTTAAGTTCTCCCACTCAAGACAGTTGTAGTCATATCATTATGAAGGAATTGTAGGATTGTGATGAAGTTTCTTGGACATCAAAATCCTTGGAGCACAATCCACAGAACCTCAAGATTCACTGAGTCAAATACTTTGGTCAGGTCAAGAGTTCCTGCTGTTGTTCTCAACATTTTTCTTGGATTTATCTGGCAACAAAAGCCATGTCAGAGGTTCCTCTGGAAGGCTTAAAGCCAGATTGTATCTCTGGGAGGATTTCCTCTGCCACAGGAAATGGCGATCCAGGAGAACACCTGTCAGGAATTTCCCTGCTATGGACAAGAGGGAAATACCTCAATAGTTTCCACAGCATCTCCCTTCTTGAAGATAGTTACAATTGTCACATTCTTCAAGTCTTGGGGTGGGTCAGGGATGGGGTAGGAGTTCTTTTTCCTTCCAAATCCATAGGATGGGTGCATGGAGTCTTGATGTGAGCAAAAGCCTATCAGCTTTGAAGGTCTCAGCTGGAATACTATCAGGAGCCACAGGTTTTGTTGTTTCTCATCCATTTAATTGCTTACTTAGTTCTCCCTTCGATCATGATTCACCCAGGGATTCTAACGCAGGATTCTGGAGGATGGCCTGAGGGATCAGCTGCTACTGATGGTTCACGGTTGAGAAGCTGTTGAAAATATTCTTTCCAGCATTTATAGATAGCATTGTCATCCTTAAGAGAAATACCATTCTCTGAGCAAAAGGGATTTTGTTCATTTGACCTTGGTCTATAGGTGGCCCTGGTGGCTTCAGAAAAGCTTTGTATGTCATTATAGTCAGTATATTGTTGAATCTCTCAGGCTTTCTCTTTCCACCACATTCCTTTTATCATCTGATTTTATCTTTGGGCATCAGCCTTGAGCTGTTGGAATGCTGCCTTCTTAATTTGCAACCTTGGCTTGTTCTGCCAGGCAGTGAAAGCTGCTCATTTTTGTTCCAGGCGGTCACCTATTCCAACTGGCAAGACCAACTTCATGGACACGAGGGTGGCTGTCAGCCTCTTCTTTCCAGTAGAAGGTGTATCCCCCATTTGTTCCTTCAGCTCCCCTCTGGAGGAAGGTGGGCCTCACTGAAGGCCATGATGTCAATTTGGAGTCTTTATAGCCCACATGATACAATTGCAATTCTCCTTTCTGGACGGTTAGGAAATCATCCATGAGTGTTCATTTTCATTGAACGTGTCCTGCTGACGACGGTGCTCGAATCCAATGATCTGAGCACAGGAATCTAGCACAGCTGATGCATTGGCGCTAGGTGGGTATTCATCACCAATTGAATAAGTCAATGATCTGTCCAGCAGGCATCAGTCCCCCTAATGGATTGAGTGATACAAGCGTCACTTAGATGTTTGACCTAAACAATGACATAATCCAGGAGGTGCCAGTGCTTTGATCTAGGATGCCTCCATGTGGTTTTGTATTTGTCTTTTTGGTGGAAGAGGGCATTTGTTATAGTGAGGGCACTCTGAGCACACTTTGTCAGCAGGAGGACGCCATTTGTATTGGTTTCTCCACCCCCTTTTTCCTAATGGTTTCTCTCCAGATATCGGAGTCACATCAACCCTGGCATTAAAGTCCCTCAGAAGGATGACCTTTTCTTCTTATGGGATGGCAGTGAGGCCTTCATCAAGGTCAGAATAGAACTTTTCCTTAACGTCTTCATCGGAGCCAAGGGTTGGGGCATAAGTGCTGATGAAGGTGACATATTGATTACGGCTGAGTTGCAGGTGAAGTTTCATGAGTCTTTCATTTATACAATTGGGAAGTTCTGCCAGTGCATCAAAGACCCTATTCCAAATGGCAAAACCAACTCCATGGACACGAGGGTGGCTGTCAGCCTTTTCTTTCCAGTAGAAGGTTCATCCCTCACTTGTTCCTTCAGCTGCCTCTCCCGAGAAAGGCGAGTCTCACTGAGGGCAGTGATGTAAATTTGGAGTCTTGATAGCTCATGTCTGACGATTGCAGTCCTTCTTTCCGGACAGTCAGACTTGAAATTATCCAAGGGCAGAATTTCTCGCTTGTCGGGTGGGCACGCGCCCGACCCAAACAAATGTAAAATGACGCGCGATGATGTCAGGAGAGCATCCTGACATCATTGCGCGCTCACATGATATTTCGGTCGGTGGGAGCGTGCGGGAGTTGGCAGCACGCCCGCCAACAATTAAAAGTCCCATTA
Organism: Cetorhinus maximus; assembly: GCF_964194155.1. Taxonomy (NCBI): domain Eukaryota; kingdom Metazoa; phylum Chordata; class Chondrichthyes; order Lamniformes; family Cetorhinidae; genus Cetorhinus; species Cetorhinus maximus. The sequence continues at coordinate 92,731,389 of NC_135882.1, forward strand.
AGGCCATTAACAATCCAATTGATTTTAACTTTTTGCCGCCCGTCTAACCTTACGGTTGGCGGGCAGGCGAAAAGGCCCGGTGACCTTTGCATTTTCTGCAAAACCTCACCCATGGGTGGGATGAGATTTCAACCCGTCATTAAAAAAAATTATTTTCATGCTAGTTTCTAACATGTCCCTGCTCATGTGACAGAGTCACATGAGAGATGTGTTTTTCAACATCTTACAATGCTTTATTTTTCATTTTCAAAGCTGTTCATCTCCCTAAGGCAGCTCTGTGCCTCAGGGAGCTACTCGCGTGCGTGAGTGAAGTTGCATGCTTGCCCTCTTCTCCCCCCACATCGGCAGCGCTGAGTGTTGCAGCATGCGTTTCACGCTGGGCGGGCCTTTAATTGGCCTGCCCAGCGTGAAATCACAGTCCGGCCCCAAATGCAGGCAGCGGTCAGTTTCCCGACCACTCCCGCCTGATGAGGGAAAAATTCTGCCCCAAGAGTGCTCTAACATTCCAAGTTGCAAAATTTAAAGTTTTTTTTTCTCTGATCACAAAGATGGTGATCTCGCAGGGTGTGGTTCCCCAGCCAGTGGGACAACCTATTTTTAGGGCACCTTTTCAAGCCCCCCTCCCCATTGGGGTGAGCAGAGGATATCCTGAAGAGGACTGCTCAGTCACAGATGCTGTTGCCCAAAGACATCTCTGCCCCAACACAGGTGTCCAACAACTGTCATGCATCTGTCGCTTGAGTGCAGATTCTTGACTAGGGACTGCCAGGTTCACAGCCCTGTCCCCATCACCAATTCTCCATCACCACAAGTCTTGGCAATTGGACTCAGGTAGAAGCCTGTGCGTGAATTTATTTACATGGGATCCTTGGGGCATCATCATTGCCCACACGATCTTGAAGCGTTGGTGGTCAGATTTCACTGAACCATGATGACTGGGATCACCTTGCCGCTGCAGCCTTCTTCTGTCTTCACAGGTGGTGAGATTCACAATCTTCTTTCACTGCTCTGCCACTGAGGACTTTTTGGACCGCACTTTGTCTGGAACCTCCGCACCCCGCCCCCCCCCCCCAACACCCCCCCCATCTTGCTGCTATGGGTGGCCCTACCAGGAGCAAGGATCTCCTGACGGCATCACTCAAGGGATCAACAGAGTGCACAAGCCTCGCCACCATGTCAAGGTGGTGACCCATGCAGGGACAGCAGGCGAGTCAGTATCTGTGAAGGGAAAAGACAGGTCATGATGTTTTGGGTGTGTAGGTTTCATCAAAACAAATGTTAGTGAAGACAGACCTGATGATAAAGAGGAAAGGAAACTTAGAAACAGAATGGTAATTGTAGAGGTTGGTTAGGCTGAGGGTTGGTACTTAGAGGAGGTGGTGTGATGCAGTCTTTGATGGAGAGCGCAAGATTGTTTCTGAAGAAAGGATTCCTTTATCAATATCAGCTAGCGTTAAGAGGTGGTTCAGTTGACTACACAAGAGTCAAGGGTGCAGGAGGAGGTGTTTATGGAAGACATAAACACAATGAAAGAAAAGAGCAGATGAGAGAGAAGCTGCAGAACCGTCCTTTTCCCTGAAATGTGCCACCACCTCCCAATTGCTTTCCAGCCAGCTCCAAATACTTACTATTTGAGGCCCTCCACTATCTGTCTTCTATTTGCCTCACAGCATTGACACTTCCCTAGCCAAAATCACATTTTCTGTGACTGTGCACGATATCTTTTTTTCTTTTTCAACCTCTTCATGCAATTTGTCATGAATGACTAGCCATCATCTCTCCTCCACTGTGCAGCTTTGAAGGGGTCTACATGGATCCACTCTTGCCTACCCAATAAAAGCCAGTACACCACCAGCAGTGTCTTTCCTGACTTCCCTGTGCCATCAGCTCCAGAGTCCCAGAGTTCCATTCTCCTTCTTCCTCATCTAAATGCTGCTTTTTGATAACATCATTCCCAGGCAAGGCATCAGTGTCTATACGAATACCGATGACTACCCAGCTCAAACTTGTCCCTATTTTTCTGAAGACAGTTGTGTATTCCAAAGGTGACTTGATCAGCTCTTGTCTGGAAGCTAACCCAGAGTCAACCTTGCTTGCTAACTGGTTTTCCATTTTGGATACTAGTGAGGGCAATGGTTCCTCAGAGGAGTGCAGCAAGAGCCTAGTCCGTGGCACCACTGGTAACTCAGCAGCACAGGAGGGGAGAAAGAAGTGTGGAAAGGCAATCGTGATAAGGGATTAGTTAGGGGAACAGACGGGCGTTTCTGCAGCCATGGACGTGATTCCAGGATGGTGTATTGTCTCACTGGTGCCGGGGTCATGGATGTCACAGAGCGGCTGCAAGACTTTCTTCTGCGGGGGTAGGTGAGTAGCCCAAGGATGTGGTCCACATTGGTACCAATGATATAGGTAGGAAGAGGGATGAGGTCCTGAAAGCAGATTTTAGGGAGTTAGGAAAGAAATTAAAAAGCCAGACCTCAAAAGCAGTAATCTCAGGATTACACCCAATGTCACATGCTAGTGAGCACAGGAATAGGAGGATTAAGCAGAATTGGTGTATGGGGGAAGGCATCAGATTCCTGAGGGATTGGGACTGGTTTTGGGGCAGGTGGCACTTGTACAAGATGGACTTGTTGAACCTTAGCAGGATGGGCACTAACATACTCGCAGGGAGATTTGCTAGTGTTGTTGGGGAGGGTTCAAACTAGATTGGCAGGGGGATGGGAGCCTGAGAGGGAACTCAGATTGGAGGGAAGCAAAATTATTAACAGGAAGTAGAAAAGTAGTAAGCAAAATTAGAAAGCAGACGAAATAAAGGCAAGTATTAAATAGGATCAGAATGCAGAATAATGTTAAAAAGACAAAGTTAAGGACACTCTACCTGAATGCATGCAGTATTCGCAATAGGTAGATCATTTGAAGATACAATCAGAGATAGATGTGTATGACTTAATTTCTATTACAGAGACGTGGTTACAGGGTGACCAGGACTGAGAACTGAATATTCAGGGATATTGGTCATTAGGACGGATAGGCAGAGGGGAAAAGGAGGTGGGGTAGCACTGTTAATAAGGAGCGAGATCAGTACATTAGTGAGGGAGGGTCTTAGATCGAAGGATCAAGATATAGAATCAGTTTGGGTGGAGCTAAGAAATAGCAAGGGACAGCAAACATTGGTGTGAGGTTTTACAGACCACCAAACTGTGATGGTAACATTGGGCATGGTATAAATCAGGAAATTAGAGCTGCATGTAACAAGGGTAATTCAGTAATAATGGGCAACTTCAATTTACACATAGATGGATAAATCTAATTAGCACTAATGCTGTGAAGGATGACTTCCAGGAGCGTGTGTGAGATGGATTTCTGGAAGGTACATTGAGGAACCAAGTATAGGGATCGGGCTATTTTAGATTTAGTATTAACTAATCAGAAAGGGCTAATTACTAACCTTGTTGTAAAGGAGCCATTAGGAAATAGTTGACTATAATATGATAGAATTTTACATCAAGTTTGAAAGTGGTATAGTTCATTCTGAAACTACGGCCAGGGTTTTCCGGCCCCACCCACTGCCGAGATCTTCCAGTCCCGCCGAAAGTCAATGAAATTTTATCTGGCCCGCTGCATCCCCCGTGATGGGTCCAGCCATGGCAGGGCTGGAAAATCCCAGTTTAGGGAACTAAATCTGAACAAAGGAAATTATGAAGCTATGAGGAGCAAGTTGGCTATGGTAGAATGGGAAAATACATTAAAAGGTTTGACAGTAGACAGGCAGTGGCTAGTATTTAAAGAAGTATTACATGGTCTACAGCAAATATACATTCCTCTAAGATATAAAAAAACCGAAAGGAAAGGGTGAATCAACCATGGCTAACAAAAGAAGTTAAAGGCTGCATTAGATCAAAGGAAGTGGTTTATAAGGTTGCCAGAAAAAGTGGTAATCCCAGGGATTGGGAGCAATTTAGAATCCAGCAAAGCAGGACTAAGAAACTGATAAAGAAAGGTAAAGGCAAGCTAGCAAGAAACATAAAGGCTAACTGTAAAAGCTTATTTAAGTATGTGAAAAGGAAAATATTAGCAAGGGCAAATGTAGGTCCATTACAGGAGACAGGAGATTTTATAATGGAGAATAGGGAAATGGCAGAGAAACTAAACAATTACTTTGTGTCTTCACAGTGGAAGATATAGAAAATCTCCCAGAAATACTTGGGACCAAGGGACTAGTGAAAATGGGGAACTGAAAGAAATTAGTATTAATAAAGAGATAGTACTCAAAATTAATTGGATTGAAGGTTGATAAATCCCCTGGGCCAGATGAGCTACATCCCAGAGTGTTAAAAGAAGTGGCTATAGAGGTAGTGGATGCATTGGTGATTATCTCAAAATACTATGGATTCTGGAAAGGTTCCTGCAGACTGGAAAGTACCAATTGAAACCCCACTGTTAAAGAAGGGAGGGAGAGATAAAACAGAGAACTGCAGACCTGTTAGTTTGACGTCTATAGTAGGGAAAATGTTAGAATCTATTCTAAAGAAGGTGATAACTGGGCACTTAGAAAATAATTGGGCAGAGTCAACATGGATTTATGAAAGGGAAACAATGTTTGACAAGCCAGTTTGTGTTTTTTAATGATGGTACTATAGCATCGATAGAAGAGAACCAGTGGATGTGGTGTATTTGGATTTTCAGAAGGCTTTTGATACGGTCCCACACAAGAGGTTAGTAAACAAAATTAGAGCACATGAGATTGGGAGTAATATACTGGTATGGGCTGAGAATTGGTTAAGAAACAGATAACAGAGAGTAGGAATAAACGGGTCATTCTCAGGTTGGCAGGCTGTTACTAGTGGAACACTGCAAAGATCAGTGCTGGGGCCACCTCTGTTCACAATCTATATAAATAGCTTGGATGTGGGGACCAAATGTAATATTTCCAAATTTGCTGATGACGCAAAATGAGGTGGGAATGAGAGTTGTGAGGAGGATGCAAGGAGGCTTCAAGGGGATTTGGACAGGCTAAGTGAATGGGCAAGAACATGGGAGATGGAATATAATGTGAATAAGTGTGAAGTTATTCACTTCGGTAGAAAAAACAGAAATGCAGAGTATTCCTTAAATGTTGAGAGTTTGCGAAGTGTTGATGTCCAAAGGGACTTGGGTGTCCTTGTTCATGAGTCACTAAAAGCTAGCATGCAAGGTGAAGCAAGCAATTGGGAAGGCAAACAGTATGTTGGCCTTCATCGCAAGGGGCTTTGAGTACAGGAGTAAAGATGTATTGCTTGCAATTGTATAAAACCTTGATGAGATCACACCTGGAGCATTGTGTACAGTTTTGGTCTCCTTATCTAAGGAAGAATGTACTTGCCATAGAGGCAGTGCAACAGATGTTCACCAGACTAATCCCTGGAATGGTGGGATTGTCCTATGAGGAGAGATTGAGAAAACTGGGCCTGTATTCTTAGAGTTTCAAAGAATGAGAGGTGATCTCATTGAAACTCAAAAAATCCTTACAGGGTGTGACAGGGTAGATGTAGATAGGATGTTTCCCGTGGCTTGTGAGTCTTAGAACCAATCTCAGAATTATGGGCAGGCCTTTTAACACTGAGATGAGGAGGAATTTCTTCACTCAGAGGTGGTGAGTCTTTGGAATTCTCTTCCCAAGAGGGCTGTGGAAGCTCAATCATTGAGCATGTTCAAGACAGAAATCAATAGATTTCTGGATACTAATGACATCAAGAGATATGGGGATAGTGGGGAAAAATGGCGTAAGAAGTAGATGAAGCCATGATCTGTTTGAATGGCGGAGCGGGCTCGATGGGCCGAATGGCCTACTCATGCTCCTAGTTCCTATGTTCCCATGTAGTGGCAGAAGCCACTGCAATGAAAATCTCAGTGATGAATAAGTCCATGATTCATTTGGTATTGGATATGAAGATGCAGGGAGCAGAAAAAACAGGATAGAAGCAGCTTAGCCAAGTAGAAGACTTTGACCTTGCCCTCCTGGGAAATGCTGGAGCAGTAGGTGAGTTTGGCTGAGGATAGCAAGTCACAACGATGCTTGAGATGGTCAAGGCAGACCTGGCAACGAATGAATAGTCCAATTGTGCACAGGGTATGCTCAAGTTGTGGTCTCTGATTTAAGGGAGTGCAGGTGTACCTGGGGAAGTAGCAGGTGTGGGAGATAACGGGATAAATTTTGACTGATAAAAACTGGCAGGTTTTTGCTGGGTGGAAAGTTGTAGCTCTGGGAGATCAAGTGATGAATACCATGATTGGCACAGTAGACACTGTCCAGGCAGATGCAGAGCGAGGCTGTGGTTTCAATAAAGAGGGGGTGAGTGCTGTGAACATGCATAATCACACATGCACAGGTTCTTTCAAGGCATAAGGACTGGAGCATCTGCTAGGCAGTGTTGATAGTATATTGTCTGTCAGGAACCTATACTCAGACCCATGGCCTGAGGCCAGTAGTTGTTTAAATGCAGTTTTGGAGGCCTGATCTGATTTTCTATTTAAAACTGAATTAAAGTTAAAAAAAATGTTGTTATCTGGAAGCTACAATCTACTTTCAACCTAAATTCAGAACTCATTATTGCCCTATTACTGACCACACATGATGCATTAAGGATGATCCCAGTGCACAGACAAAATAACTTGAAAGGGGCACAAGGCCACTGAATAACAAGCCTCTAGCAGCACGTCAGAAAGGAGAGGGTGATGAAAAATATATCTGATAAAGATAGCATGCCCGGTGCTTAACAATTACAGCCAGAGTTCTTATTCCCATCTGATAAAAGAAATGTGTTGCATTGTGAAGGCAGTGGGAGTGTAGGCATGCTTTTCCGTGGGTGTACTGTCAGACATTGGAATAAAAATAAAAGTGTTGATTGAAAAACTACCAAGAATTGGCTCTGCTGTGTTGAATTATCATAGAGGAGTGGTGTCTCCTTTTGCAGAAAACAAGGTAAATGTGAAGTAGGTCTGTGTTACCAGTGATAGAAACTGTATACCTGCTGATAAGAAATATTTGGAACTGGCATATTGTTATCGCTGTCATCGCCAGTCCCTCAAAACAAATTTGTCACCTGCCAGGCTTCATGATTTGTGTGTCCTCAGGTGACTCAGCAGGCCAATCCTGGAGTCACAGGCCTTTGGGCAGAGAGGGTAAGTGTTGCCCTGAGGAAGAGGACTTCTCGAGCCAAGGTTGTGCCCTCTCTCCTTCCTCTTTTATTCCTTCTCCACTGCAGAGTTTATGTGGTCAGCTTCCAACTGTATTGCAGTGCTTTGGATGAGGCACTGCCACATGGCAAAGTTTGTGGCAAGTTCCTCCTACTCACCGCTGTCAATTTGTCCCCTTTTCAAGGCGGTCTTCGGAGTGCCCTTAAAACATTTTCTCTGCCCTCCTTGAGATCAGATGACATCCTTAAGTTGTGAAAAAAGCATCTACTTCGGAAGCCGACTATTCGGCATGCGGATGCATTGTCCAGACCAGCAGAGCTGATTTTGCATGATCGTGGTTGCAACGCTGGTGGAATTGGCTTCAGTGAGGCATATAATGGACATATAGTGGAGTGGCATAATGCACTGTTGAAAGTATTCTCCGATCATCTCAGTGCGCCCAGCTTAGGTTTGTAATTGCATGTCTAAGTGAAGGACAATGTACAAAAGACCAATAGTTCTGTTCAATGCATTAAATTGTTACCTCCCTGATTTTGTCTGAGTTCCCACCTTCAGTTTGGGCCATACTTAATATTTACAGATGTAAGTGAAAAGGAAGGAAGTGTTGTATTTATAAAGTGTCCTCATGACCTCAGAATGTCCTAAAGTGCTCGACAGCCAATAGATTTATTTTGACATTGCTACTGTTGTGACGTAGGAAATGCAGCAGGCAATTTGCTGATAGCAAGCTGTCATAAACAGTAATGACCAGATCCATCTATTTTAGTGATATTCAGGGATAAATATTGATTAGGACACTGGGGAGAAACTCCCCTGCTCTTCTTCAATTACTGCCATGCCATCTTTTAAATTCACCTGAAAAGGCAGACGTGGACTCACTTTAACATCTCATTTGAAAGACAGCTAAGAAATATAAGAAATATGGGGACATACAAGTAGGCATTTAGCCCCTTAAGCCTGTTCCAGCAGGCAATGAGGTCATGGCTGTTCTGTAACTGAATTCCATACACCCATCTTTGCCCCATATCCCTTAATATCTGTGGTAATCTGAGGTGCAAAACACCTTTAAGAGAATGTGAGCAGATTGACCACGTGATTATATTACCCAATTGCTGTGTAGCGTGGGCTACATTGTTCATCTGTAGTTGTAGAATAGGTTTGGTTTGAGAAGCACACATGGTTTAGTGCTCTATTACTATGTTAATAAACAGCCTGTGTTTCACCTCACAATGGTCTCTGCACCTGCAGTATCTTATTTACCAACTCACTCACCAGTAGATAGGTGTGCAACCATGTTCGCTGAGCAAAGCAACCCGATAGAAGGAACATAACAATATCTTTAGTTAACAAAAATCTATTGATCTCAGATTTAAAATTTACCATTGATCTCGCAGAATATGCCATTTTCAGATTAGAATTCCAACTCCTATCACCCTTTGGGCTGAAATTTGCGTTGAGCGGGCAGGCACACACCCGAGCATAAAATGACATGCGATGACATCGGGCAAGTGTTCCAACGTCATCGCGCACTCATGTGACATTTCGGTCGGCAGGCGTGTGCTGGAGTCAGCAGCGTGCCCACCAACAATTAGTAGGCCTATTAAGGCCTATTAAGACCATTAAAGTAATAATTAAATGAAATTTTTCACTGCCATGGGCGGGATGAGGTTTCCAATAGCAATTAAAAATTAAATGAAAATGTTTAAATGTCATTCATAGCATGTCCCTGCTCATGTGACAGAGTCACATCAGGGGACATCTTTATAACAGTGGTAATTTTCTTATTTTTGTGTTTTTAAATCTTCAGCTCCCTGAGGCAATTCTGTGCTTCAGGGAGCTTTCATTGCATGTACTCGCGCGCTTGCGCGAACTTCTGCACTTGCCCTCCTCCCGCCCCCACCTCAGCAGCACAGAGCATGTTTCATGATGGCTGCCCATTAATTGGCCAGCCAGTGTGAAATCAAATTTGGGGCCCGATTGCGGGCGGAGGGTGGCTCCCGGGTCTGCCTGCCGCGCCCGCCCGACAAGGTATAAATCCTGGCCTTTGTGTGTAGAATTGTTCCCAATTTTCACTTCTGAAGCTCATCATTTTTACATTATTCCCCCTGGTCCTAGCCAGCCAGCAGAAATAGTTTCTCCCCATCTACCCTATCTGCTCCTATTAATATCTTGAAACTTCAATCATATCGCCCTTTAACCTTCTAAATTCCAGGGGAAACAACCCTATGTAATCCCTCCTCGTAATATAACCTTTGGAGCAGTTATCAGCCTGGTAAATCTAAGCTGCACTCTCTCCAAGGTCAATATGTCTTTCCTACGGTGTGGTGCCCAAAACTGCTCACAGCACACCAGGTGTGGTCTAACCAAGGCTTTGTATAGCTGAAGCATGACTTCTACCCCCTTATGTTCTAGTCCTCTACATATAACAAACAACATTCCACTAACCTTTTTGATTGTATCCTGTACCTGGTCAGGACATTTTAACGATTTATGTACCTGGGCTTCAAGTTTCTTTGGACCTCCACTGTTTCTAGCTTTCCACCATTTAAAAAGTATCTGGTTCTATCATTAGGTTCAAAGTGGATGACTTCATATTTGCCCACATTAAAATCAATTTGCTACAGGTTTTACCCATTCACTTCATTCATCAACATCTCTTTGTAATCTTATGCTTCCATCCACATTGCTTACAATGCTGCTTATCTTTGTGTCATCAGCAACTTTGGATATGTGGCTTTCTATCCCATCATCTAATTCATTAATAAATACAGTGAATAGTTGAGGCCCTAAAACCGATAGCTGCGGGACATCGCTAGTCACACCCTGCCCATTATCCCTACTCTCTGCCTCTTTCCACTCAGCCAATTTCCTAAGCAGGTCAATAATTTGCCTTCAATTTCATAGCCTTCAACTTTAGCTAACAGACTCTTATGAAGGACCTTATCAAATGCTTTCCAGAAGCCCATATGCATAGCATCCATAGACATTCTCCTGTCCACTACTTTAGTCAGCCCTTCAAAACTTCAATCAGGTTTGCCAGGGATGGCCTGCCCTTTGCAAATTTATGCTGGCTCACTCTGATCTGATTAACTTTTTCAAGATGCCCTATCACCCTGTCCTTAATTATAGGCTTTTGTAATTTCCAACAACAGATATTAGGCTAATTTCTTGGCTTTACTCTCTCATTTTTCCTAAATAGCAGATTGGCAACTTCAACATGTGCCTGAGTTTTTACTGAGTCAGTATTGGCTGGTGCAATTTTCTGTGAATGCTATTTTCACAGATTAGGTCATATTGCACGTACTGTGAAATTTGTTACTTTGGCACAACAGTGGAATCAACACCTCTAGGCCTTACTTGAACCCACTCCAACTGATAAGTTTGTACTGATTGAGCATAGTTCCTTCCAGATGTGACCCTAGGACAGAAAACCTATCCAAATTTGCAAATGTTAGTAAATTGATCAGTTGATCAGTTTCAGCCCAAAATCAGGCCACCCTCTTCTAGTGCACCTCTTGCAGCAGCAGCCCCAGCATTAATGTTGTTGTGGTCTCATTTTCCCTTGGTCATTCTGAAAAATTGTTCAGCTTTTTGTAACCATTGTACCCTTCCTTTTGATGGTGAGTTATAGTTCTTTAACAGCTGAAGTTTTGCTATATTTTATATCACCCATGCAGCCAGTTGTCCACAGCAAAGCTCTATGACCACTGCAAAATTCAACCACATCACTTCTGTGATCTGCCAGTGCAGATGCATCCATGTCATGGGCAGCTCAGCCCTGATTCCGTCATTCTCACAAAATGAGGGCAAAAAGTCTTTGGTACATCTATATAGATTGATTAATGGAAGATGCCCATGATAGTGATTTAGAAAATAGCAAATAAACTTTACGCTTTGCTAACCTTCACAACCACGACAGTGATGGAGATTGCTTGTAAGCCAGCCAGGAGCGAATGGCACATTGAAATTGTAGCCTCTGTTGTGAAGTGGAGATAGTGAAGAGAAATGTCTGACAATAAGTTCGATTAGGATTGTTAGGGTCCAACAATGACAGTCTTGGGCTATTGACAGGTTTCAGACATTTTGCCTGAGGCTCCATCATTCCTGTATTTGGAGTCCCCTCATAAACAAATCTTCCTAATCAAAACTGTGGAACACCATGTAAGCTCTCAATGGAATTGTTATCTTTAGCACTGTGTTTCCTTAACTTATGATTACAGCACAGAAGGAGACCCTTTGACCCATCATGTCTGTGCCAACTGTCTACAAGAGCAATTCACCTAGTGCCACCAACCTGCCTTTTCCACATATGCCTGCAAATCTTTTTTCTCTTCAAATTCTTATTGAAAGCCACTTGTGAATCTGCCTCCACCCTACCCTCAGGCAGTGCATTCCAGATCCTAACCATGTGCTGCAAACATAGAGCGGAATTTTCTGTGGCCACTGGCATCAGGCATGCTTGGTGGGGTGAGCGGACAATATGGCGAGAAGGCCAGAAATTGGTTTCACAACATCGTGAAACCAGTTTGTGATCGTCTGCTCAGCCTGTCAATAGCAAAGTTTATATGGGTTGCTTCCAACTGTATTGCAGCGCTTTGGATGAGGCACTCCCATATGGCAAAGTATAATCACATGATCAATCCACTCACAATCTGCTCACGATGACGTCGTCCCCACCATCGGACATCAGGCACCTTGTTGTAATACATCTGCATATCAGTATAAGGCCAGCCTGTCGTAATCATCCCCCTGTGCCCCTGCCCCCGCTGGATTGTCCGTCCATGTTGGAGTGTTTCCATGCTGGTGCAGAACATGAACGCTGGTCTTGATAAGTGTGATGTGCAGAAGTTACTGTCAGGGCCATGCTCACATCACAGACATCCAAGGAGCAGAAATTACTGGAGCCCGAGAGCAATGGCACACTGGAGGAACATCCATAGCATGCTGGGTAGATTCTCATGACATGGCTCTTCTGCGAAGCAGCACAAAAGTTGAAAGGTCACAGTTGAGGGTCTGCTCAGAATGGTTAATGGTTTAGGGGTTGGAGAGGAAGGTACAGCTGTGTTTGGGAGAGGAAGAAGTACTGGGGGAAGGAATGTTTGTGGGAGAGGAAGGTCTAGGATTGACTGGGAGAGGAAAAGGTGTCAGGATAGGATGAGGTTGAGAGGGGTGGATTGAAGATGTCAGGGGAGAGGTTGGGAGGGGGGAATGGAGTACAGGGGAGGAAGGGGTAACAGGAGAGAAGACGGAAACTGGGGAGGTAGGCGTAAGGGGGATGGAAGGTGTAAGGGAAGGAGTTCAGAGGGAGGGAAGGAGTGTGGAGAGGGGAGTGAGGCTGGGGGTGGAAGGAGTGTGGAGAGGGGAGTGAGGCTGGGGGTGGAAGGAGTGTGGAGAGGGGATGGAGTCCGGGGGGAGGAATGACTGCGGAGAGGGGAGGGAGTAAAGCTGGATGAAGAAGTAAGGTTGTCTGAAGGAAGGACAAAGCAGAGGTGGAGTATGGGGGTGGGAGTGCCAAGGGATGGGAGGGGAGTCCGGGTTGTTGGGGAGGACTAAGTGGAGAGAGTCTGGGGGCAGGAGTAGTTCCAAGGGAGAAAGGAGTTCCCATGGGGTGAGGGGTTCCAAGGGTGGAAAGGTTCCAATGAGGGAGGGGGTTCCAGGGGGTGGGGAAGGGGTCCAGAGTGGGGGATGTCCAGGTAAATGTGCAAGGGAGGACTTTGACAAGTCCATGACTTCCTCCTGGGGAGCGAACTGAGGGTGAGCGTGGAACGAGGAAACTGTGAGAATGACTGAGGGCAGAGTGAGGTGGTAGGGTGGGAGGGTGAGGGTTCGATAGTAGTGGTAGAAGGGATGGCGAGAGCGGTTGATTGGGACTCGGAGGCAGACACGGACCCTGGGGGTGGGAAGGAGGAGGTCGGGGAGGTGAATGTGGATGGGGGTGGGATTCTCGGAAGGGAGGGAACATGCTCGTTCACCTGGGCATCCCCGAAGGAAAAAGGTTGTGGCTGGTAGGTCACGGAGGGGAGGTGGAAGGTGATGCCAGGGGGGTCAACAATGCTGGGGGAAAGGAAATGGGTGACTGGGGGAGGGGAAAAGATGCAGGAGCGTACAAAAAACTGAATCATGACCATGCTGTCTAAATCGAAAGTGAAACGAGAGTCATGGTGGGCGAGATCAGGTGCTGCACGGTAGTGTGGACGGAGATGCAGGTCAACTCAGATGGACAACTGAAAGCAAACCCCAGCAGGGAGCATTGAAAATGCTCAGGACAATGAGATGAGTGTGATACTAGGAGGACCTACGTGCATGGGAGAGTGCTTGCACGAGCCTCTGAAAGGCCCTGCCACACACACACTTCTCCATCCAGAATCTCTCATTAGCCAGTAGCTCCATCTGTGGTGACAGGGGATGAGGTTGAGGGGTCACAGGAAAAGGGGACTCAGAGAGAGAGGACAGCCTCTGAGATCACTGAGTGGGTAACTCAGGGGTGTCCAGCTGCCGCTCCTCTTCACTTCGGGTGCCCTGGGGCCCCGATCTGACCCCTTGAGGGGAAGGAGCACCTGGAGGGACATCTAGGTGTCCCATTTCCCTCTCAAGTTGCCACCTCAGGAACTCACCCATGGACCCCATGATGGAGTGCAGGTCTGCATGCATCTCCACGTTCTGCTGGACTAGAGTCTCTATGGCAACTGCCATCCTCCCCATGGAGGCCTCCATTCCTGCACATGTGGGCACCACTTCATCAGAGAGCAGGCGGACATACTCCTCCGACTCGCTATGCCACTCTGTTGAGGGCTTCCAACAGCTCTGCATGATGTTCCCATTCCTTCTGCTGACTGTCCAGGATGAGTTGGAAGGCCAAATCCAGAGGCTCGTCATCTGACTTGGACCTCACAGCTGCCTCTTCACCAGCAGTCCTCCAAGTGCCAGGGAGCTCGGCTGAACCTGCC